>NC_060121.1:979624237-980249237 GCF_021461395.2 Schistocerca americana
GCAAAATGATTTAGGAACAAAATCCGAATGGTGCGAAAAGTGGCAGTTGTCCCAAAAATAACGGAAAGTGTGAAGTCATCCACGTGACTGCTAAAAGGAACTCGTTAAACTTCGGTTACACGATAAATCAGTCTAATCTAAAAGCCGTAAACTCAACTAAATACTTAGGAATTACAATTACGAACAACTTAAATTGGAAGGAACACATAGAAAATGTTGTGGGTAAGGCTAACCAAAGACTGCGTTTTATTGGCAGGACACTTACAAGGAAACCTCCCCATCGCACCCCCCTCAGATTTAGTTATAAGTTGGTACAGTAGATAGGCCTTGAAAAACTGAACACAGACCAATCGAGAAAACAGGAAGAAGTTGTAAGGAACTATGAAAAAATAAAATATACAAACTGAGTAGTCCATGTGCAAGATAGGCAACATAAAGGAGTGCCTGAGATCGGGAGCACAGTGGTCCAGTGGTTAGCGTGAGCAGCTGCAGAACGAGAGGTCCTCGGTTCAAGTGTTCCCTCGCGTGAAAAGTTTAATTTTTTATTTTCAGACAATTATTATTTGTCCGTCCGTCCGTCCGATGCGAGGTAACTGCGCCGTAGTATGGGGACGCTACACCTAAACAAACATCGAAACACACGTCAGTCGACTGCAGCGCACGGAAGAGAGAGTATTCCTGCTAACGAGGCTCCCTGGCTGGCAGTTGACCGTTCGCTACTTTGGGCGAGAGTGCATTAAATACGTGAGATGTATTCAGTGGGCAATATGAATCCAGCAAATATAGCTCGCGACTTCAATAACAAGGTCAATGATAATAATTGTCTGAAAATAAAAAATTAAACTTTTCACGCGAGGGAACACTTGAACCGAGGACCTCTCGTTCTGCAGCTGCTCACGCTAACCACTGGACCACTGCGCTCCCGATCTCAGCCACTCCTTGATGTTGCCTATCTTGCGCATGGACTACTCAGTTTGTATATTTTATTTATTCATAGTTCCTTACAACTTCTTCCTGTCTTCTTGATTGGTCTGTGTTCAGTTTTTCAAGGCCTATCTACTGTACCATTTTATAACTAAATCTGAGGGGGGTGCGATGGGGAGGTTTCCTTGTTAGTGCTGTCGGCGGCCCCTGCAAATTGTTACGCACTGGCAAAACAACAGATCTGCGAACGCCTAGCTAAGACTACGCAAGAGTCTGTTTTATACGTACTGCGAGATGTACATCGCAAAGACTCGACTCCTTCACAACTGTGGCGACGTATCAGAGCAGTCTTCGATAGCAAAACTATGCCAGATGAAGCTTTACTTTCTTTCTGGGTTGCAAAGCTGCCGCAAGCTATCCAACAGCAGCTCCTATCACACGACCAGGAACCTCTACAAGCGAAATTATTGCTGGCCGACGCCGCATATAAGATAATCAACAGAAGAAAGTTATCTACGTGTGTCCCCCCTCGATATTACGGCTCCCCCGCGTGGCAGAGGCCGATCTTTCCAAAACAACAGACAGAGTACACTGGCTGAGCACCAGATTCCACACCGTTCTTCACCATCCCATACCACAGCTTCAAGTGACGTCCTTCACCCGGTAACAACACAGGATCAGCAAGTTTATCCTCTCTGCTGGTATCACTCCGTTTACGGTAATACAGCCAGGAATTGCCGCTCACCTTGAGCAATGCGCCCAAACACGCACGGCGGGCCGTTATAGGCGCACCGGTCCGCACTGTGACGTCAAGTCACCTAACAGATCACAGGCTGGTACTTCCGAATTATTCTCTCGGACGTTTGTATATCCAGGATAGAGCTTCTCAGAAATGGTTTTTAGTGGACACTGGTGCCGATGTGAGCGTCATTCCACGTTCAATGGTCACTTCTACAATCAAGCATTCGCCTCACCAAATCAGAGCAGCCAACAATTCCTCATGAAAGGTTTATGGTGTAACGCAACTTCGCATTTACTTCGATGATACACATAATTATGAATGGACATTTTCGGTAGTAGAAATCGACGAGCCAGTATTAGGATTTGGACTTCTTAACTGCTCATAGCTTTTCGTTGGACTTAATTACACCTGCCCTCTGCTCAGTGGATTTTAAACAAAAATTTTCGGCGAGATTTTCCCCATCCACGCCGACAGAATGCAGCTCGAATACGTCCTGTCAACAAGACAAAGAGACAGTTTCTATTCTATCTGAGGAGGTCAAAGCAGCCGTAGTGAAGTTAGTTACGCAACGCCTCGAAATCGACCAACTGTCTGAAGAAAATGCAAGGCTACTTCAACGTTGTGATGAATTGGGCGGGTTTAGAGAAGAGATCAAGATTAAAAGTAATAACACGCACGAAAGTACACCTGGAGGGGCGCAGGAAGGCGCGATGTTATCGTCGGTGCGCGGTAAGTACGAAAGAGAACTAACCTGAAACACGTTATCATTGAACGGTAGTTCAGTGAAAGCTGCAGTGTTGTCCGCGGAGCTGCGCTGTGCGACAACCGGCGGGGTTCCATTGACTATGGTGTCACTGCACGAAGGAATCGTTGCGCGCGCATGCGCGGCGTCGCCTGTAACAGCTGTCGCCTCTGTGTTTTGATGAGAGGCGGACGGTGAAGCGCAGGGTGGGGGGTTCCTGGGCGGGTTGCCGTCTTCGCTGTCCGGGTCGTGGCAGGCGCTGCTGTGGCTGCGTTTAAACAGCCTCTCATCAAAACACAGAGGCGACAGCTGTTACAGGCGACGCCGCGCATGCGCGCGCAACGATTCCTTCGTGCAGTGACACCATAGTCAATGGAACCCCGCCGGCTGTCGCACAGCGCAGCTCCGCGGAGAACACTGCAGCTTCCACTGAACTACCGTTCAATGATAACGTGTTTCAGGTTAGTTCCCTTTCATACTTACCGCGCACCGACGATAACTTCGCGCCTTCCTGCGTCCCTCCACGTATTTCGGCCACACCTATTCACAAAATCGAGGCCATTACTACAGGCGTCTGTCACTGGCTTAACATAACTGGGGGACCGCCTGTCCGTTCTCGCCCCCGTCGCCTCAATGCAAAAAAACTTACTGCTGCCAAAGAATGTATTAATGAACTTTTACGCTTGGGTATAGTCTGCCCCTCGGACAGTGCGTGGTCTTCCCCAATACACGTCGTTCCCAAAAAGGACAATTCATTTGGACTCTGTGGAGACTATAGGCGTTTGAACGCCAGAACAATACTTGATAACTACCCCGTCCCACACCTCCACGACTTTTCACAATCCATGTTCGGTGCCAACTTTTTCTCTGTGTTAGACTGCAAAAAGGCATACTGTCAGATTCCGATGCACCCAGAAGATATCCCCAAAACCGCTATCATCACCCCATTTGGACTATACGAATATTTGTTTATGCCATACGGATTGAAGAATGCCGCTCAGACCTGGCAAAGATTCATCGACACCATTCTACGTGGCCTTAATTTTTGCTGTGCCTACCTAGACGACATTATTATTTTCTCCACAACTGCAGAGGAACACAAACAACACCTCCAACAGGTTTTTGATAGATTGGCACGACACAGAGTTGAGATTAATCGTGACAAATCCCAACTGGAGAAGCCGGAGGTTATTTTCCTGGGACATTTGGTCAATAATGAGGGCATTCGTCCCGCCTCAGATAGAGTACAACAAATACTTGACCTTCCCCTCCCTCAAACCTATAAAGGGTTTCGTAGATACCTCGGAATGGTAAATTTTTTTAGACTCCACATTCCACATGCGGCATCTCTTCAAGCCTCTCTCACTGAGGCCTTAAAGGGAAAGAATACCACAGGCGACTGACACATAGAATGGGATCAGACCATGCAGCGAGCCTTCGAGTCGCTTAAGTACCCCTTGGTGAGGATCAATAGCTGTCTTCAGGGAGGACAGGCGTGACAGGTAGTCTGCTGCAACATTGTCATTACCCCTGATATATTGAAAGTCTCAAACATATTGTTATACTAAATCCATATGGCGGAACCTTCTGGGTAGTACATCTAATGCCGGTTTGCGGAGAACCTCGACAAGGGGCTTGTCATCTGTGTAAACTGTCACAAGTCGGACTTCAATATCTGTACGAAAGTACTTTACTCCCCGTCTCACCCTCACCCTGACGCCTCCCTGACAATAACCACAGACGCTAGCGATAATGCCATTGGCGCAGTTTTGCAACAGACCCTACGAACAGGTACTACACCCCTGCGTTTCTTTTCAAAAAAGCTCACCGAAACGCAAAGAAAGTGGTCCGCATTTGATCGTGAACTTTACGCCATTTATGAGGGCGTAAAGTACTTTCGTACAGATATTGAAGCCCGACTTGTGACAGTTTACACACATCACAAGCCCCTTGTCGAGCCTCTCCGCAAACCGGCATTAGATGTACTACCCAGAAGGTTCCGCCATATGGATTTAGTATTACAATATGTTTCAGACTTTCAATATATCAGGGGTAATGACAATGTTGCAGCAGACTACCTGTCACGCCTGTCCTCCCTGAAGACAGCTATTGATCCTCACCGCTTACACGAGCTCCAGCTATCCGACCCAGAGATACAGCACCTTCTCTCTCACTCTGATACTTCCTTACAAATTGCTCTACTTCCCTTCCCTGATGATGATTGCTCTTTGTATTGTGACATTAAAACAGGTGATCCTCGTCCTATAGTCCCTAAAGCTCTTAGAAAAGACGTTTTCGACACAATCTCGCTCACCCGAGCATTCGCGCGACTACGGGCCTCATTACAGAGAGATACGTTTGGCCTAAAGTAAAAAGAGATTGTACTCGGTGGGCGAGAGCATGCATACCTTGCCAGAGCGCCAAAATACACAAACATACTAAGCCACCATTAGGCAAATTTACTGTGCCCTCAGGTAGATTCCGTCATGTCCACTTGGACACTGTCGGTCCGTTACCGATATCCAACAATTTCCGTTACTTACTGACCACGATAGATCATACCACACGTTGGGCCGACGCTATCCCCATCGCGGACATTACGGCCGACACTGTAGCTAACGCTTTTGTCCACCATTGGCTTTCTCGTTTTGGTTGCCCTACTTCACTTACCACAGACCAGGGGAGACAATTTGAATCTAATCTGTTTAATCGCCTCTGTCAACTGTATGGCATCAACAAATTCAGAACTGCAGCCTATCACCCGCAATCTAACGGCCTAACAGAACGATGGCACCGTACCCTGAAGGTTGCTCTCATGTGTCATTCTTCCTCTTGGACTGAGGCACTCCCCTGGGTCCTTTTAGGGTCGAGGACGGTTTTCAAAGAAGACTTTAAAGCGTCAGTTGCTGAGATGGTATACGGAGAAAACCTCGCACTTCCGGCGGATTTTCTTTGATGATCCTCCTCTACTTCCCGAGGATCAACTTCCCGAGTTGGTACGACAGGTTCGACAGCACATCACCAAGTTACGTTTTCCGCAGCCCCGATCGCATGCTACCCCTCCGGTTTTCACTCACCCACACCTCAGTTCTTGTAACTATGTGATGCTTAGAGAAGACACCGTGCGTCCAACCCTTGCTCCACCCTACACTGGCCCATACCGGCTCCTGTCACGCTCTGAAAATACTTATACGATCCTCTTTAAGAGCAAACCATCTGTCATGTCCATTTAGCGATTGAAACCAGCATGGATCCTTAACGACACCGACATACAGATAATGAATCTATTTTGCAAGAAATTTCAGACGCCTGTCCTAACCCTTCTCCACAAGCTAATCAAACACTCTCTGCAAGACAAGGCCCCCCCCCCTCTTCTGTACTTCACGCCTCCGAGTGCCAGCAGTAATGAACTAGTGTTTCAAGTGAACTTGAGTGACTATGATGTGGACCCTATAAAAATACAACTTGTGGACACTTTTCTTTTTTTATTTGAAATTCAAAACAATTTTGTGCCATCTGACCAGAAAGACATTAAGCTATTACAGTGCTTCAAAGTGGCTCCTGGTACTTCACAAAATGACATTTCAGCCTATGTAGACTCCAATAATGTTTTATTTATAAGAGTAACCCCCCCCTTCTCCTTCGTCTTCCCCGAATCCTCCTACCCCTATTGCTATCACCCGTGCTGGCCGCACCGTACGGCCACCTCTCAGACTTCAAGATTACGTCATGCCTTAAATGTTTACCTTCCCTTTATCACTTACTCCTCCTATGCGCTCCGCGCTCCTCAGGGGGGGCTCTGTGGCAGAACTGCCAGAAAATATTTATATCTTTGCTTTTTTGTACTTCGCTTTTACTTACTTTGGTTGTTGACTAGTTTGTGTGAGACATTCGTCATGACTGTTACCGTGATCGTCAAAATCTATTTCTTTGTGTTTTGATTTATTGTATGCCAATAAAATATTACATAGTGAAAGTAAATGGTGTTTTCTGTGTTATAACTATAATACTCGCCATAAAGTAAAGGTTGGATCATCCACATTTTCAGCGGTTATCGATTCTGGATCACCTATGTCAGTTATAACACACTCTACCATAACAGTCGCGACACTCACTGCTGTAAAAGTTGTTGCCGTTTGACAGATGGAGCGACACTAGCGCTCCAAGCGGCAGGTAAGGTGAACGTCAGACGCGTCGTAAGCATGATGTTTGTTTGCATCCATTTCCTACGTAATTTCCGAATTATTCGAGTTATTTTCTTGCCTCCAAGAGTTTGTGTAGTATCAGAAGGCATATATGTTTCTAAAAATGATTCTAAAATAGGCGCAAGTATGGACAAAAACCATGAATAGAGTGGCAAGCTACAACACATTCGTGAAGAAACACTTGTTGTAAGTAGGCTGTTTATGTTTTCTCTATGTAAGTAGGCTGTTTATGTTTTCTTATTGGCAACGTTACGTAGCGCTCAATATGAAAATCACTGGCTGTGCTGTGTGCAGTCTGTGGCTAGTTTGCATTGTTGTCTGCCATTGTAGTGTTGGGCAGTTGGATGTGAACAGCGCGTAGCGTTCCGCACTTGGAGGTGAGCTGCCAGCAGTGGTGGATGTGGGGAGAGAGATGGCGGAGATTTGTAATTTGTCATGAACTGCTATATTTATATATGATGATATCAAGGTAAATACATTGTTTGTTCTCTATTAATATCTTTCATTTGCTAACTATCCCTATCAGTAGTTAGTGCCTTCAGTAGTTTAAATCTTTTATTTAGCTGGCAGAAGTGGCGCTCGCTGTATTGCAGTAGCTTGAGTAGCGAAGATTTTTGTGAGGTAAGTGATTTGTGAAAGGTATAGTTTAATGTTAATCAGGGCCATTCTTTTGTAGGGATTTTTGAAAGTCAGATTGCGTTGCGCTAAAAAAAAAAAAATATTGTGTATCAGTTTAAGGACAGTCGTGTAAAATTGTTCAAAGGGGACGTTTCATATGTCGACCCTTAGCCGAGGATACCTCACTGGAATCTTCTGATTTTTTTGTTGTAGTTTGTGTAATTAGTGTACATTTTGTTTATTGCTAGCGCGTAATTATAGAGAAAATCTCCTTTGTAGTTGCAGTCTTTCATTGTTGTACAGTAAAACAGTTGTGGCATGCATGTAGATTTGCACCAAATATTTCGCAGCTGCAATTAACTAGATATTATTTTCAGTGCTATGTTAATGTGTTCTCTTATTTCTGATCTTCAAATTGTGTTTTTCTGTGTTGTCGTGTGAAATACTGTGACAATAATGGCGTGTGAAAAACGTAATACTAGGCTCCAAAGTAAACTGAGAAATGACAGTGAAAATGAAAGCAGTGTTTTAGCGCCACCGAGTAATGAATTAACTGATGTTCAAAGTAGTAATTTGGTAATTGTGCATAGGGAAATGGAGTGGGCTGCAAACAATGGTGTAGACATTGAAACAGGTAGTGAACAGGGAAGCATTATCGATCGATCGGTCGGCAACAGCTCGCCTCAGGGATCCGAAATGACAGGACACAATTTCGCAAATACTGTAGATTCAGGTTTTGGGTCATCACCGTTTTCTCAAATAAGTCAAGACACATTTTCTGCTTGTCAAAATGTGAATGTTGCCGGTGCAAATGCACTGCCGAAAAGCGTAGAGAAACAGATTCCAGACACTAATACATTATTATTGCAATTAATGCAACAAATGGAACAAAATCAGAGACAAATGGGAGAAAATCTTAAAAAGTTAGACACAGTGGAACAAAATCTTAAAAAGTTAGACACAGTGGAACAAAATCTTAAAAAGTTAGACACAGTGGAACAAAATCTTAAAAAGTTAGACACAATGGAACAACACCAGAGACAAACACAGCAACAGTTAGACACAATGGAACAAAATCTTCAAAAGTTAGACACCACACTTGAACAAACACGTGAAGATTTAACTACTGAGTTACATAACATTGAATCGAAATGTCAAAAAGTCTGTAATGACGTAAAAACACAAATTTGTGAGCATTTTCAACCTATTTTTTCGCGGCATGAAAATGCATTACAGAATCACGAAGCAGCCATAAAAGAACTGCAAACCATTGTTCATGAAAATCATGAGACCTTGTGGGCTAAAATTGACTCAGTTGCATCTACCGATTCGGTTACGCAACTTGCAAGAACTCAGGAAAACTTAAAGGACACAGTAGATACCCTGAAAATTGGTTCAGAAAGACACATGGAGGAAATAAGTACACTATCGGAGAAAGTAGCCGAACTTTCGGATCAGGTCACTAACTTATCTACAAAGGTAGATGATGATCTGAATGACACAAGACCCGTACACTGACACAGAAGAGTATGAACAAATAAGAAAATTCAAACAAAATCAAAATCAAATCAATACACAGTACAAAAGAGAAATCCGGGAAGTACAAGATCAGTTGGCACAAGTAGTACAAGAATTACGTATTTCAGAGGACACTCGCGCCCCAATACGGGAAGAGGGACATAGAAATACGGAACAGCCACAAAATAATAACACAGGGCATTTCGGAAGTTATGAAAGAAATTGGCAATGTGCACCGAATTTTGAGATGGAACGGCCGACACGACCTAACAATGACCAATATGCGACTCGCCGACATGATGATTTTGACTATAAGCTGTTCATGACTACACGTAAATTCAAAACATTTAAAAATTCTGGCAACGACATTCATCCACATTCTCGCATTGTTTTCCTCCCAACTGGTCGTTAGAACACAGATTAGAATTTATGTGTGGCTACTTGGAGAATGAACCAGCTGTAAGAATGTGATCGGTAATTCACGATTGCCACAGTGAAGGAGAGTTTACCATGCCTTCCTCTCAGCATATTGGTCTCAAGCCACACAAGACCGAGTAAAACATAGCATCATAATGATGAAACGGTTCGAACAATCTGAATTTTCCAGTCTTATGAAATATTTTGAAGCCATGTTGCATAAGAATCAGTATCTTTCAAACCCATACAGCCCCTCAGAACTCATCCGCATTTGCTTAATCAAACTGCCTGAACATTTACGACATATTATTTTGGCAGGACGTTGCAAAGACGACATTGAAGCATTTCAGGGACTCTTACAAGAATTAGAAATTGACACTGACAATCGCGGAACGCGAAACCAGGAACACAACAATTACAGGTCACATCCGTCGCAATTCCGCGATGAAAGAAATAATAACTGGACACGACAAGGCTATTCTCACAACGCAAATCGTGACCAAAACACACACCACCCGTATGACAACCGTTGGCAGAGCAGTAATAATTACAGGGAAAGATCACCTCTCCGCAGTAATGACTATCACAGAGACAATCAGAGAAACAGACAATATGGGAACCAAAACAATTATTATCAAGGGAGACAGAATAACTTTAGACGCAACGGTCCAGCGCGCAGTTACGACTCAGGGAGAAATTCTCCACCACGTGACCGACAAGAAAGAAACTATGGAATCTACCGACATGACGACAGACGATATGATCGTAACGACAGACCTGAATTGCATCAGAACTGGCGGGATTCAAACAGAGCAGGGCCCTCTCGTCACGGTGAATTTGTAGAAGTTAGGTCTCCAAATCCCAATAGCGACGCTCGCCAACAAAGAGACAATAGGCAATGACTCACACCGCTGGCAGCAACAAAACGTACTTATGAAACTGATGACGCAGCTGCCGTAGCTAGTAATTACGTAAAAATGGAAGACATTAGGGACATCTTACTCCAGGAACACGACGTAAAACTTAACAACATTGCATATCCTGTGATTCACATTACTGTAAATGACGTAAAATTTACGGCAGTACTTGACTCTGGCAGTCCCATCTCAGTAATTAGTGAAACAGCCTTTAGCAAATGCAACAAATCGAACGATTGCCCCACACTTCCGTTACGTAAGATTAAATTACAAGGTGCAATCCTTGGAAAAAGTGTAGATGTACGCCAACAAACCAACTTAGAATTCTTTTGTCAAAGCCACAGCTTCTCTACGAACTTTCTTATTGTTCCATTATTGTCGACGGAAATTATATTGGGAGTAGACTTTTTGAATGAATACAAAGCAATCTTAAACTTTCACGATGCTGAAATAAGTTTAGAAAAAGAAGGTAAGTCAATAGCTTTGAAATTTGAAGATTGGCTCTCAAACCATGACGAGGAAATTAATCGGCTTTACCTTCTGTTAGACAACAGTTCGGAATTTTCTACGGAACTTGACACTAACAATCACTCTGCAAGTACTGACAGGGATGGAATGACGACATATTTGATACTAATGATTTAATTCAAAATAAAATTCAAACAATTGAGAACTGTAATGACATTGATAGGCAGGACCTTTTTGAGATTTTACAAGCACATTCCACAGTTTTTACTCACAAAACAGGAACAATCAAGGGATTTCAATACCAATTTCGTGTTCGTGAGCATACTAAATTTTGTGTTAGACCATACGTAATTCCAGCACATTATAGGGACCGTGTTAGAACAGAAATACAATCTATGCTTGACGAGGGCATTATTGAGCCTGCAGTAAGCTCATACAACAATCCATTACATGTTGTTGAGAAGAAAAATGGATCGATCAGGCTTGTCTTAGATTCGAGACAAATCAATACGATCATTATTCCTGAAACAGACAGGCCGCAAACGTTGGAAGAACTTCTTCAAAATTTTAATGGTGTAAAAGTGTTGTCTTCCATTGATCTCAGATCCAGATCAGATCGAACTTCATCCAGAATGTAGAAAATACACAGCTTTCCTTTGTTTCGGCGTTTGTTATCAGTTTCGGAAACTTCCCTTTGGTTTGAACATTTCTTCAGCAGCATTCATTCGCGGGCTAAATTCCATATTACCTGAGTTCTTAAAACGTCACATCACCTTACATGTGGACAATATTCTAATAGCAGAAGCTTCATGGGAACTACATAATCGCATCCTCAACAGTTTGTTACGTATTTTTGCAGAATCTGGAATTACAGTTAACTTGGAAAAGTCTGAATTCGGTAGGACAAAGGTGAAGTTTTTGGGACATATTATTTCTTCTGAAGGCATTCAGCCGGATCCTGAAAAGTTAGAAGCAATCAGAGCCATTCCAGTTCCATCCACAAAAAGACAAGTCCGCAGTTTTCTAGGTCTCGTAAATTTTTACCGTCGTTTTCTGAATATGCAAATTCTTGTTACACCAAAACTTTGTTCTCTCACTGGAAAAAATACTATTTGGAACTGGGACGAACAAGCACAATTGGAATTCAATTCTTTGAAAGAAGCGTTACTTCACGCACCAATCTTAGCTCATCCAGATCTGTCACAAGATTTCTGCCTTAGCACGGATTCTTCTAAAGTCGGTCTTGGTGCCCATTTATTTCAAGAAGCCATAGAAAATGACACTACCATTCAGAAAACCATTGCTTTTGCTAGCCGAGTGCTAACAAAATCTGAAAAAAATTATTCCGTTACTGAATTAGAAGCTTTAGCTATCGTTTGGGCATTTAACAAAATCCGTTTCTTTCTTTCTGGTAAGCACGTAAAAGTATACAGTGATCATCGTGCATTACAATTTCTTATGTCTTCAAAATTAAATCATGACAGGTTAAAACGTTGGGCATTGTTTCTGCAAGAATTCCGCTTCACAATAGTCTACATTCCCGGCAAGGAGAACATTGTTGCGGACGCACTGTCACGCGCACCGGCTGGGCTTGAGAAAAGTACCACAGAAGGCAACCTCGAGAAAAATTTCAGTATTCTTTACATTCAGAAAGTCGCCTTTGAAAACTTCATCACCACATCTTTAAAGGACATTGCTCATGAACAAGATAAAGATCCGATTTGGAAAGACATCAAGAGCAAATGGCATGAAAAGACACACACACAGATTCGGCATTATTATCTGGTTAGAAACAACATACTGTTCAAACGCTGCACTGTTGATGACAAGCTATGGGTACTTTGCATTCCTGACGATTTTGTTAATAAGCTCATTTGGTACATTCATTTCAGCTATGCACATTTGGTCCACGAAAATGTTATCATATTCTTCGAACGACTTGTTATTTTAACAATATGGAAAAAAGAATTCGAAGAGTCTTGTCTATTTGTAAACTTTGTCAAAAGGCGAAACCATCTACTGTCTCACATCGTGCTCCGTTGTTTCCTATTATTCCTTCTAAATTAAAAGAATTTGCTGCTGTTGATCTCTTGGGACCGCTTGTCAGAACATCCAATGGATTTTCGTACGTTCTAGTCGCTGTTGAACTTACTTCAAAATTTGTTTCTTTCACTCCGTTACGTAAAGCCACTGGACGATCTGTATCCAACGCCTTTGTTAAAAATTTCTTACGTGAAGTTGGCCACGTTGCTAAAGTCATTTCAGATAACGGACCGCAATTTAGATCTGCTGTTTGGTCACGCACGCTTCGGAATCATAAAATCAAACCTGTTTTTATTTCATTGTACTCACCACATTGTAACCCGTCTGAACGGATTATGAAAGAAATCAATAAGCTTTGCAGACTTTATTGTCACAGAATACATCAGCATTGGGACAGATATTTACACTTATTTCAAAACGTGCTGAATGAAATGCCTCACGACTCCACTGCTTTACCACCTACTCTTGTACTAAAGAATGAAGAACCACCGAACAGAATCAGAGAGCTTGTACCTTTCCCGAATACACGTAAACTTCGGCACAAAGACATAATTGATTTGGCTATTAAAAATATAAAATCTGCAGCAGACAAAAGGAGAAAATTACACGGTAAAGCAAATGCAAAGAAATTATACATTGGTCGGAAAGTTCTCATTAAAGCTCATTCATTGTCACATAAGAAGAAACACTTGAGTCACAAATTCTTTCTAGTTTACAATGGACCATACAGAATCCGACGTATACCACATGATAATTGCGTTGAAGTTGAAACTCTGCGTACTAGGAAGAGTAAAGGTTTACACCACATTTCACATGTAAAACCGTTTATTGAAAGATAATCTGCCTTTTTAACTTTGTCTTTGCCATATAACTTTTCACTTTACATTACTAGTATGCTTTGTCAGACTTAGAATCTGTTAATATGCAACAATGTTTGAAGTTAAATATCCAGTCAAGAACCAAGAGAACTTATTTAAATAGAAATTAAGAATGCATTGTTATAGTGAACTGACGACACATCGTTATTGTGTGTGTACATTCTTGTTTGTTAGTGGCACGATTACATAACGACCATAAGGCTCACATACTTAAAACATATACTGGTACTGCTAATGAGATTTTAATGCAACATTTTGGTTTACTTGAAAATATATTCTGGATTTAAAGTACTTTCTGTGAGATACCAGATGACACAGTGGTTAGTTTATGTGACAGCTACACGATTTTATCACGACGCTACTAATGAGTGACAATATACAATGTTGCTTTTGCAGTGTTTCTGTTTTATATCTGCACAGTTTTTCTGTTTTATTCTGGAAAGTAAAACATGTTTTAGTAGTAACTTTTGTAGTATAGCTACAATGAGACAGGGTTTTCCGTAGCACAACAATACGTTACAGCACAGTACGTTCTTCACCACAACAATAAGTGTAATAACTAAGATATCTATACGCAAAGCATTTCACTTTCGTTTATCATGAGGTAAGTACATTGTCTTCTGCAGAACTTAGCTTTCGGAGGACGATAACTACGACACTTCCACAGAGATTATCTTACAGCAAGACGCATATTTAGCGCTACAGGACACGTATTTGAGTGATTAATTTTGTACTTAAAACATTTATTTTTAAAGATTTTTGAATTACAAAGAAAGTTTTCCGTGATACATTTCATTCCATTGCTGTAATCTGTAACACCTGAGGGTATAATTATAATAATCCTCAGGGGGGTACACGCTTACTTTGTGTACCATGTGTTTGGCAAGCACAAAGAGCCCTAGCTAATATGGTATTTGCTTATACAACTTTACACTTTGGTACCATATTTCTCTAACACAGAATTACACAGCTATCTGATTATTTGACAGAGAAACAAACATTCTTTTTACTACGCCAGTGACAGATGTTTACGCAATTACAGAGTTGGATAACTTCACACTTACGAAATTGTATTTTGTCTGTACTGTGTGAACTCTTCATATTTTTTCGGAACCATTGTGATACTATGAGAGCTTTGAATGATGTATTTGGTATGGATTCATGATTTTTAATGTACGTTTGAGGCAGATGACACTTTTGACATGAGCAGAGAATTTTTTTGATTATTGGAGGAAGCTACGACGATTTTGAGATTTGACTGAGGTGTTATGATGTTATTTTTACGACGACGATGTGTATTGTGCTGCTGAGGTACATTTATGATTAATAGGCTGAGGCTATATGAGTTATTTGATTATGCTTCATATTTATAATGACGAAATATTGACGAGTGTCGATGGATACGTATATGTGTAATAAGGTAAGGAGTAATGAATAGTGGGTAGGGACTCTTGACTTTTGAAACAGGATGTTGGAAACCAAGAATCGTACTTTAAGAGTTATGAAATGTGTGTAAATGTGTGAATGTATCACAATGCCGGCGAAAATTTTTTGGACAACGTTATATTCATAGGATTTTCTTTCTACAGATTTGAAACGCTAATTCTTGACCTGTGTAATATTTTTATGTGAGACTGTCACTGTAGCGGAAACTGGTGTCGTAAATATTTCCGTAAGAAAGTTAAGTGACCACCTGCACGTAATGCGTCGTGGGCACGCAGCTGTGTCAAACACCTGGAGAACAAGCCATTAGGGTGTGCCTTTCCGGAAGCACAGGTAGAAAAAAAAAAGAAAACAGGCAGGCCTTTATCCTCACCATTGACATTCCTTTAGAGAAAATATTGCAAATGCGACACCCTCATTACTTCCATTAACCTTGCTATTGACATTCCTTTGTAGAAAGCATCGCAAATATTACACGCTCATTACCTGAAAACATATGATTACTCATACTTTGTGCTAATTACTGCAATGCTTATGAATTGATGGGAAATATTCGTACATCTGCACACCTGATTATGACAAGTGTCTTTCTATGAGAGTTGAGAGCTACTGACTTACGAAATGCCACATGACTATTGAATGATATTTTTATGCTTTGCTTTTCGTAGTTGCTTATTTCACTTGATATCTGGTTTCCAGCTGTGTTGCAGCATTGCTTTTCTAAAATAAAATGCATTTGCTAATGTGAACACTTTCTGTCAACAGATCTATTAAATAATAATTTTGTAATCCACATTCTTTAAAAAAGGAGCACTTGGAAAGGAAAGAACAATAAGAAGGGACTAGTAACAGTAACTGGACACATAATTCTCTTTTCAAGTTCATGGTAATATTTTTTTTTATAATAAGTTGTTGTGGTGCACCACTTTAATTTACATAGACATTAAGATGTGAATATACACTTCCCTTATCTGCATTGTTGTTATTACTGTAATATCTTTTCTGCTTGAGCTTTGTCATGTATAGATATAAGTTTTATATTTTTTATATTTTTCGCTGCTGCTGTTTGCCAGGCATAGTGCTACTGAACTTTAATTTGTGTTACTCTGCTAAGCCAAATTTATTTTTTTGTTGCTGCACATTGGCTCATATTAGTTGTAATGTTGAATTGCTTGGTAATTTAGATTTACTGTAGCTTGCTTTGCGATTTTCCATTTTTTTTTTTTTTGCTGTTTATATTAATTGTTTTATGTGCTGCTGCATTGCCTCGTCCCTTAGTTTAGCATCTGAGCTCAGTAGATTTAAGTTAGCTTAAGAGGGGGTAGACTATATAAGAAACTAACTATTATAAATTTGTAAGAAATAGGATACTGTACAGTGGAGAAAAACTATTATTGACAGAGGATGTGAACAAAATACAGAAGGCAGGCTTAGATAGGACTTTTAGGGAATAATGATGAACAAAGGGAGATCTCCATGCAAAATACTGCAGTAAAACAAACCCTGTCCTTTCCCTTTTGTGTTATCCCACTATATGTTTGTGTACCCTTGTGTATTTGTTTTTTTCCTGTCTCTGTGTAGTTTCATAGAATTTTTTCTTCTTTTAATATTAAGCTACATTCACTATGATGAGGAATACTGTTATCCTCGAATATAATTGGCATTAATAATATGTTATTTACTTTGTAAAGATGTTAGACATTATTAATTCCATTCTGTTTAATGCTCATGTGTGAAGTTGATGTTTCAAAAGTTATTGTGATCTTTTATGTATGTACTCATGTCATAATTCCACTGATGTATATGTTAGTTCGATTCTTTTGTAAAGCCTGTACTACAAATGTTATCTGTATTGTTATGTTCTTTAATGATGTATTTTGTACCTTTGTAATTTTATTTTCATGTTGTAAATTTATAATTGTATAGACACCAGTTCTTCAAATTAAGTTACATTTTACTGCACACGTTTCTGTTGGTCATAGTATATGGACAATATGTGAGAAGTTGGGACTGTTAGTGTTTGCACGTGTGTTACTAATTCAGCAAGGGACTGGATAACAGCATTGCTGGTTCTAAGGACAATTCCAAAAACTTTGTGAGTGCACAAGTGGTGGTTTATGGACTTGCTATATTATTCGCAAGACTCTTCGATGGTGATTGTGCACCTGCACAGTCGCAACAGATCGCAACAGATGGCTGCTGGCCATCTCTACAAGGACTACAGTGGGTCTGCATCTATGATGACCCACCAACGCCATTATTTCTACAAGGACTGCAGTGGGTCTGCACCTCTGGTGGTCCACCAATACCATACTCTCTACCAGGACTACAGTGGGTCTGCTCTGTGATGACCTACCTACCAATATTCTTCAAAACGTCGAATGACTCTGCTGTGGGTTTGCTCTGTTGTGGCCCATTATCTGTCAGCATGTCAAGAGTCAGCACTGTCTTTCCGTTGGAAGGACAACGCTACTTCTTCAAGACTGCATGGAAATCCACTACTTCCGTGTGCATTTTCTTCTACTGCTCAGACTTTGAGGAAAACACTACTATTTTACCTTGATGAACGATCAGGACTGTCTTTATGGACTGTGAGAAAATTTTAGCTTTTGACCAACATTGTATCAATAAGTGTGTGCATTTGATTTCTTTGTTATTGTAATTATGAAAAATTTTATCAAATCATTATTGGCCACTGCCCAAAAAAAAATTTGTAAAATTTTTTGTGGGGAGCATGGGGGCTATGTAAGTAGGCTGTTTATGTTTTCTCTATGTATGTAGGCTGTTTATGTTTTCTTATTGGCAACGTTACGTAGCGCTCAATATGAAAATCACTGGCTGTGCTGTGTGCAGTCTGTGGCTAGTTTGCATTGTTGTCTGCCATTGTAGTGTTGGGCAGCGGCAGCTGGATGTGAGCAGCGCGTAGCGTTGCGCAGTTGGAGGTGAGCCGCCAGCAGTGGTGGATGTGGGGAGAGGGATGGCGGAGATTTGTAATTTGTCATGAACTGCTATATTTATATATGATGATATCAAGGTAAATACATTGTTTGTTCTCTATTAATGTCTTTCATTTGCTAACTATTCCTATCAGTAGTTAGTGCCTTCCGTAGTTTGAATCTTTTATTTAGCTGGCAGTAGCGGCGCTCGCTGTGTTGCAGTAGTTCGAGTAACGAAGATTTTTGGTGAGGTAAGTGATTTGTGAAAGGTATAGTTTAATGTTAGTCAGGGCCATTCTTTTGTAGGGATTTTTGAAAGTCAGATTGCATTGCGCTAAAAAAAAAAAAAATATTGTGTATCAGTTTAAGGACAGTCGTGTAAAATTGTTCAAAGGGGACGTTTCATTGTGACATTGGACAGAATTGCAGCTTACCATGTTGATATCAAAAGAATATAAACACACAGATTCACAGGTAAGAAGCACAGACCTCTACATGCAAAAGCGATCGACAGCTCGTTTATCGTTCTGTACGCCTACTGTGTGTGTCATTTGTCGCCTGTCCCCACAAGTACGACCTTCTTCTTTATATTATTCTAAGTGGGACAAGCAACTGACAAATAGCGGGAGAAATATGCTGAAAACATTATAATGAGCTGATTACATTACATTTCACGAAAAACCAAATATTTTAATAATTTTCAAACAATCTGTCTGTAGGCATTTTCCTTGTCCCATAATAGTTTCGCTCGAAGTCTAGCGATCTGCACATTCTGACACTTCAGACGCTTTTGTAAGACACGAACAGCTGCACTTAATCTGACCACTTCATCGTCAAAGCAGGTCTGTGTTGATGATACACACGAATCTGGCACTGATACATGGAGAGTTGAACTGGCTGCTTCTGTGTCATAGGACAGTTTTACAGCTTAAGATTGACTGTAGAATCTTTGTGGCAGTTTCCTCTTCATCGTCAGCTGAGGTGGCTTCTTTGGAATGTCAAACTCTGTGGGTACTGCATTCCACACGAGTTTGTTATTGTCTGCGTTCACGAACTGGTTTTGTTCGAAATGTAGCGAACAAAACCTAATATTATTATACAGGTGAACTGGGTCTTTCTTCATAAGGTCTTCTCGTCTGCTATTAACTAGCCATTTTCTGTTCCTAAAACGAAACAGTCATCATTTATACACATACAGTGTGCAAGTGAATCCTGACGATACAGTTTAGTGACATGATGGTATTTACCTCTCAGGATCCTTAGGAAACCTAAAAAAGACAGCTGTGGTGTCTTCTTCCTGTTGTTGCTGCAATTTATTGCGCTACAAACGCTCCCGATGGTAAAAACCATTGTATAAATCAAAATAAACAATCACTATTCGCTTTTTTACGATCGCGCCGAACTCACAGTTCAACCTACCGGCCGCTTGGGGCGCTCTCGCGCTGAAGGCAACAAAATCGAGGCGAAGTTTAATGGCTCTGAGCACTATGGGACTTAACATCTGAGGTCATCAGTCCCCTAGAACTTAGAACTACTTAAACCTAACTAACCTAAGGACATGACACACATCCATGCCCGAGGCAGGATTCGAACCTGCGACCGTAGCGGTCGCGCGGTTCCAGACTGAAGCGCCTAGAACCGCTTGGCCACACCGGCCGGCGAGGCGAAGTGTCACGACTGTTATCTTAGACTGTGGTTATAAATGAAGAAACTTTCAATGAATGTAACAAAGAGAACACTTATCCTACGTTACCATTAGGCAAAACTAAAGTAAAAGGAGCGGTATCTAGTAAAGGAGTAGACGTAAAATTACAGACACACTTATCATTTTGTATTGCAAGTTATACGTTCCACTCAAATTTTTGGATTGTTCCCTTATTGACAACAGACGTTATTTTAGGTACGAATTTTTTGGTACAACATGACGCAGTTATTGACTTTCGAAATTCGTATTTAATGTTAAAGGATGAAAATGTACAACTGGCATTAGAGTTTCAGCACACTTTATCTGCAGATGAACAGGCAATTAATCGAACAGAGGTCATTTCTACATCGCGTAACACGGACTGTCATTCCACATTGTTCACAGATAGGTACGTGCACAATTATAATACACCAGACGAAGCCGACTATGACGTTATGCAAGTGATTTCTGAGAAGGTAAAACAGAGCAGTGCAAATACAGATGACGAAGGTACTCAACTACGCAAAATTCTTTTACAGCAAGCTCCACTTTTTGACAACATCCCTGTTACTGTGTCCGGTTTTATGTATGAATTTCAAGTTAAACAGCACGACACATTTAAAGCTACACATTATCCCATTCCATATATCCACAGAGAACAAGTTAAGAAAGAATTACAGGCTATGCTAGACCAAGGTATTATTGAACCGGCAGTTAGTCCGTACATGAACCCGCTGCATATTGTTAAGAAAAAGGATGGCTCACTTCGCCTCGTACTTGATTCCCGTCATGTCAACGACATTATTATTAATGAAACAGTTCGCCCACAGACACTAGAAGAACTTTTACAGAAATTTCATGGTACTGATATTTATTCCACGTTAGATTTGAAATCGGGATTTTGGCAAATTCAGCTCCATCCGAACTGCAGAAAATACACAGCATTTCTCTGTTTTGCTGACTGTTACCAGTTTTGCAAATTACCGTTCGGTTTAACAATTTCTTCAGCAACATTTATTCGCGGTTTGAATACTATACTTCCGACAGAACTGAAAGACAGAATCACAACGTATGTAGACGACATCCTTATTGCAGAAGCTAATTGGTCTGATCACAATCTGATTCTTGAACAACTGCTCCAAACCTTTCGTGCACAAGGACTCACAGTTAATCTTAGCAAATCACACTTTGGCAAAACTTCTATAAAATTCTTGGACATGTAATTTCAGCAGAAGGCATTGCAACTGACCCGGAAAAACTTCAAGCTTTACGTGACATTACTGTCCCAATGACGAAGAAAGAATTACGCAGCTTTTTGGGATTAATTAACTTTTTCCGTAAATTTATTCATTACTCTGCTTTAGACACCCCTAGATTATGCCAGCTGACGGGTAAAAACGCTATTTGGTCATGGGATAGCCAAGCACAGTTTCAATTTGTCAATCTGAAACAAGCTTTATTGAACGCACCACTTTTATCACGCCCAGATCCTACCAGAAATTTTTCCATTGCCACCGACAGCTCTAACACTGCTTTAGGCGTACACATTTTTCAGGAAATTGAAGAAGACGGTACTACAGTAATTAAAAACATCGCTCTTGCAAGTCTAATTCTGTCACCTGCTGAACGCAATTATTCTGTTACAGAACTTGAAACATTATGTGTTGTATGGGCATTTACCAGATTTTCTTTATGGAAGACATTCTACCGTTTACACAGATCATAGAGCTATACAGTTTTTACTTTCAGCTACATTTACACATGACAGATTAAGCAAATGGAAACTTTATTTACAGGAATTTAATTTTACAGTTGTTCACATTCCCGGTACACAAAATATTGTAGCAGACGCACTACCCCGTTCTCTCAGCAACAATCAACAAGACATCGCAACCAGCTTCTGCGAAGCAAATTCTAGCGTCATGTGTATTCAACAAGTTGCATTTGAAAATTTTATTTCGTCGTCATTACGAGACATGGCACAAGAGTAGAGCAAAGGCAACGTATGGAAAGAAATTAAACGCCTTTGGCAAGATAGGAATAATGTTACCGTTAGAAACCATTACACTGTACGCAACAACATTCTGTTTCGCCGCTCTCACTCTGACAGCAACAACTGGTTATTATGCATTCCTGACGAGCTTGTTAACAAATTAATTTGGTATACTCATTAAGTTACGCACATTATGGAGCCAGAAAATGTTTTCTCATACTGAGACAGAACTTTTATTTTGCCAACATGGAGAAACGTATTCAACGAATTTTAGCGTCACGTAAACTCTGCCAGAAAGCTAAATCAGACATGACTTCACATATTCCTCCGTTACATCCCATTGTACCCGTTTAAATTGAGACACATGGCCGCTGTAGACATTTTCGGTCCGATTCCCAGACCTAATAGAGGTTTTTGCTACATCTTTTTCGCTGTTGAACTCACTTGGAAATTTGTTACCTTCACTCCGTTACGCAAAGCTACTGCTAAATCTATTTCGAATGCATTTGCAAAACACTTTTTATTTCATATAGGGCATGTATTGAAAGTAATTTCCGACAATGGACCACAATTTCGATCTGCTATATGGACACGTATGTTACGAGCTAGAAACATTTCTCCGATATATATATCCAGGTACCATGCTTCTTCGAACCCTTCTGAATGACTGATGAAAGAAATTGGTAAACTATGTAGAATATACTGCTATAAAAGACATATTGACTGGGATAGACACATACTCTCATTCCAGGATGTAATTAACTCCATACCAAATGAATCTACTATGCTATCTCCGACTGTTATATTGAAAAATGTTGAGCCACCTAACAAAATTAAAGAATTAGTATCCTTTCATACATATCGTCGATTACGTCACCATGAAAAAATTGACATGGCGCTCAACAACATCAAACGTGCCGCAGAGCGCCGGAGAAGACATCAAAAACAGGTTTGTACACGCCGTGACTTTCACATTGGACAGAAGATATTAGTACGCACACATCATTTATCCAACAGAGGAAAGAGTAGATACAGTAAATTTGAGCTTCTATACGCAGGTCCATATAGAATTCGCAGCATTCCTCACCCCAATGTAGTACATGTCTAAACTTTGAGAACCAGAAAAAGCAAGGGTAATCACCATATTTACAATATTAAACCCTTTATTTAATGAACATACTTTATGGTTTATCACACTGTAATGGCATTTCCTGATATTTATATAACCACTTATGCAATTATATCTATGTGACTACTTACTGATGATGATCGTATTTTTTCTTGGCAAGTGCCCGGCAAGGTAAGGTTAGCAGGTCGCTTTTCTTGTCGTTACACATCAGACCGTGCACGTTTTTCCATTTTTTTTTTTTTGTGTGTATGCATGATTATTCTCCTATCGAAAGTAGAATTTTTCTCTGTATGCACTATGAAATCTTTAAGAAATAACAAACACCAGTTGACATTGACATATTGCCTTATGATAGCTCAGTATCTTGATTATTTTACATTTTTTTGCTACTACATTATGATATTGTGTGTACATTTTCGCACTTGAAAACTGTCTATGTTTTTGACCTAATACGTTTTCTGTCATGCTATGCTGTATGCTTAGTTACAGAAACAAGGTTTCATTTAATGGGTATATGATTTAAATGCAAGGTATTATTCCATATCCATCATTTTCAGAAAGCAATGACGTGTAAAGGAAATAAATTAAACAACAGTGGTTTACTATGAAATGGAAATTTCACCATCGGAATGAAAAGAAAATGCAATACCTTGTCATGAAGAGTAACTGGATCAGAATTAACGAGCAGTAACAAGAATATACTATACACACTGTATAATAGCAGTCTTAACTAATTATTTTTCTTTCAGAATACGAGACGATTGATGCAGGCTGTCAGGCAGAACTACACATGTTAATTTTAGTGATGAAATATGCAAGAAGTAAGAAACTCTATACTATGAATAGTTGTATGAAGTAAATGGTAATACGAATAATGAATGTTTATTTTTTGCAGATGATAATAAATGATAATGAATAGTCGTATGAAAAATATGGTAATATGAATAATGAAGTTTTTCTTTGCAGATGATGATAATGATGAAGTTTATATACTTCCTGTTAGTTAAGAAATGCTATGTAGTTATTTAAGTATTTGTTGCAGTTCCTTTTGACAGTATGTCTTATGTCGCATAGTATAGTGACTGAATGTTTTGGGAAAGACAGCTAGAGTACATACATATTAAGTACACGTTTCATTACCAGTTAATTTGAAGTTTGCTACTTTTCAGCATAATATACATTTGTTCATTCAGCTCAATAATCCACTTTTTTTTCCAGGAGAAGCTTTTCGTGATATTAATATACTATAAGCACTTAGTTATGAAACCTGTTATAATACTTGCATTTTTTTACCCAGTTGTGTCTATCATTTATGAATGTAATCACATATACTGTCCTTGTTTCATAACCTTGCTACAGCTGACTCATGAAGAATGACGTTATTAATCCTTATTTCCAGCAATAAGTCAAAAGCAAATATTTTCATGCCCCGGCAATTGACTATTGATCCCAATGCAATGCATTGCTAGCACAAAAAAATTATTACTAGTCACAACTACTACCAGTATACAACCAAATAATGCTACCAGTTTAAGATATATTTCTAGTCCTAAATGTAATGCAAATTTCTCTGATGTATTGATTCCCTTATGTCAATGTGTTATTAGACCACAGACCTTGAGTAATAGTTACAATGTCTTACATTTTAAATATGCCTTATGTCACTTACATGATATCATATATAAACACTAGCAGCTTGATGCTACATGCAGTAACTCTTGTTTTGAATGATGACTTCTGAGTAATACTGAATGAAAATTTGTAATACTGCATAAATGTTATACCAATGATTACTGTAATGAGATGACTTATGCATAACTGAATGCCAATGATTACAGTAAGGAGATGACGTGATGCCAATAATTACTGTAATGAGGTGAGTTATGAATGATGTTTTGTAATGCTGCATAAATGGTATGCCAATGATTATTATAATGAGATGACTTATGCATAAATGCTATGGCGATAATTACTGTTATGAGATGATTTATGAATAATGTTCTGTAATACTCCATAAATACTACAGAAATGTTTAGTAACTAGCCAATGAGTGCCAATAATTATTCAGATTAGTTAATACATTAATGTAATTCTGAATGACAACTAGCATAAGACTAGCATAAGACTTAATGTCCTTCACCTTCTGACCTAATTACCAGCAATTACTGCGATATCCATATGTCCTGTCCACTCTCATGATCAAGGAGCACTATATTCAATTTTTACACTATTTCTACGTTGATGTAAAAGTATGGATTCTATAAGAATGTGGTGTTGACATATCAAGCTTTCCACCACTCTGACCGAAGGAGATGTCATTATGGTCCTACTGTTTGGTGTACCTAATGTACTACCAAAATGATAACATAGAATATTACTACAACATTTCAGTGTTTTGGCTACACTGATAAATACTTCAGCGAAGAGAACTTCAAATTGTCTCGCTTGGTGTTGTGCTTCTGTATAAAGATATGGACTTTCAGTGCAGCTATGTGCAACCCACTGTGCTACAACCATGATGCTATCCTTCCCATTCCTTTCCTAGTTCATGTAAATATGCTAAAGACTTCTACAGTGCGTGTGCACTTTATTTAATTTCTTAATGTATTCAGTTCTTGTAAAGAAATGCTAAAGACTTATACAGTGCATGTGCACTTTATGTCATTTGTTAATATATTTTGTACTCATTGCGTATACATTTTGCAATTTCTAAATATGTTCTGAACTCAGCGTGTGTGCATTCTATTTCATTTCTTAATATGTTCTGCACTTATCAATAATGTATATACTCTGTGACTGTAGACTTAGTAACTAAATAGATTATAGAAAAATTTGTTGCTTATAGCAAATCCAATTGACTCACCATCGCTGTCAAATTTTTGCCCCCTCCCCTCCAGTGGAGGTCCATGATTAAGGAATTTGTTGCTAGCGCACTCGAACAGATGTAATTTCGAAGGGTTGCTCAAGTGCTGCCTGCGATATGTAAGCTATAAGACACTCTCAGACCAGACAGCAATGTTGTCAGCAGTAGAACTGTGTGTCAGTAGGAGTAGTAGTAGCTAGCTGTCTGGTTTTCGAGTTGGCTGGGCTGATCGTGTGGAGCGATGGCGGTGCCTGAGTATTGTAGTATAAGGTAAAAGCAGCCTCGCACTATTGTAATATCAAGTCCCATGTAAATGTTTTTCAAAAAATCTCTTAATAATAATCTTTCTTATAAAAATTAACTTTTGACAATCATTCATCTCAATTTAAAGAATTTACTAATTTCTCCAATCCATGGTCATCCTGATTATTGTAAAGAAAAATCAGTTGTTTCCTTTTATACATGACAAATCTATCGGCCAGCATTGCACTGGGTTGTGTCAGAAAAATTTCTTATAGGAGCAGATATATATGCGTTGTCCGGCGACTTGATTGAAGTAAGAATTTTCAATTTATTCAGAATGATCTTTCAGGCCATGACGCAACACTGCTGACGTCCAAAATTTACCAGTTTAAATTCACAGTCAATTGTTGAAAGGTTATAAGTGAACCACAATTTTCTTGAGAAATTAGTCACGTTACTATTGTGAGATTACAGAATAATAAACTGTTGATAAGTTACGAAACTTATTATTGGTTGTTGTTGTTGTTGTGGTCTTCAGTCCTGAGACTGGTTTGATGCAGCTCTCCATGCTACTCTATCCTGTACAAGCTTCTTCATCTCCCAGTACCTACGGCAACCTACATCATTCTGAATCTGCTTAGTGTAATCATCTCTTGGTCTCCCTCTACGATTTTTAACCTCCACGCTGCCCTCCAATGCTAAATTTGTGATCCCTTGATGCCTCAAAACATGTCCTACCAACCGATCCCTTCTTCTAGTCAAGTTGTGCCACAAACTTCTCTTCTCCCCAATCCTATTCAATACCTCCTCATTAGTTACGTGATCTACCCACCTTATCTTCAGCATTCTTCTGTAGCACCACATTTCGAAAGCTTCTATTCTCTTCTTGTCCAAACTAGTTATCGTCCATGTTTCACTTCCATACATGGCTACACTCCACACAAATACTTTCAGAAACGACTTCCTGACACTTAAATCTATACTCGACGTTAACAAATTTCTCTTCTTCAGAAACGATTTCCTTGCCATTGCCAGTCTACATTTTATATCCTCTCTACTTCGACCTTCGTCAGTTATTTTACTCCCTAAATAGCGAAACTCCTTTACTACTTTAAGTGTCTCATTTCCTAATCTAATTCCCTCAGCATCACCCGACTTAATTCGACTACATTCCATTATCCTCATTTTGCTTTTGTTGATGTTCATCTTGTATCCTCCTTTCAAGACACTGTCCATTCCGTTCAACTGCTCTTCCAAGTTCTTTGCTGTCTCTGACAGAATTACAATGTCATCGGCGAACCTCAAAGTTTTTATTTCTTCTCCATGAATTTTAATACCTACTCCGAATTTTTCTCTTCTTTCCTTTACTGCTTGCTCAATATACAGATTGAATAACATCGGGGAGAGGCTACAACCCTGTCTCACTCCTTTCCCAACCACTGCTTCCCTTTCATGCCCCTCGACTCTTATAACTGCCATCTGGTTTCTGTACAAATTGTAAATAGCCTTTCGCTCCTTGTATTTTACCCCTGCCACCTTCAGAATTTGAAAGAGAGTATACCAGTTATCGTTGTCAAAAGCTTTCTCTAAGTCTACAAATGCTAGAAACGTAGGTTTGCCTTTTCTTAATCTTTCTTCTAAGATAAGTCGTAAGGTTAGTATTGCCTCACGTGTTCCAACATTTCTACGGAATCCAAACTGATCTT
Organism: Schistocerca americana; assembly: GCF_021461395.2. Taxonomy (NCBI): domain Eukaryota; kingdom Metazoa; phylum Arthropoda; class Insecta; order Orthoptera; family Acrididae; genus Schistocerca; species Schistocerca americana. Next base: position 979,651,707 of record NC_060121.1, read on the forward strand.
CCCCGAGGTCCGCTTCTACCAGTTTTTCCATTCGTATTTAAAGAATTCGCGTTAGTATTTTGCAGCTGTGACTTATTAAACTGATAGTTCGGTAATTTTCACATCTGTCAACACCTGCTTTCTTTGGGATTGCAATTATTATATTCTTCTTGAAGTCAGAGGGTATTTCGCCTGTCTCATACATCTTGCTCACAAGATGGTAGAGTTTTGTCATGACTGGCTCTCCCAACGCCATCAGTAGTTCTAATGGAATGTTGTCTACTCCCAGGGCCTTGTTTCGACTCAGGTCTTTCAGTGCTCTGTCAAACTCTTATCTCCAATTTCATCTTCATCTACATCCTCTTCCATTTCCATAATATTGTCCTCAAGTACATCGCCATTGTATAAACTCTCTATATACTCCTTCCACCTTTCTGCCTTCCCTTCTTTGCTTAGAACTGGGTTGCCATCTGAGCTCTTGATATTCATACAAGTGGTTCTCTTTAATTTTCCTGTAGGCAGTATCTATCTTACCCCTAGTGAGGCAAGCCTCTACATCCTTACGTTTGTCTTCTAACCATCCCTGCTTAGCCATTTTGCACTTCCTGTCGATCTCATTTTTGAGACGTTTGTATTCCTTTTTGCCAGCTTCATTTACCGCATTTTTATATTTTCTCCTTTCATCAATTAAATTCAATATTTCTTCTGTTACCCAAGGATTTCTATTAGCCCTCGTCTTTTTACCTACTTGTTCCTCTGCTGCTTTCACTACTTCATCCCTCAGAGCTACCCATTCTTCTTCTACTGTATTTCTTTCCCCCATTCCTGTCAATTGTTCGCTTATGCTCTCCCTGAAACTCTCTACAACCTCTGGTTTAGTCAGTTTATCCAGGTCCCATCTCGTTAAATTCCCACCTTTTTGCAGTTTCTTCAGTTTCAATCTGCACTTCATAACCAATAGATTGTGGTCAGAATCCACATCTGCCCCTGGAAATGTCTTACAATTTAAAACCTGTTTCCTAAATCTCTGTCTTACCATTATATAATCTATCTGATACCTTTTAGTATCTCCAGGATTCTTCCAGGTATACAACCTTCTTTTATGATTCTTGAACCAAGTGTTAGCTATGATTAAGTTATGCTCTGTGCAAAATTCTACAAGGCGGCTTCCTCTTTCATTTCTTACCCCCAATCCATATTCACCTACTATGTTTCCTTCTCTCCCTTTTCCTACTGTTGAATTCCAGTCACCCATGACTATTAAATTTTCGTCTCCCTTCACTACCTGAATAATTTCTTTTATCTCGTCATACATATCATCAATTTCTTCATCATCTGCAGAGCTAGTTGGCATATAAACTTGTACTACTGTAGTAGGCATGGGCTTTGTGTATTACTGGTAGATTACGAACCGGCGTGTCGTACCAGTGCCAGACCACCTTTTTCCATGGTCAGAATGAGGAAATGAAACAACAATAAAGAAAAAAATTCTGTATAGTAAAAATGAACGTAGCAATATTTGAAATATTGATCTAATGTGCTCTGGAACAGTGCAATTCGGATGCATGAGTAAAGAAGTAAAAGAACAGTCTGTGTGATGTACGTAAATGCATTAACTATAAGAGATTGAAAACCACTGAACATCATAAAATAGGACCAAGTGCGTTATCGACTTCTTTAGGCGCTGGTATCAGGATCCATCTTATGAATGCTCATTCATATGAAAATTTCACATAAAATAATGCATATAAGCTAGAATATTGAATACAAAACACTGAAACCGGTCTTCTTAAAAGAAAAAAAGAGACGCTTCATTTGCAACGTAGGCGGTTAAATTCTGTCCTTTTCAGTATGCACAGCCATCCCTGCATTCATCTCTAGCGACTGAAAGAAACCAAAGAAAGCGATCTGGATTACCCGACGTGGTTTCACCCTGGTCCTCCTAAATTCGTAGAAGAAACGTAGATTTGGGATTAATGTCGACAACGACGAGGAAATTGGGAATGATACATAAACTCACGTTGCGAATTGGTGTTGAAGGAAATGGGTATTGTCTTTTCGAAAGAACCATCCACGGAATACTTAAATCTGGATTCCTGGATAGATATTTGAACTGCCGCCTCTCTGAAATGCCACTTCGATGTGCTAACTAGCACATCACTTCGCTCATTCCTCAAATTTGACCTTAATGCTTTAGTCACTGTACCATTTATCTCAGTTTCGATAGGAAAAGAATACAGATATTCCTTTTGTAAGAAGGACAAGGAAAAGTTTCACTTCATTGTTGCGTGATCTTAGAACATGTTTTAAGGGCGAAAAGAATGACGCTTTTGGAGGGAAAGCAGTTTATCTCAATGAATAAGAATTAATCACTGGTAACTTTCAGAGAGTCACTGAGAGCTTTACAATACTTCACTACAAAAAGAGGTAAGATGCTTCTTTATTCCCTCAGATAATCTATTTACGATACTTAACGATACAGCAATGCACTGTTAATTTATCGTGTTGAACATTTGCAAGGTGCCAGGGGGGAGAAGAGTTGGTACCTCTTTAATTCTGACGAATTTTGCATGACAACGAGATATGCACTCGACCCCTCCTTACCTACTACCTAATTAATTCCTCGCACAATGGTAACGAAAGGATATGATGGAAGACCCTGCTAGTTGGTAAAATAAGGAGTGCACACTCACAGTAATTTAATAAAAATCGTAATCTACTCAGGGGGGAAAAAGAGAACTTTGTCGTAATAAACTACAGGACATGGGTTTCTGCATATATATGTACGAAATGATATGCGGATTAAATATTACAATGAGATTATCGACACAAACAGTAGGTTAAAGGATAGGGTATACTGAACTATTATGAGTATAAAAGTTGGCTCGAGAACAAGGGGCCCCTACTGTCTATGATGCAATAGATCAAATATAAATCCCCCGACTATAGTCCGTGAGACGAGTGATTGGTAGTGACAGTTCCGGCGGGCAGACGGCGCTGTTGCCGAACGTGGCTCACAGCACGCGGCGCCCTGTCTGCTACACGCATTCTCTAGCAGCAGAAATAAAAGCGACACAAAATACAAGTCGTATTGGTACGCGTGAATTTATTTAAAGTTGATGCTTGAAATATATTAACTCGAAAACTGATAAGAGCTATTTAGTACAAGTATCTAAGATGCTGAAACATAAGAAAGTTATTTGTTAAACTTCACAACTGAAATGAAAACTATTTTCGCAAGTTGTTGAACATTAGCAGTTTTGGTTTCCATTGTTAAGTGTTAGCATTATTAATTTGTTCTACTACAAGCTACAGAATTATTGGTCAGTGTATTAAGAGTTATAATCTGAAGAAAGTACTCACAATATGATGATCTGGTTGTAGATCGATAGCAAACTCCCTCCTTAGATTCCTGAATACGTTGTAGTTACTGTAATGGAAGAACACCACTCACATCACTGTCAGAATCTGATTTGACATTGTCTTCCTCAGCACTACTTGAACTATCACAGCTCTCTCCCAGATGTCTAATTAAATTTTTCGATGCATTCTTCCACAACCCCATCGGTTTTGGGCACTTGCAGTGCTGTTTACAATTTTAGCCCACGTCTCGCTTGTCACTTTATTGATAGCTGCTGGAAGGAGAGTTTCCACTTCAGAGATCGTGAATTTTTTATTGTTTGCAGCAATGTAGTTTTTTATCTGCGCCCACACTCCTTCAATTGCATTGAAGTGACAGTGGTATGGAGGAAGCCGAACGATTTCATGCCCGTGCCTTTTAGCAATCTCGTCAATTACATATGTTGGAAATTCGGGTTTCTTTTGTGCCACAATTTCGAGCAGTTCCGCCTTCCTTAAATCTTCTCTGAAATCTACTTTTCGCCGTTTCAACCACTGAATGATATCGTCTTTTTTTGTTGCCAAGGTTAGTGCCTTATCGCGAACAACGGAATGATAAGGCGCATTGTCCATAACAGTCACTGATGGACTTGTCAGATTCGTCATAAGCGATGTCTCGAACCATTCTTGAAATACTACACTGTTGATTTCCTCATGGTAATCTCCCGTCTTTTTTGACCGAAACATTTTCAAGCAGTTTGGCACAAAACCTTTAGATGTACCTGCATGTAAGACAATAATACGCCCTCCTTTGCCAACAGGTACTGCCATTGTCCCCTCGGGCGTTCCATCATTCCAGCCTCTACGTAAAGAATGGCTGGCATTGACCCAAGTTTCATCTAACCACACTATACTTCCGAATTCCACACCCATGATCCTGCGCAGAAATCTGCACCGCCATGCAACTACATCTGTCCATTCCATTAATATTTTGCGTCCGTTAAACAGTGAATAACTGAAGCCTATGTCTTTCAACACTGTACGCAACGAAAATTTGCTCCCTTTAAAAAGATTGTCTTTCTGAAGCGACACCTGTAATTTAGATAGAGTGGGATGTTCCCTTCTCTTACAATAGCTGTATATATGACGACGAATAGCGTCTTTCTGAAAATCGTCCAAAGCTGTCACCTGCTTATTTCTCGGTCGCTTCTTTCCTGGTGTGTGCAGCTTTGTTGTGCCACTCTCGTCACAATCTACACTATACTGTTCTTTCCCTATCTTTACAACAGTGTTCTTACTTATTTTCAATGCTGCTGCAGTTCTCTTCACAACCTGAACAACAGGAATTAAGGGCCCACCTTTGTCCTTTTCTTTCTCAAAGTAATCCCTCACAGAGCACACGAATTCACGGGCCTGGGTGTGTAGCACACTTTTCTTCCTCCGTTTCACTTCTTGTATTGGGCTGGTACTACCCGCCGCACTAGACATTGTTTACAACGAAACATAAACAAAGAAACGCTAAAAACAACAAAAACGAAATAAACTGCGAATTCAACTTCAGACACACGACGAACGACCGCACCGCCTGCACGCGAGACACTGGTAAGTTTCATAAGCGCGCGCGGCCGGGTTCCAGAGCGGCAACGTGGCCCTTGCTACCCGCTCAAAGTCAGGCCATCATTGGCTGCCTGCCTGCGGTCGCTAGGCAACGGAAAGACGCTACCGAGCTGTCAATACCAAAGACTCGTCTCCCAGACTATATATAGCAGTATCGCGATTAGTAGTGAGAGCTCAAATGGCATCACATGGAGAAACAAGCAAGGTGGACTTGTAGCAAAGTGAGCGCGCGTGCTGTTGAGGACTTCAGTATAAAAATTGATAGGTCCTACAATGCCGGAGCCGGAAAATACTTTACCAATCCTGAAATCTGTACCAGGTCGTCGGTAGGCAGCATTCTGACGACGTAGGCGCCGACTTCTGCTGTGCAGCAACTCTGTTTCAAACCCTGGTCTCGAAAGCTGTGCGAGAATTCTTAAGTACTGACGAAAAGGTGCGACCAAGTCGCAAGACCGTCAGCCTCTGACGAAGATCACACCCCGAATGCCCTGCACCCGCGCAACGCAGGAGCGAAGCCAACATCGCTCAACTCCCTACCATCCTCGAAAACCGCGAATCAGCATTCAGTGCTGATTCCAAAAATCCCCCCACACTGTCTCAGAACATCATTCGTGCCAATAGCGACCGTTCCCTCCAGTTTCGAGCAGGGCTTTATGACGTCAACTAGCCTCAGTTTAAGAAACTTCCTGGCAGATTAAAACTGTGTGCCGGACCAAGACTCGAATTCGGGACCTTTGCCTTTCGCGGGCAAGTGCTCTACCAACTGAGCTACCAAAGCACGACTCACGACCCGTCCCCAAAGCTTTACTTCTGACAGCACCTCGACTCCTACCTTCCAAACTTTACAGAAGTTCTCCTGCAAAACTTGCAGAACTAGCACTTTTGAAAGAAAGGATATTGCGGAGACATGGTTTAGCCACAGCCCCCAGGCGGAACACATTTTTATACATTTAGTAAAAATTAAATCACACCGCCACCCCGTCTTATTAAGAAAAACAGTACAAGTGTTTAGCGCTCAAGGCTTCATTTGTTCTCCAGCGAACAAAATAGAGATAGCATATCGAACCGTATTCTTCTCAGTTTATATTGCCGCTCAAAGACGACGAATTACATGATTTAGGAAATTCCAACGTCACTATGCGACGCCTTATTATACATTAATCATTCTTTATAAACAAGTATTCGCCTTCTGGCTGAAAGTGTTAACTATTTGCTCTTTTAATGAAGCCAAAAGTAGCGACTATGACAGATCTTGTCTTTCCTTAGCACAATCTCTCCCCTTCCTAAGTCAAAGACAGTTTGGCGTTCATTTAGAATGTCCATGCCTATTATCAGGTCGATGGATAGATTCGGCACGACTAAGAACGATTCTAGGCGCTACAGTCTGGAACCGCGAGACCGCTACGGTCGCAGGTTCGAATCCTGCCTCGGACGTGGATGTGTGTGATGTCCTTAGGTTAGTTATGTTTAAGTAGTTCTAAGTTCTAGGGGACTGATGACCTCAGAAGTTGAGTCCCATAGTGCTGAGACCCATTTGAACGACTAAGAAATTTGTCTCTAGCCTGTTCCCCTGACATGTAAACACTAACCTCGTCTGCTTGTTGACCTCAGTGCATTTTTCTGCTAGCGCTCTCTTGAAGTTCGTCTTTTTCATGGCCAAGGTGGGCCAGTTTTCCTGCTGCGAGCATCTTTGAAATGCTACATCAGAGATCGCAATTATATGACTGCCACTATACAGAATTCCGTGTAGTCGTACGCCCCCTACTGTCACAGTAATCATAGGATAGAGATCCTCTCTGGTGGGAGTCTCTTGCTCCCTGAGCAGCAACTCTGATACGTCCTCATATTTCAACGTATGTACACGGCTCTGTCCGAGTATTTGTGCGGATTTTCCGCGAGCCTAAACCACACTGTACTGACGTCAATCTCGCCCTCCGTTTCTGTTTTGGAGATTGGAACTCGGATTCGGACAACGTATTTCGCTTGACTCATCCCGTTGTTCATCTGAATCTCTGCGCCTGCAGTTCGTGTCGTACTGGCGGGTAACATGACAACACAACACCCAGTCACTGAGTCGGGAATCGAACCCGGGCCGTTAGGTATGACATTCCATTTTTGCCTCTGGCAGTAATTCTGCCGTCCTGAATTTTGTCCCGGATCTTCCATCACGCTGATGGATGTTATTATTGCGCGGTGCTCCACGAAAGTCGCCATTGCAATAGTTATTTTGCCCTTTCCTTCGATCATGCGCCGCTTCTTTTTCAAAAATTAGCTCCAACTCGCGCAGAAGGCTTTTAAATGTTTCGATATTCGATCCGCACTTTCCTACAAGCGCTTGCTGGTAGTTGCTTGGTAGTTTCGCGAAACAGAACTTAATTATTTCACCGTCACTATATGGCACATCAAGAAACTGGTTCTTTTTAATTAAAGCCTCAAAGAGTTTCGCGGGGCTCTTGTATTCTGTCTCCTCCAGATCTGGACACAAACTGATTTCCTGTTTTATTCGGTCTTTTATTTCGCGCAACCAATACGTTCAGAGAAAAGCGTGGGTGAATCCTTGGTACGTTCGGCATGTACCCGCAACACCGCACATTTTCTCAACTGCCGTGCCCTCGATGTGCCCGCAGATAAATTCTAATTTTGCTGCCAATCTTTGTTAACATAATACACGTTTAAAACCTGACAAACTTAATTCCCAGTAAATTCTTACTTCCAAAACATATTTAATGTTTCGTTTCTACAATAGTAAAATTATTTCCAGAGGAATCTTGCAAGAAACATGAAGAATTCATTCACGCATACGAGCAGTTCAAAATATTTATCATTTACTTGGAAAAAGAAATCACATTGCATCCACCTTGCTCTTACCAAACTGAGGCAGAATAGGTGTTGATATTCCCTTGGTTTCCTTCACATCAGCTGCCGCTTTCACAACGCTTTTTAATTCTGTGGTTACGCTTAACGATGCGGAAGATTCCTACAGAGTGGGGCAAGTAAGTTTGGTATCCATAGCTGTACATTGTGTTACAGGCTGCCTTCCACCCAGCTCTCAGTATCTACCTCTGTTCTTCCACGACCACGTGCAGGAGAACATAAAAACAGTGAATGTGTTTGGTATTTGTGGGGAGGAAGAGGGGGGACTCTGTGTTTAATGTAATATGTAGTGCGCTTGGTCGGCAGTCAGTTGTACAGCGCTAGGGCATTGTTGTTAGAGGCACTGTAGCTAGCAGTTGAGTTTTAGAGAAGGAGATCTGATATTTATGAATCTGGGAGAAATTATCTGAAATACTTTATTACGAAGATTTTCTTGAGTGCGTGGACAGAGAAGATATTTGAAGGAATATTTCAAGATAAGCTGTGCACGCGCAAGAAAAAAAAAATGTTTGTTTGTCAGAACTATTAATTGCAGGAAATTTTTGTCTCTTAGACAACTAATAGTATTCATGATAAGTGTTGGTTTGATCTCTTTGCTTTCATTACGTCACAAATTACGCAATCGGTTTAAATGTCAGTAATTTTTTTAATGAAAGAATTTCGTAATTGTTAGAGCCATCTTATGCTGTACACTCCTTTTTAACAATAATCAGAGTTTAATTTTGCAAGAACGCTTTTGTTGGAATTAAAACACTCCTCCATCATTTTTAGTGACATTTCAAATGTCTTGTATTGTGTTCATCGCACCTTAAGCCGCACACAGCTACAGATTGTCTTTGACAAACAAGGAAAAATTCAGTAGCGAGTAGGGTACTTTTGTTTAGTTGCTTCATTTGCTGATTTCAATTGGCTTTCGAGAACGTCGGTACACAAGACACAAAACAGCATGTTGAGCAAGAGGCAAGTTACTTTCCTTTGAGGATAGATCTCACGTTGCATTCTTGTCAGCAAATGGCATAAAGTCAGAATTTTCAGGTGTTGTGCTAAGTAAGCAGATTAATTTACAGTGAACAGTGAAGGTAATCTTAAACGATTATTTTTTTCCGTGTTGAACAATATTTATTTTGTCGATAATTCAAGTTAGATATTGCACTTCATATCACGTAATTTTCATAACGTACTTCAGTATTGAGTTTCAGTACAACAGTTTTCCATGAGTACACAACTAGTTTCTTTTGCGATTTAATTAAGTTCACTTTCATTATTTCAACTTCAGCATTTCACTATGGTTCAAGTTTTGTTTCACGATGCTATTCACAAGCGCAGAACAGGGCCAACAGATAGTCAGTCAGTACTGCACAGCAGTTAAATAGGATCTCTTAAGTCTGAATACGACCTCTTTAAGTCCACGTTATACGAGGAGGAAGGTTTAAGAACATTCAGTATTTCATGTATAGATAAATTACATAGAAAGCTCATACAACTAACGTTGAACATCACACAGTAATCTGCGAGAAACTGGAAGAATTTCGTATTGAAAAATGGTCAAAAGGTAGAACCGTTGAATAGAATTCTTTTGAGAAAGGTTACTCAGAGTTCCCCGCCGATTTGACAGTACCATCAAAAAAGTTTTACGTGCCGACATTTTGACTACGCTTAAAGAGAGAAACACAATGGATGTGCACACATGAGAAACACAATTTTTGGTCCTACCAAGTTGGATCTTGATCCTAATGATACCGGTTGTGACCTATCGGTACACACATTCCAAGAGACAAAGAAGGCGTAGAGCAGCCATCTTGATTCATAACCACACCTCCATCACCCATAACTCTCCCTGATTGGTCAGAACTGAGCCCAAAGCTGGAAAACCTTACACAGCGGCATGACCAACAGGATTAAAGTCAGGGTCATGTGACCTCAGGAGCCACGCAAGCAATGTTCATGGAATGATCCTCAAAACAGTCTGACAGAAGTTGGTGATTTCTTTCGTTTGAGGTGGACGTCACCGAACCTATGAAAACCGCACCCAGTGAGATTCGCGCCTAACCAGAAATGTGTGAGATTCGCGCCCAATACCTGCTCCCTTTGTGTCGGGCTTACCGGCGCCTGGGCCGTCCTAATGACACTAAACCTCCTGCTCCTCGAACACAGGGACCTGCCCCCCCCCTCCCCCCCGGTACTACGGTACTAGGCACAGCCGCCCACTGTCTGATACACAAACACAGCCTTAGTGCCACTCCACTCTGGCTGTCGAAGAGTTCACATAGCGCGATTCGTGTATTTTTGACACAGTAGTTCAGATGTGGAATTTTCAACCACCAATCAGGGTAAGCCATGTTGCCACTACGAAGGTTATTCTTACATAGTGAAGAGAACTAAAGAAGGTGGGACAGTAACGTGGCGCTGTTCAAGACAGAGAGCAAACCACTGCTGAGGAGTGCGGAAAACGAAGGATTCGACAGTGCTGGACCTCCGGATGTCGCTCAGTTGGAAGTAAGGAAGACTTTGAACTACGCAAAGAAGAGGGCAAGAGACGAAGACATGTCTATTTAAAAAATATATTCAGAGGAGCTGGGTTGCCTGCATAATCGAGGCTATGGTTTTGTCACTGAAATGCCAGAGCAGCAAACAACGAAGAGAGCTTTGTACTACCAGCGGGCAAAATCACAGGGAAATACAAGAGAAGAAATTGACCTAAAGGCAGATTTACTAGCTATGAACGATGGTAGCAGTTTTCTGTTAAGCGACGACAAACTAGGAGAGAGGATAATAGTTTTTAGTGGAAGGGTAGGAAGAGAGGCTCTAAGGACTAAACAAGACTTTTTTATGGATGGTACGTTCAAGTGCTGCAGCAAACAGTTTTCGCAAATATACACCATTCACATTTGGGATTACAAATAATGAGACAAACATCTATCCAGTTGCCTTTACACTATTGTGAAACAAAAGAAAAGAGACGTACGTCCGTCTTTTCCGAAATTTGATGGAAAAAATTCCAGAATGTAAACCTGCAAACGTGACCATTGACTTCGAATCAGCTGCGATTTCAGCAATTAAAGTTGTATTTCCGACAATTGAAGTTCATGGATGTTATTTCCATTTGAAAAAGTGTCTCTGGAGAAAAGTGCAAGAGGTAGGACTTACTCGTGAATACAAAGGAAACGAAGAAGTGACACAACATGTTCGCATGTGTACTGTGGTGGCGTTTCTACTGCCTGAAGATGTATGTGATGGTTGGCTGGAGATACATTCACATACACCGGATATCCCCAGATTTTCTGAATTTTTGACTACTTGGTAGATAGATGGTTGGAAAATGAAGATACCCCTATCAACCTATGGAGTTGCTACAAACGGCGCCAGCAAACAACCAACTCTGTAGAAGGTTGGCACCACAAAATTAATAACATGCTTGCTAAACCAAATTCGAAACTTAATGACTTTATTAGGTGTCTGAAAAGAGAAGCAGGAAATTCACCATGCGCCTTAATGAGGGCAGAACTGAGTATGGAAGGTAAACGAAAAAAAAACAGTCTACATGTAGGTGATGAAAGGTTGGGAAAAATAGTAAAAAAATATGAAGAGGATGGTGAGATCAAGGATTGCTTCAAGCCATATCCTACCTACAGAAACTTGATTGAATTTATCAGAAGATGTATATTGATACAATAGTGTTCAAATGTAAATAGCAACATATATAAAAAATAATAAAAATTAAAAAATATTGATAATGGTTATAAGCTGATTTTAAACATGCCTCAATGACTTTCGCTCTTTAGCCAGTCCAAAGCCTGGATAAAGTGTGATGGAAATCAGATTATTTTTAAAATACAGTATATGTGTTTTACAATACACCAAAACAAAAGCAAACCCTTTTCAGAGTCAACCCTATACAATTATACTTCTCATTCAACAGTTAAAATTAAGTGACATTACTAATCACCAAGTATAGAGTCACTTGATATTTCTGAGTATTCAAGAAGAGTAGTTGTTATAATGAAAATGATATTGATAATGACTGCTGAATGGTACTGCAAGTGAAGCAAAAGAATGTAATCTCTTGTATTTACTGCAGTTTGAAGTGGTGTGTGGTAGAAACTTAATTCTCTCTCTCTGTCTGACGGCTGAAAACCCCAACTCAGAAACCTCCAGGTAGCGTCCCTCAACTCTTTTGTCTGCCGGGCAAGGGGATTAGTGGACCCGTCCTCGTCCCTTTCTGGGCGCGAATCTCACTGGGCGCGTTTTTCACACATCGGAGGTCACCTGCGATGTACTGTACACGATGAAACAGACGTTTATTATCGAACAGCACGTCTACGTATCGTCAGCTGGAGAAAGAAAACTGCAGAGATACCAGGGACCCCGTGCCCTCCTACGTAAGCATCCGTTGTATAATAATTTCTCCAACATTCACCTAAACGCGGCCAAGTCAATGAGCAGAATGCACCTCCTCGTTTCCGACTCATTCTTGCACGGTAGACGGTGTAGAACTGTTACATTGGCGTGACAAGACTCTCCACCACTGGCAGAAGTCACGGCAGTAAAGTGGTGTGTATATGTTACAGCCGGTTGACTGCAAACAACGCAGTAGAATGGATCGACGTGGGTACGTGACGTATTGAAATGTAGAAGCTATCGTCTTAGGACGTGCACATGACCACACCTTGAATAGCCCCCCCGGCTAGCCGCGCGGTCTAACGCGCTGTTTCCCGAGGGAGAAGGCGCGCCGGTGCCCGGCACAAATCCGCCCGGCGGATTAGTATCGAGGTCCGGTGTGCCGGCCAACCTGTGGATAGTTTTTAAGGAGGTTTTCCATCTGCCTCGGCGAATGTGAGCTTGTTCGCCTTATTCCACCTCAGTTACGCTGATGTCGGCGATTGCTGCACAAAGACTGTCTCCTCGTAGGCATACACCATCATTACTCTACCGTGCAAACATTGGGGCTACACTCGTCGTTCCCGAGGGGGGGGCACTGGGGGCCGAACCGCACAATAACCCTGGGTTCAGTGTGGGGCAGCGGTGAAGTGGGTGTGGACTGCTGTGGCCTGCTGTGGGGTTGTGAACCACAGTGGGACGAAGCCTCTCCATCGTTTCTAGGTCCCCAGTTCAATACCCACACACACAGCTTGCATAGGTTACCCGATTTGTTTACGTGTCTCTGCTGATTGCTCCATATCTCTTATCAAGGAATGGTGTACTGTAACGCCGGAAATGCATATCCCCCAATTTCCATCTATTGTACTATAAAATTTTTCCTTATTTTGTTACCTGAAGATATGACATTTCTGTGTCTTTATATATTTTAATTGTTTTACTATTTCTATATATATATATATATATATATATATATATATATATATATATATATATATTTTTACGTCGATGTATAATTGGTTTGTTTTGTAAATATTATTTGTATTTTTACGCTGGGTCTGGCCTAGGGGAAACTATGCTATCGAACGATTACATCGATAGGTCGTGAGGAGAACCAAAGTGTTTAGGATCTTTGCTAGTGTTAACTCTGCCGCATGGAGCGCGGGCAGAGAGGGTCTGGCTGGAATAGGGTGGCGAAGCAGGTGTGTTGTGTGACGCTCCCGCGAGTTGCCGCGCTTTCGGGGTTTGGCAGCATGTAATTGCGCTCGACTTGCTATGATAGTTTCTGGTACGGTGTCGTGGACAGGAAGCATTAGGTGGTGCACATCAGGAGCCCGTTTCGCCTGGTCACCGTGTCGAGAAGAAGGCGCGCCAACATCCAGCTTCCGTAACAGCGACAGCCGACAATAAGTGACTATCGCCACCTCCTCGATCGATGACTTCAAACCTTCAATCAACCAACAAGGAAGACTGGAAGCACGTAAAGTTTTAGAACTGTATGGCAGACCTCAGATTTTAAAATTGTTCCATTTTCCTCACAAAATTACAGCAACTTAGCATGAACCTTTCTTTCTCGTTGTCCCAATTGCATTACCATCAGGGTCCCTTCATTTTCCGGAATGAACCCGAGTGTCGTTGAAATTCAAACGCCAGCATTAAAGTAATATCATTCGATTTCATTGCTTTAATTTCAAAGTTCAGTTAAGGTATTCATAGCTGGCTACAATATTTAGATTACACAAGCACAAATTAAGAGTGCGAGTTTTGTTACCATATTTTTGCTTACCTGTGACTGCAGCTCAGCTTGGTACAAAGTTCAAAGTTCAAAGTTAAATCTCTTATTTATAAATTGCATAGATTCAAGTAGCTTTTGAAATGATAGATGAGGTAGCCCAAGACTAACCTTATATTATTGAATTTCGTAGTGCTTCAGAAACAAAGCTCACTATTAATTTCAGTCACTAAATTAACTTTCAATTTTCCGGTTTTATTAATTCTTTTGCTAAATTAAGTCAGAGTGTAGCGAAATTTATTACTTCTGACAAACATTCAGTTTTCACACAACAAGTGTCAACCTTCGGTTGCCACGCTTTTAGTGCTAATTATATGTGCAATAACCTTTCTTTTTCAGTTATTATAGTAGTTGTCCTAGGACTGGCGACTGTAAGTCTCCCCAAGTCTCAAATATCTAATTAACGCCAGTTAATTATTAACCTAACGACCGAACATTTACTTTGTTTATTAACTTTACCCTTTTCAAAATTAATTTCCACCAATTTCATTTGCATTTTTCCTTTTCATTTAGATGTAACCCTTCCTCCCTCTTTACTGACAGATTAGCTTCGGTGTCGATTGCTTTTCCCAAATTTCCATTAGGTACACGTGGTTTAATTTTTCACTGTCATTAAGGTCGATAAGTGAGGGGGAGGTTACAGTACCACACACAGCTATGTAACACGGTGTATGAGCAGTGGTCGCAAAAATATCCTAGTGGACAGGCATTTAGAAAGTGCAGCTAATCAAATTTTTACTGACATTAATAAGTGGTTCATAGTCAATTCACTGCCATTAAACTTTGAAAAGACCCACTATATGCAGTTCAGAACTTCCAAGAGATTTCTTTTGGTGTGTGTATAAAATATGATGACATGGAAATAGGAGAAGTTGAGAGTGTAAAATTCTTGGGATTACAACTTGATAATAAATTCAGTTGGGAGCAACATACTAACGAACTGCTAAAGCGTCTAAACAAGTCTGTGTTTGCTGCGAATGATGTCAGACACAGCAGATATAAATATAAAAAAACTGGCAAATTTTGCTTATTTTCACTCCATTATGTCATATGGTATCATATTTTGGGGTAACTCCACAAACAGAGAAAAAATGTTTAAAGTACAGAAGCGTATAATAAGAGAAATGAGTAGTGTAAATCCAAGAACATCATGTCAAAACCAATTCAAAGAACTGGGCATACTAACCACAGCTTCTCAGTATCTTTATTCCTTAATGAAGTTTGTTGTAAATAATACATCTCTTTTTCCAACTAACTGCTTAGTACACAGTATCAATACTAGGCATAAGAACAATATACATAAAGATTTAAAACCACTTACTCTTGCTCCGAAAGGAGTCCACTATTTAGCAACGCATATTTTCAATAAGTTACCAGCAACCATTAAGAGTTTAGTTTCAGACAAGGCACAATTTAAACATAATGTAAAAGAATTTTTGGTGGCCAACTCCACCTATTACTTTAATTTTTGACAATACTTGGGTGTAACAGCCAAGTAACTACCTACTGTGTGAATGATGGATTTATGGAAAGCAGATGCAAGTCTTAAGTCTGTAAATAGTGAAAGTATAATTTTAAATCTTGTACACAATCTGACTGTTCTTAACCGAGGATCACTGAAATGAATAATTTACTTTAATTTTTGACAGTACTTGGTTGTAATAACCAAGAAACTAGCAAATGTCTGAATGATGGATTTATTGACAGCACATGTAGGTATTAAACCTGCAAATATTAGAAGTTTAAATTTAATTCATGTACATAATTTTACTGTTTATTGACTGAGGATCATTAAAATTAATGAAACTCAAGTTTTCTAATTGCATTTTTGCAATTTGTTTATCTGACATGTTCCACACCCAGGAGGATTCCCTCTTTTATGGGTCTGTGGAATGAATAATTAATCCAATCTAATCTAATCTCTATATACGAAGACAGTAACTTGTTCTCGAAAGAACAATTATTGTTGATGACCGTGCAGCTTTTCCCTGGAATAAATGATGACTAACTGACAACCTCAGCCGCCGACAGGTGTTGTTGATATACCTCGATGTGGACAGCTGAAAATGTGTGCCCCGACCAGGACTCGAACCCGGGATCTCCTGCTTACATGGCAGACGCTCTATCCATCTGAGCCACCGAGGAAGAATTTTTGGTGGGCAACTCCGTCTATTCCTTTAATTTTTGACAATACTTGGTTGTAACAGCCAAGTAACTACCTACTGTGTGAATGATGGATTTATGGAAAGCAGATGCAAGTCTTAAGTCTGTAAATAGTGGAAGTATAATTTTAAATCTTGTACACAATCTGACTGTTCTTAACCGAGGATAAGTCCCTGCAGTCGCGCTATTCATCTGTGTCCTCTGTGGCTCAGATGGATAGAGCGTCTGCCATGTAAGCAGGAGATCCCAGGTTCGAGTCCCGGTCGGGGCACACATTTTCAGCTGTCCACATCGAGGTATATCAACAACACCTGTCGGCAGCTGAGGTTGTCAGTTAGTCATCATTTATTCCAGGGAAAAGCTGCACGGTCATCAACAGTAACCGTTCTTTCGAGAACAAGTTACTGTCTTCGTATATATAGTTGTAGGCTAACCAGCCATTGACCTTCGTCTGCGCGAATGCGCACAGGTTGCCCAAACTCTTACGGGAATCGCCAAAGCGTGCGCCAGTAATGAGTGGGTGGGCAAATGTCTATAAGGTACAATACATATGTAGAATTGTGGACAGTTGGGAGTGTGAGTCTCACGGGAAGCGTGCAAGGCATAAGTCCCTGCAGTCGCGCTATTCATCTGTGTCCTCGGTGGCTCAGATGGATACAGCGTCTGCCATGTAAGTAGGAGATCCCGGGTTCGAGTCCCGGTCGGGGCACACATTTTCAGCTGTTCACATCGAGGTACATCAACAACACCTTCGCAGACTGAGGCTTACGCCTTGCCCGTGAGAACGGTTTCAAGCCCATCAATAATTGCTGCTGTCGGTGAATACAGGTCTGTCTCAATCAGTCTCCGAGCGAACATTGTGAACGGAACAGCATGCGATAGACACTGGGTCGGGTAGCTTGCAAAAGGCTAGTGCTCATAGAGGCAGATAAAACGACACGTCTTCAGTTCGTCAAAGAACGCAGAAACCGGACAGCAATTGACTGACACCGATCTAAACTGGTGTTAGAGACAAGACTGTAACCTTCCCGTCTCCTCTATACCTCTTTTGTTACGCAGCCTTCCCTTTGTGACGTTACAAAATAAAAGTGATGTTGTTATTCAATGGAAAGTTGGAAATTGAGATTTAGCTTACTGTTTTATCAATCACAATTGGCGTAAGAATCATGGATTGACCAGTGTCATAAAATATTGCATTATGAGATGTGAATAGTTTCTACTTGCAGTTTCGCGTGGCTTGAGGCAGTCTCAACTAGCGTGCTATTGATTAAGAAATTGCGTTATCGTCTTTCTAATTACTTCATGATCGTAGATACGATCATACCCGGTTGTGAAGTTATTGTTATGACAAAACAATTTCCTAAGGGACCAGAAAGTTCTTAAGGGCGCAAAAACAACTGTAACATCGCACAAAAGGGAAATTCAATATTAAAGCTGATGCAAAAAGACGATAAAACAGTTTTCTTTTTATCAATGTAACACGAACATTGGACTGCTGATCTCCGTGTCTGTAATCTTAGCAAAATGCATAATTAAAATGAAAATAATACTGAGGAGATGATAGGAATGAGCACTGCTAAATGATTCAGTATTCCCAGAACAAATTGTTATTATAAACTAAAACATATATCGTACCTTAAGCTTAGTACTACAATGACGGTAGATTTTTATGTCCGTATCATGTCCATTGAGCGCTCTTTTATATGGACATTGTCTTCTTTGAGTCGCTCGTGCGTCGTCACGGTAAGGTATAACAGTTCTTTACACTTCACTCAAACTTAGACATCACACGTTTTTATATATTTAGTAAAAAATTAGATCAGACTGCCACAAATCTGCGTCCGTCTTACTTGAGAAAAACAGTACAAGTCTTTTTAGCGCTCAAGGCTTCATTTGTTCTCCAGCGAACAAAATAGTGAAGGATCGCATATATATCCGTATTTTTCTGTTTGCCGCCCAAAGACGACGAATTACATTATTTAGAAAATTCCACCGTCGCCATGCGACGCCTCATTATACATTAATCATTATTTACAAACAAGTATCTGCCTTCTGGCTGAAAGTATTAACTACTCGTATTTGCTGTTTTAATGTAGTCAAAAATAGCGAATATCACATTGCCTCCCATGAGGAGAGAGGGAATGCCGAAGGATTACCTCGATCCTCATGTCCTCATGAGATATTCGTGATTTTTGGTGTGACATTTACATAATGTTACTGGCGTACTATGTACATAAATTGAAATTACATTTATAAACATATATCAGATATTTATCATTTTTCAAATTAAAGTTTTTCATTCTTTGTTCATTAGTCACTTCATTCCATAATACCAAGATTAACATTTATGTGCATATTTAAGTTTGGTCCATATTTGCTTATAACAATAAGTGAACGTTCATTTCGCTCTTCAGGGGATAGAATTCAGAAATTACTTTCTCTTGAGCTTAACAACTAATACATGAGTACAGTGAGTGCTTATTTTCACTAAACTAGAGTGGACAATGTTCGAGCATCTGTTGACTTATTGTGGTTCAATTACAGTTTAATAACGTAGCACTACACTTCGTGATGCTTTCACTTTCTGTGTTAGCTGTCTACGGCGTTCATCATGCAGTACATCTGTCCTTTCCACTGTGGTGCCAGGAATTCAAGTGACTTCCCGGGTTTTTATTTACAATATGAAACAGAAGAAGTGGAAAATTATTAGTATAACTTACAACCTATTGGGTACATTTGTTAAGGATCGGGACTGGTCTGGAGTTTAGAGTCTTCCTATAGTGCACATTCATTTTCTTTGTCCATCAAGAGACAGGATTATAATTCATTTTAGCAGTGTTCAGGAGTGCCGGTATTAATGGCTTTAAGGTCTGAGTAATCTAACAATCTACTTCTCACTCATCTTAACTTCAACTCAAGAAAATCGCTTAATTTACATATGAAGATGTAGTCACACAAGTGTACAAATGTCTTTCCTCCAGTATGTACGATGGAAGTCATGGCGGTTAGCAGTTTAAAGTTTGGATTGTTTCGTCACCCACACGTCAGCCACTCACAGCGGCTGCACAGTGTTGCGTGAGCTCCAACACTCAGTATCCGTTCGCGCTCAGGCTGTAACAGATCTGCTGGTCGTCGAGTGCTCCTTTTTTTTTTGTGAACTTGGTATCACACGAGTGCATCGATACAAACACCTCGCGCGCGTTTTCCATCGGAGGAGCCGGACACTGAAGCTGCCTCCATACTTCTCTGTCAACTGCCTCCCATGAGGCTCACAGGTAAGTGACGACGAATGTTTTAGCTGTCGCTGCACTTAGAACAACACTGAACTTTGCGTTGCACCTGTTGTCGTAGCCTTGACTTCTTTTTACACTTGCAGTACAACACTACCACTAACATACAGTGAACAGTTATTTTTATGATGCACGTCGCACTTTAGTGTGCATCTTCAAACAGCATTCGTGCTTAGTTCCTTCGCCGATGGAGTTCATTTACAAAACAATTAATTTTGCAGGTTTCCTCCATTGGTACAGAAAGACTTATATTCTACTATTTACAAAAGATCACTTACGAGCTAATATTTACAATTAATGGTCACTCCTTTTGTTAAGTCCAGTGAACAACTGCTTTATGAATGGACTCTTTATATCACAAGGTTTATTTTCACTAGTGAACCTAAAAATATTCTTTCAAACTTTCATTTAAGGGCTCATCCCCTCGTTATGAAAACTACAGTGTAATATTGCTACAAGAATTTGCTATGCTGAAATCGGGTGCTAATAGTAGAATAAAAGCGGGTTAAAAGCTGTGAGCTGTCTGGGGAAGTTAATCTTGCATTACTAAGCAACTGTTTCACGACTGGGTATCTAGTCTAGGTTTACCACATTACCAATCAGACTAACATTGATTATAATCTTTTACAGTCATACAACAACCGGTAATATATATATATATATAAAAGGAGAATTTAAATAAAAAGAAAGAAATCAGTTTATATTTGGAAATTTATTTTAAGATTGATCATCGAAATTTCAGCATATTAAATTCTATTCGTAACAAGCTGGTGCCTTATTTAGGATGGTGAAAATCTTACGGAACACATCAAATATGGAGCCAAGATTGGGAGACTGCATACAACCCTGCATTCACAAAACAACACCCAAAGAAATTGAAACATAAGCAAGAAGAAATTAACCACAACCAACAGATTCAGTTTTCACCCAAAGAAATTACGTTCGTAACACAATCCTGTCCGTCATGTAATTACCACACACTGGTATACTAAATTCATATTAACTCTTTGTGAAATCTTCCCAAAAGGAATAGGTGAAGGCTACTTTGATGATTACACCACATGCTCCACGTGGTCAACTTGGTTTACAGAAAGCGTATAACTCCACAGTAATTTTGATAATTAAAATAAATTCGATCGAAAAGCAATTGACAAAAGAAAAACCTTGAACTGGTTACTAACGTCTTACTATTAACCTGATGGGTCAAACAGTTAGATAAGCACGTGGTACTGGTCTCGCAAAGTACACCCCACGTGGGTTGAACATAAAGAAAAATTGCTATATTGAAAATATTGTCAAGACGAGACGTTATAATCACACAAGCATTCGCATTTAAGATTGATCTTAGTTAGAGTTACTGATCAACACGTGGTTCCACTTTACTCACAAAGTAGTAACAAAGCAACAACCGGAAAATAATATGAACTTCACACGAGAATTACACTACGCTGCAATTTAAGATAACCTTAGATATTTTAGAGCTAAACCCGAAATAAAGATGATTAAATTTTCAGTTAGGCTGAACTTAACAAACCCATTGTCCTATGGACTTAGCAGACACGCGCTTAGCCGGAGATCTTACCACTTCAGACGCTCGCCACGGTCCCACAGCAACTGCCTACTACCCAGCGTGTTTCCTGAGGGTGGCTCACAAAGACAAATGGAAGTGGCCAGAGGGGCAGCTTCCTATACCAACATGACAAGGGACGGACAGAACCATACTAAGGATAGAAACCTCTCTGCTTTAAGAAAGCGTAGCTACCTGTTCCGACGTTGGTCCTACTGTTCTCTAGCAGACAGCCTTGTCTGCTACCCTCAAGCATGCAACTACAAATACATTTGCTCATTCATACTCTCACACAGAAGGGAAGGGGGATGACAGTATCTTATCATATACAGTATATAAAAGAAAGCGGATGTAGGTTCCGTATGAGATTGTGTGACATGAATTACATATAAACTGTGTTTTAACGTGTAGTAGTGTGACAGATCGTTCTTGTTTATGTGTAAAAGTAACACGTTCCACTACTCAGTCTCCTCCCAGATAGTCAGAAACGCCACAGTACATTTAGAAGAGGAATTTATTCCATAAATGGCAACAGATTTAAGAAATTAAACATGAAAGGAATCCAACAGAGACCTTTCATAACCCCAACGCTCCGGGAAAAGACTGTGCAGGGAATTTTCTGGCCATGCTAGGACATTCCCAAGCAGGCTTCTCACACCCTACTTAAACCAAAAGTGTAAAGAAAAGGCAAAAGGTCACCAGCTACTTGCTAAAACACAATAATTTCAACAAATCTTTAAAACCTACTAATTTCAAACAGAAAAAAAAGAACACAATCTGTGACACCTATTTAAAAGATAGTGTAGACCTAATTCGGTCAGCAAGTAAAAACAATGGTTCCTGTGTCATTAATATGAAAACAATTTCTGGTTGTTACCCTTATGGAGTTCACCAGTATTTGCTCATTGCAAGAGCCAACTGATCACAGGCAAATTTATGACTGTTTATTAACAAGCAAAATTTATGAAAATAGCAAAGGTGCCACAGCAATTAAAAAAGAACATGAAATAACATCAGTATTATAAAGCAGAACATTACAATGCACAATCCGCAAAAGCAAAAATTGATGAGAAAAAAACCATGTTTTACAAAGTCGTTATCGCAAAAAAAATTCTATATCTTATAAAACTAATAATTTGTAGAATTAACATAACTATGTGGCATTAATTTAATCACTCTACTATATTTCAGTTAGTTAGCAAACAATGAGCACTGTGTCATTATACTGAAAATACAATTAATTATGTGATTGTTACCCTTAAGGGGTTCCTCACTATAAATATGCCTCATGCAAAGGCTAATCGATCACAGTCCAATGAGAATGAATAGCAATCTGACTGATAAACGAAGCAATGCCACATGAATGAATTTACGAAACAAAATAACACAAATCTAATACATCACACAAGAACAAACATTGATCAATAAAACAGTACAATAGTCAATATCTAATAACAAACACCAATAAATAAAACACCTGCAAAATACAAGAGTCAAAGTCTAAAATAAACAATAAATAGAACACCTGCAAATTACGAGAGTCAAAGTCTAAAAAAAATTAATAAATAGAACACCTGCAAAATACGAGAGTCAAAGTCTAAAAAAAATTAATAAATAGAACATCTGCAAAATACAAGAGTCAGTCTAATAAACACCAATAAATCGAATCCCTGCAAAACACACGAGTCAAAGTTTCTGTGACAGAAACACACGTATATGCATTGAACTAAGAACCGTATAATCACTGTTCGCTGACACACTCAGTAGTTCCACTGTTCTGAGGCACAATATACGAGGGGGGGTTTGTCGCTGCAGCTGTCAGTAGGGTTTTTTGTCCATCTGTTGCGTGCAATCCCGCCGTCTCTGCCCTCTCATGAAGTTTCTCTTGGTGGTCTGTGTCACGTACATCTCGATTCGGTTCCATGTTTGTGTTGTCAAATTCGTGCGGCATCCTCGATTGACACGCCAGGTTGATATTCCTGGGCAAGGATGGCACTTAGTGGCTCTTCTTTTGTGCCACCCTTAGCGACCAGAGAACATCGAACTATGATTTACTGTCGCTTGACAGTAGGCATCCATCAGGAAATGTTGATAGGCGTCGTTGAAGTCTGCCAGTTTCTCTGGATAGTATGTGTCAAAAGGCTCCACGCCCCTTGTGTTGTTTCTCCGCGGCCGTCTCGTCACGGTCGCGTGCGTGTGGTGCGTTGCCAGCAGATGGATTTCCGCGCGGTGGACCGCTCGCCCACCTCAGGTCGTCGCCTTCAGGGAGGGTCGCACGGGGCGGCCGCCCATTAGCTCCAGGTGCAAGGGAAAGTGTTTGCCGCATGCCCTTCTTTTGTGGTCGACCGCGCTCCCGAAGTGGCCCGGTTGACAGCGTGTCCTGCTGGGAAACCCGCCAGTTTACAACTAGTCCGGCTGCTCCCGCTGTCTCTTAAGAGTTTTGCCGGTTCGCTTTCACGTTCTCAACTGCATTCACAGAAATTTTTCATCATCCTTATGTGATTACACAATGTCATACATAATACCACTTAGTATTGTCTTTCACAATTTTTAAGAACAAAGTGAGACTTAATTTTTTTTTAAATAAAAAAATTATATGAATCGAAAATATAAAATAAAAGTTAAATGACTTGAAAATATAAAAAAATAAAAGTGAAATGACTTGACAGTATAAAAATAAAAATTAAATGAACTGACAATACAATATTTAAATCCACATCACTAATGTGGTTCACTTACGTTTTAATAAATCCAATGCTACTTATTAATTCACTAAAATGAATAGGATTATGCCTTGTGCAAGTATAGGTCAGGACAGCATAGGGTTCACATGTTATTTACACACACATACATGCACACCTGTTGTCTATTCTACAAACTAACTACCCATAAACATGCATTACTCAATATTCTACTTCTATCCACTACTAGTTAAGCCAATAAGCTACTTCAATGCTATTTCAACACCGTGTATATACCACTACAACATTGTTCTAATTCGTCCTCTTCTTGACGCTCGCGGCATACGTCTTGTCACATGATAAATATGGAGAACTTTCCTTAAACATACACATTAAAAAGAACAATGGTTATTTACACGCCAAAACATTCATACCAGTTCGCACACCTGAAAAAAGACTCGCAATTATACATTTATCATACTCATATATTCACACATAAAACAGTAAGAAAATTTTACCTAAAATTACGTTATCACAACAATTAATCACGCAGATGGCTCTGAGAAGGGTACAAATGTCTGCACTATACAGGTTATACTACATTTTCTTACCAACTTTGCTGCGATTTCGTTCCTTCTTTAAGTTACCTCTCGCTTCCAAATCAGTCATTTCGCCTGTGGTGGTTATTCTGGATTCATTTCTCATGAATGGCAAAATTGTGGTCACCTCTATTCTGTAAAACAGTTTCATCTTAACATGTTGAACTCACAACAGACACAAAAGATCCGAATCCTCCTGTAGTTTAAATGACAAATGTTTTGCTTCATCCTTATTACCTTAAACCAAGCTTTCCTTCGGTCCCATAATCAAAATTATTTACTCTTCCTCTACATTCAAGTGGGAAATTTCCTCAGTACAAATCATATAGGCTGCAGTGCATCCTGCACCAGCAAAAACAGTAAGCTGTAATGCTCACAGCATCAGCAAAACACATAAACGTCGCTTTTCTGGGACAAGTATTAACGCAGAATAAGTTTTCGAGGCTTTGGCTCAACATCAATCATGACTACAGAAAGGATCCATATTTCTGTTCCATTCTCCATTTGCTGAAAAACTGCTCGTATTTGACTACCACAATAATATTTCAGGACCACGTAAATTACACGAACCACAACTCTTCTTTCACCTTGAAGGGAATCAATATACTTACGAAATCCACAGACAGCACTTTACGTACTCAGCTATAAAGAACAAAAAAGACATATATCATCAATATTAACATATCATCGCATATTGGGAAGCCAATGGTTAAACAATCGTATTATCGCGTCCTGTTTTCAAGATTCCAGATTTACTCATTCCTTTCTCAGAGTTCTCCTGTCTTAAAATATTCATACAGCACGCATACTATAGTAAGAGATCCTCATTTATACTGACAGATATAGAATAGTAATAGATAGATAGTAGCACTGAAAGCAGAAAATCGGAAACAAGGCTACTAACAGCTGGGGACCTGGGTTTGCCAGACCCATAATACCCACAGATCGGATATTCCCCTGAGTTTATGCACTAATTCAGCAACGATCTTGCTTTCCTCAGGAGCGACTCTTTTCAATTTACACACAAAAAAACATAAACACCATTTCACTCGTTCACAAGGAAACCTTTTATCTTTACGTTTGAATCAAACTAAATCCTAATTGCACAAGGAAAGAAAACAAATTAACAACATCACTTCAATCACTCACATAAAAACATTTTTATCATTAATTTTTACCAACATATTATTCAAAATGCATGTCACAAATTTAAACTAATCAATTCATTCTCTTCACCGTCCTCTCTACTCCCCACTACCCTTTCTACTCAATGTATGGTTTTACGTTTGACACATGGTGTAGCCCTTTTGATTTCTTCGATCGAAGAGTTTCCACTTCTATGGCGTTTTCATGGGGAATCTTCCTTATCCGATACGGGCCGTTAAAGAGATTAAAAAATTTCTTGCAGACACCTGACCGTTTGTTAGACAGCTTGTGTGATCTGATAAGAACTTTTTGTCCTACATGAAACACTGTTTTTCTCACGTGTTTCTTATACGCCTTGACTCTGGCTTCTGCTGCACGCTTGATGTTGCGTAAAGCTAAGTCAACAATTGCGTTCCGGCGTAGTCTCGGCTCTAGTGGCCAAGGCACCACCTCTTTGATTTTGCTCGGGGGCTCCTTGTTTTTTAGCACAGTGATTGGCGGAAGCTTTGTTGACGTATTAGGCAACTCATTAATTATGTTCTGAAATCCTTTTAGGTGTATGTCCCACGATCGGTGATCACGACTGCAGTATAACCTACATAATTTTCCTAATTCACGCATAATACGCTCACTGGGGTTCGAGCTGGGGTGAAAGAGAGATATATATATAGGTTTAATTCTTCTTCTTCGAAGCATCCGCTGCCAGTATTGCGATCTAAATTGTGGTCCATTATCCGAGATAACCCTTTTCACGCTCCCAACTTCATGCAGAAACTGCTTTGCAAATGCAGTTGCCACTGCCCTTCCTGTGGCTCTCTTCAACGGAGTCAGACACACAAACTTGGAGGTTAGCTCCACCGCTACGAAAACATATGCAAAACCTGCTTTAGATCGTATTAGTGGCCCAAATAGATCCACGGCCGCGAGGTCACAAAGTTTGCTTGGTATTATCGGGTGCAATGATGCAGCATAAGTCACTGTGGCCGCCTTTGCTCGCTGACAAGGTCCGCACACTCTAAGTACACCACGAATACGCCGTAGCATGTTATTAAAATAGCATGTCTCTTTCAGTTTTTCACAACATTTCTGTGCTCCGAAGTGACCATAACTCAAGTGTATGTACCATATAATTTTGTTTACGAGTTCCTCCGGAATCACCAACACCCATCTGGAGTCGTCCGGGGCTCGTTTCTTGAATAATATTCTATTGCGCACTAAGTAGTACTGGCGTATTCCTACATTCTCCTTGTCCTCCCACTTCGTCTTTATATCTTTCAATACTGCGTCCTTATCCTGTTCGTCCGCTATACTCCCTAAAGAGGTGGTAACAAAATTCTCGAACGCTACATTCTGTAAGTATAGGATGCTAAAATTATTTTCACCCAGTTCCCTTTCTTCTGTGTGAACCAAACCTATAGGAATGCGCGATAAAGCGTCAGCAATTACATTTTTCTGTCCAGGAATGTATTCTACAGTGAAGTTATATTCCTGTAGGTATAGTGCCCAGCGTCCTAGTCTCCCATGCGTGATTTTTGTGCTCATCAGAAATTGGAGTGCACGATGGTCAGTGTACACCTTGGTGGTCCTCCCAAATAAAAAATACCTAAATTTTGAGAATGCCCAAACTATCGCGAGTGCTTCGAGTTCCGTCACAGAATAATTTTTTTCACATCGAGAGAGCACCCTGCTCCCAAACGAGATTGTTTTCCAAGTTGTAATATCATCATTTCCTTCCGTTTGAAACAGCACCGCACCTAATCCTGACAAGGAACTGTCCGTCATTAAACAGAATTCTTGTGTCAGGTCGGGATGCACGAGGATGGGAGCCTCTACCAATGCCTTTTTCAATTTATAAAATTCATCCTGTGCCTCTTGATCCCAGACCCACAAAGCGTTCTTCCCTGTTAGTCCACACAGACGGGGTGTACCAAGTACACTAAAATTTATAAATCGCTTATAAAAATTACACAGGCCTAAGAATGCTCGCAACTGTTTTTTATTTGTCGGCAATGCACACTCCGCTATCGCCGCAATTTTCTCTGGGTCAGGTTGTATTCCATTTGCTGAGACAATATGGCCTAAGAATTTTATGTTCTCTCGTCCGAACTGTGACTTATCTAAGTTGACTGTTACACCTGCCTTCTCAAAAACATCCAGTAGTCTGTTTAGAACGTCATTATGGTCCTCCCACGAGTTTTCCGCAATTAATATGTCATCCACGTAAATTGTCACTCGCTGTTTCAAATCATCAGGTAAAATGCTATTTAATCCCCTTATAAAAGCAGCTGATGAGACGTTTAGTCCGAACGGGAGACGCCGGAATTGGAAACAATTTCCGTAACACAGGAACGCTGTATATAATCTGCAAGATGGGTGTAGCACGATTTGCCAAAAACTCGAACGGAGGTCGACAGATGATAGTACCTTTACTCCGTGGAAACGTTGTAAGAGTTCTTCAAGGCTCTCAGGCCTGTCCGTTTCCGACATAATAATTGTGTTTATCTGTCTCGAGTCTAGCACCAAACGAACTGAGTTGTCGCGTTTTGGCACGACAAGCAAGGGTGAATTGTACGAGCTTACTGCCCGCTCAATTATTCCTTGTTCTAACATCTTGTTTATTTCCTTCTCCACCTGGGCTTTATACGCCACGGGAATAGGGTATGGTCTAACAGAAAACTTCTGATGGTCACGTACTCTGAATTGGTACGTAAAACCCTTAATAGCCCCCGGAGTCTCAGAAAATACCCGTTCATGATTCCTAAGTAGACAATACAATTTCTCCTTTTCCCTGTCCGTGGTTCTGACACCCGCGATGCTCTTTTTCAGTGCATCAGCAAACGCAACATCTTTCCCCTGCTCACCAGACGGAGAGCACGACTCACTTATATAGTTCACGAGTAGCTCCAGTCTGGGTTGCGACTCGGTTTGAGCTTGAAATTTTAGGCAACTAATTTCTGACTCGGCACGTAATATGCATTCATCAAATTCTAAACAAATTGGCTGATCCCCAACTTGAACTGTCATTACTCCTCCACCCATGTCAATTACTGCATGGTGGGCATTCATGAAGTCATTTCCTAAAATCATTGCCACATTCAGCATTGGGAGCACAAAGAAGTTGTACTCAAACTCTCTTCCCTGGCAGGTGAAATTAAGCCGAGTTTGCCTTCGGATTTCTATGCTCTTACCGTAGATTGCGCCCTTCACCTTAATTCCTCGCACTTGAAAAACGGGCCAAGTGCCAGTCCCTTCGCATTTTTGAAATGCTGCCTCGCTCACTATCGAGAAAGGGCTTCCAGTGTCAATGACACACTTAAAACATATTTCGTTTACTGCAACTGTCACGACTGGATTTACTCCCGAAATTTTAGTACTCGTAGTTTCTTGCAACAAATCCTCTCTAATATCTTCCCTCTCTATATACCGTATGCACTCCTTTGCCATGTCGTTCATTGTTTCCGATTGGGCGCCTTCTGCGCTGATCGTTTGTCATTGCCGGTTTTGTTCATTTCCATTTGCTGGATTATGTCTAGGGTTAGCTGGCCGAATTTCAACATCATGAGGTGCTCCGCCTATAGTCCTATTCCCACCGTGTTCACCGTAGTATCGATTATGGTTGCCGTAACTGTTCCGTTCACGATTCTGTCTACGTCCTCGATCGTTTCCGTTGTTCCACCTGTGTTCGCGACTGTTACCCCAGTTTCTGTACGGCCGGTCCCGATTATTGTTCCGTTCGCGTCGCGACGACCAGTCACGCCGTTGATTAGTAATACGGCCACGACTGCGATCGCGCTGCTGTGCCCCGTGATAACTTTGTGCCTGATTAGGCGGGCATTCTGCTGTATTATATTCCAACTCTTGGAGAAGTGTTTTAAACGTTTCCACGTCCTCTTTGCATCGTCCCGCAAGAATGACGTGCCGCAAGTGCATCGGCAATTTGGTGATGCATATCCTAATTAGTTCCGCAGGCCCGTATGGATCGTATAAAAATTGATTTGCCTGCAGCATGTGGTCGAATAGGCGTGCAGGGCTGCCGAAACCAGACTGGTTCAAATTTGGCAGCATAATTATGCCATGTTTGACCCTATCTTGTGCCGCTTCCGACCAATAGGCGGACAGAAAAGCTTGTCGAAACTCCCGAGTGGAGTTGCAGTGACACGCTGCCGACCTCATGCGAATCGCCGGTTCGCCTTCCAAATAGCCACACATATATTCTATCTTATGTGAACTTGCCCAGTCGGGAGGAAGACAGAACTCAAATTGCTCGAGCCATGCTCGTGGATGTATTCCTTTTTGCGAATTTCGGAATATCTCAAACTTTCTTACCGTAAGGAAATGTTTGAAATCAAATCCCCGCATTTCCTCCTGTCGAGGCCCTTGAATGTTTCTATTTTTCTCATGTCTGCCCCTCAAATTACATTCTTCCCTGTCGTCAAAATCTCCCTCGTGGCCGGAGTCCCTCTCTGCACTGTTCGTACGGCTATTTTTAGTGCTATTGGCCAGTTCGGAATCACACGCCATGCGGTTTTCCAGATGCGCCACGCGTTCTTGTAATTCGCCTGTTACAGCCTTGTGTTGCCTGTTCACTTCGAATTGTCCCTTCTGAAATCTCAGAAGCGAACGCACTTCTTCGGTCTCTGCGGCCGCTACCAGTGTAGTATTGTTCTCGCTTTCCGTCAGCTTCAACGTGCCTACAATGTCCGCCAATGCCGCAATCTTATCATCTATTTGTCTCTTGTCCTCCGCCCCAGTCTGCTTCAATTGTTCTACTTGCTGTTCCAACGCGTGGATCGCTAAACTGTTGTCCGCTATTGTGTTGCTAACGGACGTGGGACAATGCGTTTCTGCCTCTTGGACCCTCGAGAGTACCTGCTTATGTTCCCTTTGGCATTCTTCTCTCAGCGCTTGGAAATTCCTAAGTAGCCGTTCTTCGCTTTCTTTAGATTCGGCATCGCCACTCCGCTTACTCTGTTCTAAGGCTTGCAGACGGTCATCGATTTGTTCAAATGTACGGCCTAATTCTTTCATAATATCACTTTTTATTTCACTTGCCAGATTGTTTATTCTTTGTGAGATATCATCGGACACTCTCTGCATCGACTTGTCGACTTTATTTGTCTGCTGGATTAGTTTTTCGTCTATTTGTTCGCCTAGCTCGCGGATAGATTTTTTCGGATGATTCTTTTTGTTCTCGGAACGATTTTTCAAATGATTCTTTATTTTGTTGCAATAAGGTTTTCATGAGTTCTGCCAAATCAATTTGGTTAGTAGGAGGCAAATTTATTTCTGGCTCTGCTGTGAGCCCGTTCGTCCTGTTTTGCATTTCGTCTGAAGTATTTCCCGTTGTATTTTCGGAACTGCCCGACGCATTAACATTCGAAATCAAATTATTATCTCCTTGGTCCATGTTGCTTAAGTTGTCGGACCGCTTACTTTTAGCTTGGTTACGTGTCTGCATTAGTGCAATTTATACCCGGTACGCGACACACTAATCAAAATAAATGTGTCCCCCAAAAATTACGACAGTCACACGAAAGATACCCAACCTAGTACGCACTTTTTCACACGCAAAACAAATTTTTATCTTTGATCGAAACAGTGCAATGTACAAGCGAGAACAAAAAACACACACACATATAAAACACACAAATATAGAAAACAAAACAACAAGACAAACAACACAACGCCGCTCAACAACGCAGTGAATCTTTAGAAAGTCTCCTCAGAAACAACGCAGACGTTGTTTGAGCGCTGTAAGGAAAAAAAATTAAGATTATACAACGCTTGCAATCTAACGTCTCAGAGATTCCAGAGTCTAGCGGAATCACAGAACAGGGTCGCCATGTGTAATATTGCTACAAGAATTTGCTATGCTGAAATCGGGTGCTAATAGTAGAATAAAAGCGGGTTAAAAGCTGTGAGCTGTCTGGGGAAGTTAATCTTGCATTACTAAGCAACTGTTTCACGACTGGGTATCTAGTCTAGGTTTACCACATTACCAATCAGACTAACATTGATTATAATCTTTTACAGTCATACAACAACCGGTAATATATATATATATATATAAAAGGAGAATTTAAATAAAAAGAAAGAAATCAGTTTATATTTGGAAATTTATTTTAAGATTGATCATCGAAATTTCAGCATATTAAATTCTATTCGTAACAAGCTGGTGCCTTATTTAGGATGGTGAAAATCTTACGGAACACATCAAATATGGAGCCAAGATTGGGAGACTGCATACAACCCTGCATTCACAAAACAACACCCAAAGAAATTGAAACATAAGCAAGAAGAAATTAACCACAACCAACAGATTCAGTTTTCACCCAAAGAAATTACGTTCGTAACACAATCCTGTCCGTCATGTAATTACCACACACTGGTATACTAAATTCATATTAACTCTTTGTGAAATCTTCCCAAAAGGAATAGGTGAAGGCTACTTTGATGATTACACCACATGCTCCACGTGGTCAACTTGGTTTACAGAAAGCGTATAACTCCACAGTAATTTTGATAATTAAAATAAATTCGATCGAAAAGCAATTGACAAAAGAAAAACCTTGAACTGGTTACTAACGTCTTACTATTAACCTGATGGGTCAAACAGTTAGATAAGCACGTGGTACTGGTCTCGCAAAGTACACCCCACGTGGGTTGAACATAAAGAAAAATTGCTATATTGAAAATATTGTCAAGACGAGACGTTATAATCACACAAGCATTCGCATTTAAGATTGATCTTAGTTAGAGTTACTGATCAACACGTGGTTCCACTTTACTCACAAAGTAGTAACAAAGCAACAACCGGAAAATAATATGAACTTCACACGAGAATTACACTACGCTGCAATTTAAGATAACCTTAGATATTTTAGAGCTAAACCCGAAATAAAGATGATTAAATTTTCAGTTAGGCTGAACTTAACAAACCCATTGTCCTATGGACTTAGCAGACACGCGCTTAGCCGGAGATCTTACCACTTCAGACGCTCGCCACGGTCCCACAGCAACTGCCTACTACCCAGCGTGTTTCCTGAGGGTGGCTCACAAAGACAAATGGAAGTGGCCAGAGGGGCAGCTTCCTATACCAACATGACAAGGGACGGACAGAACCATACTAAGGATAGAAACCTCTCTGCTTTAAGAAAGCGTAGCTACCTGTTCCGACGTTGGTCCTACTGTTCTCTAGCAGACAGCCTTGTCTGCTACCCTCAAGCATGCAACTACAAATACATTTGCTCATTCATACTCTCACACAGAAGGGAAGGGGGATGACAGTATCTTATCATATACAGTATATAAAAGAAAGCGGATGTAGGTTCCGTATGAGATTGTGTGACATGAATTACATATAAACTGTGTTTTAACGTGTAGTAGTGTGACAGATCGTTCTTGTTTATGTGTAAAAGTAACACGTTCCACTACTCAGTCTCCTCCCAGATAGTCAGAAACGCCACAGTACATTTAGAAGAGGAATTTATTCCATAAATGGCAACAGATTTAAGAAATTAAACATGAAAGGAATCCAACAGAGACCTTTCAACAGGTTTCGCAACACTCGTTGCATTTATTCTTTAGTGCACCCAACATCATTTTCTACTGCTACGCAGCATATCTACTACTTAACGAGTATGCATTTAACGCTGAAATTTTTTTCTTTTTGTGCTTGCCAATTTTTTTTTTTTTTTTTTTTTTTTTTTTTTTTTTTTTTTTTTTTTTTTTTTTTTTGAGGGCAGACTGGATAACAATAGGTCTCCCTCTTCGCTTCATGTACTCAGCAATTCTCTGTTAAAAAAAATAGGGTAGCGCGCGTCTACTATTTTTCGCATGAATGGAATTACCGACAGTTCACTGGGTTTACGCAACCGGTCCATAACAAACATTACCAAAGCTAGCGAAGTTCATCACGCTACGTGTCTCATTTCTCATAAGCACTGCTTTGCCTCGAAGCACACGTGCCTTTTACAAGTCGACCCTTGGTCTGGGTTAATGAACCAGTATCAAAAGGAACGGGCACAAGGAAAATGGATTTCATAAGAGGAGTGTCTTAGGAGACATTTTTGCAATAAAATCTGCATGTAAATAAAATTATCATAATAAACATAGGCACATATATAAATTTCAACCTCTTTCATTACAGCATGCTTTGCTACTTCTACGTCTTACTCTGGTTATAGTCAGTATTAAGTTTAAATATCACTGAATTGCTTGTTCTTTAGATTAGCCTTCAATTAGGGTATTGAATGGTCGCTAGATTACACTACAAATCTTCATAAGATCTTTACTTGGACTTATTTATGATACAGGGGGCTTGCTGTGTGGTTATTTAGTACCTTGATTCTACTGAAATCAATTCGTCAGCTAACATTCCTCATATACTCTTTACATTGGGCTCAGATCACAGGGAAATAGTTTACTTTCATAGCAATTGATGGCCTCGTGGAGTACTTACGCTACATTACTGATGCTTCACGGTTTGCCTCTATTTGTACTGTATTTCACTAACTTAGTTTACTGCAGCTTATTGTCTCCTTGCGTGAACACATGTGGGTTACCACTTGTTTTTCCATTTAACAGCACGCTTTAACTGAACTTAAAGCTATTTCTTCTACTCCTGTCCACTGTCTGGACTGTTTGAACATGTACGTTTTTTTTTTAAGCAGGTAATTTGGGCTTTTACAACAGAACTTCAAGTACTTACATTACTAAAAATAAATCTTCTTGTACCTTGAGAGAAGTGCTTATTTACGCATCCTTCTCCATTTCTCACCTTTACATATTTATATAGCTCCGGGCAATCGCCTCGCAAACACATTTTTTTAATACTAACTTAAAGCTAAATTGAAATTCTTTCTGCAACCTTAATTTCCTGCTTCAGCTTGTTGAAGAAATATCAGTTCATGTCCATCACTATAAACAATTTTTCCATACATAGCATTTAATACTTAAAGTTTACATGTAGTAGCCGTTACCATGTAGTCAGTGCGCTGTTCAACACAATACTTATCATTAACAGTTCACACAAGGAAATTTCCAGTACGCAAGAGGTAAGAAACCAAAACAGATTTTATCTGCAGTTGAGGCTGTGTCTGTAAACTAACTCTCTGTTTCAATGGACCAATCGCTCCCGATATGGAGCAACCATGAATCGGCAATGATAAAATTTTTGAAACAGAAGACACCTGTCTGAAGAGACATGATGACATGACATTGATGTTTGCTCCTGTATCAACAATGGCTGTGACAGGAATGTTGGCAATAGAAATCTTAATCGAAGCCTGGACCTGTTCATCATAAATGTCATTAATATCTTGAGCTTCTAGGTCAGGTGCAAGGTCATCTCGTAAGTCGCTCTCATGGTCGTACCGTATCGCATTAGCATACTCAGAATCAGAGTATTCGTTAGTACCCCCACTGGAACCGGCAGCGACCTCTAGGAGGCTGAAAGGCGCTGCCTCTAATTTTCCGCAGGATGTTTAATCTGTTTGTCATTCATGGCCTTAAGTGTTTGTTTCGTTTCATATTGGTGCTGGTTATGTGGTACAAATGCCGGTGTAAAGGGGTAAAATCCACTGGGTGCATTCACTTGTGAATAAAATACTTGAGACAACTGCTGTCGCCCGATCTTTTGGTTGCCGGCAGAACCATTTCCTTGTGAAGGAAAGTTCGCATTTGGTACCGTTTGAAAATTGTTCCGCGGTCCTCTATTCTGTGAAAAGTTGTTCTGATGTGCTGGGTGGCCTCCGCCTTGCCCATGCCACTTGCTATTTTTCGACCTATAACTTTGATTGTACACTGGCCCATTTGAAAAATTACCAATCGTTTGTGGAGAATTTCCATACTGCTCCGGCGCAGAATTAAATGGTGGGTTTCCGTACTGATGTTGTACCTGGTGGTTGTAAATTGGGTGGTATCTCTGCTGATTACTGTAATTGGTTTTCTGCTTCCGTTTAAAGTTATTGCCGTTTGCGTTTTCATAACGGCTGGCAGGTTGGCAACAGCGGTCGCAGTAGCTCGCTCACTCCTTCGGCGCATTGTTGTCCGCGTGCGATGCATTCTGCTGGCTGCCAGGGAAGAATTTGCCGCTGCCAACCTAGGAGCGCACATCCTCGCTAATTAAATCTAAGGAATCTAGCACAGAAAGGAATGCATCCGTGTCTTCTTCGGACACATTTACTAGTTTCTCTCTAATAGACACAGGGAGTTTGCTTTTGAGAATCATAATTACGTCCTTGGAAGAAATCGGAGAATCCCAGAACTTAATTTTTGCTAGATACTTCTCGAAGTATCGCCGGAGACTTCCATGCTTCTCATTGAAAATTTCCGCACCATACACCTCCTTCCTTAATCTTTGCTGTACCCCATTACTCCAAAATTTTGCCAAGAACATTTTCTCAAACTCATCATAATTCCTACACGTGTCTACCTTTTCCGTTCCCCATAATGCTGCATCACCAGAAATAAAGCCAGTGACGAACTGAATACGCTGTCTGTCTGTCCAGCTCCTGGGAAATATGCCGGAAAAATTCTTTAGGAACACGATGGGGTGTATTTCTCGCTTCTGCGGATGAAAAACAGGAAAAGTGCGATGCTTAATCACACTTTCCCTATGCATTAAACTCACGATTGTGGGCGGATCATTTATTTTCCCTACTCGGGACTCAACAGGACTGTTGTTTTGCAAGTAATCAGGCGGTGAGCGATAAGGAGTTGACTGACATTCGTCACCGTCTAAAGAATTGTTCCCTATAGTTTGCGTATGCGTGTGCGGATTTTCTACACAGTTTCTCAGCATTCTGACTTCGTCCACTACTTGCTGCTTCCACTCTGGAAGATCCCGTGTAAGTGTCCTCCGAATCTGTCCCAATTCGGAAACCACTGTGTCTCCCGACTTAACCAGGAGCAGCTAAGATTTCATAAGTTACATCCTTGACAGTCTCCCTAAGCTCCTCCCTGACCTTCTTTTCGATAAAAATATCTTTACCCTTTATCCATTCACCGTAGTGTTCCGACAATGCCTCCGCGTGTGCTTTCACGGTGCTCTTTACCTGTTCTTCAATATTGATTGAGTCTATCTGCCTCGACAGATCCTCCACTACACCTTCAATGTCAGATACTGCATTTCTAACTGAGTTTATTTCTTTGATAGCTGCCTGAATTTTTGTGTTTAATGTTCCAGATACTTCAGCTATTTCACTTTTCACCTGTTTCTGCATTTTCTGAATTTGATCACTGATCTTAGTTTGCACCTCACCCAAATGGGTATTTAATTCAGCCGTAATTTCTTTATGCAGATCTGTTTTGATTGTGCCTAGCTGTGTTTTTAATGATTCGCTTACAGCATCTAATCGGGCGTTAACAGTCTCATTTTGTGTTTTTATAGTCTCATTTTGTGTTTTTACTGATTCGCTTACAGCATCTAATCGGGCGTTAACAGTCTCATTTTGTGTTTTTATAGTCTCATTTACTACGTCAAGCTGTTGTTTCAGCATTTCCATTAACGCACCGAGGTCATTTGTAGCTGCAGCGGGAAGAATTTGGACTTTAGGGTCACTTTTCCCTGTTACAGACATGGTTAGTTCAGTTTCCACACGGGAACCTACCGTTCGCGATCGCAAAGGGTATGGAATACTATTAACGTCTTCACTCCCGTCTCCTGTTGTCACCTGTCTCTGTTTTCTATCTGCCATTTTCGTCAGTAAATCACGTGCTACGTAAGGCTTTCGTCGTTTGTCAGTGACGTGGTGAGTCCGCTAAGAGCACCGCTCTCGCGTGAGCAACAAATGAAATTCTATCTGGCGAGAAGACAAGATGGAACCTAAACGTTTCAGACAAATGAATGAAGATGCTCTTCACTGCAAATTGCACACACTATCCACCATGTTGAAAATGTAATACAGCTATACTAACAATGGGGAGAAATAATTTCTATTATCAGACTACGAATAATTTTACTTTGAAAGATAAAATAAAGCAGATTTTCTATAGCGGGAAGGAGATAGAAAGGATGTGGATCGACTTGGAAAAGCAACGTTGCTACTGAAGCACTACACTGCGTATGCAATATTCTGACTTACTTTTTGATGGCTTGGTTTGCACTAGGTTGTCTCAGCAAATTCGCGTCTCTTTTCTTTTCCTTTCTCTCGATAATTAAACTGCGTTATCGACCAGCGTATTTTCAGTCTTACTCACAGAGAGTTGATGTGTACATGAAACGACAGAACAATTATTAACACAAGCACATAGAAAATTTTCCAAGAATTTGAACTAATTTTTGGTCAAGTCCCTGTTCGGGCGCCAAGTGTGATGTTACAAAATAAAAGTGATGTTGTTATTCAATGGAAAGTTGGAAATTGAGATTTAGCTTACTGTTTTATCAATCACAATTGGCGTAAAAATCATGGATTGACCAGTGTCATAAAATATTGCATTATGAGATGTGAATAGTTTCTACTTGCAGTTTCGCGTGGCTTGAGGCAGTCTCAACTAGCGTGCTATTGATTAAGAAATTGCGTTATCGTCTTTCTAATTACTTCATGATCGTAGATACGATCATACCCGGTTGTGAAGTTATTGTTATGACAAAACAATTTCCTAAGGGACCAGAAAGTTCTTAAGGGCGCAAAAACAACTGTAACATCACACAAAAGGGAAATTCAATATTAAAGCTGATGCAAAAAGACGATAAAACAGTTTTCTTTTTATCAGTGTAACACGAACATTGGACTGCTGATCTCCGTGTCTGTAATCTTAGCAAAATGCATAATTAAAATGAAAATAATACTGAGGAGATGATAGGAATGAGCACTGCTAAATGATTCAGTATTCCCAGAACAAATATTTATTATAAACTAAAACATATATCGTACCTTAAGCTTAGTACTACAATGACGGTAGATTTTTATGTCCGTATCATGTACATTGAGCGCTCTTTTATATGGACATTGTCTTCTTTGAGTCGCTCGTGCGTCGTCATGGTAAGTTATAACAGTTCTTTACACTTCACTCACACTTAGACATCACACGTTTTTATATACACTCCTGGAAATGGAAAAAAGAACACATTGACACCGGTGTGTCAGACCCACCATACTTGCTCCGGACACTGCGAGAGGGCTGTACAAGCAATGATCACACGCACGGCACAGCGGACACACCAGGAACCGCGGTGTTGGCCGTCGAATGGCGCTAGCTGCGCAGCATTTGTGCACCGCCGCCGTCAGTGTCAGCCAGTTCGCCGTGGCATACGGAGCTCCATCGCAGTCTTTAACACTGGTAGCATGCCGCGACAGCGTGGACGTGAACCGTATGTGCAGTTGACGGACTTTGAGCGAGGGCGTATAGTGGGCATGCGGGAGGCCGGGTGGACGTACCGCCGAATTGCTCAACACGTGGGGCGTGAGGTCTCCACAGTACATCGATGTTGTCGCCAGTGGTCGGCGGAAGGTGCACGTGCCCGTCGACCTGGGACCGGACCGCAGCGACGCACGGATGCACGCCAAGACCGTAGGATCCTACGCAGTGCCGTAGGGGACCGCACCGCCACTTCCCAGCAGATTAGGGACACTGTTGCTCCTGGGGTATCGGCGAGGACCATTCGCAACCGTCTCCATGAAGCTGGGCTACGGTCCCGCACACCGTTAGGCCGTCTTCCGCTCACGCCCCAACATCGTGCAGCCCGCCTCCAGTGGTGTCGCGACAGGCGTGAATGGAGGGACAAATGGAGACGTGTCGTCTTCAGCGATGAGAGTCGCTTCTGCCTTGGTGCCAATGATGGTCGTATGCGTGTTTGGCGCCGTGCAGGTGAGCGCCACAATCAGGACTGCATACGACCGAGGCACACAGGGCCAACACCCGGCATCATGGTGTGGGGAGCGATCTCCTACACTGGCCGTACACCACTGGTGATCGTCGAGGGGACACTGAATAGTGCACGGTACATCCAAACCGTCATCGAACCCATCGTTCTACCATTCCTAGACCGGCAAGGGAACTTGCTGTTCCAACAGGACAATGCACGTCCGCATGTATCCCGTGCCACCCAACGTGCTCTAGAAGGTGTAAGTCAACTACCCTGGCCAGCAAGATCTCCGGATCTGTCCCCCATTGAGCATGTTTGGGACTGGATGATGCGTCGTCTAACGCGGTCTGCACGTCCAGCACGAACGCTGGTCCAACTGAGGCGCCAGGTGGAAATGGCATGGCAAGCCGTTCCACAGGACTACATCCAGCATCTCTACGATCGTCTCCATGGGAGAATAGCAGCCTGCATTGCTGCGAAAGGTGGATATACACTGTACTAGTGCCGACATTGTGCATGCTCTGTTGCCTGTGTCTATGTGCCTGTGGGTCTGTCAGTGTGATCATGTGATGTATCTGACCCCAGGAATGTGTCAATAAAGTTTCCCCTTCCTGGGACAATGAATTCACGGTGTTCTTATTTCAATTTCCAGGAGTGTATTTAGTAAAAAATTAGATCAGACTGCCACAAATCTGCGTCCGTCTTACTTGAGAAAAACAGTACAAGTCTTTTTAGCGCTCAAGGCTTCATTTGTTCTCCAGCGAACAAAATAGTGAAGGATCGCATATATATCCGTATTTTTCTGTTTGCCGCCCAAAGACGACGAATTACATTATTTAGAAAATTCCACCGTCGCCATGCGACGCCTCATTATACATTAATCATTATTTACAAACAAGTATCTGCCTTCTGGCTGAAAGTATTAACTACTCGTATTTGCTGTTTTAATGTAGTCAAAAATAGCGAATATCACACCTTCTACAATAACCCATGAAACCTTCCCTTAGGATTTCTATCTCTTGCTTAATGATAACAATGAAATCTTCCCTTTGAAATTAATTCTCTTTCCCAATCTTCGCACAACAAATTTAAATGCTGATTATTAAAAGTGATTTTCTGATTATTTCGACGAAACATAGAATGTGTCGTCGTCGTGGCCCTCAGTCTTTACTGCAATAACCCAAAACTGTTCCTTACCTTTTTTACTGTTACTGGATCGCCATCTGACTGCTACATCTAACTGCGACATGAATATACTTACTCTGTTTTACTATACTCTATTAGCTGCTGGTGGGCTGTCAGAATAAGTGGCTGTATTTATTACGAAAGCCGAAGTTATTCTTTAATAGCAAAGCTGACGTTGTTCTTTAATTAATTTGACTGAAGTTACGTAATTCATAGTTAAACTATTTCTTGACAACAATAAAATTTTGCAAAGTTTTACGTTGAAGGTTTTTGGGATGGATTATAATCAGTAATGCAGTATTGCTGGCAAAAATTAGTTATATTCTGAATGAAATGATTTTAAACGTTCAAATGGGACTTACTTTTTACAATAATCTTACAACTAGCAATGCGCAAACATACCTTCAGTAGTCTTGAGTTTCTCAAAAAAAATAATTCAATAATATTAGTTCCTCTTATGATAATAGTTAGCTGATGTCTCTGTACATCCGTTTATAATCTCTTGTAAATCATAGCTGGTGGCTGGCAGGCACACCGCTCCTCTCAACCTCTCGCTTCAGACCTGCTACCGGCTCGCTTCACATCTCGCGTACGACTGACTTCGTACGAACGCTAAAGTTCGGTCTCTCCCCCCAACAATGCTTTCTGGTGCAGACGATCCCTGCTATCGTTACAAAATGTATCAATGCACGGTCTTTCCCGCTCTTTTCTTAAAGTGTGTCCATACGCGGTCTCTCCCGCCCTTTTAAAAATTGTATCAATGTGCTATCTCTTCTGCCAACAATACTTTGGTGCACACATTCCCTGATACCTCAGTTATTTCCAACATGACAAATATTAATTATTCCTACTTAATCCTATTGATAAAATACAAACATCTTTCGTAAATTGTGGTTTGACAATAGACAATAGAAATATACACGTCTTACAGGATTTCCTGTGAAGCTATTCCGAAAGCCTTTTCTGTAAATTATTTCGAGAAGATACGGTGCGCAAAACAATTAGGAGGACAAGAATTTGGTCGAGCGTATCACGTACGTAGTCCGCGATTAAGATACAATGACGGAAAAAAATCGCAAGAACCAAGGAGTTGTGCGAAATAAACGAAAGTTGGTAGGCGTGTTTCTACATCTGGAAGACGATGCCTGTTGAGAATATCACGCCAGTCGCATAAGGGTGGCGCTAGTAGCGCGACAATGACGATGAAAATCAGGTTCACCCTAAACACATGCTATAACAAAAGAAAAAAAAATGGTTCAAATGGCTCTGAGCACTATGGGACTTAACATCTGAGGTCATCGGTCCCCTAGACATTGAACTTCTTAAACCTAACTAACCTAAGGAGATCACACACATCCATGCACCAGGCAGGTTTCAAACCTGCGACCGTAGCAGCCGCGTGGTTCCGGACTGAAGCGCCTAGAACCGCTCGGCCACAGCGGCCGCCGGCACGCTATTTCAGTCGTGAACGTTAGATACCTATGAGATTAGACGTGGCGACTCGATGTTAGTCAAGAATGTGTTTAAGGCGACAAAGACGCCTTTATCAACACCACACTGAGTTTTAAGAGGTCGTACGGTAGGGCTACGAGAAGCTGAATGTGCCATTCGCGATACTGCAGTTAGGCCTGGCAGGAATGGAGCCACTGCACATGGTTGCTGGCAGGGGTGGTCACGGGAATGCACGGTCACAAAGGACCTACAACTGGAGTTATCGCCTGGATGCTATTTCGCACAGCAGCAGGAGCAATCTCGTGGACATCCCACATACGCCAACTGCAAATTTGTTCGTCAATGTGATGAGTCGATCTGTTGTGCTATCACTCATGGGCAGCACTCTGGGGTGTATTTTCCAACAGGATAACGCTCAACCACATACCGCTGTTGTAACCCAACATGCTCTACAGAGTGCCGACATGTTGCCCTGGCCTGCTCGATCGCCAGATTTGTCTCCAATCGAGCACATACGGGACACCATCGGACGGAAAATGCAGCGTCATCCACAAACAGTCCCTGTATTGACGGATCACGTGCAACGGGCATGAAACTCCATCCCACAAACTGACATTTGGCATCTGTACAACACAAAGCATGAATGTTTCCGTGCTTTCACTCGACATTCTGGCGGTTACACCGATTATTAATGTACCAGCACGTCCAATTCGCAATGGCTTATCTCGCGCTTACATTAACCTATGATCATGCAATGTTTACCACATAAATATGTTACCTAGACAAACGTATTACAGAAATTTCATTGAAACTTGGGACACAGGGAAGGCAGGAAAAGGTGTGGACGGGGCCTTACTCAGCTACCGTTGGTTGCTCAGGTACTTTTTTAAAAATCACGTACACTTTATTTTGAACCAATGGCATATAACGTTGACAGTAAGCAACAATTATCAACTTTGACTGTTAAGACAATATCTAATTAAAAATTCTTTAGACAAATTGCATTCACAGCTGAAGGCCTTATTGACCAGAAATTCAAATTATTTGTTGGCTGAAGGCCTCAATAGTAATAACTCAAAAAATAATATGGTGACTGAAGGCCTAGATAGCAAATTCTTACTAAAGTATTGTTAAAAGAAAAAGGACACTGATATTAAGAGACAATATCTCATTAAAATTCTTCAGACAAATTGCATTCATGACTGAAGGCCTTGTTGTTGTTGTGGTCTTCAGTCCTGAGACTGGTTTGATGCAGCTCTCCATTCTAATCTATCCTGTGCAAACTCCTTCATCTCCCAGTACCTACTGCAATCTACGTCCTTCTGAAGCTGCTTAATGTATTCATCTCTTGGTCTCCCTCTACAATTTTTACCCTCCACGCTGCCCTCCAATGCTAAATTTGTGATCCCTTGATACCTCAGGACATGTCCTACCAACCGATCCGTTCTTCTAGTCAAGTTGTGCCACAAACTTCTCTTCTCCCCAGTCCTATTCAATACCTCCTCATTAGTTACGTGATCTACCCATCTAATCTTCAGCAATCTTCTGTAGCACCACATTTCGAAAGCTTCTATTCTCTTCTTGTCCGTACTATTTATCGTCCATGTTCCACTTCCATACATGGCTACACTCCATACAAATACTTTCAGAAATGGCTTCCTGACACTTAAATCTATA
Organism: Schistocerca americana; assembly: GCF_021461395.2. Classification (NCBI taxonomy): domain Eukaryota; kingdom Metazoa; phylum Arthropoda; class Insecta; order Orthoptera; family Acrididae; genus Schistocerca; species Schistocerca americana. The sequence goes on from NC_060121.1 coordinate 979,695,255, forward strand.
CTCGATGTTAATCAATTTCTCTCCTTCAGAAACGCTCTGAAGGCCTTATTGACACGAAATCCAAATCATTTGGCGGCTGAAGGCCCCAACAGTAATTACTCAAAAACAGTTTGACAGCTGAAGGCCTAGATAGCAAAATTCTTACTAAAATGTTGTAAGAAAGGACAATCATATTAAGAGACAATATCTAATTAAAAATTCTTAAGGAAAGTTGTATTCACAGCAGAAGGCTGTGAATCTGATCAAATCAAGAGAGAAGTGGACCTCAGACAGTGTCCCAAGGATCAAGTCGCTCAACTTCGTAAATGATGAGACGGGCAGCCAAGAGTTGTATTCACTTAACTGGATGACAACTCAAGCTAATGGCAGATTAAACGCCGGCCAACAATCTTGCAACATCTACCTAACGTCTGATAACCAACACAACGATGGAATAACCCAGGCAAGGCGGAACCGACGGACAGCACTGCATCTTCTGAATCCGCTGTTTAGAACATCCAGAAGCAGTAGGACCCACTACGACCAAAGTAGTTCAGAAGAAAGAATTATCCGAACCACAATCGAGGAGGCTGTCGAACTACACGACTTACTGGACAGCAGGTTCAAGGCGAGGAAAGGTACACTGCCGCAAAAATACTCTAACCTCCAGGGCAGGTGACTGGGGCGTTAGCGGCCACTAGGCAGAAAAATACCGCTGGTTGAACTTCATCAATAAACGTAAGTAATTCAATGATTAATAATGAAATGTGGAGGGCAGGTAATTAATTTCGCCAACTCCAAACTCTACACTCGGTGCTCTTTGTCTCAGGGACCCTGCGAGCAGCAATGCGCGAACAAATAGTGGAGGTTTCACTACTGGATTAATGCTCACTTAACTCAAACCTCCTGGGTCCGGTGGAGAACGAGGTTGTCGCCCTCACAACTGCAGCCCCTCGATCCGGCAGTGCCTGGGTGTCGCCAGCAGTCCAGGCATGTCCTCGCGCTGCCGGACCCCACTGCTGCTCCGTCTCAACCAAACTGCCAACACACCCATCCCAGTAAACACTTCGCATCCTTCCAAAGATAGTACCACTGTACTAGATATAGATAACGCTGCTGCTGCCACTCGCGGACAGGCAACTCTAGCAAACATAGTGGCACCATAACACAAGAAGAAAACGAGACACCACTTTCCCTATTACACGATGCCAATCTACCAACGGCGCCAACGCAAGCTGCACATGGCTCATCCATTATTCTATATTAATTTCTTCTTCTTTTTCTTCGCGGATGGATCACTTAGGACCACGCGTAATCAACATTTGTTGGCCTTCCTTTTCGCCCAGTATTCCTTCATAAACAACGAATGGGCTAGCTTTCGTTGCGTAGACCATGTATGTCGGTTAGTTTTTTTTTTCTCTTATTCCTCAAAACCCCGTGTGTTTGTGATTTTTCTGATTTCATTTCTATCATGTAGATTTGGAGACCCTAATTCTCTCAGGTCTTTTTCCGCCTGTTTGTACCAGTTCGATCTTGTAGTTTTGATCTTTAAAAATGTGTGGATTTTGTGCGTTAACCTAATTGAGTCCATTCTTTCTAAGTGCCCCATGAATTGGATTCTTCTCATGCGCATTGTGTCTGTTATTTTGGAGATATTTTTATATATTTTTGCATTGCGTTTTGGATAATGTACCCCATCTTTAGTTCTTGGTCCTAGGATTTTCCTCATTATCTTACGTTCTTTCACTTCTAATTCCTCTTTTAGTGTTCTGTGTTGAAGGTTTAGTGTCTCAGATGCGTAGAGAGCTTCGGGTTTAATTACTGTTGTATAGTGTCGTATTTTGCAGTTCCACGAGACACTCTTTTTGTTGTAAATGTTTTTTGTTAACTGAAACGCCGTCTCCATTTTCTGCACTCTTGATCTGACAGATTTCTTTTCATTACAATTTTCTGCAATCCATTCACCTAAATATTTAAATTCTTTTACTCGAGAGATGTAGTTATTACCAATTTTGAGATCAGAAGGTGCATCTTTGATGTCAGTCATAAATTTTGTTTTTTCAAATGAAATTTGTAATCCTATTTTAGCTGCCTGTTCTTGTAAGAATTCTAGCTGTTTCTGTGCATCGGTAATGTCTTGTGCGATCAGTGTCATTAATTATTTTTTGGTGTTGCCATTTTTTTCCGCCAGTGTGTACACTATTGTTCTTATTCTTTCGACATGCTTTAATAATGAGGACAGTTCCCCACGACACGTTTGAAAGAAGTGGCTTAGTGGTGGTATTCAGGTGCATCGTGCTATGTCTAAGACTGAACCGGACGAGCATAGCGAGTGTAAGAAACGTGTGCGTCTCTTTACACTTTGTGTACGTCTCATGAATCAAGATGAGGCGTCTGCCTGATGCAGAACCTGTCCGGCCACTGGCATGACTACAGGAAGGTTCGATCATCCATGTAGTGTCTACAGAGCTTAATGTTGTTCGGAGGGTTGTAAAAGCTATCTCGTGAAACAATTGCATACGCAAGAAAGCTAGCGCAAGGCCGAACATCGGCCGGAGACGACCGATGTGTGTTGTTCTATCCTTCAGCGCTCTTCGTCTGCCTGGGACCTGCAATATGGTCTAAGGGCAGCAACTGGTTACAGTGCCAGCGACCAAACAGTAGGGAACAGACTCCGAGACGCCGGTGGAAGACAAGGAAGACCTCATCACGTCCCTCGATTACAGTGTGCCATTTGTCCTTTTTTACCAGTGGGGGGGGATGTCTTAGGGGGTTAGTATAATTACATATGTTACTAGCTTGGACCATGGCGTTACCCATGGTTAAACAGTTATTCATAAATAGATGTTAATGCCGAAACTCACTATTCACACGTATTCACTATCAGAAAAGCCAACCCTTGTTATATCTTTAAAAGTACATTATAGGTAAAGCTTATTTACAAAATCATCTACATACAGGTATACGACGGGAATTCAAAAAGTAAAAGCACATTTGTGAAAATCTGTACTTATTCTGCTGATAGAAAACTGAAACATGCGTTATTTTCCTATGTAACCTCCCTGGACTTCAATGCAGTTTTCCCGACGTTTTACGAGTTTTTTTTATTTCTTCAGAAAATACGTTTTTCGGTTGCATCTGTAACCAATTTTGCACCGCAGCAATGACGTCTTCGTCACTTTCAAATGTTCTTCCCTGTAGTGCTTCCGTTAAGGGTCCAAACATGTGAAAATCACTTGGAGCCAGGTCTGTACTGTATGGTGGATGTTCCAGCACCTCGAATCTCAACTCCTTTATTGCGTCGGCTGTCCGTTTAGCAGAATATGGGCGAGCGTTATCTTGCTGCAGGATGACGCCTCTTCACAGTTTTCCACGACGTTTGGATCTGATCGCAGGTTTTAGTTTCGTACGCGGCACATCACATCCACCATACAGTACAGACGTGGCTCTAAAGCCTCGTTTACGCTGGGGCGACATCTTGCAACATTGTGGCATGCTACGGAAATGTGGCGTGCGTCGTCTTGTAGCATGCGACAACAGGCAACATCTTGCGGCGTATGTTGCATGCGGCAGGTTAATTTATACCAAAGCAACAGAATTTGCGCCACACGTGCGTCAGTCTTGCAGTATAAAGGACGATAAAGTATCGCAGCGGCGGCCTACTTGGTACTTGCACATGCAGCTAACAACGGAAATGAAAGCCAAAGGTAAAGAAAGCGATGGTGGAAGAGAAGAGTATTTAAAGAAGGTCCACGAAATAGTATCGTAGCAACTAGAAGCAGACGATGGTGCGTTATTTAGTAATGTGTGCTTTCGTCTCAGGCGCTTTATTCCGCGCCATACCGTTGCCAAAAGGTGGTAAATGTTCGCACAGGTAGCGGGCCGGTCGCCACCCTGTGTCAGGGCCCGGGGTGGGACTTTCAGCCCCCAGCTCACCCAACTCTGCAGTGCGACTGCTGCGGTATGACTGCCACACTACTTCCCTCGCAAGCTCGCAAGTAAACGGATGACGCACCTCAGACGAAAGCAACAATGACAACATGAGAATGTTCTAAATGTTTTGAAATGCTTAAATACTACATAACACTTTTTCAAAATTAATAAGCAAACATATTAATAGTAAGTCCGTATTAAAAACTTTCAGTGTTCGGCACCACAAATTTAAATTATATGTCAAGTTTTACTCCAGTGCGTGGGAAATAAACATCCGAGGTTGGGATCCATAAACTACAGCCACAGGATGGGATGGTCTCATGCAGAGGGGGGGAAATCCCCCCCATCCCCCCCTGCAAATCGCTCACTGCTCGATTAACTGCTCGACACATCAGAGATCGACTTCGATGTGCCGAGGAACATAGGTGCTGGCAGGTGCAGCACTGCCGCAGTGTTTTGTTTGCAGACGAGTCCCACTTTCGTCTGACAAGGTGCAAAGTGTATGTCGTCTCCGTGGTGAATGTTGTAATGAAGCAGCGGTCCAGGCAACGTACAGATTTGGCTACGGCTGTCATGGCGTGCGGTCGCATCACAGTTGATGACCAGTCAGACCTCTGAACACTCAGAAGTCGACTTGGTGCTCAGAGGTACATCGACGACATTGTACTGGATCTTGCTATGCCCATTGTATTTTAATGGGTCCCCATTTTATTCTGTAACGAGACGATGCGACAGCGCTTTGAGCAGCGGCCAGCACGGGAACATTACAGGACCTCGCGATTGAAACATCCTGAGTCGTGACCTCAAACCCTTGAGCGTGTATGTGCTACACTGGACAGACAACTTCTGACCCGTCCTGTAGTACCTCAGACTCTTGAACAACAGACGTCCTTCTACATCTACATCTGCATCTATGTGATTACTCTGCTATTCACAATAAAGTGCCTGGCAGAGGGTTCAACGAACCACCTTCATGCTGTCTCTCTACCGCTCCACTCTCGAACGGCACGCGCAAAAAACGAGCACTTAAATTTTTCCGTGCGAGCCCTGATTTCTCTTATTTTATCGTGATGATCGTTTCTCCCTATGTAGGTGGGTGCCAACAGAATGTTTTCGCAATCGGAGGAGAAAACTGGTGATTGAAATTTCATGAGAATATCCCGTCGCAACGAAAAACGCCTTTGTTTTAATGATTGTCACTCCAATTCACGTATTATGTCTGTGACACTGTCTCCCCTACTTCGCGATAATACAAAACGAGCTGCCCTTCTTTGTACTTTTTCGATGTCATCCGTCAGTCCCACCTGATGCGGATCCCACACTGCACAGCAATACTCCAGAATAGGGCGGACAAGCGTGGTGTAAGCAGTCTCTTTGGCAGACCTGTTGCACCTTCTAAGTGTCCTGCCAATGAATCGCAGTCTTTGGATTGCTCCACCCACAATATTATCTATGTGATCGTTTCAGTTTAGGTTATTTGTAATTGTAATCCCTAAGTATTTAGTTGAATTTACAGCCCTCAGATTTGTGTGACTTATCGCGTAATCGAAATTTAGCTGATTTCTTTTAGTACTCATGTGAATAACTTCACACTTTTCTTTATTCAGGGTCAATTACCACTTTTCGCACCGTACAGATATCTTATCTAAATCATTTTGGAACTCGTTTTGATCATCTAATGACTTTACAAGCCGGTAAATGACACAGCATCATCTGCAAACAATCTAAGACGGCTACTCAGATTGTCTCCAATGTCGTTAATATAGATCAGGAACAATAGAGGGCCTATAACACTTCCTTGGCGAACGCCGGATATTACTTCTGTTTTACTGTGTGACTTTCCGTCTATTACTACTAATTGTGAACTTTCTGACTGGAAATCACGAATCCAGTCGCACAACTGACGCGATACTCCGTAGGCACGCAGTTTGGTTAGAAGACACTTGTGAGGAACGGTGTCATAAGCCTTCTGGAAATCTAAAAATATGGAATCAATTTGACATCCCCTGTCGATAGCACATATTACTTCATGAGTATAAAGAGCTAGTTGTGTTTCACAACAACGATATTTTCTGAATCCGTGCTGACTAATGTCAATAAATCGTTTTTTTTGGAGCTACTTCATAATGTATATGTTCTAAAACCCTACTGCAAATCGACGTTAGTGATATAGGCCTGTAATTCAGCGGATTACTCCTACTTCCCTTTTTGGGTATTGGTGTGACTTGAGCAATTTTCCAGTCTTTAGGTATGTATCTTTATGTGAGCGAGTGGTTGTATATAATTGTTAAATATGGAGCTATTTTATCAGCATACTCTGAGAGGAACCTGACTGGTATACAATCTGGACCGGAGGTTTTGCCTTTATTAAGTGATTTAAGCTGCTTTGTTACACCGAGGACATAAACTTCAATGTTTCTCATCTTAGCGGTTGTTCTTGATTGGAATTCAGGAATATTTACTTCGCCTTCTTTGGTGAAGGAGTTTCGGAAAACCGTGTTTAATAACTCTGCTTTAGTGGCACTGTCATCAGTAACTTCACCGCTGTTATCGCGCAGTGAAGGTATTGATTGTGTCTTGCCACTGTTGTGCTTTTTGTATGACCAGAATCTCTTTGGGTTTTCTGCCAGATTTCGAGACAGAATTTCGTTGTCGAAATTATTAAAAGCATCTCGCACTGAAGTACGCGCCATATTTCGAACTTCTATAAAACTTTGCCAATCTTGGGGATTTAGGGTTCTTTTGAATTTGACATGCTTTTTTCGTTGCTTCTGCAACAACAATCTGCCCCGTTTTGTGTACCACGGGGGATCAGTACCATCACTTATTAATTTATGTGGTATATATCTCTCAATTGCTGTTGCTCTTTGAAAACATTCCACAACTTTTCTACACTTTCATGATCAGATCGGAAGGAGTGAAGACTGTCTCTTAAGAAGGCTTTAAGAGCATTTTTATTAGCTTTTTGAAATAGATATACTTTGCGTTTCTTTTTGATGGTTGTACGTGATACGGTATTCAGCGTAGCAGCAACTGCCTTGTGGTCGCTGATCCCTGTATTCGTCACAACACTCACTACTTGTCCAGCATAATTTGTTGCTGATCAAGGGAAAAAATTCCACAAGAAAATTTTCCCACATTTGTCAGGAGCATGCCTCGAACATGTGAGGTAGTAATACGGGGATGTGGAGGGCCCACTAGGTGAGAAAACGTTTCTTTGTTTGCCTTATGGGACTTAAGTGAAGGTGTTTCCACTTTGATTTACGATACTGTGTTAAATTCCTGGTCGTAGCACCAACGTGTGTGGTGCTGTACGGTTCCCATGGTGCCTGCTGCCGAGTGCGCTCTCCCAGTGTCTTGTTGCAGCATGATGCGGGGACCCATTAAAACTGCAGTGGGCATAACATGACCCAGTACATTTCCCTTAAATAGGATTTCTTTTTCCAGAACAAAAATCTGTTTCACTCCAAACGTTCCTGAAGAAATAATGTAAGTGTTAAAAAGTGCCTCTAAATTTTTGAGCAGTGTAGGTAATGAACCAAATCGTGAGGATAACGTCTTGCACCTCCTAACAACGATAGCAAGAAAGAGCCTTGAAATTTTTTTATCTGTTAACTCATCAATGACCATGGGTGTTACAAGGATTGTTACGAATAGGAGGAAAATATTTTTGCTTAGTAAGAATGACATTATTGTGGCCAAGATAGACACGAAGCCCACGCCTACTACAGTAGTACAAGTTTATTATCAGAGTAGCTCATCAGAAGATTATCTTGGGAATTTGTCACCGTATAGAGTAGGGTAAACATAGTCATGTGTAGGGACTGTGGTTGTTGTGAGCGGACGCAAGGAGAATTGGCCACTCTTCGGGGGCAGGTGGAGGCTTTGTCTGTTAGGCTCATCGAGCTCGAGGCGCAGGCGTCGGCTCGTAGTGGCGTTGGGGCAACTGTGGTGAGACCTATGCCTACTTCGGTGGCCTTGGAATCACATGGAACCCCTGATGTCGCTGCGTCTTCCGGCAGTGAGCATCTTACCGGTCAACCATCACTCCAGGGTGAATGGCGGACAGTGGTGGGCTCGCGCGTGCCTGGCCGAAAGGCGAAGGTGGGATCTGGCCGCGTGGCAGCTGCCTTACCCCTTTCCAACAGGTACGGGGTGCTTCCTAGTGGTGATGACATCGTTTCCGAGCCACCACAGGATGCCTCGCCTGTTGGGCCAGTGGCCGATTCTCCGGCAAGGTCCCGACAGTCACAGAGGGCGGGCCTATTAGTTATAGGGAGCTCCAACGTTAGGCGGGTTATGGAGCCCCTCAGGAAAATAGCGGGTAGATCGGGGAAGAATGCCAGTGTGCACTCGGTGTGCTTGCCGGGGGGTCTCGTCCGTAATGTGGAGGAGGCCCTTCCGGCAGCTATTGAACGCACTGGGTGTGACCGGCTGCAGATAGTAGCACATGTCGGAACGAATGACGCCTGCCGCTCGGGTTCTGAGGCCATCCTTGGTTCCTTCCGGCGGCTGGCTGATTTGGTGAAGACAACCAGCATCGCACGCGGAGTGCAAGCTGAGCTTAATATCTGCAGCATAGTGCCCAGAGTCGATCGCGGTCCTCTGGTTTGGAGCCGTGTGGAGGGTCTAAACCAGAGGCTCAGACGACTCTGCGACTATAATGGTTGCAAATTGATCGACCTCCGTTATTGGGTGGAGAACTGTAGGGCCCCCCTAGACAGGTCAGGCGTGCACTACACACCGGAAGCAGCTACTAGGGTAGCAGAGTACGTGTGGCGTGCACACGGGGGTTTTTTAGGTTAGAGGGACCCCCCCTTGGGCGAAACGATAAAATACCTGACGGCTTACCAGAGAGGACATTATCATCGTTGATAAAGAACGTCCGTCCTCAGAGACCAAAAACAGGAAAAGTTAACGTAATATTGGTAAACTGCAGGAGTATCCAGGGCAAGGTTCCTGAATTAGTATCTCTTATTGAAGGAAATAGTGCGCATATAGTATTAGGAACGGAAAGTTGGTTAAAACCGGAAGTGAACAGTAACGAAATCCTAGACACAGAATGGAATATATACCGCAAGGATAGGATAAACGCCAATGGTGGAGGAGTATTTATAGCAGTAAAGAATTCAATAATATCCAGTGAAGTTATTAGCGAATGCGAATGTGAAATAATCTGGGTTAAGTTAAGTATCAAAGGTGGGTCAGATATGATAGTCGGATGCTTCTATAGACCACCTGTATCAGCAACCGTAGTAGTTGAGCGCCTCAGAGAGAACCTGCAGAACGTCGTGAAGAAGTTTCGTGATCATACTATTGTAATAGGGGGAGACTTCAATCTACCAGGTATAGAATGGGATAGTCACACAATCAGAACTGGAGCCAGGGACAGAGACTCTTGTGACATTATCCTGACTGCCTTGTCCGAGAATTACTTCGAGCAGATAGTTAGAGAATCAACTCGTGAAGCTAACGTTTTAGACCTCATAGCAACAAATAGACCGGAACTTTTCGACTCCGTGAATGTAGAAGAGGGTATCAGTGATCATAAGTCAGTGGTTGCATCAATGACTACAAGTGTAATAAGAAATGCCAAGAAAGGAAGGAAAATATATTTGCTTAACAAGAGTGATAGGGCACAAATCGCAGAATATCTGAGTGACCACCATCAAACGTTCATTTCTGAGGAAGAGGATGTGGAACAAAAATGGAAAAAATTCAGAAACATCGTCCAGTACGCCTTAGATAAGTTCGTACCGACTAAGGTCCAAAGCGAGGGGAAAGATCCACCGTGGTATAACAATCATGTACGAAAGGTACTACGGAAACAAAGAAAGCTTCATCATAGGTTTAAGAGTAGTCGAATCATAGCTGATAAGGAAAAGCTGAACGAAGCGAAAAAGAGCGTAAAGAGAGCAATGAGAGAAGCATTCAACGAATTCGAACATAAAACATTGGCAAACAATCTAAACAAGAACCCTAAAAAGTTTTGGTCATATGTAAAATCGGTAAGCGGATCTAAATCCCCTATTCAGTCACTCGTTGACCACGATGGCACCGAAACAGAGGACGACCGAAGAAAGGCAGAAATACTGAATTCAGTGTTCCGAAACTGTTTCACTGCGGAAAATCGTAACACGGTCCCTGACTTCAGCCGTCGCACGGACGCCAAAATGGAAAATATTGAAATAAACGATATCGGAATTGAAAAACAACTGCTATCACTTAGTAGCGGAAAAGCATCCGGACCAGACGAGATACCCTTAAGATTCTACAGTGATTATGCTAAAGAACTTGCCCCCTTTCTATCAGCAATTTATCGTAGATCGCTGGAAGAACGTAAAGTACCTAGCGACTGGAAGAAAGCGCAGGTCGTTCCCATTTTCAAGAAGGGTCATAAATCAGATGCGAATAATTATAGGCCTATTTCGCTTACGTCAATCTGTTGTAGAATAATGGAACATGTTTTGTGTTCTCGTATTATGACGTTCTTAGATAATACAAATCTCCTTCATCATAACCAACATGGATTCCGCAAACAGAGATCATGTGAAACTCAGCTCGCCCTATTTGCCCAAGAAATTCACAGTGCCGTAGACACTGGCGAGCAGATTGATGCCGTATTCCTGGACTTCAGGAAGGCATTTGATACGGTTCCGCACTTACGTTTAGTGAAAAAAATACGAGCTTACGGAATATCGGACCAGGTTTGTGATTGGATTCAGGATTTCCTAGAAGAAAGAACACAACATGTCATTCTTAACGGTTCAAAATCTGCAGATGTAGAGGTAATTTCGGGAGTACCGCAGGGAAGCGTGATAGGACCTTTATTGTTTACAATATACATAAATGACTTAGTTGACAACATCGGTAGCTCCGTGAGGCTATTTGCAGATGACACGGTTGTCTACAAGAAAGTAGCAACATCAGAAGACTCGTACGTACTCCAGGAGGACCTGCAGAGGATTAATGCATGGTGCGACAGCTGGCAGCTTTCCCTAAACGTAGATAAATGTAATATAATGCGCATACATAGGGGCAGAAATCCATTCCAGTACGATTATGCCATAGGTGGTAAATCATTGGAAGCGGTAACGACCGTAAAATACTTAGGAGTTACTATCCGGAGCGATCTGAAGTGGAATGATCACATAAAACAAATAGTGGGAAAAGCAGGCGCCAGGTTGAGATTCATAGGAAGAATTCTAAGAAAATGTGACTCATCGACGAAAGAAGTAGCTTACAAAACACTTGTTCGTCCGATTCTTGAGTATTGCTCATCAGTATGGGACCCTTACCAGGTTGGATTAATAGAAGAGATAGACATGATCCAGCGAAAAGCAGCGCGATTCGTCATGGGGACATTTAGTCAGCGCGAGAGCGTTACGGAGATGCTGAACAAGCTCCAGTGGCGGACACTTCAAGAAAGGCGTTACGCAATACGGAGAGGTTTATTATCGAAATTACGAGAGAGCACATTCCGGGAAGAGATGGGCAACATATTACTACCGCCCACATATATCTCGCGTAATGATCACAACGAAAAGATCCGAGAAATTAGAGCAAATACGGAGACTTACAAGCAGTCGTTCTTCCCACGCACAATTCGTGAATGGAACAGGGAAGGGGGGATCAGATAGTGGTACAATAAGTACCCTCCGCCACACACCGTAAGGTGGCTCGCGGAGTATAGATGTAGATAGATAGATATGCCAACTAGCTCTGCAGATGATGAAGAAATTGATGAAATGTATGATGAGATAAAAGAAATTGTTCAGGTAGTGAAGGGAGATGAAAGTTTAATAATCATGGGTGACTGGAATTCGAGAGTAGGAAAAGGGAGAGAAGGAAACATATTAGGTGAATATGGATTGGGGGTAGGAAATGAAAGAGGAAGCCGTCTGGTATAATTCTGCAGAGAGCATAAATTAATCATAGTTAACACTTGGTTCAGGAATCATAAAAGAAGGTTGTATATATCGAAGAATCCTGGAGATAGTAGAAGGTATCAGATAGATTATATAATGGTAAGACAGAGTTTTAGGAACCAGGTTTTAAATTGTAGGACATTTCCAGGGGCAGATGTGGACTCTGACCACAATCTATTGGTTATGAACTGTAGATTCAAACTGAAGAAACTGCAAAAATGTGTGAATTTAAGGAGATGGGACCTGGATAAACTGACTAAACCAGAGGTTGTAGAGAGTTTCAGAGAGAGTGTTAGAGAACGATTGACAGGAACAGAGGAAAGAAATACAGTAGAAGAAGAATGGTTAGCTCTGAGGGATGGAGTAGTGAAGGCAGCAAAGGATCAAGTAGGTAAAAGGCGAGGGCTAGTACAAATCCGTGGGTAACAGAAGAAATATGGAATTTAATTGATGAAAGGAGAAAATATAAAAACGCAGTAAATGAAGCAGGCAAAAAGGAATACAAACGTCTCAAAAATGAGATCGACAGGAAGTGCAAAATGGCTAAGCAGGGATGGCTAGAGGACAAATGTAAGGATGTAGAGGCATATCTCACTCGGGGTAAGATAGATACTGCCTACAGGAAAATTAAAGAGATCTTTGGAGAAAAGAGAACCACTTGTATGAATATCAAGAGCTCAGATGGAAACCCAGTTCTAAGCAAAGAAGGGAAAGCAGAAAGGTGGAAGGAGTATATAGACGATCTATACAATGACAATGTACTTGAGGACACTACTATGGAAATGGAAGAGGATGTAGATGAAGATGAAATGGGAGATATGATACTGTGTGAAGAGTTTGACAGAGCACTGAAAGACTTGAGTCGAGACAAGGCCCCGGGAGTAGACAACATTCCATTGGAACTACTGACGGCCTTGGGACAGCCAGTCATGACAAAACTCTACCATCTGGTGAGCAAGATGTATGAGACAGGCGAAATACCCTCAGACTTCAAGAAGAATATAATAATTCCAATCCCAAAGAAAACAGATGTTGACAAATGTGAAAATTACCGAACTATAAGTTTAATAAGCCACGGCTGCAAAATACTAACACGAATTCTTTACAGACAAATAGAAAAACTGGTAGAAGCCGACCTCGTGGAAGATCAGTTTGGTTTCCGTAGAAATGTTGGAACACGTGAGGCAATACTGACCCTACGACTTATTTTAGAAGCTAGATTAAGGAAAGGAAAACCTACCTTTCTAGCTTTTGTAGACTTAGAGAAAGCTTTTGATAATGTTGACTGAAATACTATATTTCAAATTCGGAAGGTGGCATGGGTAAAATAGAGAGAGCGAAAGGCTATTTACTATTTGTACAGAAACCAGTTGGCAGTTATGAGAGTCGAGGGACATGAAAGGAAAGCAGTGGTTGGGAAGGGAATGAGACAGGGTTGTAGCCTCTCCCCGATGTTATTCAATCTGTATATTGAGCAAGCAGTAAAGGAAACAAAAGAAAAATTTGGAGAAGGTATTAAAATCCATGGAGAAGAAATAAAAACCTTGATGTTCGCCGATGACATTGTAATTCTGTCCGAGACAGCAAAAGACTTGGAAGAGCAGTTGAACGGAATGGACAGTGTCTTGAAAGGAGGGTACAAGATGAACATCAGCAAAAGCAAAACGAGGATAATGGAATGTAGTCGAATTAAGTCGGGTGATGCTGAGGGAATTAGATTAGGAAATGAGATACTTAAAGCAGTAAAGGAGTTTTGCTATTTGGGGAGCAAAATAACTGATGATGGTCGAAGTAGAGAAGAGAAGCTATAAAATATAGACTGGGAAGGGCAAGGAAAGTGTTTATGAAGAAGAGAAATTTGTTAACATCGAGTAAAGATGTAAGTGTCAGGAAGTCGTTTCTGAAAGTATTTGTATGGAGTGTAGGCATGTATGGAAGTGAAACATGTACGATAAATAGTTTGGACAAGAAGAGAATAGAAGCTTTCGATATGTGGTGCTACAGAAAAATGCTGAAGATTAGATGGGTAGTTCGCTTAACTAATGAGGAGGTATTGAATAGAATTATGGAGATGAGGAGTTTGTGGTACAACTTGACAAGAAGAAGGGACCGGTTGGTAGTACATGTTCTAGGGAACAAGAGATCACAAATTTAGCATTGGAGGGTAAAAATCGTAGAGGGAGACCAAGAGATGAATACACTAAGCAGATTCAGAAGGATGTAGGTTGCAGTAGGTACTGGGAGATGAAGAAACTTGCACAGGATAGGGTAGCATGGAGAGCTGAAGCAAACCAGTCTCAGGATTGAAGACCACAACAACAACAACAGCAACAACAAGAATGACAGGATAGAAGCAGTAGAGCATCTGAGGAGTCAGAGTCAGATATTCAGTCCTGAGGACGCAGATGTGGACACAAATGGATAAAATTCAAAGACATCGTCAATACGCCTTAGACAATTACGTTCCGAGCAAGGTTTTGCGGGATAAGAAAGACACTGTGATTGAATTGCCGTGTAAGCTGCTAGAAATCAAAGGAAGCTTCATTGTATGTTTAAGAAAAGTCGAAGTCTAGCAGACAAACAAAAGCAGAGCGAAGGGAAAATGAGCGTAAGGAGAGCAGTGAGAGAAGCTTCAACGAAATTCAAAGAGAAAATTTTCCGATCAGCCTGACTAAAACCTGTAAGAATCTTTGGTCTTATGCGTCCAAAGTACCTATGTATTTGCGTCGCTGGCACTGAAACGGAAGATGACAGAGGAAAGGCCGCAATACTAATTTCGGTTTTTCGCAACTGCTTTTTGGCGCCGAAGTGGCAGATATTTAAATAAGAAAGCAACTACAGTCCCTTTATAGTGGAAAAGCATCTGTACTAGACGAAATACCTGTCAGGTTCCACAGAGACTATGAGAAAGAACTTGCATTTCTTGTAGCAGTAGTTTGTCGTATTTCGCTGGGGCAACGAAGAGAACCTAGAGACTGGAAAAAAGCGAAGACCATTCCCATTTTCAAGAAGGATCGTAGGACAGATGCACATAATAAACAGGCCTATACGGCTGATGTCAGTTTGTTGTGGAATTATGGAATATGTTTAAAACTGACATATTATGCTGTTTTTGAAGGGACAAAATCTATAAAAATCATTAAGGGCGGAAACAAATATTTTGCGATCTCAGCTCATTTTCTAGGTCCGTAAGATCCAGAGCGTGCAGACATAGGCGCCCAGCTTGATACCGCGTCCCTTCACTTAAGGAAGGTTTTCGAGAGAGTTACTCTCTGTCGGTAAGAGAGCAAAATACGAGCTTACCCAGCATCGGATCAGATTTGTGGCTCGACTCAGGACTTTTCTTTCAGATAGAAGTCAGCACGCCCTTCTTAGCGGAACGAAACAAATAGCTATGAAGGTAATTTCAGGAGTACCCCAAGAAAGTCTGACACGACCGTTTAAAGGTACCAAACACCTGAAAATTTGCGAATTACTGGGAAGACTGAAGAGAATGAAAGATTGGTGCAGGGTCCAGCAGTTGACCATGAACCTAAAACAGATATATTGTGCATAAAATGCAAAGAAATCCACGACTGTCCAATTACTCTATTGGCGACGTATCACTGGAAACATTAACCGCCGTAAAATGCGTATGAGTTGTGATGAATCCCTCTTACATATCTTTCTTCTTTTCTTGACTGCTTATTTGTTTTGCCACAAAAAGGACTGTTTGTGAAGGTAGTAAGCCTCTTGAAAGGAAGTGAATAATATTATTCTCTACATTTTCGTGATCAATACCCCTATGCCAAGCCAGTTAATATGGGCAACAGGTAATAAAACAGAGAAATTAATAAGGTGGACATATCGAAATGCTTGCCCTTTTTGTATCGCGTGATGAAACGTGTCCACCAATTTCTGGCTGACTCGTTTGATGCAAATAAGTCTCCACCATCAATTTCCGCCAGTCATTTTAATGTGGGAACAAGCAGATATCAGCTGGTACAGAAGTAATTGCTATCTAACCAGTACACAGCACCCTCGTGTAAAAAAAAAAAAATAAAATAAAAACTTTGAGGTTTGCAGATGACATTGTAATACTGTCTGAGACAGCTAAGGACTTGGAAGAGCAGTTGACCGGAATGGCCATTGTCTTGAAAAGGGATTATAAGATGAACATCAACAAAATCAAAACGAGGATGATGAAATGTGTAGGTTTATTAGATTACAAAACATTAAGTGTTTCACTGTTTCGAAACAGCGTATCGAAACATTACATTGTACTGTTTTATTTGTTTCGAAACAGTTACGTGTTTCAGTTTGCCCATCTCTACACGGGATGAAGTTGGATAGAGAGTTGCATCAAAACAGTCTTCGGACTGAAAATCACAACAATGGAAATGATCGTATGGCATTGTTGGCCGGGAGGCCCCATTCGGGGGAGTTCGGCAGCCGTATTGCAAGTCCTCTTTAGGTGACGCCACATCGGCGACTTGGGAGTCAATGATGACGAAAATCATGAACAAGTACACACAACAACCGCTGCCGGGAATCGAACCCGAGCCCCCTGCGTGGTAGGCGGTAATGCTGCCTCTGCGCTACGGAGGTGGACAATGTAGCGACAGTAGTGTTTGCACATTATTTCTTTGTCAGTTAATTTCGAAGTGTCCCAGAACCGGCGGTTTGAAGCGCCAAGGGGCGTTGTTTCGTCTTTGTCGGCGAGGCGTGAAATTTTCCAGACAAAAGCGACTTTGGGAAGTGGTGTCTTCCTCCGACGCATATATGCGCGACTGTACAGCATCTTACCTTTACGATACGCGTCTGAGGTGTGCTCCCACGTGACGTCACGGCGGCAATTTGGCACAATACATAGCCGTTGCACATTTCAGCTACTCAAAGCGGACTCTTTTTGTATTTTCGTTGGCCTGGTCGGCTACGACAAATTTTCACTAGAGATCGGGAATTCGAAAAGGCTAGTCTGCGCTCATTCATAGGACGGCCACTGGTTTCGGCCCCGACTGGCCGATGGCAGTAATGGCGCGCTGTCACACACACACCGGAAGAGAGTGGGGACTGCAAACGACAGTTCACTCCTGTCGTGTAGGACGACAGCCAATTACAGTCTGTGACGTGCCTTCCCTCCTCCTTCACTCGCCGGCAGGAGACGCGACACGTAACGATGTTCCTCCCCGTCGGTACGACGTGGAACACCACCTGTAACTCACGTACGAACACATCTCCTCACGTGGCTTAGAAATATTCTGTTATCTGTCCGCAGCAGTCTTCTCAGCTTGTGCGAACTGGTAAACTGCAATCGTTTATTTTTATTTTTATGCTCGGTTAGTTCCGTGATGAAATAAAATCTTGATTCTCGATTTCATCATTACGGTCGTTTTTCACATCATACGAGGTGCATTCAAGTTCTAAGGCCTCCGATTTTTTTTCTCCAGACTGGAAAGCGATAGAAACATGCGCATTGTTTTAAAATGAGGCCGCGTTCATTGCCAATACGTCCCGGAGATGGCAGCACTGTACGGCAGACGGAATTTTACCGCCAGCGGCGAGAATGAGAACTGTTTTAAAAACTTAAAATGGCGACGTTTTCCTTACTTGAACAGTGTGCAATCATTCGTTTTCTGAATTTGCGTGGTGTGAAACCAATTGAAATTCATCGACAGTTGAAGGAGGCATGTGGTGATGGAGTTATGGATGTGTCAAAAGTGCGTTCGTGGGCAGAATGTCGTGTGACAACAAACCGAAACAACCTTGGGTTCGCACAAGCCGGTCTGAGGGCATGATCGACAAAGTGGAGAGAATTGTTTTGGCGGATCGCTGAATGACTGTTGAACAGTCGCCTCCAGATTTGGCATTTCTGTGGGTTCTGTGCACACAATCCTGCATGACGACCTGAAAACGCGAAAAGTGTCATCCAGCTGGGTGCCACGAATGCTGACGGACGACCACACGGCTGCCCGTGTGGCATGTTGCCAAGCAATGTTGACACGCAACGACAGCACGAATGGGACTTTCTTTTCGTCGGTTGTGACAATGGATAAGACGTGGGTGCCATTTTTCAATCCAGAAACAAAGCGCCAGTCAGCTCAATGGAAGCACACAGATTCACTGCCACCAAAAAAATTTCGGGTAACCGCCAGTGCTGAAAAAATGATGGTGTCCATGTTCTGGGACAGCGAGGGTGTAATCCTCACCCATTGCGTTCCAAAAACTACGAAAATGTTTTGAAGAACAAATTCCTTCCTGCACTGCAACAAAAACGTCCGGGAAGGGCTGCGCATGTGCTGTTTCACCAAGACAACGCACCCGCACATCGTGCTAACGTTACGCAACAGTTTCTTCGTGATAACAGCTTTGAAGTGATTCCTCATGCTCCCTACTCACCTGACCTGGCTCCTAGTCACTTTTGGCTTTTTCCAACAATGAAAGACACTCTCCGTGGCCGCACATTCACCAGCCGTGCTGCTATTGCCTCAGCGATTTTCCAATGGTCAAAACAGACTCCTAAAGAAGCCTTCGCCGCTGCCATAGAATCATGGCATCAGCGTTGTGAAAAATGTGTACGTCTGCAGGGCGATTACGTCGAGAAGTAACGCCAGTTTCATCGATTTCGTGTTAGTAGTTAATTAGAAAAAAAGTCGGAGGCCTTAGAACTTGAATGCACCTTGTACATAGTGAGGATGAAACTTTTCTGCCTACTGTGCCATTGCTACCAGATATTAGCAACGGTCCGGCGTAACTTCAGAGATATCTTATGTCGGAGTAAATGTTTTATTAATACGCCGTAATACTGGTTTAAACTAGTCACTTTTCACTGTCCATTATTCATGTGCTCACTTAGACACTTAAAATGTTTAAAGAGTCAATCAACTTGCATTAATACACATTGTATTGTCCGTTTAATGAGTTAGGCGACGCGTAAGATCTATCTTTTGACTCAGATTTTATTGTTCTTTCGGGTCTAGTGAAGCAGGGGATACAACCTGTCGGCTTTGACCAGTGACGTCAGAATTGGCCAGCGAGCATTTGTTACACAGTTGAAAGAGCTGACAAGAATGTTCAGAAACAAAGGAATACGGCAGACGAACAATATGGTTGACATATAGAAAGGCCAGTACTATTTTCACGTTAAGGATATCGCGTGTTTGTATCGTATTATTTCTCTGGAAAATGAAAGGGAAAAAATGGATGGAAAATATTGGCAGCGTAGAATACATGACGTCACATATATATGAGTTGTAACTCGAACCTCATTAGAAGTGTATTGCTTAAGTACAGTAAGGGATACAAGTTGATTTCTTCGTTTTCACTAGCATTATTGTCCTGTTGTTCAGTTTAACTATGTATCCACTGCTTCACTAAACCCTAAATGAAGCACGGGATGCTCAGTCCGGAACCGCGCGACTGCTACGGTCTCAGGTTCGAATCCTGCCTCGGGCATGGATGTGTGTGATGTCCTTAGGTTAGTTAGGTTTAAGTAGTTCTAAGTTCTAGGGGACTGATGACCACAGCAGTTAAGTCCCATAGTGCTCAGAGCCATTTGAACCATTTTGAAGCACGGAACACAAATTTTACATGTGTTATTTATTTCCCCTCCGCCATCACTAACAGTCTGTTGTTACGTGGATATTAATTCTGCCGATGGCAGAACGAGCTACGTACATAATATTTGTACCCCACACTTCCGTTGACTGCTATATTTGTACACTGCTAACGAAAATGTGGAAATGGACGTACGTTGCATTTGCGACCTGTACCACAGTTGAACTACGCGAAGAGGCAATAAGACGACATATGTACAATTTGTATCCCGTACTTCACTATGGGGTACAGTTTTTTTTCTGCCTTCGATGCTAATAGTATCCCATTCTGTACTTCAGCTATATAGCTGTACATAACATTTGTATCCTCTCCAATTGACATTCGTGGTGTGGAGCCATGGTGAAGAACAGCTCAGTGACTTCCTAAGACACTTGAACAGCCTCCATGCCAACATAAAATCTACCATGGAAGTAGAAAGGGACAAGAAAACTTCTAGATGTGCTGGTGACAAGGGATGGCGAAAACCTGAGACACAGCGTGTATAGAAAACCGACACACAAGGACCGATATCTGTACAAACTACCAAACCACCACCCGAGCCAGAAAAGAGGCACGATTAATACGCTCGTGGGCCGCAGCACCTCAGACGAGAATTGCAACGCCTGGAAAGTGTTCTGAGGAACAATGGGTACTCCACAAATTGTATTAGAAGTGTAACAGAGCCAAACACTCGGCGAAGTAAGGAATCAGAAAAACAAATGTCGGGTACGGCCTTTCTGCCACACATTCCCAGAGTGACGGACAGAATCGGTCGTATATTGCGCAAACATGGCGTGAAGACGATTTTCAAACCGACAAGGACGATCAAAGAGTGTCTTAGATCGGCAAAGGAGAAAAGGGACCTACTTGCAATGTCGGGAATATACTGCATACCATGCACATGCGGAAAAGTTTATGTCGGAATGACTGGACTATCAATTGACACCAGGATCAAAGAGCATAAGCGACATTGCAGGTTGGGACAGGTGGAGATATCGGCCGAGGCAGAGCACGCACTGAGTGACACCGACCACGTAATAAAATTCGCCGACACGGACGTTCTGGCTGTAGAGAAGCACTATCGCACGCGCTTGTTCAGAGAAGCTGTAGAAATACAAAAACACGCGAACAGTTTCAACAAGAAAGAGGAAAGCCTTAAGGTAAACGGATCCTGGCTTCCCGTACTGCAGTGAACGACCGTCGCAGGTAGCAAGAGAAGAACCGCACCGGAAATGACCGCGGAGAAGCCCTCGGACGTTGGCGCACCAGGTACACATAGTGTGCGGCCGCGAGCTCGGCTCCAGTTCACCACCGGCAATGGAGGGTGAAGCTTTGACAATGCCAGCCACTCGTGCTGGCGAAACGTCAGAAAAATCATTAGATGAACGTCGGCCGAAGAACCCGAGACAGAAGCCAATAGGCAGTTTGCTACTGGAATACTGGCCACTGGATGCTAGAACTTACACAACACACTACATTGTGGAGTCGTATGCCATAAGCATTTTACGAACTATGGAATGTTTTGCTAACTATAATTGTCCTATGAAGGGGTGACACAATTGTGCGTGTCTGTGAAGTGTAACGTCAAGCTCTCTATGTGTGTTTCGCAATTGTCACTGTTATGCTCTAAGTCGCATTCAGCATTGCTTTGAAATTTATGCTAAAGGTTGCTACCGTCAGGAAATTTTAGAGGAGAATATTCAGCGATTTCCTGTGTAGCTGAATGTGCTGCTAATCAAACAAGGGATAGCTCAGTAGGGGGTTTAGTTGAAGAGCAATGGACAACTTTAAAAAGGGCAATCACAGAAGTTGGAAAGAAACACATAGGTACAAATTAGGTGACACCGAAGAAACCATGGATAGCAGAAGAAATACTTCAGTTGATTGACGAAAGAAGAACATACAAAAATACTCAGAGATATTCAGGAACACAGAACTACAAGCCAAAAAATGGTTCAAATGGCTCTGAGCACTATGGGACTTAACATCTCAGGTCATCAGTCGCCTAGAACTTAGAACTACTTAAACCTAACTAACCCAATGACATCATACACATCCATGCCAGAGGCAGGATTGGAACCTGCGACCATAGTGGACGCGCGGTTCCAGACTGAAGCGCCTAGAACCGCTCGGCCACACCGGCCGGCAAATACAACCCACTCACGAATGAAATAAATAGGAAGTGCAAGGAATATAAGGTGAACTGACTGCAGAAAAATGTGAAGAAACCGAAAATGAAATGATTGTCGGAAGGAATGGCTCAGCATATGGAAAAGTGAAAAGAACCTTCGGGAAAATAAAAGCAAGGATAGCAACATTATGAGTGCAACGGAAAATCCGGTGTTAAATGTACAGAAGAGAGCTGACAGGTGGAAAGAGAACACCGAAGATCTCTATGAGGGGGAAAACTTGTTTGATGGCGTGATAGAAAAAGAAATAGCAGTCGTTATAGAAGACATCAGACTTCCAATATTAGAAGCAGAATTTAAAGGGCTTTGGAATACTTAAAATTAAATAAAGCAGAAGAGATATATAACATTCCACCAGAATTTCTAAAATCATTGAGGTAAGTGGCAACAAAAAGACTATTAACGTTGGTGTGTAAAATACGAATCTGGCGATGTGCCATCTGACATGCGGAAAAACAACATCCACACCGTACCGAAGGTTGCAAAAGCTGACAAGTGCTAGAATTATCCCACAATCAGCTTAACAACTCACGCATCCAAGTTGTTAACAAGAATATGCAGAAAAATGCAGAAGAAAATTGAGGATGTTTTCGATGACGATCAGTATGGCTTTAGGAAACGTAAAGGCACCAGAAAGACAATCCTGACGTTGTGGTTGATAATGAAAGCAAGATTAAAGAGAAATCAAGACAAGTTCACAGGATTTGTCGACCTGGAAAAAGCGGTCGACAGCCTAAAATGGTGCAAGATGTTCGAAATAATGAATAAAATACGATTTAGTTATGGGGCAAGACGCGTAATATACAATATGTACAAGAGCCAAGAGGGAACAATAGGAGACAAGAAAGAAGTGCTTTGAAGAAAAGGGTGTAAGACAGGAATGTAGTAGGCCTATATTGCTCTTTCTGTTGAATTTATACATCGAAGAAGCAATGATGGAAGTAAACGAAAAGTTCAAGAGTCGAAGAAAGACGAAAGTAATGAGAAGTAGCAGAAATCAGAACAGCGATAAACTTAACATAAGAATTGGGCATCACGAAGTAGATGAAGGTAAGGAATTCTGCTATCTAGGCAAAAAAAAAAAAACCAATGATGGATGGAACGAAGAGGACGTAAAACTGGGAGAAAGGACGTTCTTGGCCAACAGAAATCTACGACTATCAAACATAGGCCTTAATTTGAGGAATAAATTTCTGAGAATGTACGTTTCGAGCACAGCGTTGTATGGTAGTGAAATATGGACTAAGGGAAACGTGGAACAGAAAAGAAACGAAGTATTTGAAGTGTGGTGCTAAATGAGTAAGTTGAAAATTAGGTGAACTGATAAGGTAATATATATACGAGGAAAGGAATATATGGAAAACACTGACAAGAAGATGGGACCGGATGGTGGAACATCAAGAAAATAACTGCCATTGTATCAGAGAGAGTTGTAGAGGGTAAAAAGTGTAGAGGAAGGCAGAGATTGGAAAACGTCCAGCAAATAATTGAGGATGTAGGTTGCAAGTGCTACTCTGAGGTGAAGAGGTTGGCACAGGAGAGGAATTAGTGGCGGGTCGCATCAAAGCAGTCAGACTGATGACTCAAAAAAAAAAAAAAATAAATAAATAAATAAAGCAGCCCTACACCGTATACACGAACATTCAGAAAAAGCTGTCTCACTGATTTCTCGGATATTCATTTCCAGGTGAGCCCATACAACAAAGCATTATTTTGTTGCTCTGCGTTGTTCAAGTGTCTTCTGGGGTTGACAACATAATTGAGTGACTACGCCATGTACGTAGTAGCAATGTATCGGTAGTTTCAGCTGAACCTTAAGCCACAGAAACTGTTTAATGAAAATAATGCTAATGAGTACTACGAAGTGTTCTAATATGACTAAATTATGTGTTTGGTATCTCTTACGTTCTGATTCCAGTTTCACATAAGTTACAAACTTTACAACTGTGAAAAGACGCTATTGTCACTAGCCTACACATGGATATTTTGTGAATTATCGTTAATAAGAAATATAACCTTAATATTAATTAACATTCCATAACATAGTGGGTACGTTATGCTGTCATAGGAAGCTTAGGAAGTTAGGACATGGTTAAAATGCACTTCAGACCTGTGAAACTGGAGGTTTGTCTAAAAATTTCGTTTCAGCAAACAACTGTTTTTCTCAAAATTTTGTTCCCGTGCTTTGGGCCCTTATGGTTCTCAGTCCCTCAATCAGTGAATCGATATGACCGAAACACATTGGCACAGCGCTGACAATGAAAGCTTGATTCATGCACGGAGGCATGCTCACTGATGCCAGTGTTTCGTAGCGTCGTCTTAACTTCAGAAGAAAGTATAAACCAGCATGCCACAGAGAAGAGCTGCAGTTGAATGCAACTGTGCATAACGAAGGGAATGGATACCTGTGAGCCGTGGTAAAAATTGCTATTTTGAAGAGTGCGCCGAAGCGCGTAGTGTGAAGCAGTCGCCCTCCGTTTCTGGCGGTGGCGCCGCTGTGGTAGTCGCAGCTTTAGTGTCTCCCTCTGGTGGGAAAGGGGAAAGATTGCCTGTTCACGTGCATTCAAGGGGCGCTATGAGGTCGCCAGTGGGTCAGTCTCTCGTCCCCAGCTTGCTAGTCTGTCTCTCGTCCGCATTTGCAAGGCACTTGGAGAACTCAGCGTGTGGTAGCCCGGTCGGGGCTTAGTTCCTGCATCTGAATCTGCGCTTTAGGCTCCCAGTCTGCTCGAGTTTGCTAGCGCAACGGTCATTGGCGGTTGGATCGATCGGTTGGTCGGTCGCGCACTGAGACACAAGATGACTTGTCCGTCTGGAGCGTCGGCGCATGTGAGGTCGCCACGTGAGTCCAGTGGGCCGCGGCGTGTAGCGAGGGGTAGTGGCTTCGCGGTCGACACGAGAGCAACAGGAGTCAACCCACGACATCAGTCTGGCCGGTGCGAGCCGCGACGTCGTGAGACGGGAGATCGGCGCGCCTTCCTGAGTCCGTTGAAGCGGCTGGCAGCGGACGGTTCGGGAGAGCGATCTGGGGGTGCTGCGCCAGGTCTTCTCGAGAAATGGCAGTTTATCAGAAGTTAAGTGATTGGTGGTATGTTGTTTCATTTACTTGTTAAATTATACTTGTTTTCTTGGTGAGGTCACCAGCCGTTTTGCTTTGGGGTCGTCCCACCATTCTTCTCCGGTTGCCCACCCGCGGGAAGGTGGTTGTTTATAAATTGGGTGGTCCATTTTCCCTTGCGGAGTAGGGGTAGGTTAGAGCAACCTGCGGTTCGGGTTGTTCGGTAATCTCCCTATCAACTGAGAGAAAATTTGGAATACATTTCACATAAATTTTCTCAGCATGTTACTGTCTTAGGTGGAGATTTCAATTTACCAGATATAGACTGGGACACTCAGATGTTTAGGACGGGTGGTAGGGACAGAGCATCGAGTGACATTATACTGAGTGCACTATCCGAAAATTACCTCGAGCAATTAAACAGAGAACCGACTCGTGGAGATAACATCTTGGACCTATTGATAACAAACAGACCCGAACTTTTCGACTCTGTATGTACAGAACAGGGAATCAGTGATCATAAGGCCGTTGCAGCATCCCTGAATATGGAAGTTAATAGGAATATAAAAAAAGGGAGGAAGGTTTATCTGTTTAGCAAGAGTAATAGAAGGCAGATTTCAGACTACCTAACAGATCAAAACGAAAATTTCTGTTCCGACACTGACAATGTTGAGTGTTTATGGAAAAAGTTCAAGGCAATCGTAAAATGCGTTTTAGACAGGTACGTGCCGAGTAAAACTGTGAGGGACGGGAAAAACCCACCGTGGTACAACAACAAAGTTAGGAAACTACTGCGAAAGCAAAGAGAGCTCCACTCCAAGTTTAAACGCAGCCAAAACCTCTCAGACAAACAGAAGCTAAACGATGTCAAAGTTAGCGTAAAGAGGGCTATGCGTGAAGCGTTCATTGAATTCGAAAGTAAAATTCTATGTACCGACTTGACAGAAAATCCTAGGAAGTTCTGGTCTTACGTTAAATCAGTAATTGGCTCGAAACAGCATATCCAGGCACTACGGGATGATGATGGCATTGAAACAGAGGATTACACGCGTAAAGCTGAAATACTAAACACCTTTTTCCAAAGCTGTTTCACAGAGGAAGACCGCACTGCAGTTCCTTCTCTAAATCCTCGCACAAACGAAAAAATGGCTGACATCGAAATAAGTGTCCAAGGAATAGAAAAGCAACTGGAATCACTCAATAGAGGAAAGTCCACTGGACCTGACGGGATACCAATTCGGTTCTACACAGAGTACGCGAAAGAACTTGCCCCCCTTCTAACAGCCGTGTACCGCAAGTCTCTAGAGGAACGGAGGGTTCCAAATGATTGGAAAAGATCACAGATAGTCCCAGTCTTCAAGAAGGGTCGTCGAGCAGATGCGCAAACCTATAGACCTATATCTCTGACGTCGATCTGTTGTAGAATTTTAGAACATGTTTTTCGCTCGAGTATCATGTCGTTTTTGGAAACCCAGAATCTACTATGTAGGAATCAACATGGATTCCGGAAACAGCGATCGTGTGAGACCCAACTCGCTTTATTTGTTCATGAGACCCAGAAAATATTAGATACAGGCTCCCAGGTAGGTGCTATTTTTCTTGACTTCCGGAAGGCGTTCGATACAGTTCCGCACTGTCGCCTGATAAACAAAGTAAGAGCCTACGGAATATCAGACTAGCTGTGTGGCTGGATTGAAGAGTTTTTAGCAAACAGAACACAGCATGTTGTTATCAATGGAGAGACGTCTACAGACGTTAAAGTAACCTCTGGCGTGCCACAGGGGAGTGTTATGGGACCATTGCTTTTCACAATATATATAAATGACCTAGTAGATAGTGTCGGAAGTTCCATGCGGCTTTTCGCGGATGATGCTGTAGTATACAGAGAAGTTGCAGCATTAGAAAATTGTAGCGAAATGCAGGAAGATCTGCAGCGGATAGGCACTTGGTGCAGGGAGTGGCAACTGACCCTTAACATAGACAAATGTAATGTATTGCGAATACATAGAAAGAAGGATCCTTTATTGTATGATTATATGATAGCGGAACAAACACTGGTAGCAGTTACTTCTGTAAAATATCTGGAAGTATGCGTGCGGAACGATTTGAAGTGGAATGATCATATAAAATTAATTGTTGGTAAGGCGGGTACCAGGTTGAGATTCATTGGGAGAGTACTTAGAAAATGTAGTCCATCAACAAAGGAGGTGGCTTACAAAACACTCGTTCGACCTATACTTGAGTATTGCTCATCAGTGTGGGATCCGTACCAGATCGGTCTGACGGAGGAGATAGAGAAGATCCAAAGAAGAGCGGCGCGTTTCGTCACAGGGTTATTTGGTAACCGTGATAGCGTTACGGAGATGTTTAATAAACTCAAGTGGCAGACTCTGCAAGAGAGGCGCTCTGCATCGCGGTGTAGCTTGCTCGCCAGGTTTCGTGAGGGTGCGTTTCTGGATGAGGTATCGAATATATTGCTTCCCCCTACTTATACCTCCCGAGGAGATCACGAATGTAAAATTAGAGAGATTAGAGCGCGCACGGAGGCTTTCAGACAGTCGTTCTTCCCGCGAACCATACGCGACTGGAACAGGAAAGGGAGGTAATGACAGTGGCACGTAAAGCGCCCTCCGCCACACACCGTTGGGTGGCTTGCGGAGTATCAATCTAGATGTAGATGTAGATCAGTCTACCGTACGTTAGTAGCTTCCTCTGTCATGTTTGTCGGATTTGGTATGTTAACGCCGGCCGAAGTGGCCGTGCGGTTAAAGGCGCTGCAGTCTGGAACCGCAAGACCGCTACGGACGCAGGTTCGAATCCTGCCTCGGGCATGGATGTTTGTGATGTCCTTAGGTTAGTTAGGTTTAACTAGTTCTAAGTTCTAGGGGACTAATGACCTCAGCAGTTGAGTCCCATAGTGCTCAGAGCCATTTGAACCATTTGGTATGTTAACGAATTTATCGCTTGGAGTGTAACGGCCTAGTACCTGAAATATGTTTTGATCTTTGGAAACTTTGATATTATTGCCTATGATCTTGAGAGGCGGTATCTGTTTACTGTAGAGCATCTTAACTATTGTTTGGCCAACCTTGTAGAATTTTATATAAGATTGCATTTCATGACCTTTTATTTAAATGATCATTTTAGTGCATAAAGTTGCCACCCTTTCACCGTAAGACTTTTCTTAGAAGTTAAAATCAAGTTGCACTTTCACGTGGCAAGGTTAATATTTTAATTGTTAGTGTTCTGTACCATTTCCATCCCTCCTACAGGGGGTCCATAGTTTGTGTGCTTGTGTAAATTGTTAAAACTCTTGGTTTAAAGTTATCTGGTGTGTTGCAGATTTACACCAGTGTAGTCTTTCAGAGGCTGTTGTGAGCGGTCGTAACTATGGCCGTGACAAAAGGGAGCGGCAAGGTTCTGTGACCGAAAGCTCATACAGTCAAAACTTGTTTCTTTCTGCCTCTGAATAAATTGTAACTTTGATATTTAGAGGGTGCTTTCTGATTATAATTTTAAATCTGTTTCTTTAAAAAAAAATGCTTTTAGGCACTATTAAAGTGAATAAAATTCCCATTTGTTAAAAGGAATTTGGTCATGATTTCATCAGTTACTCCCTGTCATTTACTTCCATGCTTACGTAGTGTGATTAAATATGTTAACGTTCTTGATGAATCGCTAGTAAATAAAATAAGTTTTTAAAAATATTCTTTGAAAATAAATCACGGTTCAACCTGTTTCAAAATAAAGGAAGTAAAAAGCGCTGATATACACTAACAATGAGCAAATAATGGTAATGACATGCACATCACATCAATAATCGCGGAATTTTATTACAGTATTGGACAATTTTTTGTCCTTTTTATTATTATTTGCAGCCTACACGTCACATCCCTGTTCTTCAGGAACAGCAGTCATAAAACATATAAACAGTTTACAAAAATTTAAAAATACGAAACATGTGCGTCTTTTTTAAATTATTAAAACAAGCTATTTTACATTTCAAATTGTAAATAAAATATAGTTTTTTTTTAATTTAAAAAAAAATGTTTTAAGTGGAAGACTTCATTTCACTACAGGTACAGAAACAATAGGGGAGGGGAAGACTGTTCCCGAAACAATGCGGGAGTGAAGAGGTGGGGAAGAGGGCCCATAGAAGTGGCGAGGAGCTACGAACTCCAGCGCTGACATCGAGAGCAAGAAGAGGATTCTGTGTGGTCGAGCGGTTCTAGGCGCTACAGTCTGGAACCGCGCGACCGCTACGGTCACAGATTCGAATCCTGCCTCGGGCATGGATCTGTGTGATGTCCTTAGGGTAGTTAGGTTTAACTAGTTCTAAGTTCTAGGGGACTGATGACCTCAGAAGTTAAGTCCCATAGTGCTCAGAGCCATTTGGACCATTTGAAGAGGATTCTGTTAAAAGCTGGAAGGATGGGTCGATCTCTGGGCGAGATTTCCTGAGCACGTTATTGGAGGTGATTAAGTTTTGTTGGAATCGGATGTGGAGAGCATGTAAGTGTAACAGGCGGGGAGGGGGGGCGCAGGGGGGGGGGGGGAGGGGTAGTGGACGGGTACAGAGGGCGAGGCGGGTTCCATAGCATTAGAGTATTTTTGGAGTTAGTGTTAAAATTAAAAATGCGAGGGGAAACTGGTATGAATGCAGGCGACGTTAGCGTAAGAGGATTACTCGTCACACTAAGGCTTTGTTAGGAGTGCAATATTTAGTTTTAGTCCAGTATGAGGTTTTTTTTTCTTTTTTGGATAGCGCAGTAGGTGCGGTTTCCATGTCAGTTTATTTTGGCATGTAGCATTTACTAAATATAACGGTCCTAAATTATAATCTAATCCTGGTCAGGCTTAATTTTCGTGTTACTGTTTACAGATTAGAAATAGGGCTCGAAGTGCACTGTTATTCGTTCATAGCAGGCCGAGCAAGTCATGTGCACCGTCAGTAAACAGAAGTCGAAGGTTGCCAGCATCGCATTATCGTTCCTTCTAAACTAAAAGGAACTTCTGGAACTCCTTTATCCCTTGGCGTACTCTGGCGTCGGTTTGGGTTTCCAGCTCCAGTAGCGCTGTCCTCTGCCAAAGACAGCACCGTCCCTTAACGTCTCCGGCAACCGCTGCAGCGCAGATTCTGGCAGGAACGACACCGAAAACGCCACCACCAAGTTCAGGGCTGCGAGGATGGCGAAGGGAAGTCGCTTGTCGTCCTGTGCAAGGAAAAGATATTTGTAAGTAGTGAGAATGAAAGACACCAAGCACAGATATGTTTGCATGTGAATTATTACAACTCTAAGGCCTCCTCGCTAACCACCCAACAGAAAGCCCGCACCAGACTGTAATTACAAAACCTATTAACTGAGCAAAAAAGTGATTGCACCCCTGCACTATCCCCCACATTCGATTAGATTAAATTTACTTTCATTCCAATTGATCCACAGTGAGGAGGTCCTCCCGGATGTAGAACATGTCAGAAAAACAACAATACATCACAAATATTAACAACTCAGACAAATAAACTAATGTAGCATTCCACAGGCCCCAAGTGGAATGATCGTCATTTTTTAAAGAGCAATATATGAAATAATCATTTTACAAATACTAATGCACTGAACGCACTATAAAAAAAGGCTTTTTATTTATTTATAAGGTAATAAATGTATAATACAACTACTATAATACTTATTTACAATGAACACATTACTGCACTGAAATGGTGCAGAAGTTAGATTGTACTTACACACACACACACACACACACACACACACACACACACACACACACACACACACATACATACATACATACATACACAATTATTTACAATGAACACATTAGTGCACTGAAATTGTGCACAAGTTATATTGTACTTATATATAATATATACATGCACACAAATCAGTTGGTTCTACTGAGAAATTCATCAATGGAGTAGTAGGAGTTGGCCATCAATAAATCCTTTAGGCTTCTCTTAAATTGAATTTCATTGGTTGTTAAGCTTTTGATGGCTACTGGCAAGTTATTGTAAATGTGTGTTCCTGAATAATGCACACCTTTTTGTACAAGACTAAGTGACTTTAAATCCTTGTGAAGATTATTCTTATTTCTAGTACTGATTCTATGAATTGACCTGTTGCTTTGAAAAAGTGATAAATATATTGGGAAGCAGTAGTTAGTATCCCTAGTTCCCTAAACAGGCTTCTGCAGGATGTTCTTGATTTCACACCACATATAACTCTTACTGCACGTTTTTGTGCTTGAAAAACTTTAGCTTGGCTTGATGAATTACCCCAAAAAATAATCCCATATGACATTATGGAATGAAAGTAAGCATAGTATGCCAGCTTTTTCATTTTTATATCACCCATGTCTGACACAATTCGCATTGCAAATAGAGATTTTTTAAGACGCTTCAGCAGTTCTGTGGTGTGCTTTTCCCAGTTGGATTTATTATCAATCTGTAATCCCAAGAATTTAACACTGTCCACTTCTTCTATCTGCTTGTCATCATATGTTAGGCATATACTCGTGAACTGTGTGTAGTGAGTTTTTTCAAAGTTTAGTGTCAAAGAATTGACTAGGAGCCAGTGATTAACACCCACAAATATTTTATTATCCGATTTTTCTAAGACTACACTTGATTTGATATTTATTGCAATGTTTGTATCATCGCCAAACAAAACGAACTTGGCATCTGGTAATGTTACTGGTGAAAAGTTGTTGATATATACAAGAAAAAGTAAGGGCCCTAAAATGGAGTCTTGTGGGACCCCACATATAATTAATTCCCAGTTGAATGATGCCTGATAGCTTGATATATGTCTCTTTCCTAATAACGCACTTTGTTTCCTGCCAGAGATATAAGATTTGAACTATTTTGCAGCATTTCCTGTTACACTGTAATATTCTAATTTACTTAAAAGGAAATCCCTTTGACAAATCACAAAATATACCAGTTGCCTGCAATTTTTTATCTAATGAATTAAGCATATTTTCACTGTAAGTGTAGATAGCCTTCTCAGTATCAGAACCCTTTAGAAATTCGAACTGTGACTTTGACAGTATATTATTTGAGATAAGGTGGTTATAAAGCCAATTGTACATTACTTTTTCTAAAATTTTTGAGAATGGTGGTAAAAGTGAAATTGGACGGAAATTTGATGCTATTTCTTTATCTCCCTTCTTAAACAGTGGCATAACTTCAGCATATTTTAACCATTCAGGAATTATTCCACTGATAAACGACTGGTTACACAGATAGCTTAAAATGTTACTTAACTCAGAATCATATTCTTTAATTAGCTTTGCTAATATTTCATCATACCCACTAGATATTTTTGATTTTAAAGATTTTATGATGGACATTATTTCTGCTGGGGTAGTGAAGGTCAAATTCATATTATGGAAGTTACTTGAAATGTCTGGTCTGAGGTATTCCACAGCAGCATCTACAGGACCTGACAACCCCATCTTTTGAGTAACAGATATGAAATGTTTGTTAATATGTTCTGCGACACTGTACACAACTGTCACCAAAGTATCATTTACTCTTAATGCTATTTGTCCCTCTTCATGTCTGGTTCTACTGGTCTCCTCCTTCACTATATCCCATATTGTCTTTATTTTGTTATCTGATATGACTATCTTTTCCTTGTAATATATTTGCTTTGATGCCCATATTACAGTCTTTAATATTTTGCAGTATTTCTTGGAATGTGCTATAGCATCAACATCGGAACTGTTTCGGATTGACAGATACAGTTTTCTTTTTGTTTCACAAGATACCTCTATTCCTTGAGTAATCTGTGGCTTCTTTGTAGACTTTGCTCTAACCTTGGTAAGTTTTTGGGGAAAACAGTGTTCGAATAAGGTAAGCACTTTATTAACAAAAGTGTTATATTTTTCATTCATGCCATGAGCACTGCAAACATCAGTCCAGTGAATGTGTCTGAGGAGTGTCCTAAAATAATCAATTTTTGGCTTATTGATTACCATCTTGAGATCAGATTTAACAGATTTTATATCCTGTTCAGTGTTAACATTTAACAGAAGGAACTGCATGCCATGCTCTGAGAGGCCATTGATTATTGTTTTTGTAATATAATTTTGTTCATTGGACTTTTCTATAAAGATATTATCAATGGATGTTTGTGAGCAATTGGCTACCCTAGTGGGAAACTTTACAGTGGAAATTAAGTTGAATGATAGTGTTACTAACTCAAATAAGAGTCTTTAAGGAAATCTACATTGAAATCACCAGCAACCACTATTTCTTTGTTTTTGAGTGTTAAATGGGCCAGTACAGCTTCAAGGTGGTTTACGAACACATTAAAATTACCTGAAGGTACTCGATAAACACTTAATATTATGAAGAACTTTTTGTGAAATTCTACTTCTGTTGCACTTACTTCCATATGCTGTTCTAGGCAAAATTTATAAATGTCTATGTTCTTAAATTTATGACAGTTCCTGATGAATGTCACAACTCTTCCTTTCTCCATTTCTGATCTACAAAAGTGAGATGCTAACCTAAACCCTGTAACACTTAAAAGTTCTATACCAGTGGTCACAGGATGTTCAGAGAGGCAAATTATGTCAGCTGGGTTTGAAAACTCTAATTCATCTATGCAGATAATTAATTCATTATTTGTGTATCTTAGTCCTCGAATATTTTGATGCAATAAAGATAGCTGACATTTCACATTGATTGAGTTAAAAATGGATAGATTTAAAATATCTGCTGACTGCTGAAAATTCTTAACCAATGGCTGTTTATGCTGATGTAATAAGCTAGAATTATGTTTTTTGGTTTCTTTCTCAAACTGGTTTGTCTCAGTCCTAACCTCTCTTAAAATTTGGTTTCTTTCTGACCACACTACCCTAAAAAAGGGTCTTTTTTTAACCTTGTAACCACTGGTATTTTATCACTCATGACAGTACCTCCCCCCTTTAACTTTCCTGCTATTTCCCCAGCCAGTTTACCCTTCCCCTTCCTGTTGAGGGAAGGCCATGCCTATAATATCCCACCTACTGATAGAATCAACAGGAACCACACTAATGTGTGACCCTGCACCAGACATAAGCAACTGTTTCAACTTCTAATTAACTCTCTTGACAGAAGAGTTCAAATGAGGTCGGTCATGGCGCCCAAGTACAGATACAAACTCAACACTAGTATGTTTTGATGCTGATGCAATCTTTGCCAGGTCACACTCTATACTGTACCCAGGATCTCTGTGAATACTATTACCTGCCCAACCCACTATAACCACGCTGTCTTTCTTAGTGAACTCTTTGCAAAGTGATCCTAAATCCTCTGTCACGTGCTCCAGACCAGCACTAGGTTAAAAAAAAATTGGTGACCTGGTATTCTGATCCTAGTTCATCCTGCAAAAGTTGGCCAACACCTCTTCCATGTGAACTATCTAACAGCAACTCTTTCTTCCTCTTTCTCTCTGCTTACCCTCCTTTCTTACTTTTCAATTTTCTGCCGAAAGTTTGTTGTGCCCTGTCTACACCTACAACTGCTTGAGGCTCGCCAGTTTCTAACTGAAGCAAAAGGTCAAATCTATTTTCCACATTCACCACGAAGCTGTCAGATAAAGTTCTAGGCCTGACCATGACCATGATCTGGCCATGATCTGACCTACAGTCTGCTATGCCAGTGTGCCATGGATGTACTGTCCACCAACGTCCTACTACTCCCTCTAAATCCTTGAGCGTCATGCACTCTGTTCTCCCTTTCAACATCTGTTTAGTTTCCCTCATGTGGATCCTTTACCCCCTCATCAAATTCGCACCTCTCCTAACATACAATAAACACCTAATCAGATCCTACACTATCTGAAAACTCGACTTCAACATTTGTATACTCTCTAATTTGAAATCTTGCCACGCCTTCGCACCTACATCGACATGCAGTTCAGTCCATATAAACATGAGCTACTTTAATTACTTAGAACATCTGAACCAATAATGGGACACATTTGCAATTTTAGGAGATGATAAATACCATTGAGAGATCACATACATACATTCACACAAACTCCTCACAGCAAATGCTGGAAGTGTCCTTCAGCAGGAGAGATGTACGAGTGCACTCTTTTCGCCGTATTCCGTGGCATTGAGTCAAGTGTATTGTCAGCAGTGTTGTTTATTTCGTGTGTCCTGGCCTGACGAAGTTCTGCTGTTGTGCGTGGTCTGTGGCTGTACACTCAGCTTTTAAGATACCGCCACAAGCACGGGGGAGAGAGTGGGGGGGGGGGCGGTTGTTCGGTCATCATGGACACTTGTTACAAGTTACATGGAAGCGCTGGGCGTGCTCCATCCTGTAACTAAGCTTTTATGTAAGTTCGATGTCATCCAGCTGCTCCACAAATGTATTGAAGATGTCCGTATAAACTGTAGAGTCTTTAGTCATGTCAAAGAAAATGGGGACATCACTCCTGGAAGCTGACACCGAGCACCACACACTGACCTTTTCATCATGCAGTGGTGTTTCGTGGATGATATGGGAGTTAACACCAGTTAACGCGTGTTGATGTAGCCTGGAAGATGCAACCGTGCCTCATCTATAATGTAAGGTATGCAGAGGCTGTTGAATAAGAAACCCCTGAAACCACATTCACGTGCAACAGAGTCAAATTTCTACGTTCTGTCGCGTGACTTCTATAAGGTAACGAGCTGCAGAAGTTCGTTGAGAGTCTGACTTATACTGCGCGCGGAACTTTTATTTTTAAGCCAGAGCACAATATCCGCTTTCCTGGTGTTTGTACTTCGTGCTTTTTACAGCTGAATGATAACAGGCAT
Source organism: Schistocerca americana (assembly GCF_021461395.2). Taxonomy (NCBI): domain Eukaryota; kingdom Metazoa; phylum Arthropoda; class Insecta; order Orthoptera; family Acrididae; genus Schistocerca; species Schistocerca americana. The sequence continues at coordinate 979,730,726 of NC_060121.1, forward strand.
GGTAATTACAATGACCGACTTCGAAGCAACGTATGACAAGAATTGTCCTGTGAACCACTTTGAAACTGACAACGTTCTTTCCTAGTAGTAGTCACTGCTGTTGTTCTTACACCCAGTTATAAGTTTACTATCAACAACAAAACCAGAAAAAGAAAATAATTATCAGAGAACCGTTTCCTACGGGAACTTTAAAACCGCCAGTACCACCCCTCATTTTCCAGCAGGTATTCATGGAACAATTCTGATTCACCAATGTTTCAGCAGGATAATACACTTCTCTTGTATCGTGCATCTTTATAAGAGATCGTGCTGCACCTATGTCACTTCTTTCAATCAAAAACTCTCTTCTTACTATATTTGAAACCAATGTCTTTTAAAATTCTTTGCGTTGACCAAGCGCTACCTTTGAACCCAATTTCCTCAGTCATAATCGTGACAAGTTTTTCTGATTTCGAGTATTCACTACTTATAAACATTTCAGAGCCACCACTTTGTGTCACAGGTTTCTTCAGATTTCCATGGTTTCCAGGCTGCAAGAAACCAAGATTTCTACAGGTTTGACCCTTTCGTTTACTATTCTCTGTACAGTTCTCTAGCCGACATATGTTTCTGCAGTTCAATATTGTGTTTTCAAAAGTAAAAAATTCGAGTCCCTCTCTCAGACCCCGTTCGAAAAACTTGTACATGCGGTAAATAAACCTACTCGCCAGTGCATTCAATTAACAATATAAATATTGCAAACTTTAGGGAAAGCCTACAGCAGCTAGACTGGGATGAAGTGTGTAAGGAACCCGATGCAGACTTGAAATATAACTTATTTCACAATACATTTTTAAGGGTATTTGAAAATTGTTTTCCCAAGAAAATAGTTAAACACAATTCCAAGAAAACATATAAAAAACCTTGGCTAACTAAAGGAATAAGAATATCTTGCAACTGCAAAAGAGAACTGTATCTAACAGCAAGAGGGACTACTGACCCCGAAATTGTTCAATATTATAAAAACTATTGTGCGGTACTAAGAAAAGTTATTAAAAAGTCCAGAAGAATGTGTATCATGTCTGAGATCAGTAACTCTGATAATAAAATTAAAACAATTTGGAATATTATTGAAAGGGAAACAGGACAACCAAGAGCATAGGAAGACTTTAGTGCCGTAAAACTGAATGACAAGTGTACTAACAAACAATCAGAAATTGAAAATATTTTCAATAATCATTTTTAAACGTTGTGGAGAAAATAGGATCTAGATCTTCAATAGAAGAGGCAAGGCTATTAATAGAAGAGGCCATACCTGTGCAGTTTAAAACAACTGTAATTCCACTAACCTCTCCCTCTGAAATCAGTAAAATAATAAACTCACTGAAAAGTAAAAGCTCTTACGGAATTGATGGCATTTCCAGAAAGGTACTTAAAGCTTGTTCCCCACAGATACATAGGATTCTCAGCCACGTATGCAATAGCTCTTTGGAGCAGGGGGTTTTCCCCAATAGACTGAAATATGCCATTGTAAAACCATTGCATAAAAAGGGGGATACGTCGGATGTCAACACCGACCGCCCAATCTCTCTTCTGACAGCTCTACCAAAACTTTTTGAGAAAGTTATGTATTCAAGAGAAGCCTCCCATATTTGTAAAAATAAAGTACTAACAAAATGTCAGTTTGATTTTCAGAAAGGCTTTTCAACAGAAAATGCTATACACGCTTTCACTGATCAAATATTAAATGCTCTGAATAACCGGACATCACCCATTGTTTTTTTGTTGTGTAAATCATGGAATTCTTTTAGATAAGCTAGAGACCTTTGGAGAGAAGAGAACCACTTGTATGAATATCAAGAGCTCAGATGGCAACCCAGTTCTAAGCAAGGAAGGGAAGGCAGAAAGGTGGAAGGAGTATATAGAGGGTTTATACAAGGGCGATGTACTTGAGGACAATATTATGGAAGTGGAAGAGGATGTAGTTGAAGACGAAATGGGAGATAAGATACTGTGTGAAGAGTTTGACAGAGCACTGAAAGACCTGAGTCGAAACAAGGCCCCGGGAGTAGACAACATTCCATTAGAACTACTGATGGCCTTGGGAGAGCCAGTCCTGACAAAACTCAACCATCTGGTGAGCAAGATGTATGAGTCAGGCGAAATACCCTCAGACTTCAAGAAGAATATAATAATTCCAATCCCAAAGAAAGCAGGGGTTGACAGATGTGAAAATTAACGAACTATCAGTTTAATAAGTCACAGTTGCAAAATACTAACGCGAATTCTTTACAGACGAATGGAAAAACTGGTAGAAGTGGACCTCAGGGAAGATCAGTTTGGATTCCGTAGAAATGTTGGAACACGTGAGGCAATACTAACCTTATGACTTATCTTAGAAGAAAGATTAAGAAAAGGCAAACCTACGCTTCTAGCATTTGTAGACTTAGAGAAAGCTTTTGACAATGTTAACTGGAATACTCTCTTTCAAATTCTGTATGTGGCAGGGATAAAACACAGGGAACGGAAGGCTATTTACAATTTGTACAGAAACCAGATGGCAGTTATAAGAGTCGAGGGGCATGAGAGGGAAGCAGGGGTCGGGAAATGAGTGAGACAGGGTTGTAGCCTCTCCCCGATGTTATTCAATCTGTATATTGAGCAAGCAGTACAGGAAACAAAAGAAAAATGCGCAGTAGGTATTAAAATTCATGGAGAAGAAGTAAAAACTTTGAGGTTTGCCGACGACATTGTAATTCTATCAGAGACAGCAAAGGACTTGGAAGAGCAGTTGAACGGAATGGACAGTGTCTTGAAAGGAGGATATAAGATGAACATCAACAAAAGCAAAACGAGGATAATGGAATGTCGTCAAATTAAATCTGGTGATGCTGAGGGAATTAGATTAGGAAATGAGACACTTAAAGTAGTAAAGGAGTTTTGCTATTTAGGGAGTAAAATAACTGATGATGGTCGAAGTAGAGAGGATATAAAATGTAGACTGGCAATGGCAAGGAAATCGTTTCTGAAGAAGAGAAATTTGTTAACATCGAAAAAGACTTAAGTGTCAGGAAGTCGTTTCTGAAAGTATTTGTATGGAGTGTAGCCATGTATGGAAGTGAAACATGGACGATAACTAGTTTCGACAAGAAGAGAATAGAAGCTTTCGAAATGTGGTGCTACAGAAGAATGCTGAAGATAAGGTGGGTAGATCACGTAACTAATGAGGAGGTACTGAATAGGATTGGGGAGAAGATATGTTTGTGGCACAACTTGACTAGAAGAAGGGATCGGTTGGTAGGACATGTTTTGAGGCATCAAGGGATCACAAATTTAGCATTGGAGGGCAGTGTGGAGGGTAAAAATCCTAGAGGGAGACCAAGAGATGAATACACTAAGCAGATTCAGAAGGATATAGGTCGCAGTAGGGACTGGGAGATGAAGAAGCTTGCACATGATAGAGTAGCATAGAGTGCTGCATCAAACCAGTCTCAGGACTGAAGACCACAACAACAACAACAAGAAAGCTAAATCATTATGGTTTGAGTGGGGCAGTGCACAAATGGTTTAATTCATACTTAACTGGAAGAATGGAGAAAGTTGAAATAAGTGGTTCATGTAATGTTAAAACAAGAGCTGATTCCTCAAACTGGGGGGGGGGGGGGGGGGGGGGGCTATCAAGTACGGGGTCCCACAGGGTTCGGTCTTAGGTCCTTTACTGTTCTTGATATACATTAATGACTTACCATTCCACATTGATGAAGATGCAAAGTTAGTTCTTTTTGCTGATGATACAAGTATAGCAATAACATCCAAAAACCAAGAACTAAGTGATGTAATTGTAAATGATGTTTTTCACAAAATTATTCAGTGGTTCTCAGCAAACGGACTCTCTTTTAATTTTGATAAAACACAGTATATACAGTTCCGTACAGTAAATGGCACAACTCCAGTAATAAATATAGACTTTGAACGGAAGTCTGTAGCTAAGATAGAATTTTCAAAATTTTTAGGTGTGTCCATTGATGAGATGTTAAACTGGAAGCAACACATTGATGGTCTGCTGAAATGTCTGAGTTCAGCTACGTATGCTATTAGGGTTATTGCAAATTTTGGTGATAAGAATCTCAGTAAATTAGCTTACTATGCCTACTTTCATTCACTGCTTTCGTATGGTATCATATTCTGGGGTAATTTATGGTTGAGTAGAAAAGTATTCATTGCTCAAAAACGTGTAATCAGAATAATTGCTGGAGCTCACCCACGGTCATCCTGCAGACATCTATTTAAGGATCTAGGGATCCTCACAGTAACCTCACAAAATATATATTCACTTATGAAATTTGTTGTTAATAATCCAACCCAGTTCAAAAGTAATAGCAGTGTGCATAGCTATAACACCAGGAGAAAGGATGATCTTCACTACGCAGGGTTAAATCTGACTTTGGCACTGAAAAGGGTAAATTATACTTCCACAAAAGTCTTTGGCCACCTACCAAACAGCATCAAAAGCCTGACAGATAGCCAACTAACATTTAAAAATAAATTAAAAGAATTTCTAGATGACAACTCCTTCTACTCATTGGCTGAATTTTTAGATATAAATTAAGGGAAAAAAACCAAATTAAACATTAGTGTCATACAATATTTTGTGTAATGTAATATCTTGTACAGACATCTTTTATTAACCTCACACGTTCCACATCATTACGAAATGTCGTATTCATGATCTATGGAACAAGTATTAATCTAATCTAACCTAATCTATGAAGGACTTCACGTTTATTGCCGTCACCTGACATATTTATTTGGAAATCGCATTAAAACATTTACACCTATACTACTACAAGAAACTAACATCGACAAGTGAATGAATAATATGGTCGCTCTGTGAATGAAACAGCATTGTTGTAAAGTACAACAGTGCAGCATGCGGGAGAGAGACTCTCGCAGTCTAGCTGTAACTCGCAGCTTGCCGCGCGAAGAGAAAATGAATCTTATTGGCTACTTGGAGTTAATGGTGGGGGATGCGCTAACGGTAAATATTTATGGGACAGGCCAGCCACGGTGGCCGAGTGGTTTTAGGCGCTTAAGCCCAGAACCGCACGACTGCTACGGTCACAGGTTCGAATCCTGCTTGGGGCATGGATGTTTGTGATGTCCTTAGGTTAGTTAGGTTTAAGTAGTTTAAAGTTCTAGGGGACTGATGACCTCTGATCTTAAGCCCCATAGTTCTCAGAGCCATTTATGGGACAAGGAATGAAAGAAAGATAAATATTTTCGGGAAATTTGCTTCGAACTAATCATATTGATATTGCTATTTTGCAAGAAGTCATTTGTGAAGAGATAGGTTCCTTTCAGTCATATATGTACATAACAACATTGGCATCAGCGGCAGGAATTGTTGAATTTTGACTACAGATGAATTAAAGTTACAGTATGTAGAAAAAGAGCCGGAAGAATGCATAGTCAAAGGCGTTATGAATGGGGTAGCAACCCTGTTAAAGCTCTACGCTCCCTCCTGTTCAAATAACAGAGCTGCAAGGGAAAGATGTCCCTTGTAACCACTGCGCCACCTTACTCGGTGTTCCCAAGCCGTGCTAAGCTGCAGGCCGCTGTCTTTATTGAGGCAGTGTGTCACAAGAAAATGCTCGTATTAAAGCATATGTTTGATGCTAGTAGATTTCTTTCAGCGAGAAATGTCTGTCTGTCTGTGCATTTATACTTGTATATCCTTCTTGCCTTCTCTGTCTTTCTTTATTTTGCTGCCAAGGTAGCACAATTTCTTCACTTTGTCCACTATGTCATCAACATTTTGCGGGGACACAGTTATGTCAAGACAGTAACATACATCTAAACTCACTCAGTTTCGAAACATAATAGGACCGAATAATTTATTTATTAGTTTATTAATTACTGTTCAAAATCCGATCTGGGATATTTCAAACAATGCGGCATTCTTCTGCAACCGCAACCGGTAACGCCATCTGTTAGTAGCATAAGAAACTGTCTGAACAAATATTGTCCTTTTTGTCTGACTGGTATTAGTGGATAATATTGCTTTTGTAATCAGTTATTTCAAAAGTTAAACTATAATGAAAAGCAGAATGTGTGTTAAAAGCAAACAAAGTATGCAAAACATTTATTGTACCATTTATTGTACTTTTACGAGAGCTGCACTAGTTGGGCAGAGGTTTTCTTTATTGTAACAAATTTTTATCTCGATAGCTTCTTTTATTACGCTGTCCCAAGAATTGTTAGTACTGTAACCTCATTTGTCTCTTCCAAAACAATATGTTGTTAGTTTTCTAGCGCATACTCTGCAACCGCTGATTTGTCAGGGTACTGATGGTGAAAGCATCCCTCGTGATGTGTTCAAGAGTACGCACAGTCAATTCTACATAAAACTACCCACACCCATACAGTATTTTAGATACTCCTGGCGTTCTGGTGCCTACATCGTCTTTCATAGCCCTCACGAGTCGAGTTTTAATTGGAGCACTGATGACTGAACCGTTTTTATACTTCTCTAGGAGCCAGGTAATTTTTCCTTTTACTGAGCCACAGAAAGACAAAAACCCAAGATTCTTAAGACTCCTCCTTGGGGTCCTTATGTTTCTGTGTTTTCAGAAAGATTGCTTGTGAAATCTGGCGGTTGTTGTAGCCGTTTTCCTTGAATACTTTCCGTAAGTGACTCAGTTCCCTCGGTAGGTTTTTAATGTCTGAGAGACGTCTTCCGCTCGATGCACCATGGTTCTCAGAACAGAATATTTCTGCGACGGATACCAGGCCGTGTGGCTGGGAAAATCATATACTTTAGAGCAGACGAGCACGTCAAGGAATGGTACGGCACCATCTGTTTCTAAGTCGATTGTGAGCTTGTTGTTGTCATGCATATTGTGTAATGCGACAACGTGCCGTCTAGTGAATGCCAGCCATAGTCAAGGCGCAACGGTAGAGAAAGTGGACGCTTATGCCATCTGTGGGCCAGAATCGAAGGCAAAGCGGAAGTGCTTCCGCCTGGTGGCAGCTAAATTAAATAACGCTATGGAGGAGACAGTGTCTGGCTTGTGCTGCACTCTGACAGCGAAATAACAAAAGAATTAGACTAAATAATATTGTTACGTGTAGTAAAAATATAAATGTAATATTACTTTAATATATGAAAATGATTGTAGTTGAATATTGTAACGCTATGGTATGTTTAATTGTAAATAGAGAACTTGGCGTAATGTAAAATAATGTTTAGGTGTGGGGCGGGATCTCCAAGAACGAGAATAGTGTACAGGTTGGCACATAATATTGGTGGTAGAAGTAAGTTGGCGTAGCTCTGAGGCAGAACAAGTGTTAAGTGACGTAAAAGTGACTGCCGGTGTGTGCTACGGCAACGTTGCTAACAGACCATTTGAAAGTGAGCTCAAAACAGATATGGACTTCGTTCATCGTATGGCTACAAGCTAAATGGACACTAAGGCTTGTAAGACATGGTATTTCGACGGAGATGAGCTGTGAGCGGCAAAATAGTGCGGTTCCCCGCTCTGAGGCAAATGTCACTGCATGGTACAATGCTGTGTTAATTGCAACGGGTTGCTTGTGCCAACAGCAAGGTGTGAAGGGACGAGTAGCCGCATCCAAAGGCGTATTGTGATCGCAATAGCTGATGAGGTCCATTGGTGAGCTCACTTCGGTAGCAACGAACTAGAAGTTATCTTACAAGAGTATTATTATGAACAGTGGCTGTTATACCGACGCCATAACCAGTACATTTATATTTTGTGAATCAGTTTGTGTAATAGTCAAACCAAATTCTCTACAGTGTGTAAAGTTTGGAGGTAATAATAATTTTGTGGTTTCAGTTGCATTCCCCTAGTGTAATCAATTATTTAAAGGAAATAGCTCATTATTACCCCATATCCAGTGATTTCTATGTGCTGCAACATCAGTGAAAAGTTATGGTGCGTGGGTATCGGCGTAGCCATATTACAAGAGAAAATAGTCGGAATTAACGGCGAAATTGGCAGCAGACGCCGCTTCATGCAACGGATGGAAGATTCCAGGTACTGTGCCACCTTAATTACTATCCAGCTCGATGTGGTGGCTTTTCAGTACACTTCCATAGTCAAAAATTACTCGGTTCCGTCCGAGCAACGTGATTCTCAATTAGTGTTTTCAGTACTGTATTGACAAGCAGATCTATGTTGTCCTTTAATTAAGCGTTCAAGGAAATTGCTGCCACCAAAGTACACATTGTGCCTTCAGCACAATGCAAGCTCAATAACATTAATTCAGCAATTACAATTTGTGTAGTTTACATTAACCTAAAACAAGTTCAAGTATTTATCATATGTGTTTATGTATTGTGAAACGATTTCAGGCTGTGGTATTGTTTTAAATGAATAATGTCCTCCTGTTAGGCAATAGCAAACAAACAGAATTAAGTGCGCTCTGTTCAGTCACTTCAAAAAAAATATCAGTGCTACTAATAATGAAATATAGTCTTAAAAATAAGTTTGTACTCGCCATTATCATAATTTATTCCAAAAATTCCGTGTAGTAGTTGGATCACCATAGTGTGTCTATTCAAACCTATTACACGCGAGAGCCGCTTTCCGGAAGTCCGATGCCACGTCGTCTAATAATAATACAGTAAATTCGGGTAGTGGCATCGCAGTTGTTGATTTGGTCCAAGAATTCTCCCAGCTTTTCACGTCTTTGAGACCAGGCAGCGAAAGTGCCGTCGACGTAACGATAAAATCAACTAGACTTTGCAACAGTTGTGTCCAGAGCGATACCGTCAAAATGCGCCATAAACAGGTTGGCTAAAACTGGAGCTAATGGACAGCACATCGCAACGCCGTCAGTCTGATTGAAATACTCTCCATCATATAGAAAATATGATGACGTCAGAGTGTGCTTGAATAAATCCATAACAGCGCCGTCAAATAACTGGGAGGGCAGGTCTATAGAATTTCTCGATGGGAAGGCACGTGAATATTGAGAGCACATTAAAGCTGACGGTAATATCTTCTCCTCCAAGGAGCAGGCATTTAATTCGCCTGATGAAGTGGGTCGTGTTCCTTATACGATGCACACTGTGACCAATGTGCGGGGTAAGGAGGCTGGCCAGATGTGCTCACGGTAGAGCGTGGAGGTGTGAACCTCTTGTGAACGTTTGGAAGACAAGAAAATGTAGGTGGTCGAGGTGCCCGCGGGAGGAGCCTTTGAATGACATTCTCTTCCAGTGAAGGCCTGTTGAGAAACTCCGATGCCTTCCTCATTATTCTGGATGTTGGATCTCTTAATTTTTGGTCTCTTTCCTCCTCCAGCTTCAACCGAATCTTCGCGCCATAGTTGACTCGTTCCATATTGACGGCTGCTAGTTGGCTGACAGGGCTACCAGGGGACTTCGTATATTCCTGTTTCACGTCCGATCATAGAAAAGTAAAAGAATACGGCATCAACCTAGGCGCTCTGGATTTCATGCGAGAACAGAACGAGCTGCGTTCTGCAAGATACACGCTTAAGGAATCCACTTTCATTTATAAACAAATTTTTGCTCTCCATAAACTTCAAAATACGCGAGTGTGAAACATGGTCAATAATGCTGTTAGACAGTGACGTCAAAGGTATAGGCCTGTAAATTGCTCTTGATTGTTTATGCCAAAGTGGAGTGAGGGTAAGTTCTTATGAAGTTGCTTATAAGCTAGCTTTTGACTCGTTACCAGAAATATTCTTGAAAGATAATATGGCAAGCTGAATGACCACGCGCCATCTGTAATCTCCCATATCACTACGAATGCTGTGCAACATTTCAGTTTTAGTGCTCGTGTACCACATTTTAAACTAATCACTCTTATACAGCAAATTTTCGAGATATACACTACTGGCCATTAAAATTGCTGTACCACGAAGATGACGTGCTACAGACGCGAAATTTAACAGACAGGAAGAACACGATATGATATGCAAATGATTAACTTTTCAGAGCGTTCAGACAAGGTTGCGCCGGTGGTGACACCTACAACGTGCTGACTTGAGGAAAGTTTCCAACCGATTTCTCATACACAAACAGCAGTTGACCGTCGCTGCCTGGTGAAACATTGTTGTGATGCCTCGTGTAAGGAGGAGAAATGCGTACCATCACGTTTCCGACTTTGGTAAAGGTCGGATCGTAGCCTATCGCGATTGCGGTTTATCGTATCCCGGCACTGCTGCTCGCGTTGGTCGAGGTCCAATGACTGTTAGCAGAATATGGAATCGGTGGGTTCAGGAGGGTAATACGGAACGCCGTGCTGGATCCCAACGGCCTCGTATCACTAACAGTCGAGACGACAGGCATCTTATCCACATGGCTGTAACGGATCGTGCAGCCACGTCTCGACCCCTGACTCAACAGATGGGGACGTTTTCAAGACAACAACAGTTCGACGACGTTTGCAGCAGCATGGACTATCAGCTCAGAGACCGTGGCTGCGGTTACCCTTGACGCTGCATCACAGACAGGAGCCCCTGCGATGGTGTACTCAGCGACGAACCTGGGTGCACGAATGGCAAAACGTCATTTTTTCGGATGAATCCAAGTTCTGTTTACAGCATCGTGATGGTAGCATCCGTGTTTGGCAACATCGCGGTGAACGCACATTGGAAGCGTGTATTCGTCATCGCCATACTGGCGTATCACTCGACGTGATGGTATGGGGTGCCATTGGTTACACCTCTCGGTCACCTCTTGTTCGCACTGACGGCACTTTGAACAGTGGGCGTTACATTTCAGATGTGTTACGACCCGTGGCTCTACCCTTCATTCGATCCCTGCAAAACCCTACATTTCGGCAGGAAAATGCACGAACGCATGTTGCAGGTCCTGTACGGGCCTTTCTGGATACAGAAAATGTTCGACTGCTGTCCTGGCCAGCACAATATCCAGATCTCTCACCAATTGAAAACGTCTGGTCAATGGTGGCCGAGCAACTGGCTCGTCACAATACGCCAGTCACTACTCTCGATGAACTGTGGTACCGTGTTGTAGCTGCACGGGCAGCTGTACCTGTACACGCCATCCAAGCTCTGTTTGACTCAATGTCCAGGCGTATTAAGGCCATTATTACGGCCAGAGGTGGTTGTTCTGGGTACTGATTTCTCACCCAAATTGCGTGAAAATGTAATCACATGTCAGTTCTAGTATAATATATTTGTCCAATGAATACCCGTTTATCATCTGCATTTCTTCTTGGTGAAGCAATTTTAACGGCCAGTAGCGTAATTCGCTTAGGGTGGGTACTGAGTTACGCATCTTACGACAGAAGGAGATTTCAAGAGTGATACTTGGACTAGGAGGTTAGGTGTGTCCCGAGACATTAATCACAGGAAGAACATTTTCGGCCTTAACTTTTGCACAGCATGCTGAGTGGCACAGTAGACCTGAAGAACAGATGGAAAAGCTTCGAAATTGGATAGCATTCAGATTCAGAGAACTAAAGGCAGAACTGTCCTCTGTCAACTAAAGCAACTTTCGTCGTACTGTGACATGAAAGGCGAGTCCGCTAAGCACAATATTTCAGAGTAGGTTATCTGGTTGGGTAGTGTATAGCTGGCAAGTTGCCGTGAAGTTGCCGGGCCAGGAAGTCGGAGCTGGCGCTGGGCAGAGTACGCAGGCTATTGTAGAGAGCTGTGGACGGACGTGTGGGATCGCTTGGCCGGATGCAGTGGTCCAGCGTCTTGGAAAATCCGAAGTGGTAGGGAAGGGTGCGCCGCCACGTCCTTAGTGAAGTCAGGCAAAATGACTCACGAACTGACTACGTTAAAACTGAAGCTGTAAATACTCACTGAAAATACTAACGAGCAGAGGCCATGAAGTTGGGATCACAGATTTACTTCAAATTTCCTAAACCTTATTAGGCCATTAAAACAACAAAATGTGAAATTAGCATGATGTGCTACTGTGGCAATTCCGTGAAAATCGCAAGAGATTTTTTACGCATCGATTATGTAACTGGTGTACCTGTACGAAGGTGCTGACCATTCGAATTCGTGGTAGTCAAGTGATTAGCGTTCGAGCTTCATAAGACGAACATGTATGAGGCGACGTTTCGACTCCTGCTCAAACGTATTCGTTAATCTATTTTTTCATTACTTCTCATATTATTTAACTTAGATGACATTTGAGAGGTAATATAATAAAAAAACTTGTGTATTTACATGGCGTTTTAGTGCATTTCATGTCATTTGACTACTTAATATCTTTAATTAGATTTCATCGTACATCACCAATTGTCAGCGCCTATAAATTTCCCAAAATTTCGCGTTACGCATAGTTTTCATCCAAACTGTCGGAAGAAAGAGATATTTTTCAAAATGTCAACGAGTTATGTTTCTCCTTAGAAACTCTTAATATTCCCTGTAAATGCTGGAAAGCTGCATTATTTCGAACCAGTAGATACCATTTCAATTTGTTTTCCACGTTTGTGTGACAAACACCATCCTGCAACATATGATGTCGAGTGCACATCCGATAGGTAATTGTACATTACTCTTGTATTCTGGCACATTGTGATTTACTATGTTAGTGACTGTGAATAAAGTCAGTCGCACTATTATTTATCGAGTTTAGTCTGGTCTTTCCAAGCCTGTCGCCCGTCCTTGAAAATTTAGTTAAAATAGTAAACAGTCAAATAACATATGAAATTCACAACAACTTCACTAAAATGCACGTTGGATTATCTTTTTCATCGTATTTGCTCTCAAATCTCATATAAAATAAACAATGTCACAGGTGATGGGAAAAATATAGATTAAGAACTAGCAGTCACTGTAGCTGGATTCGAACCGTCGCCCCGCACGCGTCCTTCTTCCTAAGTGCGAGATCTAACTACTTTTATTTTTTAGCTCATTTTGTTCGTTGAATTGGTTCGAGGCGGACGTCCCGTGATACTCGCTCAAGTTCGTCGTTCGTCCATTCACTTGGTTTTTTTTCTTTTTCATTACAGAGGGCAGCTAACCCTCTGTCCAAACACGCTGGGCTACAACTCCGGCTGTACCATTTGCCCACAATTAGGTCTTTCCACCAGCAATTTCCAGAATAGTGCACCTTACTCCTTGCACATATGTTGTTTAAATGGCCTACTGCAGCTGTAGAAAGTTTCAAGTAAATACGTGATCCCTACGGCGTGGCCGCTCCTTGTGAAACCACTCCAGGACATGATAAGAAAAATCTAGACAGCGTCGGATTCACGGTAGTGAGACGAGTTCACTATAATTATTACCACATTCATAAAATTATTATTAAAAAGTTATTAACATCTATGCTATAAATTGCAGTAAATGACAAATGATAAAGATATGCAATACATGCATATAACTACAAAGTCAGTACCTCTATTAGACTCTTGTTTATTTATAGTGTTACAGTTACACTTACACAATCATGATTTCGGCTTCAAAGTGCTATTATCGAGTGCTTCCTGAAAGCAGATTAGACAATAACAGTGAAATACATAACAAGTGATGTAACCATATAAGAATCCATATTTATAATGTTTACTTACAAGTCTTATAAATTCCCTAAGATGTCATACTGACGTATTAAAATACACTATTAGACACATTGTCAAAGTTTCGATATTTCTGGCAGAGCCTACTGCTTTGTTTCATTACTGAGTTACTTAGACAGTTGGCTAAGTGTCAAATTGTCTTGGTCAAAGAAATTCCTGTTAGAAGCAGGTGACTTTTGTTTTGTTTTAATTTTTGGACTCAGTGTTGGTAGGGTAGGAAAGGTTAGGAGCAATTTATTTTCTTTGGTAGTTGTTACATCTTTGCAGTACCCGTTTATCTTAGTATACAATGAAGTTGCCTGCTCATAAACAAAAACAGTAACAAACCTCTCGATAATATTCGCTGCATCCATAAATATAACAGTCAAGCTAATCACTGACGTTGTTTAAAGTACATTTTAGTAGGTAAATATACAGCTTTGCATATGAAATTAACACATGACCAACTGTAAATTGTGTAATTTTGCCTCAATTCAGAATTAATACAGTACAGTTCAATTACTTAATCTACTCACTCATTAATTAACCAGTGAGTTTTGAAGCAATATTTACGACGTACATATCATCAGACATGTAAATCCTGTTATATGTCGTAGAACATTACTTAGGAATAAGTGCAAATAATACAGGTATGTGAAACAGGACCTGTACATAAAAGTATTTCAGCAAATAAAAGAATCAAACTATTTCATGTTAAACAGCACATTTAAATGTAACATAATATAAAGAGTAGGGATATCCTAGTATTTGTTAATGGTTGATTAGATGCAATTACAAATGTGAGTGCACCATGGTATTGATACATATGGCTACAATCTTGATGCTATGAATCTTATTTACATGTTATAGTAGTGATGTCTTACCTATATGATGTAAACAACTTAATCAGCAACCACATATGAAAGCCCCAAGTGGGTTAACTTCTATTTCTTAACAACAAAGATAAATCTAAGATTGTTGATCATAGTTACTTCTTAGACAGGTAATAAGCAATTGAGAAGAAACATAAGATCAAGAATACTATGAGTCATTCATTGAAGACTGTAGGCATATGGAGTGGGAGTGTAAGGGGGGTGTAGAAGGATGGATGGGGGGCTACAAAATGACTAATGAAATGAAGGAGAGGCTATTGTTGGGGGGGGGGGGGGAGGGTAACTAATAAAGGAATAAGAATAAAAATGTGAAGTGAAAAAATGCTCAAATATAAAAATAGTAACACATATAATATGTAGAGATCTAAGTAAATGAAGAAAAGGGAGTATTTTAAGAGGAGTGTGGGAGTTGGGGGGGGGGGGGGTTGGTGATCCTTAACCAAGGAATAATGATAGAAGTTTCCTGTGAGAAATCTGTTAATAAATAAAATATATTACATTATAATTGGATATATATACCCTGGCCACCAAATTTATATTTTGAGATGAATATATTTGCAGACTATTCCTTTGATAGTTCAGAATATGGGATATTCATGTGTTTTCTCCCCCTTTTTGCTTTTTATAACATTATCTCCTTCGTATTCTCTAATTTATTAGGGTTTTATTCACATTGTTATGCGTAATTCCTATCTTCTTCAGCATCCCCCTCCCCTCCCCCCTTCCCTGGACGTATTGTTAACATTCCCATCACCTCCCTCAGCAATTATTGCTAACCACTGATTCACTAACCCTTTCCTCCCTCTGAGACATACTACTTTCATGAGGAGTCAGTATCCCTCTTCATACCTCACCCTGAGCTTCTATTATTAACCAAAGGACAGACTGAGAAAGTCTCAATAAAACCTTTTATTTTCTTAAATTTATGGAATAAATTTTAGTATCACAACTATTTAACACATAAAACACTAGCATTTATGAATCCATGATACACATTTAAGATGTACCTTCACTTTGGACACATCATTCCCACACAATGCCCTAACATATGCTATATTTGATCCTAGATGTAACATTTAAAAATGACCATTTACTATAGGTGTATTTTAATTTTTGAAAAAATTCACTTCACATTTTTATTCTTATTCCTTTATTAGTTACCCTTCCCCCTCCCTATAATAGCTTCTCCTTCATTTCATTAGTCATTTGGTAGCCCCCCATCCATCCTTCTACACACCTCTTACACTCCCACTCCATATGCCTACAGTCTTCAATGAATGATTCATAGTATTCTTGACCTTGTGTTTCTTCTCAATTGTTCATTACCTCTCTAAGAAGTAACTATGATCAATAATGTTACATTTACCTTTGTTGTTAAGAAATAGGAGTTAACCCACTTGGGGCTTTCATATGTGGTAACTGATCAAGTTGTTAACGTTACTATACATCTTTACATCATATAAGTAAGATGTCCCTACTATAACATGTAAATAATATCTATAGCGCCAAGATTGCAGCCATATGTATCAATACCATGGTGCACTCACATTTGTAATTGCATCTCATCAACCATTAACAAATACTAGGATATCCCTACTCTTTATATTATGTTAAATTTAAATGTGTTGTTTAACATGAAATCGTTTGATTCTTTTATTTGCTTAAATGCTTTTATGTACAGGTCCTGTTTCACATACCTGTATTATTTGTACTTATTCCTAAGTAATGTTCTACCACTTATAACAGGATTTACATGTCTGATGATATGTATGTCATAAATATTGCTTCAAAACTCACTAGTTAATTAATGAGTGAGTAGAGTAAGTAACTGCACTGTATTGTATTAATTCTTAATTGAGGCAAAATTACACAACTTACAGTTGGCCATGTGTTAATTTCATGTACAAAGCTGTATATTTACCTACTAAAATGTACTTTAAACAACGTCAGTGATTAGCTTGACTGTTATATTTATGGATGCAGCGAATATTATCGAGAGGTTTGTTACTGTTTATGTTTATGAGCAGGCAACTTCATTGCATACTAAGATAAACAGGTACTGCAAAGACGTAACAACTACCAAAGAAAATAAATTGCTCCTAACCTTTCCTACCCTACCAGACACTGAGTCCAAAGATTAAAACAAAAAAAAGTCACCTGCTTGTAACAGGAATTTCTTTGACCAAGACAATTTGACACTTAGCCAACTGTCATTCAGTCAAGATGGTATACTCAGTAATGAAAGAAAGCAGTAGGCTCTGCCAGAAATACCGACTCTTAGACAATGTATCTAATAGCGTATTTTAATACGGCAGTATGCCATCTTAGGAGATTTATAAGACTTGTAAGTAAACATTATAAATATGGATTCTTATACGGTTACATCACTTGTTATGTATTTCACTCTTATTGTCTAATCTGCTCTCAGAAAACACTTGATAATAGCACTTTGAAGTCGAAATCATGATTGTGTAAGTGTAACTGTAACACTGTAAATAAACAAGATTCTAATGGCGGTACTGACTTTAAAGAAATATATTACGACTCTGGCTCCACACTACGAAAAAATTATTATATGCATGTTACACACAGCTACGTAGATCTTGATGTCAACGAGAGAATGACCTATTTCCATTATTACTAAACAAATACAGAAGCAGTTATAAATTATTTATTGGCCATTCCTTATAAGGGTGCTAAAACAAATACCCAGTAGGTGTAATTTTAATCATTGTGTTTTAAGAGCTGCAGTGCAGGTTGTACACGTTGCTGGACGCTGAAACATTGTAGGTACGTACATTAATCGTTGAGCTTGTAAAGCATGCTGAAAAAATAATACCCCTAGTTGTACTTGCTGCTACCAGTTGAAAATATGGCACTGTAAGCAGTCAGAATGAGAAATGTCTGGTGTTTTGACGTCAGTATGGTGTATGTCACTGGGCGATACGTTTTAATTTCTTTTATGAAGTTACTGTTGGTGTAAAGGGTGTATGAAATGCAATGGCCGTTGAGAAAAAGACGTACACTGCTGGCAAAGTTGTTTTATCACAACGACAGCAACAACATCGCTGCAGGGTGGCTATATCGCCGACAGGAACAACTGTGAAGAGGCCCCATGATAGTAAATGGGCTAAGGAATACGATCAATTAACCTGAAGAAACAGGTGAACAATGCTGGTGCAGATGGGAAAGGGAAGCAGCCCATTGCCATGGCAGTTGTTGATGAAGTGCAGCACTCACTTTAAAATTTGCATCCACCGCTCAAGTTGTCACAGAAATTGTCTCTTCCCTGGTCAATTGTTCTAAAGATCTTCACTGGTACCCCTACGAGATTCAGAATGTGCACAAAATGAAGATCCAAGATAGGCTACAAAGCCGTGACTTTGCCTTTCGTTTTGTGGCACGCACGGGACTGGGTGACATGGGGCTGGGGAATATTCTTTGGATGGACGAAGCACATTTTACCCTTCTTTCCCTGGACCTACATCACATTCTGGCTGCTCTATATTTTCACCTGTGGCGGAAAGTGAAACTTTTTTTTAGCACACCCCGCGAGCACGCCAGCTAATGGATATACGTACGATGTTACAACGTCCTGTGATGTGCTAGGAACAATGCCAGTTTAGTTATGACCACCAAGTATTTCCCCAAATGTACAGAATTTCAATACAGCTGAACTATCAAGCGCTGTACAAACAACTCTCTGACCTTCAGGAAAATAGAATACTACGAGGATCGTAAATAATGTTTCATTTTCCATCCCATCCAGGGCAATATGACAGGTTTAAATTCTACCTTGTCAGATGTGGTCCTTATTTTTTACGCTGGTTTATGAAAAGTATCAACGAGAGAGAAATACGTCTAAGAGAAAAATACAGTTTTTTTTTTAATTTATCCGTCGTATTGGAACTATAACCTAAACTTTTACAGTTTTTGTCTCAAATTCGTAATTATACTGTTTGAAGATTTACAACAAAGTGATTTTTGAGACATATTCGATCTGTCGTTTTGATTTCTTCACATTTTGTATCAGGTTCATTGTCAATGGAGACCATTGTTTACCTCATGTTAAGGGAATGTAAGCGATAATAATTGCATCAATCTGCTATATCCATATTTATATGAACATCCCAAAACGATATTGTGGTGTCACTCTCTCCTGCTACAGTTTAGAATGGCGCTCTGGCAGAATTACTACCGATACATCTCGGTATGAACTTGAATACAGTATATCTGATATTACTGCAATGTTCTTCATTTTCTTCACGAGATTTACACTATCTTATCAAAAGTGTTCCATCACCTGTAAGTGGAAGTTAATAATGGATGTGTCCTCCCTTCACCCTTTCTAATGAGGACACTTTCAATGAGTAGTTTGAGTGTATGTGGAGGAATGGCAACCCATCCTTCCTCAATAGCCGAAACCAGAGAAGATCTGGAGTGAAGTCGAAGTACAATCAGATTCCAAAAGTGTTCTGTTGGATTCAGGTCTGGACTTTGGGCAGGCCAGTCCATTTCAGGAATGAATCTGTCTACAAACCATTGCTTCACAGACATTGGTTTATGACAAGGTGAATTGTCATGTTGATCCAGTCATTGTTTCTGAACTGTTGCGCTACTGTACACCGTATATAATGGTGTAAATTGTGTTCATATACTTTTGCCTTTACCGTTTCCTTAAACGCAGTAGGGGGACCACACCATAACCACAGAAACCCCCCCCCCCCCCCCATGTGGTAGCACCACCTCCTCCATACTTCAGTGTTGGCATTAGACACTGACGGCAGATAATGTTCTCGAGGCATTTGCCAAACCTGAACCCTCCCATCGGATAGTCACTCCAAATCACACGTCTCCAGTCATCCAGTGTCCAGTGGCGTCATTCTTTACACCACGTCAAGTGTCGCTTAGAACCGATTACATAAATGGATGGATTACGAACACCTGGTCGATAACTGTATCCCATTCTTTTGACTCCATATGTACCGTCAATGTGCTAGCTGAATTGCTGAAATCACTTTTTAACTCCCAAGTCAGTACGCCCACCGATTTCTTTCGACCAAACTCCATAATGCTCGATGGTCCCTGTCCATCAGTATATGATGTCTGATCTGTCTGATTTTGGTTTAACTGTGATCGTTCCTTCGCGTTTCCACTTCACAATCACATCACCAACAGTCAACGTAGGCAGCTTTAGAGGAGTTGAAATGTCCCTGATGATACGCTACTCAGGTAATAGCCAATGACAGTCCACGATCGAAGCACTGAACTCTTCTGAAAGTCAAATTCAGCTGTCACTGTTTCTCTACTGACAACACAATACTCCTCGCCTCGTTTTATATTGGCGCGTCTGCTTCTCGTGACATCTAGTGGTCAATTTCGCTTTACAGACGGGTGTCCCGATAGTTCAGATAGTGTGCGTCGGAGGAACTAATGTTGTACTTGGCGCTTCTTCTATCATGTGCTCTCAGAATTTTAACATACCTCTGTATGGTCCAAAACCCATATCCTGCAGCGTCTTTGACGGAATTTGGATGAACAACCTTGTAATCGAGCAATAATGCTTTTCTCCAGCTACTGGTCTGCAACATCTTACATTTCACGTACCATCAAAGCCAGGTAGGGCAGGGAAGACATGGCAACCGCGGCAACTGCCCACTCGACACTCGTGGCGATCTGGCGGAGACACGTGGGGTGCACCTCGATGCTCTGCAGGTTCACCATGCCCAGGTTGCCTATGGTGCTGAACTGCATTAACATGGTCGCCATCACGATGCCTGCACCCGCGACGTGCACTGCACAAAACGAGAATTTTTGTATGTTCAGTTCTGAGGAAGAGACATACATTTTCATGCCAGCAAAAGAGTGAGCTACCGTATTAACACTTTGATCCTTCCCTAGACACGCGATTAAACAAGAACACCACTACCCTACTCTAACAGAGTGGAAGATAAATTATGTGCTCCATCTGTCTCTGAATTTTGCAAACTTTGTTGGTGCAGTTTCGGTTTTAGATTTTTGTGTTACTGTACTTCCGAGGTAGATATGTAAATCCAGCCTGACATGCACATACAACGGTGTGAAAAAACATCTGAAAAATACACCCAGCCTGTAATTCATGATACATGCAACTCCTTTTGACCCTTTATTTCATTTTTCTACAGTTTTCGTAATTTAATGCTAACAATTGAAATTTGATCATTATGGTTTTGTTAATCAAATTTCAAATCCAGGATCCCATTTTTTCTTAAATAGTTGGATTCCTTTGTTGATATAATACACCCCTTCTTAAACAAGTTTGTTCGAAATTGCTGAATATTTTTGTTTACATTTACATTATATTCTGTCTGTGTTATTGACAGCATGGTGTTATATTTTCGTGTGGATAGTTTACACTAAAACCTAAAATTAAAGTTGGTGCACTATTTTACTTTCTCTACTTTTTTACTTCAACCATTTTCGCTTTTGCTAAGTGAAACTAAAGTTACACCATATTTTTAAAAGCTCCAAACGCTGAGTAACATGGACTTAAAGGTGCCATAATTATCTTAGAATAAATAGTGTGTTCACTGGACTAGGCAATTAATTGATAAGTATACAACCCATAAATTTATTATACGTGTATTGCAACACATTATGCAATATAACAATAATGACTGGAAGATACTATCCTTAAATGCATATCTGACAAGTGTTGGGTATATTGCAAATAAATAAACCTATGATCGAATAATGTATGAATAATGTAAATTCTGCAGATATTCTAAAACATTTTCAATATTAAAAAAGATACAAAGCCATCAATAGTAACATTTATTCATTGTAATCTTTTTGTATCGTTCTATCATACATGATCACAATTCTTCATTTCAGCACACACAGTAATAATGTGTGTTTATAAATCTAATTATTTACTGTGATATAACATACAATGTATATTTTCGATCTTTTGACAGTAAATGGTCTTTGTATTTGTTAATTAAAGTGAACCCTAAAATAAAATGGGTTCCAGTTTTGAGAAGTAATCTGATGAAATTGATTGATTTTGAGAATGCATCTCAGATGGCTGTCATAGCAAATTGAGTGGGGTAGTCCTTATTTTCAAACAGATGCATATTGCAAGAAAACTTCATTTATTATATGTAGTCATTTACTCTTGGTTACTAACAAAATAGTGCTTAACTTGTAAAGTAGAATAACAATTGTTCATCTCTTGTAACTGAATTTCTTACTGTTTCTTAAAAAACCACTTTATGTGTAGTCATAGTAAGCATCATCAGCTGCTTACAACAGAAATAACTTATAATTATTTGTTTTTGTACATTTTCTCCACAAGGATTTTTGGGTTGAACCCATGTTTCTGGGCTTATATTTAATTATGAGCTGACGATGGTCTCCACTTTCAAAACAGGTTAGATCTTGTTGCTATATAGTGTGCTGACATCAACAGTTACTTTCAGAAATTCCGTGATCCCCTGACACTGGACTAGGAAACTATAGGGTACATTACGGTAAATGAGGCTGTTAATTTGTCTCTATCAGTTCGCATAGACCTCGTTCCATGTACTAAAATACCTGTTGCGCAGCAACAGACAACAAGCAGAAGTTGTAAACCACTAAGACTACCATCTAATACCACCAAATGGTCTTTTTCCCATAACTGGTATGTTTTTACTTTTATGTTTTTGCCTTATTTTTGTTCTCCCCCAGCGACAAAGCGGTTGAATATTCACATAGCGATTACTTGCTTCATGATTTAGATTAAATTTCAGTAGATTTGTGTTTATATAACCGTGAATCATATGATTGGCATTTTTGCCATTCTCATGCTGATTAAATTTATGGATTAGCTGTATAGCTGTATCAGTATATTTGAGTATGTATAGAGTCCTGTTATGACAGTATATTGTTTTCTCGTTTGTTGTATTGTATCCCCCCATAAGATCTTCTATCCCATTCGTGATCAGTTCGATTACCTGCAGTTACTTATTCCTGTAAACAGGCAACTAAGTAATTTACCCTTTGCTGAAAGCAGAATCTCTACTATTCCATTAGGCCAAGGAGAAGAACGGCAGTACAACCCTTTTTTTAAATTTGCGATGGGGATGGCATTCTAAGCCGAAGAATGTGTAACAGCGTGTATTGACCATCATCGCACGTTACTGTATGTGGGCATTTATTATTGAATTTCGTCAATGTCGAACCCACGGTTCTTAATTGTCACTGTCTATGAGCAACATTCCTGGATCTGCTTCATCTCTACCGATCTCATAGTTGACCCAGTTGGTCATCACAGCAGTCTTCTCTATTGACAACTAACTGTGATCTATCTAACGATTCTCATCCTATTTTTAGGTAAGATAGAGGCTAAATTAGCAGAGACATATGGACACAGCTCACCAGTCAGCAGGCAAAAGATGAGGACACAGGCCATTGCAGCCAAGAGTGCACTGGCCACGCCGGGCCAACGGCGACCGAACCTCGCTCCAAAGTAGTTCACCAGGTAGTAGGCAGTGAACTTTGCCGCCCCCTGCGCCACTATCCCCAGGAAAGGGTTCGCGCTTAGTCGGCTCACTGCTATCACCGGTGAGTACATTGTCAGCAGGTGTACCGACCTGGTAACGACCAGAAATGCGCACATTATTCCATATCCACTAACAAGTATCAACATGCACAGACTCCTTTAAATGGACTTACGACACAGTCTTTATTGTAAAGTCTGATTAGAAATTGTCATTAAGCTATATCTGTACCAAAAGTGAACTTAAAAATACGATTTTACCATCATCGTACATAAAGACTTACAAAACTTGTACATTGGTTTTAGGTACCCTTGATATCAGATCCATGTAAAGTGTATGACAGATAGATGGCCAGTCTGAAGCTTCTTCCCAAACAAGCCCTCGTGATCTGATGTTCTTAGTAGCTACAGTAACGTGGATTGTCAGTACTATTAATTTAAGGCCGCTCTATTTCCTAATATATACATCTCTTAAGTTCACGACCGAATTCAGGCTTCGCATCCAGGCCATTTTCAAGTAGATTTGAAAATTGTGCTGTTGTAAAGCACTTTTGCAGGTGTCGGTCTCTAACTGGTGGGGGGGAGGGGGGAGTAACAATGGAAAAGTCACATGACAAGGTGAGCAAGCCGCTCCGACGCCTTCTACACGTGCTTCAGTGTATGCACTAAGATCGAGAAATAGACTGGTGTAAATGAGATAGGAGAATGATAGGTGTTTCCCTTCTTTAGGTAACAATAGCGCCAAAGGTGGCGATACAGGTGATGCTGCATCTCGGCAGGCACAGATGAATGGACGCCCTGAGGGCGCGACCACACGACGACGTAATCATGGCAGGAAAATGACGTCATGACAGATCATTAGTGGACACTAAAACAGACGTTGAGCGCCTGCACACTTTCTGTCAGTCACCGTGACCTGCTGGTGATGCATGCCAGCTCATCTGACGCGCTCTCTTACGAGAGCTTGCAACACTACAACCCACTACCTCATGTACATTTCAGCTACCTTGATTTCTCGATTGTATAACCATTTTTGTAAATACATGTATTAATGAATTTTTTTCATTGATTAGTGTTTATGAAAATTTTATTTTTTGTTGATAGGATGAGTAAGAATTATTCGTGTCAAATCATTGTAGTAAATACGCTGACCATGTCAGGGAAGCTTCTATTGTGTAAAGCACAGTAACAATATCGTCGTTGGTAAGAGTGCGCAGTGGTGAAGGCAGAGAAGTAGTTGCGAAGCATCTGTCTGGAGGAACGGACGTATTTGTTGAAGTGCAAACAACAGAGTGTTTTGCGACGAAAATGTTGTGATAAGTGGCCAGGCAAATTATAAGTGGTCGAGCAAGTATGTGGGCACAGCACATGGTCACAAGAAGATTTTCGAAGCAATGAAGAATATTGTGTGGGCCAGATTTATTCAAGCTGCACACTAATCAAGAAGAGCCTGTTGTCGATAATGGAACTCATAACAAGCACTACTTTGCACCACAGGCAACGCATAGCGAAGTGAGATCCAGCACTGTTTCGTAGCTGTGTAATTGGCATGCTGGCATCTTAGTAACTTCTTGGAGCATTATACTTCGTTTAGTCAAAGAATGAACTTGTCGAGAGAAACTTAATTGACACTAGACATCACTTCACCACGATTCCAAGAAAGTTATAAATGCAAAAAATAGTCAAAAGAAGCCAGATGTAATTAAATTTACTGTTTATTTTCAACCGAGTCATTATTGCATCAAAATATAGTAGTACCAACAATTGCTCGTATAGTATTGCACTACTAATGCAGACAATCAGTTCAAATTAAAAGTGATTCTAATTGAAATACAGTTTCTATGATAATAATATGTTGGATTTTTATGTAGTGAAAGTAGTTTTAGAATTTTATGTTGTATTTTGTAAGTGATATTTTATGCACACGTCAAAATAACACTGCTAGTGAAAAACAGGTATGGTGTTGCGATGAATGAAAGTTTTTACTGCATCTATTTGATAAACCATCAGCTGTAGAGTAAAAAGTAAAGAATAATAAACAGTTTTTAACACGAAGGATATTTTCAGGCAGACAGCATTCTCGTGAATTGCGCAACATTTAAGGAGTCAACCGCCCCTTACATATGGAGAACAATATATCTTTGCCTCACGCAGCTCGCAGTAGGTACTATCGATAGTCGAGAGCCGAGTGCACCAGAAAGTAGTCAGTGTTGAGACCCCGAAAAAGTAAATTGTTGACTATTAAACGAGCAGGGCGGATTTCGGCAGGATGGGTGACCGCAATTACCATTGTTTAACGGCTGTGTCTGTCACCCAGCGCCGTAGCCGCGACCTCCAGCAAATACGGAAATGGCATTAACTAAGTGACTTGTTGGTATGTTTAAGTGTTCATTTGCATACCGTGATTACGCGATAACCGCGCCGGACACCAACGATTTGAATTGCAGTGAGGATTGTGCAGTTGCTGTTTAGACAATATATATAGAACTCTAACAACAAAGTATGTACCGATTATTGCTACCTGACATTCAAATTGACTTTGTTGGATTTGATACGAAACAACTCCTGTTCAAATATTAACAGATCAGCTTTTATCAGCTGCACACCGTCGAACTATTCTAAACTGTTAGGCTGTTATCCACAAGTCAGTAACGATGAGTTCTAAAAGGGAGTGTTTCATTGTGGCATTCTATGAAAGGACAGTGTGCAGTGCGCTAAGAGGAGGAGAGTAACAACAAATGGTTCAAGTGTGCTTATCGCGAAAGAACATTGGCAGTATTAAGAAAATCACCAAAAGTTTAAATGGTAACGAAAACTTTTCATTAATTTACGTATGTATGAACAATTCAGAAATTTCGAGAAAAACCATCTTCGATAAACGGTACTTTGTAATGGTTTTCATTGTGAAAATGCATAAAAAACTTCGGACACTGTATTACGATGTAATTGCAGGATAATAGAACGTTCTAACACCTAATAATTAAAAGCAATTGGCAGTATCGGACGACAGGGACAGTGTTAATAAACTCTACTGTGGAGTACAAGCACGGAAATTCGTGTGTAAAACAGTGCGAGGTTAATATTAACAAGAGACATGGGTAGAAATTATCGCGACGTAACTGATCGCGTATTCATTACAAACGTGTCAAAGAAGTATTGTGCTCAGTCTTTACGCACGAAACCGGCTGTAAACCGTTTTAAAATCTCGAAAATTAATGTGGACCCATAATCTTATACGTAGGCAATAATGCACGGAGCCCAGCAGCCACGTCAAAGAACGTCAGTCAGGAAGTAATTCGACACAGCACCAGTTACAGCCACGTGAGAGTTTCGACGGCGTAGACATGCTACACCGAGCAGCCACCAACACGCTGCCGAAGTTGCATCTCGTAGAGAAGCTACTAAGTATCCTGACCGCAGTGCCACCTGGCCACCGATCAGCGAACTTCGACAACAACGTCTATACAGATGACACCGGGCAGCGGGCCGCCAGTGACGCGTCAGCCAAGTCACCGCATATAATGAGCCGATGGCATTGACAGCAGCGGCAGCGACTAGAGGTGGCAAAAAATAACTTAACTGATAGAAATAACCGATTACTGAGAAGTAACGGTTACTGCGATAACTGCTCACCTCATACTGGCAGGTATTTCAATAACTGCCAATGGTGCCTCGCGCCATTTGTTGACCCGAAAATCTTACTACGCTTGCGCGTCAACTCATCGAAGGAGAGGGATAGACCATTTTGAGGGTGTTCTCTAGGTCATGGAAATAACTATGAGACTGCGCGCCATCTGTTAATAGAACTGTGTACTATTTCGTGCGCCATCACTACTTTCAGCACAAACAGTTAAATGAAGTTAATGTAAGAGTGGTGGCTAACAGGGGCTGCAGTACACGCATTGACATGTATGGTCGTTCCCTTAAGCCACCGCCTTGTTTGTCAATTTAGTTTGGGCAGGTAGTACAAATACAGCTACCATAAGGAATTAGAGCGACTATGGAAATAACTATGAGGTCAGTATTTATCTCCGGTAGTTATTGTTATTTGCTCACAGTTCTACTTCTCTGTGAGTTAACGGCTACCAGTACAGGTAACCTGGAAGTTAGTAACTGTGTTCCTGACTCTAGTTGGAGGTCACAGAGCCCGGTGATATTTGCAGAGAGGATGTTTACTGGAATGAACAAATACTTTCATACTGCTATGGAAATAGCCAGTGGCTATCGAAGAGGACAAAGTATAACATAAAACATTTGAATATAATACTTATTATCCTCATCATTTGTCAGGAGATTGTCAAAATACATGAATGTATTACAGTAAACTGGAGTTGCTAATGTTTACAGGATTAATACACTGCCAGAATAAAACATAGTTATGCATGTTTAATAAATTTTTCAGATACAGGTACCTGATCTTGACTGCTGTGACCAAGTGCTGTCAAAACTGAAACATAGCGGAATTTTTACTTAAGCTGGTCTAACAGTCCCTGTTAAGATATTCATCTATAGAGTAGAACGAGTTGCCTATCAAAAAGTCTTTCAAACTCTCTGTAAACCGTGCTTTATCTCAAACCGAGTTTTTATTGGTTGCTGACTTGCTAGCAATTTATTGAAAGTGTGTGTTCCTGAATATTGGACCCCTTTTTGGACCAAGGTAAGTGATTTTAGGTCTTTATGTAGATCATTGTTTGTATTCCTAGTACTGATATTATGTATTCAGCTGGTGGTTCGAAATACGTGCAACAAATTTCATTAAGGAATAAATATACTAGGAAGCAGTGGATAGAATACGAAGTTCCTTAAACAGGTTTCTACATGTTGTTCTTGAATTTATACCACAAATGATTTTTATTACACACTTTTACATGCTAAAAACGTTTGCTCGATTTGTTGAGTTACCCCAGAAAATGATCCCTTTTGACATAATAGAATGCAAGTATATAGCTTTCTTTATTTTTATATTTATGTCTCCTACATGTGACATCATTCTCACTACCAATACAGACTTGTTTAGGCGTTTCAGCAATTCTGTGGTATGCCCTTCCCAACTGAATTAATTATTGAGTTGTAAACCCAGAAATTTAACACTGTCAAACTTTTCATACACATGTTGTAGCTGAAGAAATCGAGCAGTTTTCCAAATCTCAACTAAAACTTGGATAGCGTAGAGGAGTAAACGAATCTATCACATTATGTATATTTTTGTATTTTATTACAAGGCCATACACTTATTCTATTAAGTAAACAGCACAAGCTTTGAATTCAACCTGCATTATTTAGCTTACATATTACTTCATACTTAAAAATGCACATTGTTAACATTTAACTTAAACAGTGCTGTGGCGAAGTTCTGCATTTTCTGCTGCAGCTGTGAGGATAATATTTATAATAGCTACTGTGATAACATACATACATACATATGATATGAAACACTAATAATCGTTCGAACATCAAGTGAAATCTACCCGCAGTTAATTAGCTAAGGTTATGGCACGATTTGTACGACATTCCTGCCATTTCGCTCTACTCGCAGTTATACTGATAACTAAACTGATGGATTCCACTTGTGTCATTATTTAACTGTAACCCCATTGGAGTATTCAGTAGTGAAAAATAACTTGAAAGTTATTTATAACTGTTACAATAACGGTTTTAAAAATATAACTGGAACTGTGATAACGCTTACTCCAGCTACCAGTTAACACAGCACGCAACGAATATCGAATTCCGCAGCAAGTATTAGCATCGTGCGATGAGTGAAGACAACCTGCTGGCGCAATAATAATTTAATTAGGCTATCTGCAGAGCCTATAATCACATTTTGTAACGTTACAAGAATTGTATAGTAATTTTTCCTTCCATTTCGGTATTTTCTGGCTCTGCAGTAGTTTGTCTATGTATGCATATATTTTTATGTTTTCACCAGCAAGACAGCTGCGAATAGATTTTAAGACTTATGCTCTAGCATTAATTGTTGATTACAGGTTTCATAAGTTAATTGGTGGTGTTATTTGATTTTTGATGCTTTGGTGTGAGGTGATGAGTATTACCATTGGTGTTTAATTCAGATAAGTTGGTGAAGTTTTTTATATATCCAGTGCAAACAGGTATTGTTTCTGTTTTGAGCTGGTTGAAGTACTGCTGTCATTATTTTGTTTTAATTGTCAGGTGGTCAAGAGTCTTAGTTTACCCAAGGGTTAATTTATAGTGTTGCCTGTATGTAATATATGTAACCAAACATGTCTACTGAAATTCTGGAGATTCTGGAGGTACAACCTGGGAAGAAGGAGATAGGACAGGAGGATAGAGTTGATTCAGGAATCAGTGGCTGTGGACTATCAATAAAAAGCCCATTACCTCATTCCACCAATTACCTCAAGATACCAATTAAACCTGTAGTAAACATTGTAGTGGGCAGACAGCAATATGTGCTACTGGCGATATTAGAAAAGATTGATGCCAAGATTGAAGCCACCAATTGGAAAATTGAGGATACCAAGCAGGAAACCAAGGAACACAGTAAAATGACCCAAGAAAAGACTGAAGCCACTAATAAGGAAATCAGAGCCACCAATCAGAAAATCGAGGGAACTAATAGAAAAACCCAAGAAAAGATTGACATTGTCAATGAGGAAATTCAGATGACTCTACAAGAGCATGAAAATTTTAACAGACAATTACAGAATTATAAGGAATAGGTGAGGAAAGACTGCAAGGAGGGAGAAGACAGATTCCAGCAAGGCATAAACCTGCTCTAAAAAGATGCAAAGAAGATGGGAGAAGAGATAACCGAGAAAGCCCATGAAGAGGCTAAAGAAGTTAAAGAAGAATTAGGGGGAAAGATCGAAGAGATAATGCAGAAGCAACAGCAATGTTAAGTAGCTATTTAGAGAGTAGGCAACAAACAGACTGAATTAGCTCAAAATATTCAAAGCACAATAACAGTGCAGAGGGGCGAAGATAACAGGAGGATTGCAAAGGACATACAACATTTACAAAGCGAAATCCAACAATTAGAAACGAAAACTGAGGAGACTGACAGGAAATTTGGTTATGCAACACTAGCTATAGGAGAAGGTAAAGTGATAACATTAATGTTTGGTGATAATCGTTATCCACAAGCTCATGTGGGACAAAAATATAAGCTAAAGGGAGTGCTGCACCTGAAGATTTTTATTAAATGGTTGAGAGACATTTTTCCAACACATTTTCGAGACAAAGACAAAATTCGGTTTGCAATAGATAGAATGGAAGGTGAAGCTTCTACATGGGGAGTGAAGAAAAAAGAAAAAGTTAGTAGTTATGAGCAGTTTTAAGGACAATTTATAAAGAAGTACTGGTCAAAGTGTTCAGAAGTTTAAAGATAGAGAAGCCCTGATGGAGATACTGGAGCACACATGTGGGTAACAGAATAATCAAGCAGGTGAGCAGGGCCAAAAAGAAGACAATTACCAACGGAATCAGTTTAATAATAAATCGTTCAACTGAGGAAGAGGAGACTATCATGGAAGTATGGGCCCATGGAAATGGACATCAGTTCCAAGGCCTTTCCAGAAGAGATGAAAATACAAGGGAATATGAAAGAGAAGGTGGCAGGCGAATAAATAGTGAGGCCTAAGATCAGGAAGAAAGGAAAAAGTAAAGAAGACTGCACTCCTGATTAGGTTCAATCGTAGTCAGTATAAAGATGTATGGGCTAGATGGTGATGTCTTAGTTGACACCAGGAGTGAAGTGTGTACTATATCTCAAAAGCTATATGAACAGATACTGAATACTAACGCCAGTTTACGAAGTTTTCCCGGAAATGGTGTCCAAGTTGCAAATGCTGTAGGTGCCAAAAGTAAGCCCATTAAGGAATAAGCATTGACTGGGTTTGAAGTAGAGGGAGAAGCATATAAAGCGACATTTTTTGTGGTATCATATCTTAACATGACAGTTATTTTGGGAATTGACTGGCTAAATGTAGTAGAAGCAATCATAAATTTCGATGAATGCACAGTGAGTGTAAATGGACGGGAAGGAGAAATGAGAGAACTGACCTTGGTAGAAAGTTAGAAGTCAGAACAGTTCTGACTGGTGAATTTGTGTTATGCGGTGGGCCTACAGAAGAACAACCGGTTGATGAGCAAGTATTGATATTCTACGAGGGATTAGCACAAGCAGATCAACCTAGTGAAGATGCTATAGGCAAGAAACTAGAATATATGACACATTTGGATGAAGAGATTCGGAAGAGGTTACCAGAGATCTCACATAAGCACAGCAAAGCTTTCTCTCAGCAGCCAGGAATCATGAAAGAGGTAGAATGTAAATTGAAAATTAAGGAACACAAGCCTTTCAAAACAATACTCCATCCCTCACGCTAAATGGCAAGCAGTAGAAGAGGAAATACAAAGAATCGTTGACCTTGGGGTTATTGAGACAACCAAGACCAATACAACAGTCCATTATTTGTGTTAGACAAGAAACATGGGAAAGTGAGAATAGTTTTGGATGCATGTACAGTAAATAAAATCATTGAACCAGATCAAGACAAGCCAAAAGCGATAGAAGAATTAATTCAAAGGTTTCGGGGTGCAAAGATACTTAGTAGCATTGACTTGCCCACAGGATACTGGCAAATACCTCTGACCTCTGAGTCATGTCAGCATACTGCCTTCATGTAAGCTGACAGAAGTTATCATTTTAGAGTATTGCCATCTACATCTACATCTACATCCATACTCTGCAAGCCACCTGACGGCGTGTGGCGGAGGGTACCTTGAGTACGTCTATCGGTTCTCCCTTCTATTCCCGTCTCGTAGTGTTCATGGATAGAAAGATTGTCAGTATGCCTCTGTGTGGGCTCTAATCTCTCTGATCTTATCCTCATGGTCTCTTTGCGAGATATACGCAGGAGGGAGCAATATACTGCTTGACTCCTTAGTGAAGGTATGTTCTCGAAACTTTAACAAAAGCATGTACCAAGCTACTGAGCATCTCTCTTGCAGATTCTTCCACTGGAATTTATCTATTATCTCCGTAATGCTATCACGATTACTAAATGATCCTGTAACGAAGCGTGCTACTCTCCTTTGGATCTTCTCTATCTCTTCTATCAACCCTATCTGGTACGGATCCCACACCGGTGAGCAGTATCCAACCAGTGGGCGAACAAGTGTACTGTAACCTACTTCCTTTGTTTTCGGATTGCATTTCCTTAGGATTCTTCCAATGAATCTGTGTGGCATCTGCTTTACCGACGATCAACTTTATATGATCATTCCATTTTAAATCACTCCTAATGCCTACTCCCAGATAATTTATATAATTAACTGCTTCCAGTTGCTGATCTGCTATATTGTAGCTAAATGATAAAGGATCTTCCTTTCTATGTATTTGCAGGACATTACACTTGTCTACATTTAGATTCAATTGCCATTCCCTGCACCATGCGTCAGTTTGTTGCAGATCCTCCAGAATTTCAACACAATTTTTCATTGTTACAACCTCTTAATATACTACAGCATCATCCGCAAAAGCCTTAGTGAACTTCTGATGTTATTCACAAGGTAATTTATATATGTTGTAAATAGCAACAGTCCTACGACATTCCCCTTTGACACATCTGAAATCACTCTTATTTCAGAAGACTTCTCTCCATTGAGAAAGAGATGCTGCATCCTGTTATCTAGGAACTCTTCAATCCAATCGCACAATTGGTCTGATAGTCCATATGCTCTTACTTTGTTCATTAAATGACTGTGGGGAACTGTATCAAACGCCTTGCAGAAGTCAAGAAACACGGCATCTACCTGGGAACCCATGTCTATGGCCGTCTGAGTCTCGTGGACGAATAGCGCGAGCTGAGTTTCACACGATCGTCTTTTTCGAAACCCATGCTGATTCCTACAGAGTAGATTTCTAGTCTCCAGAAAAGTCATTATACTCGAACATAATACGTGTTCCAAAATTCTATAACTAATCGACGTTAGAGGTATAGGTCTATAGTTCTGCACATCTGTTCGACGTCCCTTCTTGAAAACGGGGACGACCTATGCCCTTTTCCAATCTTTTGGAACGCTATGCTCTTCTAGACACCTACGGTACACCACTGCAAGAAGGGGGGCAAGTTCCTTCGCGTACTCTGAGTAAAATCAAACTGGTATCCCATCAGGTCCAGCGTCCTTTCCTCTTTTGAGCGATTTTAATTGTTTTTCTATCCATCTTTCATCTATTTCGGTATCTACCATTCTGTCATCTGTGTGACAATCTAGAGTAGGAAGTACAGTGCAGTCTTCCTCTGTGAAACGGCTTTGGAAAAAGACATTTAGTATTTCGGCCTTTAGTCTGTCATCCTCTGTTTCAGTACCATTTTGGTCACAGAGTGTCTGTACATTTTGTTTTGATCCACCTACCGCTTTGACGTAAGACCAAAATTTCGTAGGATTTTCTGCCATGTCAGTACACAGAACTTTACTTTTGAATTCGTTGAACGCCTCTCGCATAACCCTCCTCACACTACATTTTGCTTCGTGTAATTTTCGTTTGTCTGCAAGGCTTTGGCTATGTTTATGTTTGCTGTGAAGTTCCCTTTCCTTCCGTAGCAGTTTTCTAACTCGGTTGTTGTACCACGGTGGCTCTTTTCCATCTCTTACGATCTTGCTTGGCACATATTGTACGATGGTTTTGAACTTTGTGCACTGATCCTCAGCACTATCTGTACATCTGTACTTGAGATAGAACTTCTGTGTTGAGCCATCAAGTACTCTGAAATCTGCTTTTTGTCACTTTTGCTAAATAGAAAAATCTTCCTACCTTTTTTAATAGTTCTATTTATGGCTGAAATCACCGATGCTGAAACCGCTTTGTGATCGCTGTTTCCCTGTTCTGCATTAACTGTTACAAATAGTTTGGGTCTGTTTGTCACCAGAAGGTCTAATATGTTATCGCCACGAGTCGGTTCTCTGTTTAACTGCTCAAGGTAGTATTCAGATAATGCACTTAAAAAAATTTGACTGGATTCTTTATCCCTGCCACCTGTTATAAACGTTTGAGTCTCCTAGTATATATCTGGTAAATTAAAATCTCCACACAAAACTATAACATGGTCGGGAAATCTACTCGAAATATTTTCCAAATTTTCCTTCAGGTGTTTTGCCACAACAGCTGCTGAGCCAGAGGGCCTATAGAGACATCGAATTGCCATGTTTGAGCCTGCTTTAACCGTTACCTTTCCCCAAAGTATTTCACATTTCAGACCTCCGTCAATTTCCTTTAATACTATTGCACTTCTTATCGCTATAAACACGCCTCCCCCTTCACTATCCAGTCTTTCTCTGAGGTATACATTCCAAGCCATTTGGGCTTAATGTATCAGTCTTGGAATTTGTTAGGGCATTGGACAATATTTTGGGTGAAGAATTACTTACGAAGTTTACTGTTTACGTAGACGATATATTAATTGCAACTGAGACATGGGAAGAACATATAGAGACACTTGAGGGAGTCTTGCAGGCGTTTGAGAAAGCTAGGGTAACAGCAAACGTGGGTAAGACAGAATTTGGTAAATGCCAGATAAAATTCTTGGCTTCATAATTACGGAAGAGGGTATTTATCCTGATCCAAGTAAACTCGAGACAATTGGGCAATTTCCAGACCTTAAAAAAAGGCAACTGAGAGCATTCTTCAGCGTATGTGAGCTCTATCGAAAATTCCTGAAAGAACCTGTGCTCACTGCCCCAAAATTGAGAACACTTGCCGGCCGGTGTGGCCGAGCGGTTCTAGGCGCTACAGTCTGGAACCGTGCGACCGCTACGGTCGCAGGTTCGAATCCTGCCTCGGGCATGGATGTGTGTGATGTCCTTAGGTTAGTTGGGTTTAACTAGTTCTAAGTTCTAGGGGACTAATGACCTCAGAAGTTGAGTTCCATAGTGCTCAGAGCCATTTGAACCATTTGAGAATACTTACTAAAGCCAAAATGACCTGGCATTGGAATGATGAATGTCAAGAAGAATTTGAAAGGATTAAAGAAGCATTGCGTAGTGCAGATATATTATGCCATCCTGATTTCTCTAGAGACTTTTATTTGGGAGTGGGTAGCTCAGATTATGGACTAGGCATACATTTAAACCAGATAGAGAAAGAAGGAGAGAGCAAGGTTATAAAGCAGAAGCTTGAATGCATGGCAAAGGAGATACAGCATTATGGAGGAAGGGGCACTGTCGATTGTGTGGGCTTTTAAGCGATTTCGTTATTATCTAACAGGATGACATGTAAAGGTGGTCAATGAAACACAGCTGGTTGATAAAATTGCATTGCAAGATCATGAATGCAAAGTGATATACAAGCTAGCCAGGTAAGTCATGTACCGTACCTGATGCATTATCAAGGCAGCCACTCGATTCTTGGGGAACAGGTGTGAGAGGACCAGAAGACGGAGAAGTTCAGGTAAATTTAATGAAGGGAGTACAGCATGAAGATTTTGTAAAGAGGTTCTTGAGGAACACACGTAGGGAGCAGAACCAGCACGAAAAACTGAAATTAATCAAGAATAAGTATAGATGTGCTGGTAAAGAAAAGATTAGGATATACTGTTATATCCACCAGGGAATACTGTACAAGAGAAAAATAGAGGATGAAGAGAGATGGAGACTATGTATACCACAGAATATAATAGACAAGTTAATCTGGTACACACATTATAGCAATGCCCATTATGGACCTAAGAAACGCCTTGAAAAACGGAAATTGGACAGCATCTTCAACATATACGCATAAACACAAGTTGCTGAGCACTTGTGACACCTGTCAGAAAACTAAAGCTGCCAATGTTCAACATAAAGGTTACACGCATCCAGTCATACCAGAATCAATTAGAGACATCGTGGCAGTGGACCTGCTCAGTCCCTCGCCTGTGGCAAAAAAAATTACGCCCAAATTCTAGTTGCCAAAAAATTAGTATCCAAATTTCTGAAGTTTTATCCATTAAAGAAAGCAACCAGCAAGGTCATCATTTATAAGTTTGAAAAAGATCGCTTTAGCAATGCATGTACACTGAAACGAATCCGAAGTGATAATGGATCCCAATTCCGATCCAAGACGTGGAGGTAAATGTTGAATAGGCATCAAATAAAACAGATCGCCATCTGTAGATACAAACTGGTTTCGAACCAGGCCGAACGGATGATGGAGTTAAATCGTTTGTCTCTGACCTATTGTGCCAAGAAACACGGTATTTGGAAGGAATACCTAGAAGAATGCGAGTGTATTTGGAACCACCTAACACATGATTCGAAAGGATTTGCACCATGCGAAATCTTACTTAATCAGGAACCTGACTGTTTTTCGTGAGTTGGTGGAAGATCCACAAGAAGATAACCTAATTTGGGAAAGGAAACTTGAACTAGTAGAAATGAACCATGAGAGAGAATGTTATAAGGAGACAGGAAAGACATGATAAATCGGCGAAACCTGTAAGCTACAGGGTAGGAGACCTAGTGTTGGTGAAAGTGCACGCTAAATCCAAGAAGAGAGATTCTGAAATACATAAATTTAACCATGTATATGAGGTACCATATAAAATTATCAAGATCGAACACCACAATACTGTGGAGTTGGAATATCCTCAAACCGATGGAGTGCATGGCAAGGAACATATTGAAAATATAAAGAGCTACTATCCATGTGAAAATTGGGGCAATCTGAAGGAGAGAAGTAATCAGGACGATGAAGTAGGGCCTAGACAGCCACAAACATAAGTGTGTATGGATGATTTTGGTTATTTTATGTGTTTGGAGAATAAAGATCTTGAGAACTGGTGTTCAAGTGTCAGTTGTTGTATTTTACTCACTATATTTGATTCTATTCTGGATTATGGGTTTTCATGATGCCAAAAGACTTAACCATATTTAAGGGATGAATTGCATGTAAGAACTGAGACATAGTTATCCTTTATAGCGTGAGAAGTATTAGTGTTTAGAATATTGTAGAGTGTATTAATATGACCTAGATATGGGGCATTCTATGAACTGTGGGAATAACAGACGCTCAAAAGCAGGAAACACAATTTGTAACAAATGAGAAAGACATTTCTTTAGAGATTTATCTTGTGATGACCAAACTAACGATAGATTTATATATACATTTGTGAGTAGAGATGAAATTATTGTCATTTATCTGCATTTGTGTTAAGTAGGTGTTAGTCTAATTAGAGATAGTTGTTTCCTGTGGTGTGTGGTGCTAATATAGTAGGATTTTCGTTGTATTCTGCACAGCAAACCTCACAGAGATGAACCAAAATGAAAATAGTTTTGTTACAATATGATTCAATAGACATCCAGCGTTGTATAGTTAATAAATTATGGTAGTGAGGCGTTTTGTTATAATCTATATGTGATAGTATTGTTTCAACAAATTACAATTTTTAGTTGTGCCATTCGTATAGTTTGTAATTGAGCTGTAATCTGTTTTGTAGGGGCAGTTTACAACCGGAGTCAGAGGATTTACCATTCAGTTTGTAAATTTCATTGTTCTTGAATGTATATATTAATTCACTTTCTATCACTGTTAACTCTATGTTCTTTTCTATCTCCAGTTTCAAAGAGGTCCATTTGGCATTTGGGGGGGGGGGGGGGAGGTGGGGATGTAAGGGGTCAACTGCCCCTTACGTATGAAGAACAGTAGGTACTATCCATAGTCGAGAGAGAGCCGAATGCACCAGAAAGTAGTCAGTGTTGAGACCCTGAAACAGTAAGTTGTTGCCTGCGAAACGAGCAGGGCGGATTTCGGCAGGACGGCTGACCGCATTTACCATTGTTTAACGGCTGTGTGTGTCACCCAACGCCGTGAGCGTGACCTCCAGCAAATACGGAAATGGCATTAACTGAGTTACGTGTTGGTATGTTCAAGTGTTCATTCGTGTACCGTGATTACGCAAATAACCGCACCGGGCACCAACGATTTGGATTGCAGTGAGGATTGCACAGTCAGTGCTACAAAAAGCATATTGGCATGTGACGATATTAATAGGCGGCCTGTGATGAGTAAACTACTATTATTTTGTCAGATGAAAGGAGTAACTGCGCCATTCGTGCTGTTTAGACAAAATAATGGAACCTTAAGAACAAAGTTTGTACCAATTATTGCTGCCTGACATCCTAATTCACTTTGTTAGAGTTGATACAAAACAACTCCCATTCAAATATTAACTGATCAGCCTTTATCAGTTACACACAGTCAGATTATTCTAAACTGTTAGGCTATTATCCACAAGTCAATAACAGTGAGTTCAAAAAGGGAATGTTTCAAACATAGCACAGTTTTCGTAAAATTTTACTAGTCATTGATTGTTATTGGTGACCACTATGGTAACTAACACCATTGCATTCCAAATTGACATCTTTTGTGTTCATGTCACACTTGTTTTTCACATGTCAGCTAGCATGGGTGGATTTTGTCAAGTTGATGTTTTGTCTTCGACACACAATATTCAGGTGATTTCAATGACGTTACAGTCATTTACTAAAATTTTGCTCATTTTTGGAGCTGACGACCGTTTTATTCTGCAATTTAAATTCATTCAGACCATATTATAGGATTTAAAATTATGGCTAACTACAAAGAAATTTTAATTTATTACCATTTTTTTACATTTCGATCATTGTTTACATAGTAATAAACACTCTTGCAATAGCAATCAGATTTTACCTGTCTGTACTCTATCGCTAAGCATTGCTCATCGGATTCGATACCTCGCTTCCACCAACAGTGGAATCTTATATGCGTATGTCAGAATTAAAACTGATCGAGTGTAACATCAAGCACCAGCACGTCGGTCTAGAATGATACAGCAGAGAGGACTGTGAGACGACATCAGCCATTAGCACGCTCACTAGGGTGACACAGTGACAGGAGCAGCCCCTACATGAAGAGAGTATAAGCGCCACTCTGCATAGCCACAGCCCCACTAGAAGACGGGCCGTGATCCAAATGATCAGCCGTGACTTGTGATCTACACAAATTGCTTTCTTGGGAGTTGCAAATAATCAATGTCCTTCGATATATATATGTGTCGCCAATTGGTTGCGACACCTATTTGTGACAAAGGCAAAGTTAAGTACTGTCAATTTAATTTACTGTAGTAAACTCCATTAATAAGATTTGCTTGAGTTGATCTCTAGGTATCCGAGAAAACAGCTTCCTAGGCACCCTGTATTAGACGAATGGGTGGACACGATAGAAACCTTACATGTACAGTAAAGTATAGATACGTTATAAGCTGACACATCACATACAGCGCTGTCAGCTGCTGTTGTGCTGCTTCTGGGTTCCACCTCCACACACTGCCCATGTGACAGTGGCCGCACCATGGCATTGCTAACTGTATTGCTGTATGGAGGCGTCAGTCAATAAATAAAGTGCAGATTGCTTGTGCATTGGTAACTCCACGACCGCCACAGTACTGGAGAAAACATCAGACATGCAGCACTGTAGTCAGAAGTTGCCACCTGGTGACAAAACATAATTTTGGTCATTTTTGGTCCTGAATAGACTGGAAGGAAATAAGGAAGGTTTCACAAGTTTCGTGACACCTTCGCCTTCCCCTTGAACTAGAAATTTGAAGAGGCTGCAGATAATGTGTACCACCCATAAGCTGCTAGGTTCTAGTAGAACAAAGACGAGTTGGAAAATTGTTTGGTAAGTCACCTGGCAACAATGAGGATTACTGTGTTCCTGAAGACGTTCCAGCTGGAGAATATGCCAAGGAAGCCCCTCCTGTCTGTCTTGCTCTTGCCCACGGTCTGGATCACCTGCAAGGCGAACGGAGGCACCGTGGAGCCGTTGGTGGCTGCTATGCGACGCAGAACAGCCAGCGCCTCCTGCTCGCGACCCCTGCACGCCAGCCAGCGTGGAGACTCGGGGAACCAACTGTCACCCAAAAAATACAAGTCTCCTGTAAGTACTAATCACAGTAGTAGTTGTAGTTGTAGTAGAATATTGCTCCACTTATCAGCTTTACAACAATATTGGAGCTGTCAGCTTAATACAAAGAAAAGACACAATGAAAACTTTACTTATACATTCGGACATTTAAATGGTTACATTTCGAGCTTAACAATAATTTATCGATAGTGCACAATATTCTTTAGTATTTTGGTATGTTCATACTCGAAACAAATTAAGCTTAATAGGGAAACGAATGTTCCATTATGAGACACACACACATATGTTTTATATATATATATATATATATATATATATATATATATATATATTCCAGTTCACCTTACAACTTTCGTTATTCCTATGCACTTCAATCTTTGAATCTTTGTAACTCTGAAAAACTGAGTAGATATTCCTGAGCAATAAAATGTATATTCAGATGAGGAAGTAGTGATGGGAACAACTGAATCAAAGGAATCGATTCAGTTGGTTGTTGGAAAACAATGCATTCCATTTTGAGTGTGAACATTCCATTGTTATTCCACTATTTAACCCTTATTGTTGACTCAACTCTGTTATCACTTGTAGTCACCGTTGTTGTCGTCCCGACATCTGATTTTTATTGAGTGCATTCACTAACTATTAGTTTGGTTCTTCATCCACGTTCATGAAGAGGCATTTTCTTAATAGTGAACTCTGTGTTTGGTTTCAGAATTCCGAAATGCTCAGTGGTGTGAGGATGGAATAAACCTTAAGACTGATTAGAAAATGATCCTCAAGGCAAACTCAGTGAGATTTAAAGTCTCTGCAAAGATGATTCATAGTCTGAATCTATATTAATTAAAGAAATACAAAGAAAATTAACAAATATTTCTCGCAAAAAAAGCTTCCAACAATTGACATTATATGTTTTATGTTCACGTCACCTCAGCATGTACCAAAATAGGATGATTGCTGATTGGTGCAAACCAGAGGAAATAGAGTTTCAGTAAATTTAAGTAAAAAAGTGATTGTTCATTTAGTTCAACATAAATTTAACTTGTAGCACCAATCATTAACCAATTAAAACCCACCAAACATCCATATTTAATACCAGAAGGACGAAAAATGCATATTTAAGTAAATGAATACTTAAATTTTAAAAATGCTTCATTTTAAGAAATATACCTTTTTCAGCTTTCCTTGAGATAAATGACATTACTTTTCTCTAAAGAAGTTGGCAAAATTAGTTGTGATTCATGTATAACCGAAAAGACTGAAAGAGTATGAAATCTCTCAAACCCAGAGACTGAGTGAAAACATTAATATGGCTGATGTAACCATCAGAGACTTGTCAGTCAGCTGTCTCACATTAAGTGAAACAATTCAAACATTGAGATTGAATGAGAACACTGATACAGCTTACATGGTCGCAGAGACTACATTCAATTATTGGTTGTTTCACTTGACTGAAAAAAAAACGACTGAACAAAAAATTGTAGACTGGACAATCGGTTGTTAAAACCAGTTGGTTATCCCCCGTCATTATGAGGAAGAAGAAAAATTATTACTATTATCACACAGATCTACATGTAAGATTTTCCAGTAAGAATGTGTATTATAGAAAGTATATTGTAGAATGAAGTGGGTATTGTATTATAAATGTGTGTTACATTTTTACAAACGATTGTTCTACGTTGTCTAAATAACCCATTAAGGTATAATAGGAATTATTTAACAAATGATCTATAAATGTCATATGAAAATTGTTAAGTTAACTGTGACTCTTGTCCTGTGATGATAGACAGATTGTTGGTGTGATAATTACTACAATTTTCCTCAATGTGCATAATAATAGGTTCGAAGCGATCATGTTCAGCAATCAGAAGAACACACACATCGCGCTAGTGATTGATATGCTATCAGAACGTCGCAGACAGTTGAAGATAATCAGATGTTTTGTCTGTTGTACCGATAGACAGATTGACAGAACCGAACGACAAACGGCCACCAAGACAGTGGAATAGAGCTAACGGAACTTGAGAAGTCGAGAAATCGGAGTCTTCACCTCTCAGGGCCATTAAAAAGCAGAGTACTCAACATAGCGCAGCATGCCTTTGCTACTGGAAACCTTATCGGTAAACGCCCCAGTCGGAATTGACGTGTGGAACAAACACATACTCTTTGAGGCCCATAATCGAATCAGACACTCACTGGGTTGGACACCGCCCACCAAACTGCGTTTAATCTGATGGGACGGTGAACCAGTAAGAGACGCTAGATTCGCAACCCTCCGGGACCAGGCGGAACATTCTTCCAGGGCAGTTTTAGCCCTTCAAACACAACTTTCACACTTGTTGCCTAGGCGCCTCACGCCTACGTCAGACATATGATACTTGAAATCATATGGACTAGATAGTGCGACTGCATTTCGGTCACGCTGCTGTCTGTAAGATAAATATTTCTTTCAAATTACAATTAAAGGGTTTTTACCCATTACAATTCGTGGAATAATTACAAAATGTTAAATTTTTATGTTTTATACGGAAAGGACAGGGACCAGAACCGCCACCTTTACCGAAGACCAGCGACAGCTAGAAGACACAATTTTCGACCACTATTAATGTAAATGTAAAAAGAAAGGTAAGAAAAAGTTGTATGAATTGAACTTGTACGATTACCTTTTGGTGTTGCAGTTCTTCTTATTCCCATGCTTGCTAAGAAAGTTGGATGACGAATTCCTCTTTTGTTTTACCCAGACATGTTTCAGCACTTTTTGTGGTATCTTCAGTGGATTGCTTTATTTCCTTTCTCGCATGAAGCTATTGAATGTTAATGTTGGTAGCAGTGAGTCGGCTACACAATCTGCAACTTGTCATGGCTTTGATGTTTTTGTCCCCTTTGTTTGTGGTATGGTAACATGCTGATTTCTACCACTTTTGTCATTTCACAGGAATTTTCTACGATTTTTCGAACTTGTTCAGTATTTTCGCCGCCATACTAAGTTGTATATTGTGTACCAGAACTAACATTCAATAGCTTCCTGTAAGAAAGAAGATAAAGTAATCCACTGAAGATACCACAAAAAATTTTGAAACATGTCTCGGTAAAACAAAACTCCAAAGGTGTCTTCATAAAACGGAATTCCTCATCCAATAAACTTTTACAGTATTCAGTTACCGTTTGTATTTCGTCCCAAAAGCTTAACGTGCATCACGAAAGCAGAACGTTGTTACTGAGTTTATAATACTGCAAAATCTAAAAATAAATATTTTATCTTGCAAACGTGAAGAAGTTAAATTATACGAACAACGTATTTCACCAAACATCCAGTTTTTGTCTTTCAGAGAAGTAAAACGGAAAAACTGAAATAAGAGTGTTTTTATAAGTTAAGAGATACATAACGCCAAAGAGCATAAGCTAGGGCTAGTCGTCTGCATATTGTGGAAGTACCTGAAGCATAAAATATTGAAAAAGGTTCAAACAGTACAAATTTTATTTAAAGAACGGAAACGGTTGTACATCAGAGCAGACTAAATCAAAGACTACAAATTATCAATTTAATACATTTTTTGAAGTTGAATAACATCTCTGGGATTAATTATAAAACACAACGCTGTAGTACCGAAAAGGAAACACTGCTCTAATGCCTTTTTTATTACGTCGTCGTGCAAATTGTAGAACTACCGTAATTGTAATAAAAATTATTCACGGTAAGTATTTGCTAACAAAGAAAGATTATACATACTGTAGCCAAATATATGTGCAAGAAATGTGATGTTCGAGGTTCGCCAACATACGGTATCTTAAAACGAGGCGTATCATGGTAACTATCAAGTAATCCATCCTAGGAAAAAAATTGGTCTAGATGGAATTCAAACCCAGCTCGTAAATACATCATTATAATATTTTACAAACATCAAGAATGCTATCCTCAAACATTGGTATTTCCTTGCACGTTGGAAACTGGGCAACGTCCTGATATTCAGTAAGTCAGGGAAAGACGACTCCATTCCATAAAGTTACAGGCTCATCATCCTGCTGAGCTCTTTCAGTAGTGTTGTTGAGTAAATAATTCAGAAACTTCTCACTGGCACTGCATCAGTAACCTGAGCCCAGACAAACTCCAGTTCCAGAATCACCTCGCCACAACACAATTTCTCCGCACAACACGCGACAATAATAATAAAGAACCAGAGGCACTGTTTTCCTTGACCGCCGAACGTATTAGCCATAACAGCTTCATTTGTAAACTCGCTAGAATTCCGCACAGGGTCATATGTGTCA
This sequence comes from Schistocerca americana, assembly GCF_021461395.2. Classification (NCBI taxonomy): domain Eukaryota; kingdom Metazoa; phylum Arthropoda; class Insecta; order Orthoptera; family Acrididae; genus Schistocerca; species Schistocerca americana. The sequence continues at coordinate 979,774,841 of NC_060121.1, forward strand.
CTCACTCACAGGGGCTTCAAGAGATTCGGGGTAAACAATCAACACTACATGGTAAACAGGAGGGAGCACCTCATGGCAATATGCTGGAGTTCCAGGCGTTAAGCCTCCACGACAATCTGATAGCAGCCATCCACACCAATGACAAACCTACCCTGGCACAGTACTGGAAATGACCAAACATCATCTCAGCTTACAGACAGGATTTAAAACTCTCAGGCATTGGTTGAAGAAATGGTGAGTTTAGTAAGTGGAAGTTAATTCTGTTTACAAGCAGACCGCACCCCCTCCCCTCCCACATGCACGCACACAGACACACACACACACACACACACACATATATATATATATATATATATATATATATATATATATATATATATATATATATAAGCACAAACAGTGTAGATAAATCAGATTGCACAAACATTTTTCTGTGAGAATTAGCTACATTGGCGTTAAGTTGAACTGGAGGAAATTGAAACCAGAGTTTAAGTCACACTTTTCTAATTCCTCCTACCCAATGCTCAGCTGCCAAAGTACACTGAATGGCAGCGTGGCTAGTACGTGTATGTAACTCTCATTATAAGGCTGATGACGTACGTAGGAGCAGTCTGGGAATACCGAACACCAACAGATCTTCAGCCCCTGCACTTGATTAATTGTGAGCAATGTCCCACGGCACACACACACACACACACACAAAAACGGACCACTCGACTGTACAGTGATATGAGACACTCGAAAGCTCTACGTAGCTCGCTATGTGCTTCGCATCACACCTTTCTACTGTACATGCGTCTCGCTCAAAAATAATCTGTGATGAACTTCTGTTCTTGCACAAGACACGCTGACTAAACACAAGCTGTACATTTTCGTCGTCCTTTGTTCATTCATCTCAAAATCATAAAACTTTAATATTCATTGCATCTTTACACATTCCCATGTATCGTTTATTTTGCGTATATTACCTGAAGAAGAAGAATAGTATAAAACAACTGAGGGCAGCAAACGAGAGGGAATAGTTCCAATTGGGCAGCGCCCAAGGCACCAGGCCAGCAAGCATCATTCCAACAGCCATGCTGCAGCACCCATAGCGGTTGACTGCAGTGCGGTGCTTGATATCAGTTAGCTCCAAACCTGAAACACGAGAAATCTTCGTCAAATGCTTTCAATATTACGTATCAAATAACACAGACTTCACTTCAAAAATGTTTCGGAGAAGATTCTATGGTGCACTTGCAGGACAGCACTGTGTATGGTTCCACAGTAAATAACTTTTAATGAAAGCCTAAAACTGTAAACGAGCAGTGTTTGCTAAACCAAGCCACTTTTTCTACTCCACTGTAGTACGAATAGTGTTGTTGTTGATGTTGTCATCAGTCCAGAGACTGGTTTGATGCAGCACTCCACGCTACTCTATCCTGCGCAAGCTTCTTAATCTCCAAGTAACTTGTTCAACCTACATTCTTCAGAATCTGCTTAGTGTATTCATCTCTTGGTCTCCCTCTACAATTTTTACCCTCCACGCTGCCTTCCAATATTAAATTGGTGATGCCTTGATGCATCAGAACATGTGCTATTAACCGATCTCTTATTCTAGTCTAGTTGTACCACAAATTGCTCTTCTCCCCAATTCTATTCAGTACCTCCTCATTAGTTACATGATCTACCCATCTAATCTTCAGCATCCTTGTGTAGCACATTATTTTGAAAGTTTCAATTCTCTTCTCGTCTAAACTAGTGATCGTCCATGTTTCAATTCCATACACAGCTACACTCCATAGGAATACTTTCAGAAACGACTTACTGATACTTAATTCTATACTCGATCTTAACAAATTTCTCTTCCTCAAAAAGGCTTTCCTTGCCATCACCAATCTACATTTTATATCCTCTCTACTTCGACCATCATCTTGCTCCCCAAACAGCAAAACTCATCTACTACTTTAAGTGTCTGGTTTACAAATCTAATCACCTTTACACTTGGTGTGCATGATTTTTCAGGACCACTTGTGTATTATTTATTACAGGTAGCTTGTCATCTGCAACCAAACAAAATTTCTCATCAACATCGTTTGGTTGCAGATGACAAGCAACCTGTAATAAATAATACACAAGTGGTCCTGAAAAATCACGCACACCAAGGTATTAACAAAAAGAAATGAACTAGTGTTAGAACTAAATATCAACATAATTTTGTAATTATTTAGTAAACGTGTTCACATTGCAGAATAAATATAACGGAAACCCACTGATGATGGCACAGTGGTGCAGAAACATGTTTGGGTACTGAGAAAAAACGGTGTTTTGCATAACTGCCGGACGTCACATATTACAATTCTGGTTTAATATTTCACTGCATTGGCTTGTTGCTGAGATTGTTGTGAAAGCTGAATCTATCTTTCTAGCACTTACCAACAGACAAGACAGATTCTGTCAAAGGCCCAGCCGCAGCTGACACGAGTGATACTGCCAGGATGAAGAGCGGCAGCACGTGTGGAGCGAGGACGACCAGCACTCTGCTGACCACGTGGGCTGACAGGCACAGCAGCTGCTGGGGGCGTCGGCCGTACCTGTCGGCAGCAAGAGTCAGCTCAACCTGCGTGTCGAGGTGCTGGGCGATCCAGCTAGCAGATAAAGTCCTATGATCATGTGCAGGTTCAAAATGGCTCTGAGCACTATGTGACTTAACGTCCGAGGTCATCAGTCGCCTAGAACTTAGAACTAATTAAACCTAACTAACCTAAGGACATCACACACATCCATGCCTGAGGCAGGATTCGAACCTGCGACCGTAGCGGTCGCGCGGTTCCAGACTGAAGCGCCTAGAACCGCTCGGCCGCACTGCACATTGTAGGAACATCAGAAGATACTACCTGTGGGAACTCTCGTGAAGAACAGAAAGGGCCTGCCAGCGAGCTTCAAAGCAAAGTAAGTTAGTTTTTATCCTTTTTTAAAAAATAAAACAAGCATATATTCCAGACTCAAATGGCTAAATAACGTGTTATACATTGACTCTCTGCAAAACATTAGGCAACCACCAAAGAGATTCTGTATGTTCAAAAGAATATTTTACAAGAACAATAGAGCCAAACATTATCGTAATCTAACGTGGACAAGACTAGTGTAGGCTGTGTCATTCAGCTTCACATCTACTGCCCATTCGCAAGAAAAACAATGATGTGGCAAAAAAGCTTTTCTTTCACTTTCTCTTAATGTCTGCTGTGAATGATTGGTTTTATTTTGTACAAGGATGTTACCGAGCAGAAGATATCTGTAGTGGAATTTGTAAAACGAAGTTAGCATACATCATTGGAAGCAACACCAGCCACCAGTGTAGATAGAAATTTTGGTCGTCATCTTCCAGAACAACAAAGGAAACGCCACGCCCATCAGTAAAGTTTCCTTTGACAAAGGAAAGAGAGAGACTGGCAAGTGGATAACGAAAGAAACCAGATAGTGGTACAAACACTGCAGTGTCTAACTTCATGTACCACCACGTGTGTAAATTACATATGAATTACAAGAGATAATTTTTTGTCGTACAAAGTAAATATGCAGTTGTGAAGTTATATTTTTCTTTTTATTTGTGAACTAATGTGAAACTTTTTCGAGTGAGGAGGGGGAATTTTTTCGTGTTCTTGGAAACCCTAATATATCAGTACTAATGCGAACACACACACACACACACACACACATATATATATATATATATATACATATAGGGTGTCCTATTTATCTTGGCCACCCTAAACAACTGTTTGTGCAGATGAAAATTACAAAATGTTTGACGCAAATGTTCTTCAGCCATCAGGGAGACATCAATCGGCATGATTGCCTTTGTTGTAGCTTTGTTTTTTTACAAAGATATGAACGATGATTTGACTTTTTTAAATGATACCCTGTATTTTTTATTCGGTAATTCAATTCTCCTCCTAAAGACGTATTCAAAAATGTATCACAGTGTACCTTTCACTGAAACACAGCGTTATTAATTACATAATACAACATTGGTGTTGACGCTGCCAGCGCTTAGTGCAGGTACTCGAGGTAATGGAACACACCCACGTGCTGACGTTGACAGAGGACAAATGTAAACATAAGTAGAATGCACACCCGTCATTCCGTCAACCATCGTTGGTTGGAGAGTAGTGTGAGTAGAATGTACACCAACGAAGAGAAGGAAAAAATGCTACTCATCTGTGGGGAATGTAAGATAGCAGAACAGTAATTGCAATACTGTTTTCTTATGTACGGGTACATTTAGTACAGTAGTGTAGTCCTTTTGAAATACTGTTGTGTAGAGTAGGCATACAGTAAAGGCTGTCCTTCCTACAAACTGCATCGACAGATGTTTCTTTTTTGTAGTTGCTGAAGGTAGGCCAAATGCTACGCAGGCAGTGAACTGTACAGAGCGATATCCTGACAAGAAAACGCCTTCCCGGTGGATGTTTTCTCCTCTTGTTGCAACGCTTCAGGAAATGGGAAGTTTCACCCCACGACAGCGCAATCGTTGTAGCACTCGCACAGACGAAGCTGCCGAAGTTACTGTTCTCGCTTCCGTTGCTATGAATCCACATGTGAGCACACGACAGCTTGAACACGAGATTGGCATTCCTAAAACCAGTGTACATCGTATTCTTACACGTCACCGGTTCCATCCTTACCATGCCCACCTACATCAAGAATTGCATGGGAATGATTTCCAGAATCGCGTACAGTTCTGTCAGTGGGCACAGCAGCAAATCCTGGTCAACCCCAACTTCTTCCCCAATGTTCTATTTACCGATGAATGTTCTTTCTCAAACAAAGGACAGATAAACACAAGAGACATGCATTATTGGTCCAGCGACAACCCACGATGGCTTAGACAGGTGGAACATCAGCATCGATGGTGAATTAACGTCTGGTGTGGGATGCTCGGTACTACAATTATTGGCCCTTATTTCATCAATGGTAGTCTAAACGGCACAGTGTGTGGCAGCTTCCTCAGATGAACATAATGCCTTGCGTGCACGTCGTGTTCTGAACCGAAGGTATCCTGCCAGATGGATTGGTCGACGAGGAACAGTTGCTTGGTCTGCTAGGTCTCCTGATTTAATCCCTCTGGACTTTTTTCTTTGGGGATGCATTTAGGACGTTGTCTATTGCGATATTCCAACAACTTCAGAGGACATGCAGGAATGTATCATGCTTGCTTGTAGTTCTCTTCAGCTGGCAACACTAGAAGCAGTAAATAATTCTTTCATTCGACGAGTGCACCAGTGTATCAGTGTCCAGGGTCACCACTTTGAGCACCTTTGAATGTTCTACTCCTGGGCAATGGTACAGGAGAGTCAAAGTCAATTTTGTGTTATGTTTTTACTTGGTTTTCCCTTGTTTTCTGACAATTCTAGCAAGTGGACGAGTTTGTGACCCCAGGCTCAAAGTCAGTGTTGTGTTATGTGATTAATAACGTTGTGTTTCAGTGAATGGTACACTGTGATACATTTTTGAATACGTCTTTAGGAGGAGAATTGAATTACCGAATAAAAAATACAGGGTATCGTTTAAAAAAGTCATATCGTTGTTCATATCTTTGTAAAAAAACAAAGCTACAACAAAGGCAATCATGCCGATTGATGTCTCCCTGACGGCTAAAGAACATTTGCTTCAAACATTTTGTAATTTGCATCTGGACAAACAGTTATTTAGGATGGTCAAGATAAATGGGACACCCTGTATATAAAAGCAAGCATATTTTCCTAAACTGTAATGTATGGGGTTTAAAATGATGTATATATATGTACCTATGAGATGCTTCATTAATGTGTAATTATTCTTTAAATTTACAATATAGTCGCCAGTTCATCTACGCAGTCGAAGAGCAGAGTTATCAGTGCTGAATGTGTTAAATTTAGTTACAAAACGCCATGCACGAGGCGAAACATGAATGAAGAAGAGCTGAAATTGTTCAGGAGATGAGGCATGCGACCCGTTTCATAAAGTAGACACTGTTGATGAGAAAATAATTCAATTTTTCACCTTCGTCAGTCTATTCCGTTTCTTCGCTGCCCGTGTTCAACAATACAGTCAGCAGCTCATGGTCTCGTGCTTCGCAATGCTGACTCTCGATCAAGAGGCTCTGTATTCGATTCCTGGCCGGGTCGGGGATTTTCTGCACAGGACACTGGGTGCTCGTGGGTTGCCCTCAAAATTATTTCATCATCATCGATGCGGAAGTGGCGTCGAATAAAAACAAATACTTGCATCTGGTGGCCATACCTTCCCAGAATGGGATTTCTGGCCACCGGTGCTACACGCACATTTCATTTCATTTCAACAAAAATACGCAGAATACCCAGTGGAGCTTACACCTGTAATTGCACTGATGGGCCAAAGCATTATGACCAGCTTTTTAATAGTGTCTTGATCTCCCTTTGGAGCTCATACATCAGCGATTGTGCATGTCATGGATTTGCCCGATAGCATCCCAAATTTAGTATTGGAGGGCAGCGTGGAGGGTAAAAATCGTAGAGGGAGACCAAGAGATGAATACACTAAGCAGATTCAGAAGGATGTAGGTTGCAGTAGGTACTGGGAGATGAAAAAGCTTGCACAGGATAGAGTAGCATGGAGAGCTGCATCAAACCAGTCTCAGGACTGAAGACCACAACAACAACAACATCCCAAATATGTTCCATCGAGCTCATGCTCAAAATGAGTTCACAATCATGCTTCTCAAACCACTGCAGTACGATTCTGGCCTTGTAACACAGACAGTTATCCCGGTAGAAGATGTCGTTGCCGTCTGGGAATACATTAAGCGAGAAGGGATATTGGTGGTCCACAGCACTAAACATGCAATCCACATCTGTCATGATACCTTCGACAGTGCCACAGGACCCATGAAAACTCAGATCAGTGTCCACTTTAGCGTAATACTGCTTCCACCAGCCTGCATCCATGGGACGGAATGTTGAGGATGTTGGTGGAGTAACTTGGGAACACATAGACGTCACCTGCTACAGAGAATCCATGTTCAACCACGTGCGCTACATGGTATGCTCCAAAACCTTGTGTCTGTACCACCATTGTACTCTGTCTTCAGATATCCCGCAGATCGCAGCCCATTCTTTTTCAGGGGCAAGCTTCTGATGATGATGTTTTTTGGTTTGTGGGGCGCTCAACTGCGCCTGTACAAATTCCCAACCTTTGCTCAGCCCAATCTCACCGCTTTCATGAATGAGGATGAAATGATGAGGACAATACAAACACCCAGTCATCTAGAGGCAGGTGAAAATCCCTGACAGGAATCGAACCCGGGACCCCGTGCTCGGGAAGCGATAACGCGACCGCGAGACCACGAGCTGTGGACACAAGCTTCTGACCTCCTTGTTCTGTGATAAGGTACAGACATTCGAAAGCTTGTCGCCTGCTCGCGGCTCCACAGTCGTTCATTCATTTTCCGTAGATACTCATGACAGTAGCACGTGAACAGCTGACCAGCTACACCGTTTCCAAGATGCTCGTTCCCAGGTGTAGTGTCATAACAGTCTGCACTTTGCTGAGCCACGTATGTCAGTGGATTTCCCTATTTGCGCCCCACTTACACTGAGGTGACAAGTGTCGTGGGATACCTCCTAATATCATGTCAGACATGCTTTTCCCCAGTGGAGCGCAGCAACTCGGCGTGGTATTTACTCAAAAAGTCGTTGGAAATCAACAGTAGAAATACTGAGCCATGCTGGCACTATATATATATCCATAACTGCGAAAGTGTTGCCGGTGCAGGATTTTGTGCACAAACTGACCTCACGATTATGTCCCATAAAAGTTCCATGGGGTTCATGTCCGGCGATCTGGGTGGAGAAGTCGCTCGAATTGTCTGCAATGTTCTTCAAACCAATCGAGAACAATTGTGGCCCAGTAACATGGCGCATTGTGATCCGTAAAAATTCCATCGTTGTTTCGGAACATGAAGTACATGAAAGGCTGCAAATAGTCTCCAAGAAGCTGAACGCAACCATATCCAATCAATGGCCGGTTCAGTTGGATCAGAGGACACAGTCCATTCCATGTAAACACAACTCATACAAATGTGAGGCCACCACCATCTTGGAAAGTGCATTGTTGACAAGTTGGGTGTGTGGCTTCGTTGGGTCTGCTCACACTCAACCCTAACATCACCATTTACCACCTGAGATCAGGACCCATCTCACCAGGCCAAGGTTTCCCAGTCGCCTACGGTCCAACCGATAATGTGACCACCCCACGAGAGACGCTGAAGGCGATGTCGTGATGCTAACAAAGGCACTCGCGTCAGTCGTCTGCTGTCTTGACCCATTAACGCCAAATTTCACCGCACTGTCTCAACGGTTGCGCTCGTCGTACGTCCCACACTGATTTCTGCGATTATGTCACGCAGTGTTGCTTGTCTGTTAGCATTGACAGCTCTACGCAAACGCCGCTGCTCTCGGTCGTGAAGTGAAGGCCATCGGCCACTATGTTGTCCTTGGTGAGAGGTAATGCCTGAAATTTGGCATTCCCGGCGCACTCTTGGCGCTGTGTATCTCGGAATATTTTAATCCCTAACGATTTCCATAATGGAATGACCCATGCGTCTATTCCCAACTACCATTCCGCGTTTAAAGTCTGTTAATTCTCGTCGTGCGTCCATAACCACAGCGGATAATTTTTCACACTATCATCTCTGTACAAATGGCAGCTTCGTCAATGTTTTGACCTTTTATACCCAGTCTATGCGATACTACCGCCACCTGTATGTGTACATGACGTACGCCCACGTCTTCTTTCAAGTCAGTGTATGTACGAGGGGACTCGAAACGTAAGTTACGCATTATTTCCGCAGGTCAAGTAGCTTTTGTTGAATGCTGCACTACACTTCAAAGTGACTCAGATAAATGACAGTATTTTTCCGCATAGTTAACAAATCTCTGCACAACAACCGTCGGAACATTTTACCAATCGTTCAGTTCCTTGACGATAGAAATCCGCTCCTTGGTCCTGCAGTCATTCAGGAATCACTATGTGAAAGTTCTCTCAGTTGAAAAATCTCCCCCCCCCCCCCCCGACGTCTTTTCAGCTTGCTGAAAAGATGGAAAGATCTGGACTTCTCGGTCAGCATCGCTCATGTCTGCGCGGCATTGGTCAAATTTTTTGCGGCATTTCCTTGCTTCTGGGCGAGACATTGCTTGTGGTCCATATAGCGCCAGAATTTCACAGTGAATCTGTATGCAATTTAGGCCTTTTGTGCACAAGATTCGTTCTTTTCCATGTACTTGAACTTTGGAGAACATCTCTAGATGTCGCTTCAGTTCCATCGTACACTGAGATGCATCGGTTACCCGTACTGCAGCACAACTCTGTCTACAGGAAACCCGGAACTCTCAACTGACTATGTTTTTTTGGAAATTTGTGGTAAGTTCCCATGGGACCAAACTACTGAGGTCATCGGTCCCTAGGCTTACGCCCTACTTAACCTAACTTAAACTAACTTACGCTAAGGACAACATGTGACGGTACGTCACATTAATAGACATTTGGAGAAAGGGAAAACAAGTTTTTGTTATGAGACGAGTGAAACATAAATTATCTAAAGACTAAGTACGTCTGCGCGATGTATAACAAATAGTAAAGAACGTAAGTTATAATTATCAAAACACAAATATCGATGCAATTAACAAAACACAGTTTTTTAGTATAATCTCTGTGCAATATAGGCCATGAAGATCAGAGACAATGCTTTGATTGAACCAGCTCTCCTGCTTTGTTTCGTGTAGCGGTAGACCGCCATTGTAGTGCTGTTTGGCAATTAACGTAAGTTTTATCTGTATTTTTGAAAGAGTGTATTATGGACTTAGTTGTAACCTCTCAAGAGCGCAACCATTAATTATAATTAACGACATTTTTACAGAACTTCGTAGTGCAGGGAGCTCATCTCCCCTAGCAGGATTTAGTCGGCCACTACGCTGACGATTCATGTTATTAAATGTAAATGCGAGATACTTCTCAATTTTGATGTTTCATTAATTTCAAAGTTAGAGACAGTAGCGATAGATTTCATTTACTAAAGTTCACAGTACTGAATGAGTTCAGTATGTTTCATTTTGGCCGCCTAACGGCAGATGAGATTCTCTCCAGTTTCGCCTTGCAAATAATGAACAAGAAATATTGAAAATCATTACATTCCGCAATATCTCAGTTAATCTTTGTGTAGTTTGGTATATAAATAACTAGTAGCCCCTGAGACCCATGTTAATAATTACAGTTTGCGTAAAAATACGCAAATTTTCTTTTCTAAATAACAACGCTCACGCAAATTATTTATTAGAAGGCGGTGAATTGCGCGTTGTGTTTAAAAAATATTATATCGTACGTACTTCGGTGCAGCTGATGTCCGTACGAGTGTTATCGCGGTGTAAGTTAACAAAAAGTCTCATGCTAGCCCACAATATTTAAAGCTACCCCAACCAAAATCATAAAACATAATTATAAAAATAAAAATATATAATTATCCCGTGATAAAGCGCCCCCACACCCACACACATACATATACACTTATACGGTGATAAACACACACATCCATGCCCGAGAGAGGACTCGAACCACCGATGGGGGAAGACGCGCGAACCGTGGCAAAGCGCCTAAGACCACGCGGCTATCCCTCGCGGCTCTGCCGACTTTGTGACACTCTTGTTGCACAATGGACTTATTGTGAGGCGACATGCGTAATTTATTTTCTGAAGTTCCTTTGTGCTCTCGTTACAGCTTCTAGTGTCGGCATCGCCTCAAGGCAGCATTCAGTGTCGTGGTGGATGGTGGTCGTAACTGTTGGCTCATCACTGTAGGTTCAACCCGTGATGGGTTATCTCTCTACTTCTCCTTCTTCTTTATCTTTTGCCATTAACCAATAGCGTTACACTGAGATGACAAAAGTATTGGGATAGCGATATGCACATGTAGATATGGAAATAATATGGCGTACACAACGTATGAGAGGTCAGTACATCGCCGGAGCTGTCATTTGCACTCGGGTGATGCATGTGAAAAGGTTTCCGAACGGATTACAGCCGTACAACGGGAATTAACAGAATTTGAACGCGGCATGGTGGTTCTGCCTAGAAAAATGGTTCAAATGGCTCTGAGCACTATGGGACTCAACATCTGTGGTCATATGTCCCCTAGAACATAGAACTACTTAAACCTAACTAACCTAAGGACATCACACACATCCATGCCCGAGGCAGGATTCGAACCTGCGACCGTAGCAGTCGCGCGGTTCCGGACTGAGCGCCTAGAACCGCTAGACCACCGCGGCCGGCGACTCCATAATGGTGTGGGCTGTGTCTGCATGGAACAGACAGAATCTGCTGATCCAACTGAACACTGACTGGAAATGGTTATGTTCGGCAACTTGGACACAAAGATGGAATTTTTATAGATGACAATGAGCCATGTCAGCGGGCCAAAATTGTTCGAGACTGCTTTGCAGAACATTCTGGACAATTCGAGTGAATGATATGGACAGCCAGGTCGCCCGACATGAATCCTATCGAACATTTATGGGGCTTAGTCCAGAGGTCACTGCGTGCACAGAATGCTTCACCGGCAACGCTTTGGCAGTTATGGATGTCTATAGAGGCAGTGCAGCTCCAGGAGACTTCCAACAACTTGTTGAATCCGTGCCGTGTCGAGATGCCCCACTACACGGGGCAAAAGGATGTCCGAATTGTTTTTAGGGGCTATCCCATAACTTTTATCACCTCACTTTATAATTATCGGCATGAAACTTATCATTCCCGTTAATCCATTAGCTAAAAGCCACAGAATGTCGTAGATAGATGTATCTGTCGAATGCAGTGACAGCGAGCGAATCATGGGCGCATATATGTGTCACACCCACTTGCACATATCTTGTTAGCTTCCCCCGGCCATACACCTGACTTACCCAGTAAGCTGCAGTGGTACCTACAGCTCAATGTGAACCCTCGAACCACGGCGCAATTATGCGTATTTTGTAAATGCAAATCACTCCCAAAAGTGAAAAGAATCAGATAAATATTGTAGGACTGACCAGGTGCCAAACCCATGCCCTTTAGGTCAGTAGTATGGCTCTTAACCACTGAGCGACCGAATCTCACAAGTGTGTATTAATATCGTATTAACACCGTTAAATTAAAATTAGGTGATAATTTCATGGACTGTGTAACAACTAAAATTTAAAGGTTTAAAATTATCACCTGAAGTGAAATGAACAACAAATATGGTAGTAATTGCAATATTTGTAGCCTCTGGAACCTTGTCATCAGGCTATCGACCAGTGCTGCCCTCGACACCCACTGGTCGTGATTGTTCATATCCCCTTTCTGACCTTAATCAAGACGGACGATCGACCGTCTTTGACTGGATCCCAGGTCACATCAGGGATCCCGGTGGACGAAGATGCTGACCTGTTGGCTAAGTTAGCTATCAGGATGACGACTTTGGAGTTGAGGGTGCCGGAACTGGGCCTGTGCTCGACTCCCCACCACCAGTTGAACACTGATTGGTGCGCCCTGCTTTCTTCTAAAAGACTGCGAGAAATAAAGGCGACCACGGCCATGTGGCAGTCTTCCCTTCGTGCTTCTCACGGAGAATCTGCCATTCTCTGTGAGCTTCACATTGGCTACGCTTGGTTCACCCAAGGCCACAGCCTATGGCGTGAGGATCCACCCCCACTGTCAGTGTGGTGCCAATCTGATGGGTGCTGAGTGCCTACATCCTACTGGAATGCCCTAATCTGCCCCCTCCCCCCCCCCCACACACACACACACACAGACACAGTGTAACCCTAAAGTTGTAGATACACTGCCTCTGGTGCTAGCGGATGGCGTCAGAGTCGCTGATCTGGTTTTAAATTTTAGCAGTGAAGGTGGTTTCTACTCGTCTCTGTGAGGGAGGGCATAATGGCCTCGTCAGTCTCTTGAGGGGTTGGAGGGATTCCCTGTAGCCTGCTCCGACCCAGGGGGTACGTGGCTGCCCTTTGTCGGAGGTCCAGCCTGGCTTTTGGCTTTCGCACATTTCAAGTTCTTACTCTTTTACTCGTATGTCGTTGGTTTACTATCTCGTCGTCGCTGTTGTCTTTCCTGAGGTTTTATAAACTTGTCTGTGTTGCTAGTTTCTGTTGTGATAATAGAGTGAGAGTAAAAGCCAATCGCATGCAGAGGGTGCATCTCCCACTACATAACATGTTTTGGGGGCCTCCAACTGCTGTCTGGGCGGAGCAGTACACCCACTTTCTCCTATCTACACTTCACTAACTTCTACTTGCATGTACATCTAAATTTTATTGATTCTCAGTTACAATGGGTCCATCAGGATTTGTCTTCTGTGTCCTTCCTCTCTGAGGAACCACCCGGCTTGACACACATACGATGGAGCGACTGATAACCTCGTAGTTTGGTCTCTTAAACTCCATCAATCCAAGGGACATCAGAGTAAAAGCAAAAACAGTAGCTGGTTATACCATAAAAATCTTTTTAAGGATTTAGTTTCTAAGAACTAATGGAGCACATCAAACAAATTTTTATCCACATTAAGAAATCGTCAGTTGGTACTGCCCTAAACTTCTGGTTATGATTACAGAACACGAACAAACTTTATTTACATATAGCAGGAAAAAATGAATCGAAAACTCAAAATAACCCTTTCAACCTGGGAATAAATATGTGTTATAGACAGCCCAAGGCAAATAAGTGGAGAACTAAAACCATAAATTTACAAATACATCTTACATAATTATCCTATATATTATATTTCCTTATAGAACAGAGTATGGATTGGTAGAAAAAACTAATAGCAAAACATTTCGTTGGCTGTGATCCAGCAACTACACTCCTGGAAATGGAAAAAAGAACACACTGACATCGGTGTGTCAGACCCACCATACTTGCTCCGGACACTGCGAGAGGGCTGTACAAGCAATGATCACACGCACGGCACAGCGGACACACCAGGAACCGCGGTGTTGGCCGTCGAATGGCGCTAGCTGCGCAGCATTTGTGCACCGCCGCCGTCAGTGTCAGCCAGTTTGCCGTGGCATACGGAGCTCCATCGCAGTCTTTAACACTGGTAGCATGCCGCGACAGCGTGGACGTGAACCGTGTGTGCAGTTGACGGACTTTGAGCGAGGGCATATAGTGGGCATGCGGGAGGCCGGGTGGACGTACCGCCGAATTGCTCAACACGTGGGGCGTGAGGTCTCCACAGTACATCGATGTTGTCGCCAGTGGTCGGCGGAAGGTGCACGTGCCCGTCGACCTGGGACCGGACCGCAGCGACGCACGGATGCACGCCAAGACCGTAGGATCCTACGCAGTGCCGTAGGGGACCGCACCGCCACTTCCCAGCAAATTAGGGACACTGTTGCTCCTGGGGTATCGGCGAGGACCATTCGCAACCGTCTCCATGAAGCTGGGCTACAGTCCCGCACACCGTTAGGCCGTCTTCCGCTCACGCCCCAACATCGTGCAGCCCGCCTCCAGTGGTGTCGCGACAGGCGTGAATGGAGGGACGAATGGAGACGTGTCGTCTTCAGCGATGAGAGTCTTTTCTGCCTTGGTGCCAATGATGGTCGTATGCGTGTTTGGCGCCGTGCAGGTGAGCGCCACAATCAGGACTGCATACGACCGAGGCACACAGGGCCAACACCCGGCATCATGGTGTGGGGAGCGATCTCCTACACTGGCCGTACACCACTGGTGATCGTCGAGGGGACACTGAATAGTGCACAGTACATCCAAACCGTCATCGAACCCATCGTTCTACCATTCCTAGACCGGCAAGGGAACTTGCTGTTCCAACAGGACAATGCACGTCCGCATGTATCCCGTGCCACCCAACGTGCTCTAGAAGGTGTAAGTCAACTACCCTGGCCAGCAAGATCTCCGGATCTGTCCCCCATTGAGCATGTTTGGGACTGGATGAAGCGTCGTCTCACGCGGTCTGCACGTCCAGCACGAACGCTGGTCCAACTGAGGCGCCAGGTGGAAATGGCATGGCAAGCCGTTCCACAGGACTACATCCAGCATCCCTACGATCGTCTCCATGGGAGAATAGCAGCCTGCATTGCTGCGAAAGGTGGATATACACTGTACTAGTGCCGACATTGTGCATGCTCTGTTGCCTGTGTCTATGTGCCTGTGGTTCTGTCAGTGTGATCATGTGATGTATCTGACCCCAGGAATGTGTCAATAAAGTTTCCCCTTCCTGGGACAATGAATTCACGGTGTTCTTATTTCAATTTCCAGGAGTGTATAAGCTATTTAATTACAGGACGTATATACACCCACTACGGTTGCACAAAATTTTGTCAACTGACCACGATTTTGATTTTTCATCAGAAAAAAAGTTACATGGAATACATGCAATCACACCATGGTTTCTGTTTGGCGAGAGCACTTTTGCTCAGACGTTTTAAACCATGGTGTGATTACATGTATTCCATGTAACTTTCTATTCTGATGGAGATTGCCCTACTGCAATCGAAACCATGGTCATCTGACAAAATTTTGTGCAACCGAAATGCCTGTATATATGTCCTGTAAATTAATAGTAAAAAATTGATTCTATAACACACTGTCACAATGCAATACATGGTACTGAAATATCTTAAATCTTAGGTCAATGATGTGTAATATTAATCTACTTTCAGCTTCTTGAGCTCAACTTAGTATTATCATAGAAAAGTGTGAACGATAGCTGTGTGTGTGTGTGTGTGTGTGTGTGTGTGTGTGTGTGTGTGTGTGTGGACACAAAAAAGCGCAGTAAAATCCTTATGCAACTAAACCCTTAAGTAGCTTTGGCTTCTATGTACGAATAAGATTATCTTTTGCTTTTCTTTATTTATTAACATAAATGTCTAGTACTACTGAAAAAAATCCATGGTGCATTAACAAGTAACTGACTTCACCACAGTGCCAGCAGAAAAAGACACAATTTGGAAATGCAATGTAGTGCGTGTGACATATAGGAACACGTCGACGATAATGATAATGTACTCTTATTATAGTGATTGAAACGGTAGCGAATTGTGAAGAATATACCACGTATTTGTCGTTATTGAAAAACCAATCAAAACTTCTAAAAATAGCTCAACTTCTTATTTACTAAAAATAACCAGTGTGTCTTTTCGTGAATTAATCAAAATTATTAAGTGATTCATGATGGGTGAAACCAGCAATAAAAAAATAGCTACGCACATGTCGCCTATGTAGCCAAACAGTAACCCCAGGCCCACTCCAATAACCTGTGAGTAGGACAAGACGTCGTTGACGGCCTGCCGGTTGTCGCAGACCCAGTTCATCTGTGACGTCACCGTCAGGGAGAACCAGGTGTCGTCGTACTCCCAGCCGTGCTGGCACTTCACAGGTTCCCTGCTGCCGCCGGAGTCCGTCACATCGCTCTGGTTGTACATCAGGCACTTGCTGAACGAGGCCCCTTCCCTGTAACAAGCAGGAAATAGCGGTAGGGCACAAAAGAGGAGCTCACTGCTTACTCAAATGACGCGAAAACCGTGTAAAACGAAATATCGGAAATAATTAGATCCAGACAAGAAAAGACACTCTTGATATTACTGGAGAACTTTTTGTAGTGTAATATTAACACGCGACTGTTTTGTGACCTTGAATTGTCTCTATACGCTGTGAAATGCACAAATGTTTTGAACAGTGGCACATGCGAAAATGTCAATGTATGTGGGCGGAGATAGGTACTAGCTTGGGCAGCCACAAGCTGTGGTGTCACCGCCAGACACCACACTTGCTAAGTGGTAGCCTTTAAATCGGCCGCGGTCCGTTAGTATACGTCGGACCCGCGTGTCGCCACTATCAGTGATTGCAGACCGAGTGCCGCCACACGGCAGGTCTAGAGAGAGATTTCCTAGCACTCGCCCCAGTTGTACAGCCGACTTTGCTAGCGATGGTTCACTGACAAAATACGCTCTCATTTGCCGAGACGATACTTAGCATGGCCTTCAGCTACGTCATTTGCTACGACCTAGCAAGGCGCCATTACCAGTTACTATTGATGCTGTAAAACATGTACCGTCAAGAGCGATGTTCACCATTTATGGATTAAAGTTAAGTATTCCACAGCTACGTCCTTTTTTGCTAGTCTAATTTCCTTGACCTGTTCCAGACCTCACGCCAGCCTGCGTGAGCTAAAACGCGTGCCTTTCGGCTTCCTCTCACACCGGGTTGGCTCTCTTGCCAATCCACAACACAAGCAACTGAACGTATTTTCTAAGTACACAAAGTCTTAATATTAGCCTTGATTATTTTTTTCTTTCAGCCCTCGTACACGATATTTTCAGGGGAGCTTAAGAACATGCCTGCAGTAAATGGCCTTTCCATTGTGACTGAGTTGGTGGAGCAAGTTCAAATTTGTTGCAGCGCAAGCACCTAACCAGAAGTCGAAATATAATAATGGACGAACACGCCACGACGAATAGTTCCTTAGCAGTGGCAGCAGCATCGTTTCTTCTGCACCGATGTAGGTATCTACTGGACGACATGAAATTTATGACTCAGTATGCTGACAGATGTCTTATAAAAGTTCCAATAGGCATTACCGGAGAAAACAAAAGTATTTCATATACTGACCTAGAAGGGAAATGTTACGTCATGAAGCACCATTCCGATGTATATGAGACTGTGGAGATGTTCATCACATGACGAGTTGTTAAATGATTAAACTTTTATTCCTTCTGGAAATAGTGTAAATTAACAACATCAGTATGAGGTGTGACACCCGTGGGCCCCAAGACACACTTGTGTTTTTCGTGTTGTGGAAGCAAACAGCCTCCTAATGTGGCCTTGGGGAACCTCTTGTCATGCCTGAAACACATGGTGGGTCAGTCACAAAAGTTGCTGGCTAGAAGCCCGTAGGAAGTATACGTCATCCCGTCGTGTTCCCTGTAGCTGACAAATCAGAGGACTGGTCAAACTATTCAGAGATTCGTACATTTCTCAAAGTGTTTATGGTGATAACTGCAGTGTGAGGTCTCGCATTGTCCTGAAACATTGGGACCCTGATCATTAAAATTATGACAACATGATTTCAGACAATGGAAAATCCAGGATGGAATGTAACAATACGAGAAAAGGAAAGTTACTGCTCACTATATAGAGGAGATGCTGAGTCGCGATAGGCACAATTAAATGATTTATACAGTCATAGCTTTCGGCCATTAAGGTCTTTGTCAGCACTAGATACACATACACACACGCACACACACACACTCACGCAAGCACAACTTGCACACACGTCTGCAGTCTCAGAGAGCTGAAACTACACTGCCAAGTTTAGTTTCTGCAGTAAGGACATAGAGGCTTATCTCATGAGGGGTAAGATAGATACTACCTACAGGAAAATTAAAGAGACCTTTGCAGAAAAGAGAAAAACCTGCATGAATATGAAGAACTCAGATGGAAACCCAGTTCTAAGCAAAGAAGGGAAAGCAGAAAGGTGGAAGGAGTATATAGAGGGTCTATACAGGGGCGATGTTCTTGAGGACAATATTATGGGAATGGAAGAGGATGTAGATGAAGATTAAATGGGAGATACGATACTGCATGAAGAGTTTGACAGAGCACTGAAAGACTTAAGTCGAAACAAGGCCCTGGGGGTAGACAACATTCCATTAGAACTACTGACAGCCTTGGGAGACCCAGTCCTGACAAAACTCTACCATCTGGTGAGCAAGATGTATGAACAGGGGAATACCCTCAGACTTCAAGAAGAATATAATAATTCCAATCCCAAAGAAAGTAGGTGTTGACAAATGTGAAAATTACCGAACTATCACTTTAATAAGTTACAGCTGAAAAATACTAACGCGAATTCTTTACAGACGAATGGAAAAACTGGTAGAAGCCGACCTCGGGCAAGATCAGTTTGGATTCCGTAGAAATGTTGGAACACGTGAGGCAATACTAAGGAAGGGCAAACCTACGTTTCTAGCATTTGTAGACTTAGAGAAAGCTTTTGACAATGTTGACTGGAATACTCTCTTTAAAATTCTGAAGGTGGCAGGGGTAAAATACAGGGAGCGAAAGGCTATTTACAATTTGTACAGAAACCAGATGGCAGTTATAAGAGTCGAGGGATATGAAAGGGAAGCAGTGGTTTGGAAGGGAGTGAGACAGGGTTGTAGCCTCTCCCCGATGCTATTCAATTTGTATATTGAGCAAGCAGTAAAGGAAACAATAGAAAAGTTCGGGGTAGGAACTAAAATCCATGAAGAAGAAATAAAAACTTTGAGGTTCGCCGATGACATTGTAACTCTGTCAGAGACAGCAAAGGACTTGGAAGAGCAGTTGAACGGAATGGACAGTGTCTTGAAAGGAGGGTATAAGATGAACATCAACAAAAGCAAAACGAGGATAATGGAATGTAGTCGAATTAAGTGGGGTGATGCTGAGGGAATTAGATTAGGGAATGAGACACTTAAAGTAGTAAAGGAGTTTTGCTATTTGGGGAGCAAAATAACTGATGATGGTCGAAGTAGAGAGGATATAAAATGTAGACTGGCAATGGCAAGGAAATCGTTTCTGAAGAAGAGAAATTTGTTAACATCGAGTATAGATTTAAGTGTCAGGAAGTCGTTTCTCAATGTATTTGTATGGAGTGTAGCCATATCTGGAAGTGAAACATGGACGATAAATAGTTTAGACAAGAAGAGAATAGAAGCTTTCGAAATGTGGGGCTACAGAAGAATGCTGAAGATTAGATGGGTAGATCACATAACTAATGAGGAGGTATTGAATAGGATTGGGGAGAAGAGAAGTTTTTGGCACAACTTGACAAGAAGAAGGGATCGGTTGGTAGGACATGTTCTGAGGCATCAAGGGATCACCAATTTAGTACTGGAGGGCAGCATGAAGGGTAAAAATCGTAGAGGGTGACCAAGAGATGAATACACTAAGCAGATTTAGAAGGATGTAGGCTGCAGAAGGTACTGGGAGATGAAGAAGCTTGCACAGGATAGAGTAGCGTGGAGAGCTGCATCAAACCAGTCTCAGGACTGAAGACCACAACAACAACAACCGTGATTCCAGGAACCGGAGGGATAGGGGTCTTGAAACTCGCTGCCTCTCTACTCGACCCCTTCGTCCCCCTCTGGCCCCCTTTGCTATACGTGTATGTATTCTTAGTCAGCAAGGTCTGAGAAGAGTCAAGACTTGTTCTGAATCTAAATGGTATAATCGGAAGTGACGACATGATTATGTAAAGGGGCGGGGCTGGGCTGAGTTGTGTGAATCTCCTTACATTAAGGTCCCAGACAAGTCGAGACTTGTTGATGTATTAAAACTTGGAGGTTTCTTATTTCGCATATTACAGAGATGCGGGCTGTACACGCATCAGGTTGATGTCAGAATGTGACAGCAGTATACTCGCAGACTGCCAAGAACAATTACAGAAGGAATAGCCTATAATGATTAGGGCGTTTCGGAATAACTGTCCCCTTAACTTTTACGTTAATTTTAAACACATGTTTTCATTGTGTCAACCAGTGTTGCAAAAGGTTTCAATATGAATTTGGCAGTAACAAGGCGGCAAACAACCACATGTTTTATTTGCCATATTTGAATGATCGCCATAAAAGCAATTTTCGTTGTAAGGAACAGAGAAGCGTGACGTCAGCACACTCTGTAATGGAGATGCGTCAGTGGCGCGGGGTCTTTTGGGCCTCAGCTGTGGTCCCGGCCTGGGTAATGAGTTCAGGATAGGCATTGCTGGAGACAGCTTTTGTGCGACGTATCGGCCGCTCCGTGTGTGAAAGACCAAGTTTTATGCCATGTGTTGAACTCTTAAGTTAATTCATCATTGACGGGTGATGCGTGTAGTCTGACTGCGAAAACTCTACATAGGTGTCAAGACACTGAAGCGACCTGAACCATTACATTTTGCAGAGTCGCGATGTGCTGCTGTGAACAAAACTCTTTTTAAAGCAATTGGCTGCTAACTAGAGGTGCTAAAGAGAAATTGAATAGATATTGTTTGACCGTTTTATTACCGATTTTCTGTGAGTGCAGAATTAAGTGAGGGCCTTTAATTTCCGATTTTTCTGAAGTTATGACGCTTCCGGACTTCGAAACTGAGCGCCCAAGTGTAATGTTTCCTTGGTATGGTAGTTTTCTTTGTTCAGATAAGATGTGCTGCTAGCTTCACTGCACACATACGTGACTCTTACTGACGGACTGTTCTTGTTAAAACTCTTTCTGTCTTATTTCTTCTACTGTAAGACCGCCATTTGCAAATGAATTCTACTTGATTTGTTAAAATAAACTGTGTTCAATTTCAATAACTACTTGTCATCTCCAGTTACTTAACTACCTAAATTACTAATTTTATTTGCAGATGTTGCCGTATACTGTAATTAGCATCACATTCTAGATAAGTCAGTAAAATCTAAGGACTCTACAGCCAAGTTGGCCAAAGGGACGTAAACGAAGCACTGTGTAACCACCTCTAAGGCACATTATTGAGCCTAAAACCTAGGAGGTTGCACATTTACCCGACCCTCTACTAATTCTAACGCAACTTTCAGCACTAATTCTATTAGTCGAAGCTGCTGCTGGAATTGGCTTAGCATCTCCATGATGCTTTTGCGTTACTGAATTTATAACGAAATGTGCTGCTTGTAACCTCCCCCTACTTATCGACCTTAATGACAGTCAAAATTAAACCGTGTGTACCTAATGGAAATTTGGAAAAAGCAATCGTCACCGAAGTTAATCTGTCGGTAAAGAGGGAGGAAAGGGTTACATCTAAATGAAAGGAAAAATGCAAATGAAAATGGTGGAAATTAATTTTGGAAAGGGGTGAAGTTAATAAAGAAAGTAAATGTGCAGTCGTTGCGTTAACAATTAACTGGCGTTAGTTAGATATTAGAGATATGGAGAAAATTCCGGTCGCCAGTCCTATGGACAACTAGTATAATAACTGAAAAAGAAAGGTTATTGCACATATAATTAGCACTAAAAGAGTGACAAATGAAGGTTGACACGTGTTGTGTGAAAACTGAATGTTTGTCAGAAGTAATAAATTTCGCTACACTCTGACTTAATTTAGCAAAAGAATTAATAAAACCGGAAAATTGAAAGTTAATTTAGTGACTGAAATTAATAGTGAACTTTGTTTCTGAAGCGCTACGAAATTCAATAATATAAGGTTAGTCTTGGGCTACCTCAACTATCATTTCAAAAGCTACTTGAATCTACGCAATTTAAAAATAAGAGATTTAATTTTGAACTTGAATTAAATGATTCTGAACAGTCAACAACAGTAAAATTTAGTACGTACCAAGCTGAGCTGCAGTCACAGGTAAGCTAAAATATGGTAACAAAACTCGCACTCTTAATTTGTGCTTGTGTAATCCAAATATAGCTATGAATACCTTAACTGGACTTTGAAATTAAAGCAGTGTAATCGAATGGTATTACTTTAATGCTGGTGTTTGAATTTCAACGAGACTCGAGTTCATTTCGGAAAAGGAAGGGACCCTGCTTGGTAATGCAATTGGGACAATGAGCAACAAAGGTTCATGCTAAGTTGCTGTATTTTAGTGATGCTAATGGAATAGTTTGAAAAGCTGAGGTCTGCCATACAGTTCTACAACTTTACGTGCTTTCAGTCTTTCTTGTTGGTTGATTGAAGGTTTGAAGTCGTCGATCGAGTAGGTGGCGACAATCACTTATTGTCAGCTGTAGCTGTTGCAGAAGCTGGATGTTGGCGCGCCTTGTTCTCGACATGGTCACCAGGCGAAACGGGCTCTTGATGTGTGCCTGCTAATGTTTCCCGTCCGTGACACCATGTCAGAAACTATCATAGCAAATCGAGCGCAATTACATGCTGCCAAAGCCCGAAAGGGCGGCAACTCGCGGGAGCGTCACACAACACATCTGCTCCACCGCCCTACTCCAGCCAGACTGCTCTGCCTGCGCTCCACGCGGCAGAGTTAACACTACCCAAGATCCTAAACACTTTGGTTCTCTACACGATCTATCGATGTTATCGTTCGATAGCATAGTTTTCCCTAGGCAAGACCCAGCGTAAAGATACAAATAATATTTGCAAAACAAACCAATTATACATCGTCATAAATGCATATATATATATATATATATACACTCCTGGAAATGGAAAAAAGAACACATTGACACCGGTGTGTCAGACCCACCATACTTGCTCCGGACATGCGAGAGGGCTGTACAAGCAATGATATCACGCACGGCACAGCGGACACACCAGGAACCGCGGTGTTGGCCGTCGAATGGCGCTAGCTGCACAGCATTTGTGCACCGCCGCCGTCAGTGTCAGCCAGTTTGCCGTGGCATACGGAGCTCCATCGCAGTCTTTAACACTGGTAGCATGCCGCGACAGCGTGGACGTGAACCGTATGTGCAGTTGACGGACTTTGAGCGAGGGCGTATAGTGGGCATGTGGGAGGCCGGGTGGACGTACCGCCGAATTGCTCAACACGTGGGGCGTGAGGTCTCCACAGTACATCGATGTTGTCGCCAGTGGTCGGCGGAAGGTGCACGTGCCCGTCGACCTGGGACCGGACCGCAGCGACGCACGGATGCACGCCAAGACCGTAGGATCCTACGCAGTGCCGTAGGGGACCGCACCGCCACTTCCCAGCAAATTAGGGACACTGTTGCTCCTGGGGTATCGGCGAGGACCATTCGTAACCGTCTCCATGAAGCTGGGCTACGGTCCCGCACACCGTTAGGCCGTCTTCCGCTCACGCCCCAACATCGTGCAGCCCGCCTCCAGTGGTGTCGCGACAGGCGTGAATGGAGGGACGAATGGAGACGTGTCGTCTTCAGCGATGAGAGTCGCTTCTGCCTTGGTGCCAATGATGGTCGTATGCGTGTTTGGCGCCGTGCAGGTGAGCGCCACAATCAGGACTGCATACGACCGAGGCACACAGGGCCAACACCCGGCATCATGGTGTGGGGAGCGATCTCCTACACTGGCCGTACACCACTGGTGATCGTCGAGGGGACACTGAATAGTGCACGGTACATCCAAACCGTCATCGAACCCATCGTTCTACCATTCCTAGACCGGCAAGGGAACTTGCTGTTCCAACAGGACAATGCACGTCCGCATGTATCCCGTGCCACCCAACGTGCTCTAGAAGGTGTAAGTCAACTACCCTGGCCAGCAAGATCTCCGGATCTGTCCCCCATTGAGCATGTTTTGGACTGGATGAAGCGTCGTCTCACGCGGTCTGCACGTCCAGCACGAACGCTGGTCCAACTGAGGCGCCAGGTGGAAATGGCATGGCAAGCCGTTCCACAGGACTACATCCAGCATCTCTACGATCGTCTCCATGGGAGAATAGCAGCCTGCATTGCTGCGAAAGGTGGATATACACTGTACTAGTGCCGACATTGTGCATGCTCTGTTGCCTGTGTCTATGTGCCTGTGGTTCTGTCAGTGTGATCATGTGTTGTATCTGACCCCAGGAATGTGTCAATAAAGTTTCCCCTTCCTGGGACAATGAATTCACGGTGTTCTTATTTCAATTTCCAGGAGTATATATATATATATATATATATATATATATATATATATATATATATATATATATACAAAAATTGTAAAACAATTACAATATATTAAGACACCGAAATTTCATATCTTCAGGTAACTAAATAAGGAAAAAAATTATAGTACAATAGATGGAAATAGGAAGATATGCACTTCCGGCGTTCCATGCTCTTCTTGGGTCTACTCTGGTTTTTGTATCCATCATATCTGGTGCAGGTCACAGACTTATGAGCAATATTCAAATATTGGTGGAACCAGTGTTTTGTAAGTTATCTTTTAGCGGGTGGCTGTACTTCCTAGGTTCCTTTTCAATGAATCTGGCTGTAGTTTCCCTTATCTGCGATTAGTTTTCTATGGTCGCTCTGCTTCAAATCGCTCCGTACTCTAACTCCTAGATATTTTATTGACGTAACTGCTTTCAGTGATTATTCTGCAACCGTGTAATAATACAGTAATTTACCTTTCTACCTATTTATGCACAATACGTTATATTTATTTACCTTCATGGTAAACCACCAATCTCTCCACCAAACGTTGATCCTCTAGAGGTCTTCCTGCATTTCGCTCCAATTTTCTAACGTTTTGTCCTTCCTGTACACAACAGCATCATTCATGATAAGCCTCATGGACTTCTGATGTTATCGATTAGGTCATTTCTATACAGGTGGTTTGTATCCCGGAAAAAAATGTTCTTGTTGAGAGTTAACATTGGTAAGGCTGTGCTACAACTGGCCACCTCCTAACTATACGTCATACATGGATGGGATCAACGTTGTATTTTCAGATCGGATATCACCATTTTTATTACATATTCTGATTATTATGTGGTGTTCCCGTGGTGTAGGAGTAGCGTCTTAGATTAGTAACCACAACGTCCTCGGTCCCTTATGCGAAACTCTCTACCATTTAAATTTTGATTAATAATCAGCATTGGCGACTGAAGACTTGCGGCATAAGAAGTCACCCTCCTTCTACCAACGGCCTTGTCAACAGAGCCAGAGGAACGGACAGAGGTTCAGGGCACCCTCCTGGCTTTGGGATGGGGAACTGCCCCTAAAGGGGGAAGAATCAGCAGTGATCTACGGCATGAGGATGAGGAAGGCGATGGAAACCACTGCATTACAGACACATGACATGTATCCACAGGACATGTGGCCTGTAATTAAAAAGGGTCATGATGCTCTCTCTCCATTGGCAGAAGATTCCGGAATAGTCCCCCATTCGGGTCTCTGGGAGAGGACTGCCAAGAGAGAGGTGACCGTGAGAAAAAGATTCAATAACTGACGAAAGGATAACGTTCTGCTAGTCGGTGCGTGGATTTTCAGAAGTTTGGACGTGGTAGGGAAGCTAGAAAATTTGAAAAGGAAAATGCAAAGGCTCAATCTAGATCTAGGAGGGGTCAGTGAAGTGAAATGGAAAGAAGACAAGGATTTCTGATCAGATGAGTATAGGGTAATATGTAGCAGCAGAAAATGGTTTAAAGGGAATAGGTTTCGTTATGAATAGGAATGTAGGGCAGAGAGCGTTTTACTGTGAACAGTTCAGTGATGGGATTGTTCTTATCAGAATCGACAGTAAACCAACACCAACAACCGTAGTTCAAGTATACATACCGACGTCGCAAGTTGAAGGTGAAAAGATGTAGAAAATATATGTGGATATTGAAAAAATAATACAGTGTGGAAAGGGAGATGAAAATCTAATAGTCATGGGGGACTGGAATGGAGTTGTAGGGAAAAGAGTAGAAGAAAAGGTTACAGGAGAATATGGGTTTTGGACAAGGAATGAGAGGAGAAAGACTTATTGAGTTCTGTCGTAAGGATCTGCTACTAATAGCGAATACTTTGTTGAGGAATCACGAGAGGTGGAGATATACTTGGGAAAGGCTGGGTTATACGGGAAGATTTCAGTTAGATTACATCGTGGTCAGACAGAGATTCCGAAATCAGATACTGGATTGTAAGGCTTCCTCAGGAGCAGATATACACTCAGATCACGATGTAGTAGTGATGAAGAGTAGCCTGAAGTTTACGAGATTAGTCAGGAAGAATCAACACGCAAAGAAGTGAGATACGGAAGTACAAAGGAATGACAAGATACGCTTGAAGTTCTCTAAGGCGATAGATACAACAATAAGGCATAGCTCAGCAGGCAGTACAGTTGAAGAGGAATGGACATCTCTAAAATTGGCAATCACAGAAGCTGAAAAGAAAAAAACCTAGGTACAAAAAAGGTAATGCAAAGAAACCAAGGGTAACAGAAGAAGTACTTCAGTTGATCGGTGAAAGAAGGAAGTACAAAAATGTTAAGGGAAATTCAAGAATACAGAAATAGAAGTCGCTGAGGAATGAAATAAATAGGAAGTGCAGGGAAGTGAAGACGAAATGGACGCATGAAAAATGTGAAGAAATCGAAAAAGAAATGATTGTCGGAAGGACTGACTCAGCGCAGGAAAGTCAAAACAACCTTTGGTGAAATTAAAAACGAGGGTGGTAACATTAAGAGTGCAACGGGAATTCCACGGTTAAATGCAGAGGAAAGCCCGGATAGGTGGAAAGAGTACATTGAAGGCCTCTGTGAGAGGGAAGATTTGTCTGATCTGATAGAAGAAGAAACAGGAGTCCATTTAGAAGAGGTGTGGGATCCAATATTAGAATCAGAAATTAAGAGATGTTTGGAGGACTTAAGACCAAATAAGGCAGAAGGGATAGATAACATTCCATCAGAATTTCTAAAATCTTCGCGGAAAGTGGCAACAAAACGGCTATTCACGTTGGTGTGTAGAATGTATGAGACTGGCGACATACCACCTGACTTTCGGAAAAACATCATCCATACTACTACGAAAACTGCAACATCTCATGAACCCAAGTTACTGACAAGAATAATATACAAAAGAATGGAAAAGAAAACTGAAGATGTGTTGCATGACGATCAGTTTGACTTAAGGGAAGCTAAAGAAACCAGAGAGCCAATTCTGACGTTGCGGTTGATAATGGAAGTAAGTCTAAAGAATAATCAAGACACGTTCTTCGGATTTGTTGATCTAGAAAAAGCGTTCAGTAATGTAAAATGGTGCAAAACGTTCGAAATTCTGAGGAAAATAGGGATAAGCTGTAGGGAGAGGTGGGTAATATACAATATGGACAATAGTCAAGAGGGAATAACATGAGTGGACGACCAAGACCTAAATGCTGGGATTAAGAAGGTGTAAGACAGGGATGTAGTCTTTTGCCCCTACTGTTCAATCTGTACATCGAAGAAACAATGATGAAAATAAAAGAAAGGTCCAGGAGTGGAATTAAAAATTGAACGTGAAAGGATGTCTATGATGACATTGCTATCCTCAGTGAGAGTAAAGAAGAATTAGATGATCTTTTGAATGCAATGAGTGCTGAAAATGGATTGAGAGTAAACTGAAGAAAGACGAAAGTAATGAGAAGTAGCAGAAATGAGAACAACGAGAAACTTAACATCAGGATTGATGATCATGAAGTAGATGAAGTTAAGGAATTAAACTACCTAGGCAGCAAAATAACCAATGACGGACGGAGCAAGGAGAACATCAGAAACAGACTAGCACTGGCAAAAAGGAGATTCCTGACCAAGAGAAGACTACTAGTATCAAACATAGGCCTTAATTTGAGAAAGAAATTTGCGAGAATGTACGTCCGGAGTACAGCATTGTATCGTAGTGGAACAAAGAACAGAAGAGAACCGAAGCATTTCAGATGTGGTGCTATGGACGAATGTTGATAATTAGGTGGACTGATAAGGTAAGGAATGAAGACGATCTGCGCAGAATTGGAGAGGAAGGGAATATGTGGAAAACACTGAGAAGGAAAAGAGACAGGATAATAGGACGTCTGTTAAGACATCAGGTAGTGATTTCCATATTGGCAGAGGGAGCTGTAGTAGAGGAAGCTAGAGATTGGAATACATCCATTAAATAATGGAGGCCGTAGCTTGCAGCTGCTACTCTGAGATGAAGAAGTTGACTAAGAAGAGGAATTAATGGTGGGCCCCATCAGACCAGTCAGAAGACTGATGACAAAGAAATTCAGATTACACGCCAAAAAGTATGCACATTTTAATCAACCATTGTTGTCTATTCGTGATAGGTGGCGCTACCGTGACATTCCGCACACTCGTATTTTGTTCATTAGATGTCTCTATCGAAAGGCTTCCGAAAGTCAAGTAATATGCCTTAGATAGTATTAATGGTTTTCTTACGCTTCCTTATGGACACCTAATACCACTTTACTTTCTGTTAAACTTTCACGTCCCAATACAACGTATTGACTTCTGTTAATTAAAAATTCTTCGACCAGTCGCATCTTTGTGAGGATAATCCTTAAGGTTATATTTTGGTTCTTAGTCGACCATATGGTCCGGTTCCGAACTCCTTTCGGAAATCTGTGAGAATAAAATCAGCTGTGTCATTAGTTTCACAGCCATTCAAAGGTGAGCTACTTTCAGCTGAATGTTTTTTGCTGAAGCTCCCCTGATTCTTTCTGAAAAGTGTCTTTCTTCAAATAACGTCATATACGATGAACAACTACTATTCGACATTTATTGATAAGGGACGTCACAGTCCATTTTGCTTTCATATCTATATTGTGTTTAGCCTTGGATTCTACTGGGGGCTTGAATAATAGGTTTCCTCGAAATTTTCTCAGGCCACTCGCGGAATCCTTACGTCAACAATGCCACTTAGCGATATCTTCCTTCTTATCAACTTGACCGACTGGTGCGCGTCTGAAGTTGTTGTGTCAAAAGCAAGGTAAGAAAAGGAAAATCTCTAAAAGCGTACTTCTTGACATTTTGTAATTGTTTGTTCCCTCATGAAGTGGTTCCCGACTAAACACTGCTCGAGGTAGTGGAACGTTTAGCGTTTTGTAGTTGCATTCGACTTCTCATAGAAGCTAAGTTAAAGAAAGATAAACCTACGTTTATAGCATTTGTAGACTTAGATAAAGCTTTTGGCAATGCTGACTGGAATACTCTATTTCAAATCCTAAAGATGGCAGGGTAAAATACAGGGTGCGAAAAGATATTTACAATTTGTACAGAAATCAGACAGCAGTTGTAACAGTCGAGGGGCACGAAAGGGAAGCAGTGGTTGAGAAGGGACTGAGACAGAATTGTAGTCTACCCCCGATGTTATTCAATCTGTATATTGAGCAAGCACTAAAAGAAACAAAAGAAAAATTTGGAGTAGGCATTAAAGTCCAGGGAGAAGAACTTAAACCTTTGAGGTTTGCCGATGACATTGTAATTCTGTCAGAGACAGCTAAGGGCTTGGAAGAGCAGTAGAACGGAATAGACAGTGTCTTGAAAGAAGGGTATAAGATGAACATCAACAAAAGCAAAACGAGGATAAGGAAATGTAGTCGAATTACATCAGGTGATGCTGAAGGAATTACATTAGGAAATGAGACACTTAAAGTAGTAAAGGAATTTTGCTATTTGGGGAGCAAAGTAACTGATGATGGTCGAAGTAGGAGGGATATAAAATGTAGACTGGCAATGGCAAGAAAAGAGAATGGAAAAGAGAAATTTGTTAACATCGAGTGCAGATTTAAGTGTCAGGAAGTCCATTCTGAAAGTATTTGTATAGAGTGTAGCCACGTATGGAAGCGAAACAGACGATAAATAGTTTAGACAAGAGGAGAGTAGAAGCTTTGGAGAAGTGGTGCTACAGAAGAATGCTGAAGATTAGGTGGTACTGAATAGAATTGGGGAGAACAGAAATGTATTGTATAACCTGACCAGAAGTAGGGATCGGTTCGTAGGACACTTTCTGAGGCATTAAGTGATTACCAATTTAGTACTGGAGGGAAGCGTCCGGGATAAAAACCGTAAAGAGAGACCCGGAGATGAATACAGTAAGCAGAATTAGAAGGATGTGAGTTGCAGCAGTTACTCGGCGACGAAGAGGCTTGCACAGGATAGAGTAGGATGGGGGGAGGGGGGGGGGGCGGCATCAAATGGGTCGTTGGACTGAAGACCACAAGAACAAGAACAACAGTTGCATGACATGGCGAAGGTTCAAATTCCCATCCAGCTATCAGGGTCTTGGAAGAAGTCCAGATGGTTTAACTTTTTGTCGACGACGAGGTTGTTAGAGACGTAGTGATTAATCGTATTATGGAAGAAAAAGAAAGGAAATCAGGCTTAGCCATCCAAACGAACGATCCCAAATGTTGTCTTGGGTGAATTAGGGAAATCACAGGTAACCTGAATTTGTATTACTGGGCGGAGGTCAGTCTTCCCAAATACGGAGGGCGTTCAAAACGTTTTGCACAGTCGTCTCTAATTTTTTTTATTTTTTGCAGGAGGAGAATGACATTTTTTGTGAACATGCTTCGAACATCTAGCTGTAAGTTTGTGTATAAAAGCATTTTCTTTTATTTACAGGTAAGCCATAATGAACCGTGGAGTAGGTGTCAGGTGTCAGGTTGCGACAACGGTCGGTGATGGAGTTCCTCTTCAAGAAGGACGATGACTCTGCCACATCGGTTCACAGGAAGCTGTTCCATGTTTATGGGGAGGACACAGTGGATCGCAGCAGTATCCAGCGGTGGTTGCAGAGGTGTAAAGAAGGTGATTTCTCGCTACTGGACAATCCAAAATCCGTTAGACCATCGACGGCAGTGTGTGATGTGAATAAGGAGACCATTGATCAAATCATCCTAAATGACAGATGTGTGACGACACGACAGCTTGCTGAAATGACTCGTTTGTGATTGGGTAGTGTGGTATCACAGTCACTAAGGCACAGAAAAATATGTGCACGTTGGGTGCCTAGATTACTGACAAGAGAAATGAGGAAAAATGTGTGCGAGGGTCTCATGAAGACCTTCACTGAAGAGTGGAAACAGTGTTACCCAGGATGAAATATGGTTGTTCCTGTCCGAACCTGAGAGCAAAACCCAATCCATGGAGTGGCGCCATCTGGGTTCCCCTCAGAAGAAGAAACCAAGACTTTCACGAACAGCAGGCCGAAAGGTGATGGCCTCCTTCTTCTGGGATCAGTGTGGTGTCATTTTCATTGACTTTTTGGAATCTGGCTCCACAATTAACTGGGACCGTTACTGTTTGTCATTGGACAAGCTGCGACGTGCCATCAAGACCCACAGACCACAGCTTCAGGGTCAGCTCGTCAGACTACACCATGACAATGCCACACCCCCTACAGCCCTTATGATGCAGGAGAAAATCAGGGAAATGGGTTGGAAAATTGTTCCTCATCCCCCCTAGAGTCTGGACTTGCCTCCTTATGATTTTTACCTCTTTGGGCGTCTGAAGGCCCACCTGAGTGGTAAAACATTTGATAGTGAGAAAGACCTTATTTCCTGAGTCAAACGATGGTGTAAAAGTCAATCCCCAGAATTTTACCAATGTGTATTTACATCATGGAAAGAACGTTGGGCCAGATACGTCACAGCTGATGGAGGCTACAATGAGTAGGCTCAATGTATAGCTAAATGTTCCAAGTACGTTCACAAAAAATTTCATTCTTCTCCTGCAAAAAATTAAAGAAATGAGAGACGACCGTGCAAAACGTTTTGGACGCCCTTTGTACGAGTGCTGTGTCTCATCACTGCACCACCTCAACCGGACCCTGGTTTAATTAAATCGTTTATTCCTCCACCCTAGTAGCTCTGATGAGCTTTTTCCGTCATGATGTAAAATCGTAATCTTCCTTTTCGACTCCGCACGGTGTTTTCGTGTGAAAATGATGTCTGACTTGCTCCCATCACTCCCTCATCATCATAAGAATTGAGTGTGGAGGTAAGCTTCTGTTTTCTGTTTCTCCAGGACAATCCCAATGTTCCTGCTCATAATGAGCTCTGGGCTACGGGACAGACGGACTTCAGTAATGTTGGTCTGTAATTCTTTGTTTCGTCCAAGAATCTGACTCAGTATCACGTCAAAGCCTACTCAAACAAGTACACCAAAAATGAAATAGAATATCAGACGAAATTGGTGACTGCATTGAGGATTTCTTGATAGTCGGCTCTCTGGATGTTGTCTTGGATGGAGAATCATACACAGAGTAGAAGCACCTCCAGGTGTGCTCAAGGAAATGTGTTGAGTCCCTTGCTATTCTTGTTGTATATTCGCGACCTCATACTCGCTCACTGGCCATACCGGACTCGAGAGTCCATTACCGCAGCAAAGTGTTTTCGCCACCTGTCCCTGTCTTGGGCTATTTCCTTCCATTCACCTTCAATGCCTAGGCTCCTCAAATCAGCCTTCACATTTTCCTCCCATCTACGCCTCGGTCTCCCCACAGGACGTTTTCCCTCTAAGTGCCCTATCAGTACTCTGCGCGCTGCCCTGCCCTCATCCATTCGAGCTACGTGACCCGCCCATCGCAGCCGACGTGATTTAATAATACTGATTGTGTCAGGGCTTGAATAGAGTTCGTGAAGCTCTTCGTTATGCAGTTTTAGCTACTCTCCGCTAATGTCATCACTTTTTGCTCCGAAAATTTTCCTCAAAATTTTGTTTTCAAATACTCGAGACAGCTTTTCATTTTGCGCAGTGAGAGATCAAGTCTCACACCCATACAGCATAACTGGTGGAATAATAGTTTTGTATATTCTAATCTCTAAATTCCTAGACAATATCCGTGATGAAAGTAATCTATTCAGTGAGAAGTAGCACGCATTTCCCGCCCGTAATCTCTTCTTCAGTTCGGATTCAAACTCATTTCTCGAAGTAATGTCCACGCCTAGATACTTAAATGTGTTCACTTCTTCAAACTGCATGTCTCAAACTCTTAACATTTCATGATCTACAGCTGTTGGCATTCTAATAGTAACCAGGTATTTAGTTTTGTCTTAACTTATCCTTAGACCTACATCTTCACTAGCCTTGATTAACGCATTCGCATTTGCTGTTACAGATTCTTTCCTATCGCTAATGATGTTTAGATCATCTGCATACCCTAATATCTTAATATTTCCATTTAACTCCACACCCTCTGAATTATCTGCTGCCATTTGCATAATATATTCGCGACCTGGAAGACAATATAAATAGTAACTTCACATCTTTTGTAAGTGATTCGTTTATCTGTAATAAAAAAAACTGCACGAACAGTCAGAGCTAGGTATGAGACAAACAGACCAGTTAAAACCTATCCCGGTATTTTAGTTTTGGATAACCAGTATTTTTTGGTGTTTCTTTGGTCTCCGTTATAACAGGCGTTTTTTATTTTTAACTAATAACCGAATAAAAAAATCGAAATATCTGTTAGCCATAGAAGCAGTGCAAAAATTTTTTGTTTTTAAATAAACATTTTTAAAAATGGAGTAATTTTTATTCGCACAATTTGCACTGGTTTGTAATATTGGTTACTTTGGAAAACGTCAAAATTTCTCAATCTTAGTTCGATGTTGTTGTTGTTGTGGTCTTCAGTCCTGAGACTGGTTTGATGCAGCTCTCCATGCTACTCTATCCTGTGCAAGCTTCTTCATCTCCCAGTACGTACTGCAGCCTACATCCCTCTGAATCTGCTTAGTGTATTCATCTCTTGGTCTCCCTCTACGATTTTTACCCTCCACGCTGCCCTCCAATATTAAATTGGTGATCCCTTGATGCCACAGAACATGTCCTATCAAGCGATCCCTTCTTCTAGTCAAGTTGTGCCACAAACTCCTCTTCTCCCCAATCCTATTCAGTACCTCCTCATTAGTTATGTGATCTACGCATCTAATCTTAGTTCGATATCTACATTTATTACGGGAAATAATAGGAATAAAATACCGAAAATCGTTTATTTCAGAAGCCGTATATTTTCAGCGGTTTTAATAGGTTAAACTGCGTGGAAAAAACCGAAATAATCGAAAACCGGTTATTTCTATAACCACTATCCCTAGTCAGAGCTTGATAAGATTTCAAGGCCGTGCAAGGACTAACAACTTGTTTTAAAGGTACTGAAATGTAAATTTTTGCTTTTCACAAAACGCAAATAGTCCAATCCTACGACTACAGTACAAATAAATACAAATGGAATGACAACAAAACCTCAGTCGTATGTGAACCAGGTGGTGTACATTGGTTCATTCGTATGATACTGGGAAGATTAAACGGGGATACAAATGAGACTGCTTACAAAACATTCGTACGTCCAGAATATTGTTCAACTGAGTAGGACCTATACGAAATATGATTACAGGTGTTATCAAATGTAAGGAAATAGGGCAGCGCAAATGGTCACAGGTTTGTTTGACCAACGGGTCATCCGACAGCGTCATTGAGATGCTGAAAAACCTGAACTGATAGACTGTAATGTCGTTGCCCGCCCCATCGCAGTATAGATTGTCGACTCACTCGCCAGCGCGGGGAGTGACGTCATTGTTAGAGATAAAGCACTGGATATACAGAGCTGAACAATTCGCTATTTTGAATACCAATCCGAAGACAGTGTTGTGTGCTTCGCGTGGCGTAGGAAAGTGAATCGACGAACTTTGCTTAATTTTATTGTTCCACAGCGTCAAACAGCTGAGTGTGCAGCTCCAAATTGCTCAAATAATAGCAGAAATGGTCGCTATAAGTTTTATCGGTTTGCTTCAGATATAGATCGGCGTAAAAGGTGGCTTGTGAATTCAAGGCGTAAAGACTGAACAACAAAATCGAGCGCTACTTGTATAATGTAAGTAAAATGCTTTTTTCTTTGTTTTAAAAATAGATGTGCTCACAGACCGGTGGTCATGAAATTATATTTGTAAGATGTGTGTTTAGTTATCTTGCTGCAGATTACATAACATGACGTAATATTGTAAGTTTAAAGTAAGCTACTTTTCTTGATTTTATTTACAACTGTATAAAACCACAGTTCATCCTAAGGAGCTGTTAATTTTATAGAAAGAGTAAATTAATAATGCTTTATCGCAGCTTGTTGGCAATAACAAAATATTTGCAGTTTTTTTTTACTTTTTAAGTAATTTCTGACAGATTTCTTTGAAAGCTTTTGAAATACTCAATACAATTCGCATCAGTAATATACTTTGGGTACTCATGCAATTCCCTCTTGTGATGACATGAAATTTTGGATTAATTCTAATGTCTGATGTCACCCGTCGGCCTTGAGCAGTGACGTCATGCCTAAGGCAAAGACTCTACACTGGGGCAATCTTTGAAAGCAACTATCATATTCGTAAACAAACGAATGTAGCGTACGATAAAATTACAATCACAGTTGACATGATTAATTACTCAGCCATGAATTATGTCGAAAAGATGTGAAGGTAATGGAAGCAAATGAGAATAGAACAAGAGGAGCACACTTGTCTGAAATAAATTATTATTGTAATTTATGTGAGTGAGAAAAGTACAGAGAACCTGTAAATCCATTACAGTATATCACTTTCTGAAGTCGTGATATTGCGAAATAGCGTTAATTTATTATCAAATAATTATCGAATTAACAAGACTACTGCGGGAAAATGGGGGTTTAGGGGTTGGAAGAAATTAAAATGTAACACAACAACGGGAAACATGAAATAAATAATAACGTATATGAAAAATAAAAAAAGAACAGGAGCATGAAATGTGGAGATACCGACACAGAAATCCTAAAAGAAACGCCAGTACACAAGTAACGGAAACTTAAAAAATGTAACAAATGTTGGAACCGGCAACTAGAATTAAGCTATATCGCTCATTTCTAGTTCCCGATTCCAAAGAATCCACGGTTTGTTATTTAGGCCATTTTTGCAACAAGTGTTTGTGTTACAACGCTACATGTTTCCTACATTCGGTACTACTCTCTTCACTATTTTTTACTTTTTCGCCGCAGTCCAGAGATCAATAAGAGCTCTCTACAAATCCTACAAAAACCGAGTTCACGCACTTACTGCAAACGTGCCCAAAATTATGAACCATCGAATGGTTGGAATCGGTAACAAGAACTGACCTGCCGTATAGGTTAATTCTAGTTATCGATTCCAATATTTCCATGGTTCGTAATTTAGATCGTTTTTCCGGCAGGTGCGTACACTGAAATGTAATAGGATTTCTACGTTTGTAATTGCTCTCTAAACTACTGGGAAAACTGACAAATACTGGAATCGGTGACTATAATTATACTATATAAGAGCTCAATTCTAGTTACTGATTCCAGCTATTGCACTGTTCATTATTTAGATCGTTTTTTCAGCAGGTGTGTGTACTGAAATGTAATACTATCTCTGTATTTGTAATTGCTCTCTGAACTCCTGCGAAAAAGTAACTAATATTGGAATTGGAAACTAGAATTAATGTATATGGGTCAGTTCTAGTTATCGATTCCAATACTTCTTACGTTTTGTGAATTTTGTTGTTTGTGTACTGTCTTTTGTTTTAGGATTGTTGTGTCAGTCTCCAAATTTCATGCTACTGTTTCACAGATGTTATTATTTACTTCATTTTCCCGTAGCCGTATTACATTTTACTTTCTCCCCGTCCAAAACCCCCACTTGCCAGTTGTAGTCCCCTTTGATTTAATAATTATTGTTATAAATTAACGCCATTTTATAATATTACGACTTCATCACGCGCTATGGTTAATGAATTTTATTTAAAGGTTCTCTGTGTTTTTCTTTCTCGCATAAATTACGACGGTAATTTATTTCAAGCATAAATATTTCTCTTTGGGTTTGCTCTTATTTACCTCTATTATCTCCAGTTCGTTTCGATGTAATTCGCGCGTAACTAAATAACAGCGTGAACTGTGACTGATTTTATCGTATGCTACATTTCTTTGTTTAGGAATATCATCCGCTGCTTTCAAACATTGCCTTTGTCTAGCATCCTTGCCTCTGGTATGACGTCATTGCTCAAAGCTGACGAGTGGAATCAGACACTAGAATTTTATGCCTGTTGTGTTCCATTTTAACGTTATTCCGTAACTGTTTACGAATGCAACTCTTACTTAGCGTAAACTTAGACGTGGATATACAACATATAAACCAGAAAATACGATACTGGAGACGTATTTCAACAGTATTTGGTAAATATGTAGTAGAGCAACGTATGATTTGCGTGGAACGTAAGTGAATGTATCATATCTCGAAATACTCGTCTAATCGCCTACTTTAATTTGCTTGCCTCTTAAAGTCAAATCTGAGCGAATACATTTACTACGCTGTAATATTATCTGCGCAAGGAATGTACATTTGATGAATTTAAAATTAGAGTTTTAAACGAGCACCTTCAACGTGGTATTCAAAATGGTGGATTGTCTAGTTTATACTATACAGTGCTTTAGTTAGTGCCTTAGCGGTAGACGCTACACATAGTGCCGGAGTCGTGGCGTGCGAAAACGGAAATTCCAGCACTTTGGTGAGATATGGTCAAGGCTTTCACCGTAAAGGCCGTGTGTTTTACAGTTTTTTCAACAGTACCAGCGAAGTATTATGAAAGGTGCAAGTTGCACAGTCCTGTGCCACATCGTCAAGGTAACAGCCAGCCGCGTCGCCACTGTTACGGAATCAACAAGCATGCCTTGATCCTGATTCGGTGATTATTCTGATTGAGGCGAACTTGTCATCTGTGTAACTGAATTTTACGAGTGGACACTTGCGTTCGCATATCGCATCGATAAATCAACAGCCAGCCACGCCGCGAAACGGTTGTGTGTGAACTCGTAAAAAACGTTAGTTGAACACTTTGGATGAATTAACATTAAAGGCGAGAAATGTGTCGACAGCGATTTTGCTTGTTTACAGAACCAGTAGTCGAATAGAGAGGCTGTGCAGTACAACTATAGGGTATACTGTACTGCAAGTACACCGTGTGGCAGAAATAGTAATTACGTAAACGCTCCTGTCGGAGCACAAGAAAAGACGAATACGATCCTCTTTAAAACACTCTGACAGAAAAGTGGGAAACCAATTACCTCAATCCTCATTCCGTTTTCCACGCCAAACATTTTGGCATGTGGACGTTTTCGCGCTCTTTTAACACAGAGCGTTCTAAATCGTCTTACACAGTCTCTCTTTAAAGTTAAGCCTTCATACTCAGCATCTCCCTCTCACTGCCACAGTCTACATACGTCTCTCACATTGTCTCCCTTTTCACCCATTGGTTTACAGTATACCCTGCTGCCACTGTCTCCTCACGCAGTTACACTGTCCGCAGCTCGTGGTCTAGTGGCTAGCGTTGCTCGATCACGGGGTCCCAGGTTAGATTCCCGGAAGAGTTGGGGATTTTCTCCGCCCGGGGACTGGCTGTTTGTGTTGTCCTCATCATTTCATCATCAT
This sequence comes from Schistocerca americana, assembly GCF_021461395.2. Classification (NCBI taxonomy): domain Eukaryota; kingdom Metazoa; phylum Arthropoda; class Insecta; order Orthoptera; family Acrididae; genus Schistocerca; species Schistocerca americana. The sequence goes on from NC_060121.1 coordinate 979,813,705, forward strand.
TCATACAAGTGGCGAGACTGGACTGAGTAAAGATTGGGAATTTGTACAGGCGCTGATAACCACACAGTTGAGCGCCCCACAAACCAAAAATCATCATCATCATCATCAGTTACACTGTCTCCATTTTTCTTTCTTTCTCCCTGCAACTGTCCCCGCCATACTCCGACAGCTCAATAATTTCAGGGGTCTAACGAAACCCTATACTAACGTGTTTAAAATTTCGGTCCAAAATGCGCCGTCGCCCATAGATACGTGTTAAAAGTCCGCTGGTCTGAAAGTGTTCAGATCCCCAGGCCTATGTATGGTCTCCGCTCATCTGTATTTTTCATTTCCAGTGTCTTCTTTCTCTTCTTCTCCCACTGCTTCTATCGCTTTCTGTTTTTACTGACACTGCCTCTCTCCTCTCTCTTTTGACGCCACTGTTATTGTCTTCATCCACCTCTCTTTCTCTTACACTACCACTTTCTCTTTCCCACCGTTACTGGCTCCTCTCTCTTTCTCTCCCACCGACACTGTCTCGTCTCTCTTCCACCGTCACTGTTTGCCTGCTACTCTGTTTCAGCACAAAAAATCGCGAATATGTCAGCATGCCAAACTTTTTGATGAGGAGGGCGGAATGACGTTTGAGGTGACTGGTACCGCACATCTTCTGTCAAAGTCTTTTAAAGAGGAACATAGCCGCCTCGTTTGTGCTCCGACAGGAGTATTTCCCCGATAGCACTCTTCTATTCCTTGTTAGAGCAAGGTATGCTGGTTATATAAAACCAGTTCCAGAGGTCAGTGAACCTTTGACAGTTCACTGATAGACACACAACAAAAAGCTTTGCATCACCCTGGTTCCCAGAACTCCTGAAAATAGACGTTGACTGTGGATATTGTATCACAGACACAGTCCCTTTGACTGTTCAAAGATGCCACTAAACCCGTCCAAAGATGTAAACAAGCACGCATGAGCAGCGCCTACTAGGCGCAGGGGGTCCGACAGCCGATCAGTTCCAGTCATTCCACCAGGAAGGAGGTACCCGGCTCGTGTTGCCTATAGTTCAACCACGCCTAGACGGCCAATACCGCGGTTCGATCGCGTCCGCATTGTTACTTTCTGCCAGGAAGGGCTGTCAACAATGGAAGTGTCCAGACATCTCGGAGTGAACCAAAGCGATGTTGTTCGAACATGGAGGACATACACAGAAACAGGAACTGTCGATGACATGCCTCGCTCAGGCTGCCCGAGGGCTACTACTGCAGTCGATGACCACTACCTACGAATTATGGCTCGGAGGAACCCTGAGAGCAATGCCGCCGTGTTAAATAATGCTTTTCGTGCAGCCACAGAACGTCGTGCGGAAATTCACTCCCGACGTCCATGGCGAGGTCCACCCTTGCAATCACGGCACCACGCAGCGCGGTACAGGTGGGCCCAACAACATGGACCGTTCAGGATTGGCAGCACGGTCTCTTCACCGATAAGTGTCGCATATCCTTCAACCAGACAATCGTCGGAGACGTGTTTGGAGGCAACCTGTTGAGGCTGGACGTCTTAGACACACTGTCCAGCGAGTGCAGCAAGGTGGAGGTTTCCTGCTGTCTTGGGGTGGCATTATGTGTGGCCGACGTACGCCGCTGGTGGTCATGGAAGGCACTATAACGGCTCTACGATACGTGTATACCACCCTCCGACGGATAGTGCAGCCTTATCAGCAGCATACTGGCGAGGCATTCGTCTTCATGGACGACAATTCGAGCCCCCGTCATGCACGTCATGTGAATGACTTCCTTCTGGATAACTACATCGCCGAACTAGAGTGACCAGCAAGTTCTCCAGACATGAACCCTATCGAACATGCCTGGGATAGATAGATGTAAAAGGGCTGTTTATGGACGACGTGACTCATCAACCACTCTGAGGGATCTACACCGAATCGCCGTTGAGGATTGGGACAATTTTGACCAACAGAGCCTTGATGAACTTTTGGATAGTATGCCACAACGAATACAGACTTGCATCAATGATAGAGGACGTGCTACTGGGTATTAGAGGTATCTGTGTGTACAGCAATCTGAACCACCACCTCTGAAGCTCTCGCTGTATGGTAGTACAACATGCAATGTGTGGTTTTAATGAGCAATAAAAAGGGCGGACATGATGTTTATGTTGACCTCTATTCCAATTTTCTGTACAGGTTGTGGAACTCTGGGAACCGAGGTGATGAAAACTTTTTTTGATGTGTGTAATTCGACAAATTTAGATACTTTGACACATATAGACAATGAGAAAGCATGATATAAGTTTAACACAAAATAGTTTGACATTTTTCTTGGATTCTTTGCGCATTTATAGCAGATCACCGAAATGTCTGGCTCATGGTATCTTAAAATAGAAAAAATGTTATTAGAAATATTTTACTTGCAATGTTTCGGGGTTTTCTTTTCAGCCAATTTTTGTCATTGCAGTAACACTTTGGGCGTATTTGTACAGGCGTGAAGTGTTGTTTTTCCTGAGACGAGGCGTCACAAAGTTTTGTTGGCGGAAAAATGCTGGCTAAAAACATTGTTTTGTGACCTCAGAACCCTTGTGGTGATCCTAGAGTTTTTTTCCATGTGTTAACTACGTGAGTTAAAGCTACATTTATGCCTCACAAAAGATATTACCTCCATATTTTACAAGCGCAAGTACGGTAACTTTGAATCTCTGAATCTTGCTAATGGTTAGTGATACTGAAGAAAACTGCAAGGTTCTGAATAACATCATCTTAAAAACATATGATAAAAATTTCGACTATTTGCCATTAATAGAAATTATGGAAGTCGATATCGCCACAATTGGTGCTTTTGACACTCAAAAATCTTTTTTTTTTTTTCTTTTAGGTTTTCTCAGGAACTGCCCATGAACAAATAGTGCTTTCTAAGCCTCTTAAGGTCCACCCTAGACCACACCTAATGTATAAGAACCACCCGATATGTTCAGTTTTCCAGGGCTGGAGGAAATGTGTATTGTTTAAATTTTGACTCTGTACTGTAGAATAGTCTTACATGAAGCAGAAATTCTTATCCTAGTAAGAACAGGAGTACGTAAGAGACTAGAACGCGTGGAACGAAACATTCTCAGGAGAACAGTGCGACCTCGAAGAACACAAGGTAGTCAATTTAGAAGACGAGAGAACCATGAACTATACACCAAGGTAGAGAGAATCTCGGACATCAGCAGCGAAAGGAGGATTCTGATCTTTGGACACATCCTCAGAATGGACCATGGGAGGTTAACACAGCAAATAATTTTCTGGTGGACAAGAGAACCAAAGTACACTGGGTCCAAGAGGTGCAAAGGCGTCTAGAAGAAATGGGAATACAGGAAACAGATAATACAAAAGAGTAATTTTTAAATAAAAAATCTAGGCTTTCACAGGTTTCGAAGACGAAACTAGACCCACAGCAAAGTCAGAAGAGCGAAGAAGGTTGCAAAGCACGAGAATGAAAGAATATTGGACAATGAGATAGCCCAGAAGAAAAGATACTTGACGCGAATTAACGTTGTCCTCAAATGGCCAAACCGGAAAGAGAAACAAGAAGGGACAGCATGTCCGTTATTCCCAAAGTATACAAATGGTCTCTAGGCTTAAGGCTATCCAGAACACTTGACCCCTTGTCTCTGTGACCAACAGAAGCCGAGAAATTACTCTCCGAAAAGTGCGAGTTGTCATGCACGCACATATTTGCACCTTTTGTGTGATCAGTGCAGCCCACATTGCACTGGTGGAACAAATGTGAGCGTTTACCAGATGTTTGTGGTTCAAGCTATGTGTATTGTATGCTCCCTCAACCCGCAGCTAATTAGTAAAGAAACATATCAGATCCATCTTTAGTTGGTGGTTGGAACAAAAAGGGAACAAGTGCAGACAGGAGATAGGTACGTGAGGTCTACTCGCTCGGTCATAGAATATTGTGGCGATGTGCATGTCCTACGTAACGTGGTGTATAGTCGTATGAGGGATTGTCTGTGTTTAGCTCCACCACCCCTCCCACGCAACCCAGCCCCTCCCCCATCACAGGCCGCTTACAAAATGCTTCAAGATAAAAGCCAACTATACCTCTACATCCTATTTACTAAGTTTCAAGAACTATTATTTACCGACAAACCAAGGAATGTACCATACCTCCTACATATTTTGTACTTCGAAGACTAATTACAGCGAGCATAGAGACAACTCAGCAATCACTTTCCCGTGAATGGAAAAGATAAACATCTTAACATGTTGTACAACCGTGCGTTTCACGGTGGTTTGCAGAGTGTGTATGGAGATATAGATTCTGTGCACCTGTTTTGTTACTGAGAGAGTCTTGGTACAGATAAGCAATAAAAAGGATCACTTTCCACAGTATATTCGGTGTAAAAGCTAATAGCAATTTGTGATTAACAATAACAACAGTCACCATTCAAAAACCATTCGAATTATCATAAAAATTATAACAACTAAAAAGTCAAGAACGGTAAGGTGTTTCCAGAAGCCGCATAGCAGTATGGAAAGTGCTTTATACGAAGCTACCGGTTTCATGTCAGACGCATTTCTAGTTCATCTGCCAAGAATACAAATCACTGAGTGAAATTTTGAAAGGGTAGGAATAAATCACCTTGATACAGATCAGTGGTTTTTGGAAATACCCCACTATTCTTGACTTTTTAATTGTTATAATTTTTGTGATAATTTGAATGGTTATTGAGTGTTGAGTATTGTTATTATTATTCACAATGACTCTGAGCTATAGTTACCCTCCGCATAAAGTTGTTTGTAATAGAAATTTTTCTGGAGCAGTCTTCGCAATGGATGGTGTAAACTGCTTTTCAGTACTGGTAGTGCTTATTTTTGTGCGTACGATGGTCAGACAGCGTTACATTAGAAGTGTCCTTACGGGTGAACTCATTTTTAAATTTGGAGATTAATGTTCCCACTTTCTGTCTGCTGTTTTCATTTTTGACACTAGATTCTTGTGTGAAGAACTGGGCAGAAGCTCTGTATCCAAACGTTGCCTTTACTGTGTGTCATAGAACCATAACTTCTCTGGATTTTCTGATAGATTTTTCTCCGAGATCTTATTCTGAAAGTAGTTGCACCCTTTGCACATGTCCCGTGTTTCAGTAAGCAAGCTGCGCCAACCTTATATTACTTTTTAATATTGAAAGTGCAACGTTTTCTGTTTACGCTACATATTCCGAATGATAACGTTAAACCAGGATTGGTCTGTGCCATCTTTTATCATTTTATGCGGTACACACACCTATAATAAGCTGTACTTACTGTGTTTCACCTACCATGGAATGAACAGGCAACTGTAGTAGATGAAAGCCAAAATTTGAATGACAATATACACAACGTTGGTGTAATATCCTACAACATACATTATTTATTTCTCAAACCGGTTTTCAGCTTTTACGTGATCATCAGGTACAAAGTTAAAGTATGTGACACAGTGAAATTTTGTTGGATCAAATACTTTAAACTAGTGCATCTACAGATCATCTCCATTTCCGAAGTTAGGTTTAGGAATAAAACATCAGGGATTATTTCAGTGTAAATGCGATGTACGACCATTTAACCAAGGTAAAACATGTTACACATTAGCTATATACAAATTACAACAGTTGTTCATAGAAGAAAATAAATTAAACAGTAAAATTTGTTTACATATTCCAAAGATGTGGCTGAAAAAAATAATTTTGTCTTTAATAGCTCCTACATTACAAACAGATAAGTTGTATTAGAGAAATTAAGCAGGTGAGCCAGTCATATGTGATTACACAATGTATTTTTTCACACAACATAGGAAATTATAGTAACTGAAATAGAGGAAAATGGGGTGCGTGAGTAAGGGGTGGAATTTACCACGTGGCCTGGATGGGGTTATGAGGAACATCTGCAGTTAGTAGTGGCGAGCAAGGGAGCTGCGCCTGGTCATTCAGTACTAAGCTTGGTGTGATGGACACATGTTCATTAATTTAATTTACTTGAAAGATGTTCGTCTTCCTTCCTTTATTTTATCTCAGTTAAATAATCTTATAGCGCACTTACACTGAAACAGTCCCTCTTCTTTTACTCTTAAACTTAACGTTAACATTTTTCACCTCTGGAAATTGAGATACTCTGCAGATATTCTAGTTTAAAATGTCCAATAAAACTTCACTGCACCACATACCTGTGTACCTGATGATTGCATAAAAGGCAAAAAACGATTTGTGAAATAAATAATAAATACTATACAATATTACACAAGTATTGTGTGTGTTTTCATCCATAAAGTATTAAAGATTCTAACAAGAACCGATGGAACATTCGATCGATGAAAGCTAAAATATTTACCACTACAAACCTTGGTATGGTGAGGTTCTTCCACTCCGCAACTGAAAGGTTGGAAAGTTCCCTGCCAGGGACGTAGCACCAGTGATCAGGAGTCTGCATAGCCAGGTAGAACATGTTGACGCTCATCAGGTCGAAGCATGAGGCAAAGCAAACGAAAACAATGTTCAGCCTCGTCTGGAACTTCCCCCTGGACCCAATGGCGTCCAGGACCTCCTCGAATGCTGGAGAAGCCTTTGTTTTTGTATTGCATTCTGGGATTCCAGCCTTCTCCTGAAAGTAAATAACGAAACAGCGGTGTTACTACCGCCATCACTGACAGGGAACGGTAATGAGTCCCCAGCAAGACAGGCAGACATTTGTTTTTTGTTTGTGCCTACAAAAGTTATTTACCTGCAGCATCAGGCAGCGAGTGCCATAGTCTGCTGGTAGAGCATGTGGGCAATAGTTTTTTGTGTCTGTAGAGTTATCTGGTCCTGTTTCCAATTACCACAGCAGCAAAAGTTACCAGTCTCATTGACCCTAATTTATTTCGAAATATTTCAATAAGTTTTATTTATTTAAGTTTTTTATTTTTGTGTATAATCGCTCAGTCCATTTTATTGCTGTTTTCTCTTACAATTCGTGCTTTCTTTGTTTGTTGAATTCAATTCCTATGTGCATGTGGTTAACTTGTGTCAGTATTGGGTGTTTGAGATATTACTAGTACATCCAGTAGCGTATATGCTCTGTGAGTTCAGTGTCATGTCGTTACTATTTCGAGATTAACAACGACTGTGCAGCAATACACTCTAGGACCAAAAAAAGAAAAGAAAATGAAGAAATGACGCACCGCGGAGAAATTATCCAAATGGGATGGAAATTAGTAGGTATGGTGTACATGTGCAGTCTGCAAGCAAACAGGTCATGAGAAACTGGATGCTTCAATATCACGTTGGTCCACCTCTGGCCCTCATGCAAGCAGCTATTAGGTTGATGCATAAGTTCATAGCATTTTTCTGTAACTTTAATGAACACAACAGATACATATAACAGAGACTTCAGTCATCAATAACAAATTCTCCTTCACCATTTACAATAGTCTCCTAATGCTGTAGTAACTTATAGCATGTTGAAGTGAAACCTCATTAGTGAACAGTACATTTGAGTAGTAGAGCAAAGCAGCCATCAGCGCATTTTGTTAGTGCAGGTTGCCTACCTGAGAGGCAGTTATGCACTCAGGGGCAAACCTATCGTTCTCCTTTGAGTGACAGGTACTTAACCTATTGTTCTACTAAAAGGATCTTTCATTTTGATTGACAGGAACTTAACCTATTGCTTCCCTGCCCCCTCTAACTCCCGTCCCTCCTCAGGAAACCTCACCCTCGCTGCAACAGGTACACTTTCAGGTCTGAGTTATTGGATAGCCCCTCTCACTCTTATCAATTTGATTGACTACTTAATTAAACTAATCAATTAATTAACTTCTCCCCCTCTGGTAAGCCCCCTCCCCTCCCAACATCTCTCCCAGAAATCGGCAGGAAAAGAGACTCAATTGATCGGTGATTTGGAGGGAATGCGGTTGCAGTGTGTGGAATATTGTTTAAACACTTTAGAAAATGTATAGAATATTATTTAATTATTTATGGCAGTGTATGGAATGTAGTTAATTTATTTAGTTAAAGAATTTGTCCAGAAATCGATTACAGTGTATGGAATATATGGAAATTGGTGGAGAGGAAGGATCTCATAACAGGAAATTAAAGGATATATTATTTATTTACAAAGCATTCAGTTTGTGGGGGGATGGATTTCTCTTGCTCATCATTCTCTGGTGTTTGGTAACAAGGAGGTCTTGTAAGAAGCAATTAGATGGGGCAAACATATTGCATAACCTAATGTTCAGCACTGTACTCTCGGTGCCTTAACCTAATGTTTGTCCCTTTGTCAGCACTTAACCTATTGTTATGTTTAGTGGTTTTCCATGTCACCTTCATTTCCTTAAACTATTGTACCGCCCTTGATACCAAATTAAGTAATTATTCATGTCCTCCCACCATTTTCTGATACACTTTTCGAATTTCAGATGGTTTTGAACGTCATTTATGGCGCATTCTTCTTTGTCACCAACCCCCTTAAACTATTGTACTGCATTTTATATAAAACTTATTCAAATTAACGTAGTGTTCTGCACTTAACATGCTGTTCTGCTCCATGTCGCCCACTCACACACATCCTCCCCTTCACTATTGTACTGCTAATACTATGTTGATATAAAAAATTTATGCAAATTAATTAAATCGATATTCTTCACATGTATGGGGTAGTTTTTTTTAATTCGTGGCATCCTATTAGTCCATGAAATCAGTGGAATATAGTTTAAAGAAAAGATCGCTAATAAAAAACACATCCCACTGCCCGACGGTGACGCCAAGGTCAGGGTGCACCGGCAGCCCCCGCAAAGTGATGACACGGCCATCAACTGCCGAGCCACGCACAGGTGTCCATTCGGGTCCGCAAGCATGAGAAGGCGGCATCTCTTTCATGCATGACACCCAAGAAATACCTGTCAAAACACATGTTCACCTAGGCACCATTGCTGCCGCGATGACACATAGCTGCGGTGCGGGTCCAGTGTCGAGAGAGATGTTGCAGTGCTTCTCAGAATAGCACAGGGTGTATTTTTCCTTGCAATCCTTATGGGACAGCCCATCTCTCACTGAATTTACCCATCAAACCGCTGCTGCTGCCAGTGTGGGAGCACTGCCCCCCATTGTTTCCTGCAGACAAGACTTTCAGTGTCAAAAACCTATTTTGTACACATCGCCATATTGCATTGACAGTTAAACCCCACAAAAGTTGTCTACATATCATCAAATACATACAAGACCCACAAGAATATTGGGAACCAGGAACATATTTACCAGTGTAACTACAATTAAATATTACGATTGCTTCTGCAGTCTGACACCGATAGATGTACCAGTAATGTCTCCTCTTGATGGCTGTGGTACTGGAACGAATCTGAGTATCTATAGGGCACATAATTTTCCACATAAAAATCTCTCATAACCTTGCGGCTATGGATGTGCTGAATCTATACATCCCTCATGATAGGACACACACTTATTTTCTCCGGTCATGCCCAACATAAGCCACAGAACATTACACTCCAGTATGTACACATTTTACACAAACAGTGCAGTTACCTTCACTTAAAACTTCCGGTCTGATAGGCCGTGGTCGAAGTATAAAACTCTCTCCTGACGTTTCGTCTCCGACTGCAGGAGACATCCTCGGAGGTAAAGCGGCGAATTGCGAAGAGAACTCGAGGAAGCGCTGAATATATAGGCAGTACAGAGGGAGCCACAGTCGATCACGTGGCGTCGGCTATGAGATTGTCTCTGGTGATGCCAACATTCTCGATTGAAAGTAATCGATCGTCACGCTTGCGGTGCAACGCTGATATCCAAATTTTATCCAGTTTAACACCTTCGTCTTTCCTGTTAAAATTATTACGATGTTTATCAATCTCGATAGCCTCTCTACACAAGCGTGCATAATAATGCGAGGTTTTTGATATGACGCTTGTCTCGCTGAATTTTATTTCATGATCACCTTCCTGGTAAACATGTTCCGCTACGGCCGATTTATCCGTGTGACCCAGGCGGCAATTCCTCTTATGTTCAACAAGACGGGTGTTCACACTTCTCTTTGTGGTACCGATGTAAACCTGTCCACAACTACAAGGAATTTTATATACCCCCGGTGTAGCCAAAGGGTGTCGTGCATCTTTTGCCGAGCTTAAAAATTCTTTTATTCTCCGTGTGCCCATACTACGTACGTGTCATCGACATAGCGATACCATCTGGCTGGTCTCTTACTGGCAGTCTGCAACGCCCGTTGTTCAAAAGTCTCCATAAATAAGTTAGCCACAGCAGGACTAGGAGGACTGCCCATAGACACCCCGTCAATCTGTTCATAAAAGTCATTATTGTATTGAAAGTGGGTTGTGGTGAGGCAGTGTCGGAATAATGCCACAATATCGGTAGCAAAAATATCCGCTATGCATAAGATAGCTTCGTTTACCGGAATCATGGTAAATAACGACACAACGTCGTTAGGGTGTAATGAAAACTTTGATAGACAGGGCGTACAAACTTTGTGAACCGGTTTATTTAAAAGGTGAGACTGAACATCTACGGTCAACTTTCGTGAAGAATGGCTATTCCAGCAAGGATATAGATTGAACACTTCGCTCTAGGCAGAGAATCAGGAGCAACGACGAACAACAGTCGCCCAAGGGCAAAGTTTTTCTTCCGTTCATTAGTAAAGTCACAGATCGCATTGGAAAAGTTTTAGGCAAGTATGGGGTGGAAACTACTTTCAGACCCACTAGGAAAATAAAAGAATTTTTAAGCTCGGCAAAAGATGCACGACACCCTTTGGCTACACCGGGGGTATATAAAATTCCTTGTAGTTGTGGACAGGTTTACATCGGTACCACAAAGAGAAGTGTGAACACCCGTCTTGTTGAACATAAGAGGAATTGCCGCTTGGGTCACACGGATAAATCGGCCGTAGCGGAACATGTTTACCAGGAAGGTGATCATGAAATAAAAACCTCGCATTATTATGCACGCTTGTATAGAGAGGCTATCGAGATTGATAAACATTGTAATAATTTTAACAGGAAAGACGAAGGTGTTAAACTGGATAAAATTTGGATATCAGCGTTGCACCGCAAGCGTGACGATCGATTACTTTCAATCGAGAATGTTGGCATCACCAGAGACAATCTCATAGCCGACGCCACGTGATCGACTGTGGCGCCCTCTGTACTGCCTATATATTCAGCGCTTCCTCGAGTTCTCTTCGCAGTTCGCCGCTATACCTCCGAGGATGTCTCCCGCAGTCGGAGACGAAACGTCAGGAGAGAGTTTTATACTTCGACCACGGCCAATCAGCCCGGAAGTTTTAAGTGAAGACAATATCGGCCGTGAAAGCTTACATTGTATGAGTGCAGTTACCATTTATATCTCTATAGCACCCGAAAAAGTTATGGTATGCCTACACTCACACCGGCTATATGTCTCTATTCTCCTCAGTCCTAGGAAAGTATCTGACAAAGTCTTTGAATCAGTGCTTCTGGAAGGTGCTGCATGCTGCCAAGATTCTCTCAAACAACTGTTATGAAGGACAGGCATCAGACACTATGCGGTAATGAATATCGCACCTGCGGACGTAATGCTTGGAAAGACACCACCGTTGCGGGTTGGTGTGCTGAATTCAACATCACTATCGATAGAACAACGATGAAAATGCGAGGGTATGCTTAAGGGTGCAGATGAGGGGATGTATTGTCACAGCCGTATTACCTGTCTTGTTTGTACACTATAGCAGATCCAGTTTGTAAGTAGGCTGTTTAGGTTTTTTTATTGGTAACGCCACCTCTGTATGAAAATCACTGGCTGTGCTGTGTGCAGTCTGTGGCTGCTTTGCATTGTTGTAATACTCGCCATTGTAGTGTCAGGCAGCTGACTGTGAACAGCGCGTAGCGTTGCGCAGTTGGAGGTGAGCCGCCAGCAGTGGTGGATGTGGGGAGAGAGATGGCGGAGTTTTGAAATTTGTCATGAACTGCTATATTTATATATGATGATATCAAGGTAAATATATTGTTTGTTCTCTATTAATATCTTTCATTTGCTAACTATCCCTATCAGTAGTTAGTGCCTTCCATAGTTTGAATCTTTTCTTTAGCTGGCAGTAGTGGCGCTCGCTGTATTGCAGTAGCTTGAGCAGCGAAGATTTTTCTGAGGTAAGTGATTTGTGAAAGGTATAGCTTAATGTTAGTCAGGGCCATTCTTTTGTAGGGAATTTTGAAAGTCAGATTGCGTTGCGCTAACAAAATATTTTATGTCAGTTTAAGCACAGTCATGTATAAATTGTTCTAAGGGGACATTTCATATGTCGACCCTTAGCCTAGGATACCTCAATGGAATCTTCAGATTTTTTTTTCTTGTAGTTTGTGTAATTAGTGTAGATTTTGTTTATTGCTAGCGCGTAACTGTAGAGAAAATCTCCTTTGTAGTTGCAGTCTTTCATTGTTGTACAGTAAAACAGTTGTGGCATGCATGTAGATTTGCACCAAGTATTTCGCAGCTGCAATTAACTAGATATTATTTTCAGTGCTATTTTAATGTGTTCTCTTATTTTTGATCTTCAAATTGTGTTTTTCTGTGTTGTCGTGTGAAATACTGTGACAATAATGGCGTGTGAAAAACGTTATACTAGGCTCCAAAGTAAACTGAGAAATGACAGTGAAAATGAAAGCAGTATGTTAGCGCCACCGAGTAATGAATTAACTGATGTTCAAAGTAGTAATTTGATAATTGTGCATAGGGAAATGGAGCGGGCGGCAAACAATGGCGTGGACAGTGAAACCATTAGTGAAGAGGGAAGCATTATCGATCGATCGGTCGGCAATTGCTCGCCTCAGGAAGCCGAAATGACACGACACGATTTCGCAAATACTGTAGATTCAGGTTTTGGGTCATCACCGTTTTCTCAAATAAGTCAAGACACATTTTCTGCTTGTCAAAATGTGAATGTTGCCGGTGCAAATGCACTGTTGAAAAGCGTAGAGAAACAGATTCCAGACACTAATACATTATTATTGCAATTAATGCAACAAATGGAACAAAATCAGAGACAAATGGGACAAAATCTTAAAAAGTTAGACACAGTAGAACAAAATCTTAAAAAGTTAGACACAATGGAACAAAATCAGAGACAAACACAGCAACAGTTAGATACACTGGAACAAAATCAGAGACAAACACAGCAACAGCTTCAAAAGTTAGACTCATTGGAACAAACTCTTGAACAAACGCGTGAAGATTTAACTACTGAGTTACATAACATTGAATCGAAATGTCAAAAAGTCTGTAATGACGTAAAAACTCAAATTTGTGAGCATTTTCGACCTATTTTTTCGCGGCATGAAAATGCATTACAGAATCACGAAGCAGCCATAAAAGAACTGCAAGTTATTGTTCATGAAAATCATGAGACCTCGCAAGCTAAATTTGACTCTGTTGCATCTACCGATTCGGTTACGCAACTTGCAAAAACTCAGGAAAACTTTAAGGACACAGTAGATACTCTGAAACTTGGTTCAGAAAAACACACTGAAGAAATAAGTACACTATCGGAGAAAGTAGCCGAACTTTTGGATGAGTTCACTAATTTATCTACGAAGGTAGATGACAATCTGATTGATGCAAGACCGGTAGTCTTTAATGACACAGAAGAGTACGAACAAATTAGGAAATTCAAACAAAATCAGAATCAAATTAATACACAACACCAAAGAGAAATCCGGGAAGTACAAGATCAGCTGACACAGGTAATACAAGAATTACGTATTTCAGAGGCCACTCGCGCTCCAATACGGGAAGAGGGACTTAGAAATACGGAACAACCACAAAATAATAACACAGGACACTTCGGAAATTATGAAAGAAATTGGCAATGTGCACCGAATTTTGAGATGGAACGACCGACACGACCTAACAATGACCGATATGCGACTCGCCGACATGATGATTTTGACTATAAGCTGTTCATTACTACACGTAAATTCAAAACATTTAAGAATTCCGGCAACGACATTCATCCACAAGCATGGCTCCATCAATTCTCGCATTGTTTTCCTCCCAACTGGTCGTTAGAACACAGATTAGAATTTATGTGTGGCTACTTGGAGAATGAACCAGCTGTAAGAATGCGATCGGTAATTCACGATTGCCACAGTGAAGGAGAGTTTTACCATGCCTTCCTCTCAGCATATTGGTCTCAAGCCACACAAGACCGAGTAAAACATAGCATCATAATGATGAAACGTTTCGAACAATCTGAATTTTCCAGTCTTATGAAATATTTTGAAGACATGTTGCATAAGAATCAGTATCTTTCAAACCCATACAGCCCCTCAGAACTCATCCGCATTTGCTTAATCAAACTGCCTGAACATTTACGACATATTATTTTGGCAGGACGTTGCAAAGACGACATTGAAGCATTTCAGGGACTCTTACAAGAATTAGAAATTGACACTGACAATCGCAGAACGCGAAACCAGGAACACAACAATTACAGGTCACATCCGTCGCAATTCCGCGATGAAAGAAGTAATAACTTGACACGACAAGGCTATTCTCACAACACAAATCGTGACCAAAACAGACACCACCCGTATGACAACCGTTGGCAGAGTAGTAATAACTACAGGGAAAGATCACCTCTCCGTGGTAATGACTATCACAGAGACAATAAGAGAAACAGACAATATGGGAACCAAAATAAATACTATCAAGGGAGACAGAATAACTTTAGACGCAACAGTTCAGCGCGCAGTTACGATTCAGGGAGAAATTCTCCATCATGTGACCGACAAGAAAGAAACTATGGAATCTACCGACATGACGACAGACGATACGATCGTAACGACAGACCTGAATTGCATCAGAACTGGCGGGATTCAAACAGAGCAGGGCCCTCTCGTCACGGTGAATTTGTAGAAGTTAGGTCTCCAAATCCCAATAACGGCGCGCGCCAACAAAGAGACAGACAATGACTCGCACAGCAGGCAGCCGCGTGCGCCCGCTGGCTCCGAGAAAAATAACATAAGACGCTAGCCTTGAGAAAAATTTTAGCATTCTTTACCGATGTATACAACATGATAATTGCTTTGAAGTTGAAACTCTGTGCACTAGGAAGAGTAAAGGTTTACACCACATTTCACATGTAAAACCGTTTATTGAAAGATAATCTGCTTTTTAACTTAGTCTTTGTCATAAAATTTTTCGCTTCACGTTACTAATATGCTTTGTCAGACTTAGAATCTGTTAACATACAACAATGTTTGAAGTTAAATATCCCATCAAGAATCAAGAGAACTTATTTAAACAGAAATGACGAATGCATTGTTATAGTGAACAGACGTCACAGTGTTATTGTGTGTGTACATTCTTGCTTGTTAGTTGCACGATTATGGAACGACTATAAGGCTTACATATTTCGAACATTTACCAGTACTACTAATGAGATTTAATGCAACATTTTGGTTGACTTGAAAATATATTCTGGATTTAAAGTACTTTCTGTGAGATACCAGATGACACAGTGTTAGTTTATGTGACAGTTACACGATTTTATCACGACGCTACTAATGAGTGACAATTTACAATGTTGCTTTTGTAGTGTTTCTGTTTTATATCTGCACAGTTTTCTGTTTTATTCTGGAAAGTAAAACAGGTTTTAGTAGTAACTTTTGTGGTATAGCTACAATGAGACTGCCTTTTCCGTAGCACAACAATACGTTACAGCACAGTACTTTCCTCATCACGGCAATAAGCGTAATAACTAAGACATTTATACGCAAAGCATTGCACTTTTGTGTATTATGAGGTAAGTACATTGACTTATGCAGAACTTAGCTTTCGGAGGACGATAACTACGACACTTCCACACAGATTATGTTGCAACAAGACGCACATTTAGCGCTACAGGACACGTATTTGAGTGATTAATTTTGTACTTAAAACATTTATTTTTAAAGATTTTTGAATTACAAAGAAAGTTTTCCGTGATACATTTCATTCCATTGCTGTAATTTGTAACACCTGGGAGTATAATTACATTTATCCTCAGGGGGGTACACACTCACTTTGTGTATCATGTGTTTGGCAAGCACAAGGAGCCCTAGCTAATATGGTATATGCTTACACAACTTTACACATCGGTACCATATTTCTCTAACACATAATTACACAGCTATCTGATCATTTAACTGAGAGAGACAAACTTCTTTACTACGGCAGTGACAGATGTTTACGTAATTAGACCGTTGGATAACTTCACACTTACGAAATTGTATTTTGTCTGTACTTTGTAAACTGTTCATATTTTTTCGGAACCATTGTGATACTATGAGAGCTTTGAATGATGTATTTGGTATGGGATCATGATTTTTAAAGTACGTTTGAGGCAGCTGACACTTTTGACATGAGCAGAGAATTTTTTTAGGCTTAGAAATTATTGGAGGAAGTTACGACGATTTTGAGATTTGACTGAAGTGTTATGATGTTATTATTACGACGACGATGTGTATTATGTTGTTGAGGAATGTTTATTATGCTACGTATTTCTCATGATGAAATATTGAAGAAGTGTCGACGAATATGTATATGTTTAATGAGGTAAGGAATAATGAGTAGTGTTTAGGGACTCTGATTTATGAAAAGGATGTTGGAAACCAAGAAACGTACTTTAAGAGTTATGAAATGTGTGTGTATATGTGTGACTGTATCACAATACTGACGAATATTTTATTTGGACACTTATATTTTTAGGATTTTCTTTCTACAGATTTGCAACGCTAATTCTTGACCTGTGAAATATTTTTATGTGAGACTGTCACTGTAGCGGAAACTGGTGTCGTAAATATTTCCGTAAGAAAGTTAAGTGACCACCTGCACGTAATGCGTTGTGGGCACGCAGCTGTGTCAAACACCTGGAGAACAAGCCATTAGGGTGTGCCTTTCCGGAAGCACAGGTAAAAAAAAAAAAAAAAAAAAATGAAAAAAGGCAGGCCTTTATCCTCGCCATTGACATTCCCTTTAGAGAAAATATTGCAAATGCGACACCCTCATTACTTCCATTAACCTTGCTATTGACATTCCTTTGTAGAAAGCATCGCAAATATTACACGCTCATTACCTGAAAACATATAATTACTTGTACTTTGTGCTAATTACTGCAATGCTTATGAATTGATGGGAAATATTCGTACATCTGCACACCTGATTATGACAAGTGTCTTTCTATGAGAGTTGAGAGCTACTGACTTACGAAATGCCACATGACTATTGAATGATGTTTTTATGCTTTGGTTTGCATAATTGCTTATTTCATTTGACATCTGTTTTCCAGCTGTGTTGCAGCATTGGTTTCACAAAATAAAATTAAATGCATTTGCTAATGTGAACACTTTCTGTCAACAGATCTATTAAATAATGATTTTGTGATCCACATTCTTCAAAAAAAGGAGCACTTGGAAAGGAAAGAACAATAAGAAGGGACTAGTAACAGTAACACGTAATTTTCTTTTCAAGTACATGGTAATATTTCTTTTACAATAAGTTGTTGTGGTGCACCACTATAATTACATAGACATTAAGATATGATTATACATTTCCCTTATCTGCATTGTTGTTTTTACTGTAATATTTTTTCTGCTTGAGCTATGTCATGTTTAGATATAAGCTGCTGTTTGCCAGGCATAGTGCTACTGAACTTTAATTTGTGTTACTCTGCTAAGCCAGATTTATTTTTTTGTTGCTTGCACATTGGCTCATATTGGTAATTTAGATTTACTGTAGCTTGCTTTGCAATTTTCCAATTTTTTGGTCATTGCTGTTTGTGTTAATTTGTTATGTGCTGCTGCATTGCCTCGTCCCTTAGTTTAGTATCTGAGCTCAGTAGATTTAAGTTAGCTTAAGAGGAGACTATATAAGAAACTAACTATTATAAATTTATAAGAAATGCATTGAGAAGCTATCAGAAAATGGTCTGGCAAAATAAAAAGGATACTGTACAGTGGAGAAAAACTATTATTGACAGAGGATGTGAACAGAATACAGAAAGCAGAGAGAAAAACTATTTTTGACAGAGGATGTGAACAAAATACAGAAGGCAGGCTTAGATAGGACTTTTGGGAATAATGATGAATGAAGGGAGATCTCCAAGAAGCAAAGAAAGTTTTGTTTGCAAAATACTGCAATGAAACAAACCCTGTCCTTTCCTTTTGTGTTATCCCACTATGTGTTTGGGTACCCTTGTGTATATATGTTCTTCCTGTCTTTATATGTTTACCTCATCAGACTTTTGTTGTAGAATTTTTCTCATACTCAGCTACATGAACTATGATGAGGAATACTGTTATCCTCAAATATAATTTGCATTAATAATATGTTATTTACTTTGTAAAGATGTTAGACATTATTTATTCTGTTTTGTTTTAATGCTCATGTGTGAAGTCGATGTTTCAATAATTATTCTGATCTTTTATATATTTACTTATGTCATAATTCCTGTAACACTGACGTATATGTCTATTACTATTCTTTTGTAACGCCAGTTTTACTACAAATGTTATCTGTATTGTTATGTTCTTTAATGATGTATTTTGTACCTTTGTAATTGTATTCTCATGTTATAAAATTGTAATTGACACCAGTTCATCTTATTATTAACTTGTAAGTTACATTTCACTGCACACATTTCAGTTGGTCATAGTATATGGACAATATGTGAGAAGTAGGGACTGTTAGTGTTTGCACGTGTGTTAATAATTCAGCAAGGGACTGGATAACAGCATTGCTGGTTCTAAGGACAATTTCAAAAACTTTGTGAGTGCACAAGTGGTGGTTTATGGACTTGCTATATTATCCGCAAGACTCTTCAATGGTGGTTGTGCACCTGCACAGTCACAACAGATGGCTGCTGGCTATCTCTACAAGGACTACAGTGGGTCTACATCTTTGATGATCCATCAATATCATTATTTTCACAAGGACTGCAGTGGGTCTGCACCTCTGGTGGCCCACCAATACCGTAATCTCTACCAGGACTACAGTGCGTCTGCTCTGTGATGACCTACCTACCAATACTCTTCAAAATTTCGACTGACTCTGCCGTGGGTTTGCTCTGTTGTGGACCAATACCTGCCTGCATGTCAAGAGTCAGCACTGTCTTTCCGTTGGAAGGACAACACTACTTCTTCAAGACTGCATGGAAATCCACTACTTCCGTGTGCATTTTCTTTTACTGCTCAGACTTTGAGAAAAACACTGCAATTTTACTGTGACGAATGATGAGGACTGTTTTTATGGACTGTGAGAAATTTTTAGCTTTTGACCAACATTGTATCAATAAGTGTGTGCATTTGATTTCTTTGTTATTGTAATTATGAAAAATTTTTTTCAAATCTGTATTGGCCACTGCCCAATCCAATTTGTAAAATTTTTTGTGGGGAGCATGGGGGCTATGTAAGTAGGCTGTTTAGGTTTTTTTATTGGTAACGCCACCTCTGTATGAAAATCACTGGCTGTGCTGTGTGCAGTCTGTGGCTGCTTTGCATTGTTGTAATACTCGCCATTGTAGTGTTAGGCAGCTGACTGTGAACAGCGCGTAGCGTTGTGCAGTTGGAGGTGAGCCGCCAGCAGTGGTGGATGTGGGGAGAGAGATGGCGGAGTTTTGAAATTTGTCATGAACTGCTATATTTATATATGATGATATCAAGGTAAATATATTGTTTGTTCTCTATTAATATCTTTCATTTGCTAACTATCCCTCTCAGTAGTTAGTGCCTTCCATAGTTTGAATCTTTTCTTTAGCTGGCAGTAGTGGCGCTCGCTGTATTGCAGTAGCTTGAGCAGCGAAGATTTTTGTGAGGTAAGTGATTTGTGAAAGGTATAGTTTAATGTTAGTCAGGGCCATTCTTTTGTAGGGAATTTTGAAAGTCAGATTGCGTTGCGCTAACAAAATATTGTGTGTCAGTTTAAGCACAGTCATGTATAATTGTTCAAAGGGGACGTTTCAAGTTGAACACTTGCATTGCTATCTTGTGCAGCTGTTTACGAAATGAATCTACCACCACTTACGTTCGGATGTACTCCTCAGTGCATTGAAATCACAATTCACCATGTTGAATGTGTCCTTCCCTTACGACTAGACATACAAAATTTTCTTTTACATGAATAGTAGTTTGATTACGTCCCACAAACATGTGGTGATATGTTGGAACATAAGCCACACTCTCTTTATGTTCAAGCAGCAGCATAACATTTTTGATTATCAGTTATAGGTGTATAAAAAAATTATGATACGTCCACACTTGCACCAGCTGGGTGTCGTTTTCACACTGCAAAAAGCCTCCTGCCATCACATACTTGTCGATGAATAAAGGATGTAATTATAATTTTAAAAAGCCCTAGAGTCTTTTCAGTTTATCGATTTCACCACTTACACGAAAACTTTTTGTACTTTCGATACTTGTAAATCCAGCTAACACACAATGGCACCTTTTATATACTCAGACTGCCAAGTCGGGGTTTGCGTCGGTGCATTCCATGCACAGCTTCCACCACCCGGATCACACAATTTTCCCCTGAGTAAGAAATCATTGTGAGCCATTGAGTAACTAGAAACTTATCCCGCCTGTTAAGACCTTTACGTGAAAACTCGGAAACAAATGACGAAACTGATATTTTCACTCGTGAATACCGATGTCGGTGACTTAACATATTCCAAATCATCATTGTAATTTACAAAATCAACTAAGGTGTTTCTCATGTCTAGAGAACCAGCAAACGTGTCCTCCACCCATCTTTCTCCTGCTAGATGCACTCAACACACAACACAATCGATCTTCTCTCAACCAAATAAAGATGGGAAATGTGAAGAAGCAGTCACTCAGACAATTTACATGGGAGAGAATAATGGTCCATCGCAAACACATGTCCATATTGAATCTTCTAAAATTGCCATGCAATCACGAAAGTTGCCCAACACATAGTAAGTATTAGTTCGCTATTTGGTCGTCTAGAGGACGAATCGGTTCATTCAACTACGTTCCTGCATCCCAACATGCCTTTCTATTTCGGCAGCTCCTGCTGTTAATGGGAAACATTAATCATTACCACCACATGCCACCGGCGCTTCACGCCAAGCATGCATAGGCAGAATCATCATCCTAGGAAATTGGTCGCATGTATATTTGATCGCTGTGCTTACAATTGAATGTTGCTATTGTGGCCTCAGTTGTATGACATTCAACAATGAGTGAAGTATCGGAAATATTCCTTGCTGATGGCTGTGGCTCTGGAAATAGAAATATCTGTACAGTTCCTATGACTTGACATAGTCTCCCCTTTGCTATCACAGTATTCCATGTCAAATCCATACCTTCCTTGCGACTGGACATAGTCATTTCCTCTGCACATGTCGCAACACAAACATATACTGTATAGCGCTGTTAATATTCCAGTGTAAGAAATATATCTCAAGCGCATGACATACATCGTTCTTGCAGGTTTCTCTAAGATAAACTATGGTAACAAACTGTAAAACGAAAAAACTACTTCCTTAAAACAGTGGCTGGGTGTGATACATGCAAAATGTAGCTCTCCAGAGATGTATAGCGTCCACTGTTCATATCCGATCAAGGTTCAGAAATTATACTATGCTTGCATCAGTCCTATATAAAATGATGTTAGTAATGGAGAATACCTCTTACAAGGAAATAGATAAACGCATAGCAGCGGCGCCCGACATGTGAAATTACGCATCATGCCTCCACTAACTCTGTAAACAGGACATCTGTCAAGCAGATGTATACATGGAGATTGCAGTGTCTCACGAACACCTATCGCTAACTTAGAATCATGTTAGTTATCAAACTAAAGTCCCGATTTTATACCCAAGATGCGACAAGGGAATGGAGTACATCGCATAAATCTTCGTTCGTTTAGAGGAATGTGTCGAAACAGGATGGTCACGTTTCATCACACATGAGATGGTCGCCCACTGATGACGATCGCAAGTAGACAGTGCCCTAAGTCAAATACAGAACACGTGGTTGTATCCGATTCGAATGCAGGCTATGCCACGCGACTGATACATCCTGACAGAACTGGGGAATAAATGGCCAAATAGCCAGCGCCAACATACCCCTCTCCCTCTACAATGCACCATCAGTCTCCCATTAAATCGTACCTCGTTACAGCTCCATCTCAATCGATCACCCCGTCCACTCTCTGTTATCCTTTAACGAAGATGTATGTCAGTTTAGAGGCAAACGGTTTCTGTTTTCCTTAAAGCGTCAAATACAGAAGCAACTCGCGTGTATCACTGTTACCTCAATAGACATACAGTAGAATGCTGCCTCGATGGAAAAAAGTAACTGTTTCCCTGGTTCCTTTCGCTTCCATATCGACGTTTTCTCGGATTCCTATTGTTGTCGCATACTTGTCCCCTTTAACAAGAATTGTTCTGCGTCAACCAGCAGTCACGCAATTACTTTCTCAATTTCCCCGCATTTCAGCGTATTTTCCCTCAATTTATACGTATTTTCCATCATTTTTCGCAATTCTATCGATTTTTTTATGTCACTTCTACCCACGCTCTCATGACATAACTTCTCGTTCCGCGTTCTAAAGCTGCTTGTAAATGTACGAGGGTCACTCCAAAGGAAATGCACACTATTTTTGTAAAAATACAGTTTTCATTCTGCATGTGTGAAAGTTTTACAGTGTGTAGATACATCCTTCCCGCGTGTTTTCAAACTTAGTTCAACCTGTTCCCGTGATTGGCGCCGTCACAGAATGTCTTCACGACGGCTGCTACACTTGACGTTCGTCAGAAACAACGTGCTGTCATAGAATTCCTGTAGTGTGAAAACGAGACAGTGGGATACATCGACAAGAGGTTGAAAAAGGTGTACGGAGATGCTGCTGTCGGCCGTAGTACAGTTAGTCGGTGGGCAAGCAGGTTACGTGATGAAAGCCGCCACGCCGGCCGGAGTGGCCGAGCGGTTAAAGGCGCTACAGTCTGGAACCTCACGACCGCTACGGTCGCAGGTTCGAACCCTGCCCCGGGCATGGATGTGTGTGATGTCCTTAGGTTAGTTAGGTTTAAGTAGTTCTAAGTTCTAGGGGACTTATGACCACAGCAGTTGAGTCCCATAGTGCTCAGAGCCATTTGAACCATTTGAACCAAAGCCGCCACGGCAATATTGGGGATTGTCCTCGCAGCGGCAGGCCTCGTACTGCACACAGAGAGTTAACGAATTGGTGACTGCTGACAGACGCATCACAGTGAACGAATTGTCACGCTACGTTTGGATAGGGGAACGAAGTGTTTGCAGAATACTGAAAGTGTTGGCGTTAAGAAAGGTTTGTGCCAGGTGAATTCCCAGGATGTTGACAGTGGCTCACAAAGAAACAAGAAAAACGGTATGCAGCGAACTTTTGGAACAGTACGAGAATGGTGGAGACGAATTTCTTGGACGAATTGTGACAGGTGATGAAACATGGCTCCATCATTTTTTACCAGAGACGGAGAGGCAATCAATGGAGTGGCGTCATGCAAATTCACCCTAGCCACACGACATTTCATTTCATTTTTACCCAAGAAAAAAAAAATTCAAAACCACACCTTCTGCTGTAAAAGTCAGGGCTACGGTGTTTTTCGATTCCGAAGGACTCTTGCTTGTGGACATCATGCCAAGTGGAACCACCATAAATTCTTATGCATATGTGACGACACTGAGTAATCTTCAAGCTCGACTGAGTCGTGTTCGATCACATCGGCAAAAGCAGGATGTTTTGCTGTTGCACGACAATGCACGGCAACATATCAGTCAAAAAACCATGGAAGCGATTACAAAACTCGGATGGACAACACTGAAACACCCGCCTTACAGTCCTGACCAGGCTCCATCCGACTATCATCTCTTTCAGAAACTGAAAGACTCTCTTCGTGGAACAAGGTTTGAAGATGATGACTCCCTTGTGCACGCTGCCAAACAGTGGCTCCAACAGGTTGGTCCAGAATTTTACCGTGCGGGTATACAGGCGCTGGTTCCAAGATGGCGTAAGGCAGTTGAGAGGGATGGAAATGGTGTGGAGAAATGAAAATATGGTTCCTAAAGGATGTATCTACACACTGTAAAAGTTTCAAACATGTAGAATAAAAGACGGATTTAAAAAAAATAGTGTGCATTTCTTTTGGAGTGACCCTCATAGTACAGCTGCCAACACCTAGCGCAAATTCACCATATTTGGGATCGGGACGCGTAGTAGAGCACTGTACTCGAGTGCATCTAGTCGCCTCCACCCACATATTCCACATTTGCACTGCGTTTCCCCTGTTTTCTGTATGTCTGTGGATTACCTCTCACCACGTACAATGCAGTGGCCTGCGGCCTTAATTTAACGACCCAGAGCAGTGGCGTTTGCGTAGCATTGTCAGTGCTAACAGACAACGAATATTCCGTGAAAGTACCGCAGAAGTGAATGTGGTACGTACGGCGAACGTACCTGTTAGTACAGTGCGGCGAAATATCGTTTGGACCCTGGACGACTGGAAAACCATGGTCTGGTCAGATGAGTCCAGATTTGAGTTGGTAGGTTTCGAGAGTGCCACAGACCACAAGAAGCCATTGACCAAGTTGTTAATAAGACTCTGTGCAAGCTGGTGATGGCTCCATAGTGCTTCGTGATGAATTGCCTATAAAATTGAGCTACTCGCTATGAGTTTGGTTTTGGTGCACAGTGATCATACATCGCTCCTTGCAAAATGTAGCTAAGATATTGAACAATTCTTTAAATTTGGAAAAGGATCTATATCTATTTACAGTCTTCAGAAAATGGTTTATAGGTAGTACAGTGAGAACTGATTACACAAGCAAATGATAAAGACAGAATAAAATGTTCGTCACATCCATCGTATTTCGTAAACGATTTGAACCATCAAAACTAGATGTTCGAAAATTATAGCGTGCAAAGAGGACAGTATGTTTCCATGTTTTCAATATTCGAATCTTTCTTATATACCACGATATGTAAGTAACTATGGATTTTTTCACTGGAATAATGTAATTTTTTTGAGGTCGTCGATAGCTGATGAATCAATAGCTTTATTTGTTGAAACAGCTGTCGTTTTGGGCAATGCCTGTCTTCCCACATGATACTGCTCTAATAGCGTCTCAAAGAGAGAACTCATTTTACTAAGATCAACCCACAAGGTCACAGAACATTTGGCTTACAGAACTTTACAACTGGGCCTATTACTCAGATCAGTGATCTCACGATATTTAATGTAGAGCGTTTTCCGCTTCGACTAGCGAACTGTCCATCCCTCTCTCAGATACACAGCAACCATTAACAGCGGGCTCCGTCATCATTGCCTGGTTTGATGCATCTTTCCCCAGTTTGAGCTTCCAGTTGTACACACACATTATTCCACATGTTCTTAGGCACACAATGCAGAGACAGATCACAATATAAATGTATCTGTACCTGTCTTAGTGTGGGACTATTATTTTTCTCTGCTGCTTCTTCTTTAAGTGAACATTGTAGCGATTCTTTTTGGTTAATAGTGCTAAATCAACCAGCCTGAAAAGGAGACATGTGTTGACAACACGAAAGTGGTTACAAGTGTAGCCATTGTGCTACGTTATATGTGAACAGAAATTAGGAGGCGAACATTGAGTTTGAATAGCTCGAGCATTTATTAATGGATATTTTGTTCAAGGAACCTGCTGACCCCTTAACTGAAAGTACATACGGTAACTTCCGTGGGTGTCTGTCAGACAATGCACAGTCACCGTTCATAAAGACAGCTCCAAAAAATGCGATAGTGCGTGACATTCGTTGCAGTAAGGCAAGCAGCTTTTTGGTAAGGTGGCTACAGGATGGCTTTTTTTTTATTTTTATTTTGCTCACAGTACAGCTGACGCCGCCTGACGTAGGAACTGCATAGCGTAACATTCAGTCGATATGAAGATTCATACCCTCTACGAATCTAAATAATCCATATTAGTTATTATCCGAAGTTGTTCGAATTTAGTAGACAGCCTTTTGTTAATAGAATGATGCTGTCAAAATTTCAGATTTTTATTTATTATAGTTCTGAAGAAAAAGAGAATTACCTAAGAGTCCTTAAACCTACACTTATTTTTTAAAACCAAGTTAGGAACAATAACAGATTGACTTTCATTATCATTTGAAGCAATTCCAAAGTTAGCAGTGCATAAAAATCAATTAATTAGGATTTTTTTAAAAACTTTAGTCACTGTGCATTACGTAATACAAAAATCGGTCAAACTCATTATTTGATTATATTTTGCCGTGTGAATGCGTGAGAATGATTGAGAGAGTGTATGTGGGACATACATTAAAATTTAATATTTCATTTTACATAAAACCTTGTAATAACGAACCGTGGGAAAGTTATGTTGCAACCACGATTCAGGTGGTGTATGTCGGTGTGTGCTTGCTTTTGTATAGAAGTAGCCAGATTAGATTAGATTAGTTTTTCGTTCCATAGATCCGTGCTGAGGAGATCCTCGTGGATGTGGAACAAGCCAATTTTTTTTAAGCTGAAATAACAATACTAATAGTATGAGTATATACATCATTTTTAAGCTGAAATAACAATACCAATATTATGAGTATATACAATACATCATTTGTTTCTATTAAAAAATTCGTCAATGGAGTAGAAGGAGTTGGTCACTAGTAAGTCTTTCAGGCTCCTTTTAAACTGATCTTTATTTGTAACTAAATTTTTTATGTTTGCTGGTAAATTATTGAAGATGAGTGTTCCTGAGTAGTGGACCCCTTTTTGAACTAAAGTAAGTGCTTTTAAGTCCTTGTGCAGATCATTTTTGTTCCTGGTATTGTATGTATGAACTGAGCTGTTTGTTGGAAAAAGAGATTTATTATTTAGGACAAATTTCATTAAGGAGTAAATATACTGAGAGGCAGTAGTTAGTATACCCAGTTCTTTGAAGAGGTTTGTACAGGACGTCCGTGAATTTACTCCACAAATAATACGTATTACACGCTTTTGGACTCTGAAAACTTTTGTTAGACTTGAAGAGTTACCCCAAAATATTATACCATATGACATTATGGAATGAAAGTAGGCAAAGTATGCAAGCTTTTTAATTGTTATGTCGCCTATGTCTGCTAACACTCGAATTGCAAATACAGATTTGTTAAGTTAGAGGCCTAATAAGTTTATTTATCAATTTGAAGAATATTTCGCACTTCCTTTATTTTGATTATACAAAACATAAGAATTTGAAGTTTTGCTGACATTAATTACTATCGAATTAGTGATTGGATAAGGCAAGATTTGCCACGATAATGATCTGGAAGGAACGTTCTGATTGGTCGTTTAGATCAACAGCCGATCACAATTACGCCGTTCCCACGCGAAAAGAGGAGTGTGCAGAGAGGAGAGTAGCTCGAAAGAGAGTCGCTTGCTAGACGGTCTATGGATAACACGATGTCAGATCGCTCCATAAAAATACTTGTAATATAAGGAAATAGTGAGCTAATGTCGGTTCAAACATATCGTGACCGAAGCGACTGGAACTACGAACAATTTGATGAAGGTTTGGTGTTTCTAAATTAAATACTTTGAGAGATATGAGCGTGTGAACTTTCTGGTCGTAGTAACAGCTCCGCGTGGCGTGTTTCGTACTCTGTACGGAATATTTTAGCGAACGCCTCTTACGAAGAAGACCACTGAAACGACCGAATGTTTAACTCGCGATAGTTGTGGGTCTGTGACTGGTAGAACGTGATAATTAGTCGAGTCGGACTTACTAAATTCTGGCTGTTTTCCGAGTGAATATTTGTTATAAAGACAGTGAACTTTGAATGATAACGTTTTACCATATTAAATACGGACTTGATAGCCATTTCATGTGTTTCAATATGAATAAAAAGTAGAGTTAATCTAATTTCAAACGTTTTTCTGGAAGCAGACTGAAGATCCCGAACGTCCGATTTTTTAATCATGGCCTTTCAGGAACTGACTTTCAACTAGAGTTACGCGGCCTTTGTGTGGTAGGTATTAGGTGGTGGTTTCATCAAGGCTGCTTTACACTGCCTAGCACGTATCTGCTACCACACAGTGAAGGGACATCGGCGAGAATCCTATCGAGGTAGGTGGACAGAGCGATAGCGTTAACAAAAACGCAGACGACCGACCCCGCCACGCCGCAAGTGGTAGTATGCACTGATGGCGTATAATTTGACGAACAATATGCAGTAAATCTGCCAGCCTTAGAGTACACAAAGATATGATGTGAACTGATTTTAAGTGGGCTGCAAAAACATCAACAAAAGCGTAGTAACGAGCATTTAAAAAGCATTACAGTACAATAAAAACATAAACCCACACATAAGCGATAGGTGCTTCACTAACTATACTGGAGAAAGACTGCATCAACTTACTGCTCTGTGGTCCTTTGCTTTCTATGCTTTGATTTTATAACATACCGCAAGAATTTAAGTGCTCGAAGATAACCTCAATATTACCTAAAACCTGGCAAATCAGCTGATTACCCTAAGAGTTATCGAAGAATGGCCCTGCTAAGTCTGACCTACAAGCTACTTGAACGGCTTATGGATAATAGACCCAGTACAAGATTACTTGAAACAATCCCAGTTGAACAAGCAGGCATCCGGCCGAAACGAAGTTGCATAAATCAAATTCTGTTACTCTCCAGCTCCAACGAGCCAGTATTTCAAAGTAAACTTAAAACCGCAGCTGCATTCATTCACCTATCAATGGGCAACAATACAGTTCTAAGAGAAGTGATATACAAGCTTCTTCGTGTAATTCCTTGCAAACCAACATCTCGACTAATCAACAATATGCTAAATGACCGAGTGTTCCAAGTAGTCTTGGTATACAACATCAGATCACCAAGTAAATAAAAAAAGATTTACCACACGGATCAGTTCTTGCTCCATTTCTCAACAGTTTGTACAAAACACACACGCCAAAATCAAAATCAAGGAAGTTTGATAACGTCAACGACTAAATACTTGCAACAAGTTGTAGCTACAACTAACAGTCAAAAGCAGTTCTAACGGAGATCTAGTTGTTCTGTGAAAGAACTTTCCCAAATGGTGACTCCAATCAAACGCCACCAAAACGGAGGATTCCTGCTTTCACCTAATCAATAAACACACCAGAAGAAAACGCAACACACAATTTGAAAACACTACACTTGCAATACAACACCTAAGTATCTTGGGGTAACCCCAGATAGACCCCTCTCTTTTAGAGGTCATGTATCAAAAATACCCGAAAAACTGAAAACGAGAAACAACTTTATCCAAAAGATGTGTGTCACAACCTGGGGAGCATCGGCTTCCACCCTACGGTAGGCTATGACGTCACGGTCGATGAAACTTTCCAGTCCCGATACATTGGGTACGCCTGTACCACATCATACAATTGCAACGGTTAGCCAGCCGTTGCCATGAGAAAATGTATCATTCAGATCAATACTGAAATTCAGTCTACATCCACAGAAGACAGCAGGTCCATCTAGTAGAGAGTGTGCAGCGACAGATTTTATGGTATTTTTCTTCTTGTCGGCGGCAGATGTTGTCATTTCGACGTCTTCAATTGTTTTATATATTGTCTGTCTTGGACGTGCACCGTCAGTCAGACTACGTTTCTCTGAGCCGCCTTATGTTTGTGAAAACCTCGTACAATAGCGACTGTCAACCAGCCGTTGCCATGCGAAAATGTATCGTTCAGATCAATACTGAAGTTAAGTCTACATCCACAAAAGACTGCAGGTCCATCTAGTAGAGAGTGTGCGGCGACAGATTTTATGGTATTTTTCTTCTTGTCAGCGGCAGATGTTGTCATTTCGACGTCTTCAATTGTTTTATATATTGTGTGTCTTGCACGGCGACGATATCTTCTGTATGGCATCTTGGCAGCGTTCAATGCAGTTGCCTGTGCAGCAGCAGCAGCGCGAATGATCCGCTCCGCGGGCAGCGCTCGCTTTCATAGCCGCGCAGTCGCGCGGCGAGAGATAAGGGACTTAGAAAATTTCACACTGCCAGCCGAGTGTTATCCCGGACGCGGGCACTAGTCACACTAGGTGCCCGCGTCCGCTGTTTGTCAGTCTTCGGCGGCTGGCGCGCTGCCAAGATGGCCTTGATACGCTACGCTACAGATCAATTTATTTATGAAAATACAATGTACAGTCTCCAACAAATTTTACATATTCACATGTACCTTTACCTTTAATCCATATAAATACAGTTTCATTAACAGATATTTTACGTCTATTACGTGTATACAAGGAGAAGGGTGAGGGTGACATATATGACGATTTTCCAAAGTCTTTATTTGCATTTTCATTCTCCTTGTATACACGTAATAGACGTAAAATATCTGTTAATGAAACTGTATTTATATGGATTAAAGGTAAAGGTACATGTGAATATGTAAAATTTGTTGGAGACTGTACATTGTATTTTCATAAATAAATTGATCTGTAGCGTAGCGTAGCGTAGCGTATCAAGGCCATCTTGGCAGCGCGCCAGCCGCCGAAGACTGACAACAGCGGACGCGGGCACCTAGTGTGACTAGTGCCCGCGTCCGGGATAACACTCGGCTGGCAGTGTGAAATTTTCTAAGTCCCTTATCTCTCGCCGCGCGACTGCGCGGCTATGAAAGCGAGCGCTGCCCGCGGAGCGGATCATTCGCGCTGCTGCTGCTGCACAGGCAACTGCATTGAACGTTGCCAAGATGCCATACAGAAGATATCGTCGCTGGAGTTCCTACCAGTAGGAAGCCAAATTCTATCCCGTCAACTTCGACGCATAAATGCTCTCACGAACGAGTACAAAAATATCTGGCATAATAAAAATCTACCAATCCATCAAGATACTGGTGACGCAAACCACAACTGATTTTGCTCTAGACGACTACCACCTAAAATAGAAAAGGTCACTGGGAGAGATGAGTTGCACCTTACCAAAGTATGCACTCAAGAATGGACTAGATAACAATATAATACAGTGCCGTGTATCATCCAAAAACAGAGATTTCATTTGCCACGCAGAACACAGTCAATCCGAAACTGAATTATAACTCAACATGGGAGATGCGCATATTTTTTACAAGAACTGTACGACTGATTGCTGCTCTCCATAATTTGTAAAAAATACTTTAGTTCTCGACAAATATTTCGCAAAGAAGTGTTCTGCACATATTGCATGTACGCAAATTCCATTCACATCACTTATCGTTGACATCAAGAACTACATGAGGAAGACTTTTAAAACGGCTTGAACATTTGCAGTTGGATACGACAACAACTAGGAGCCTATGATGATTTTATTTCACAGATAATTTTCTCTGATGAATCAACTTTTACGAATCGCAGTCAATTGAATCGGCATAATACGCGTTATTGGCAAGTAAAGAATCCCCATTGGATAAAGCAAACTCAGCGTCATATGTGAAAGAAATTACATCAAAAATGTGCACAAAGCAATTGCGTTCCGGGGTATTTTTTGCTATAAAACCGGTTTCTTATTGAAGATGTTAGAACGATAGCCTGGTCGTACATAAAGCACACCAGAGGCAAGACACAATCAATACCTTCAATGTGCGATAACAACGGTGAAGTCACTGATGACAGTGCCACTTAAGCAGAGTTATTAAACACGCTTTTCCGAAACTCCTTCACCAAAGAAGACGAAGTAAATATTCCTGAATTCCAATCAAGAACAACTGCCAAGATGAGAAACATAGAAGTAGATATCCGCGGTCTAACAAAGCAGCTTAAATCACTTAATAAAGGCAAGGCCTCCGGGCCAGATTGTATACCAGTCAGGTTCCTCTCAGAGTATGCTGATAAAATAGCTCCATATTTGGCAATTACATACAACCACTCGCTTACAGAAAGATACGTACCTAAAGACTGGAAAATTGCTCAAGTCACACAAATACCCAAAAAGGGAACTACAGGCCTATATCACTAACGTTGATTTGCAGTAGGGTTTTAGAACATATACTGTATTCGAACATTATGAAGTACCGCGAAGAAAACGATTTATTGACATATAGTCGGGACGGATTCAGAAAATATCGTTCTTGTCAAACACAACTAGCTCTCTACACTCATGAGGTAATAAATGCTATCGACAGGGGATGTCAAATTGATTCCATATTTTTAGATTTCCAGAAGGCTTTCGACACCGTTCCTCACAAGCGTCTTCCAATCAGACTGCGTGCCTATGGATTACCGCCTCAGTTGTGCGACTGGATTCATGATTTCCTGTGAGAATGGTCACAGGTCGCAGTAATAGACGGAAAGTCATCGAGTAAAACAGAAGTAATATCCGGCGTTCCCCAAGGAAGTGTTATAGGCCGTCTATTGTTCCTGATCTATATTAACGACTTTGGAGACAATCTGAGTAGCCGTCGTAGATTGTTTGCAGATGATGCTGTCATTTACCGTCTTGTAAAGTCATCAGATGATCAAAACGACTTGCAAAATGATGTAGATAAGATATCTGTACGGTGCGAAAAGTGGCAATTGACCCTGAATAAAGAAAAGAGCGAAGTTATTCAAATGGGTAATAAAGAAAATCAGCTAAATTTCGATTACGCGATAAGTCACACAAATCTGAAGGCTGTAAATCCATCTAAATGCTTAGGGATTACAGTTACAAATAACCTAAATTGAAACGATCACATAAATAATATTGTGGGTAGAGCAAACGACTGCGATTCATTGGCAGAACACTTAGAAGTTGCAACAGGTCTACCAAAGAGACTGCTTTCACTACGCTTGTCCGCCCTATTCTGAAGTACTGCTGTGCGGTGTTGGATCCACATCAGGTGGGACTGACGGATGACATCGAAAAAGTACAAAGAAGGGCAGCTCGTTTTGTATTATCGCGAAATAGGGAGGTAGTGTCACAGACATGATACGTGAATTGGAGTGGCAATCATTAAAACAAAGGCGTTTTTCGTTGCGACGGGATCTTCTCATGAAATTTCAATCACCAGTTTTCTCCTCCGATTGCGAAAACATTCTATTGGCACCCTCCTATATAGGGAGAAATGATCATCACGATAAAATAAGAGAAATCAGGGCTCCCACGGAAAAATTTAAGTGTTCGTTTTTCCCGCGTGCCGTTCGAGAGTGGAACGGTGGAAAGACAGCATGAAGGTGGTTCATTGACCCTCTGCCAGGTACTTTATTGTGAATAGCAGAGTAATCATGCAGATGTAGAAATATTAACATTCTTAAACAGTTTTTAACGCAATTTGATTTTTGTCGATTACAGCGCTATCTATAACGCACCGAAAAAAAAAATTGCTGCAGAAGTTACGCATTTTTCCGAGAGAATCCGAATCCTCAATAGAAAGTAGGCCCCCTCCCTCTCCCGCGCCTTGGGGGTGGGGCAGGGGGGTGAGTTTGGTGTCATTGGAGGTCCCTCTTCGAGAAAAACAATTTTTCTTTTTAATCTGATTTGCAGTTTTCCAAATAATACCAAAACAGTTTCAAATGCCTCGTCGTGTATAACTGTGTATATATATAATGCAGGGTGCGTTTGTTGTTTTGAAATTGGGCAGAAGTTTCACAGTACCTCTAGTGCTTGCAGTTCGCCGTTGCCGATGTCTTTCTCCATCCCTGCACAGAGACTTCCGTTCAAGAGGACAGCACGTTCGCTCACTGGGACAGCTTGTGACGCAGGAGACTGGAGTCCCGTATCACAGCAACTGCTGTCATACTGGGTATCTGCTGACGTCACCTGGAGTAGGAAACCATTTTCTTGTTTGCATTTGTGAGGAAATAACACAAGTGATAAACTTCATGTCTAATGGGTGTATGAGTAACAAATGGACGAAGATGAGACGCTTCTAACTCTCTGACAAATCAAGATGATGATAATTTATGAAGACAAATGTTTTCATTTTGAGGTTGCTTATGCTACAACCACAGACGGCTGTGGGCACCCGAGAAGAACCAGACTTCTTCGACAGCCCACCATGTCCCGTTCACGAAGAACATAAACAGATGACAGAGTGTAGAACATTATCAGGATTCTTTCTTAACACAATACACATTCAAAACTATTGTTTCATCTGAAACAATTCACACATATTTACAATTTCCTGGAAAAGGTACATCACATTGCAACCACCTTTCTTGTCCCTAACCAAGATAGAAGGGGTGTTGATACTTGGTTGGTTTTCTATCTACATCTACATCTACATGGATACTCTGCAAATCACATTTAAGTGCCTGGCAGAGGGTTCATTGAACCACCTTCACAATTAATTCTCTATTATTCCAATCTCGTATAGCGCGCGGAAAGAATGAACACCTATATCTTTCCGTACGAGCTCTGATTTCCCTTATTTTATCTTTGTGATCGTTTCTCCCTAAGTAGGTCGGTGTCAGCAAAATATTTTCGCATTCGGAGGAGAAAGTTGGTGACTGGAATTTCATGATAAGATCCCGTCGCAACGGAAAACGCCTTTCTTTTAATGATCCCAGCTCAAATTATTTATCATTTCTGTGACACTCTCTCCCATATTCCGCCACGATACAAAGCGTGCTGCCTTTCTTTGAAATTTTTCGATGTACTCCGTCAGTCCTATCTGGTAAGGACCCCACACGGCGCAGCAGTATTCTAAAAGAGGACGGACAAGCGTAGTGTAGGCAATCTCCTTAGTAGGTCTGTTACATTTTCTAAGTCTCCTGCCAATAAAACTCCTGCCTTACCCACAACATTTTCTATGTGTTCTTTCCAATTTAAGTTGTTCGTAATTGTAATACCTAGGTATTTAGTTGAATTTACGGCTTTTAGATTAGACTGATTTATCGTGTAACCGAAGTTTAACGAGTTACTTTTAGCACTCATGTCGATGGCCTCCTACTTTTCGTTATTTAGGGTCAACTGCCACTTTTCGCACCATTCGGATATTTTTTCTAAATCGTTTTTCACTTTGTTTTGATCTTCTGATGACTTTATTAGTCGATAAACGACAGCGTCATCTGCAAACAACCGAAGACGGCTGCTCAGATTGTCTCCTAAATCGTTTATATAGATAAGGAAGAGCAAAGGGCCTATAACACTACCTTGGAGAACACCTGAAATCACTTCTGTTTTACTCGATGACTTTCCGCCAATCACTACGAACTGTGACCTCTGTGACACGAAATCGCAAATCCAGTCACATAACTGAGACGATATTCCATAAGCACGCAATTTCACTACGAGCCGCTTGTGTGGTACGGTGTCCTAAGCCTTCCGGAAATCCAGGAATAAGGAATCGATCTGAAATCGCTTGTCAATAGCACTCAGCACTGCGTGTGAATAAAGAGCTAGTTGTGTTTCACAGGAACGATGTTTTCTAAACCCATGTTGACTGTGTGTCAATAGACCGTTTCCTTCGAGGTAATTTATAATGTTCGGACACAATATATGTTCTAAAATCTTGCTGCATATCATCGTTAACGATATGGGCCTGTAATTTAGTGGATTACTCCTACTAACTTTCTTGAATATTGGTGTGACCTGTGCAACTTTCCAGTCTTTGGGTCCGGATCTTTCGTCGAGCGAACGGTTGTATACGATTGTTAAGTATGGAGCTAATGCATCAGCATACTCGGAAAGGAACCTAATTGATATACATTCTGGACCAGAAGACTTGCTTTTATTGAGTTGCTTGATTTGAGTTGATTCACTACTCCGAGGATATTTACTTCTACGTTACTCATGTTGGCAACTGTTCTCGATTCGAATTGTGAAATATTTACTTCGTCTTCTTTTGTGGAGGCATTTCGCAGGGCTGTGTTTAGTAAATCTGCTTTGGCAGCACTGTCTTCGATAGTCTCTCCATTGCTATCGTGCAGAGAAGGCATTGATTGTTTCTTGCCGCTAACATACTTCACATACGACCAGAATCTCTTTGGATTTTCTATCATGTCAGCGGCGCAATTCCCACTACTTTTTAGTTCTGCGTGACGATTAACGATCTGGAAATGTCCTACAGAGTGGTGTAAATAAGTTTGTCATCTACAACTACACATAATGTTACGTAGTACATCGAGTTAGTCAGGCTCCATCTCTCCCACAACCAAGTGCAGTCGAGGACAGAAAGGCCATGAGTGTATTTGAGGGAGGGCAGGTGGGGGGAGGGGGGGGGTGATGAAACGTTAGGCTGCCACACGAGAGCTCCAGCATCTATAAAACTAGCAGACCGTAAGACACTTTCCCCATCGTTATTACGATAATTAAGCTCCCAACATCACACAAATCTTCACCTAACATCACAAAGGTTTGGAGAGCGTAAATGCGTTGCAGATGCGGCAGTCATAATTGTTAACCAAAATCATTTACTTTCAATTATTACACTGCAGTCCGATCAGATCACTCTTACGTGAACAAACATCCTCAAATTTTGTGTTTGCCACTCATATACTCATACAGTGTGTTCCATTCACACCATCCTTCCAATGTTCTCTAAAAACATACCTTCAGTGGTAAGGTTTTCATATGTTTTCTGCCATTGTAAATATTTCACCTTTACTGCACTGGGACGAAGAAGCATGAGCGCGCTGAACGAGTAGTAGATAAAATCCTTGACTCAGTGTTTAATGTAATCTATGGTGCACTTGATCGCCAGTCAATTGTACAGCGCTAGGGCATTCTTATTAGAGGCATTGTAGCGAGCAGTTGTGTTTTAAAGAAGTAGATCTGATATTTATGAGTCTTGGTGCAATTATTTGGGATAATTACGAAGGTGAAAACTCATTTGTAAAGATATTTTCTTGAGTATACGAAGGGAGAATATTTTTGGAGGAATAATTCAAGATAACCAATGCACGCGCAAGAAGGAAATGTTTGTTTGTCAGAACTATTAATTGAAGGAAAATCTTTGTCCTTTAAATAACTAATGATATTCATGAGAAGTGTTAACTCGATCTCCTTGCTTTCATTGTGTCGCAAATTACGCAGTTGGTTTAAATGTCAGTAATTTTTGTAATGAAAGAATTTCGTAATTGTTAGTCACCTTATGTTGTACACTCTTTGTTAACAATAATCAGAGTATAATTTTTCATGAAAGATTTTCTTTAAAGTAAAACCCTCCTGCACTATTCTTAGTAGAGTTTGAAATATTAAGTCATGTGTGCATTACACCTCACGCCACACGCAGCTACAGATTGTTTCCGACACGCAAGGAAAAATTTAAGCTGAGTAGCTTATTTTTCTTTAACTGCTCCATTTGCTGATTTCACTTGGCTTTCGTGAACATCATTATACCAGACATATAATAGCGTGCTGAGCAAAAGGTAAGCTACTTTTCGTTCAAGTCAAATCTCACTTTGCATTGTTGGGAGCAAACGGTACGTAGCCAGAATTTTCAGGTGTTGTGCTAAGTAAGCAGTTTAACTTACAGTGAACAGAGAAGGTAATCTTAAACAGATATTTTGTTCCGAGCTGAGCAGTATTTTATTTTGCGGTTATTTAAAGTTAGACATTGCACTTCATGTTACGTAACGTTCATAACGTACTTCGGTATTAGTTACAGTTCGATAGTTTTCACCGAGTACACAATTAGCTTCTTTTGGGATGTAATTAAATTCACTTTCGTTATTTAAAATGCAGCATTTTCTTTTGGGAATTAATTAGATTCACTAACATTATTTCAAATTTAGCAATCCACCAAGGTAAAAGTTTTGTTTCACCACACGGTTCACAAGTCAGTACAGGGCAACCCAACAGTCAGTATTTGTCAGCCGTTGAATAAAATATCTTAAGGACACATTAGACGAGGAGAAAGTTTTTGGAAAAGGATATTCAGTATTTAATATGTAGATAATTTATGTATAAAGCTTATACAATTAACGTTGAACCTCATATATTAATCTGCGAGAAACTGGAAGAATTTCATATTGAAAATGTTCTAAAAGTAGAATCGTTGAATAGTGTCCTCAAAACCAAATATCCTTTTCAGAAAGGTTATTTAATATTTTCCACCGATTCGACACTACTATGCAAAAAGTGTTTATGGTGAGAACATTTTGACTACGCTTAGAAAGAGAAACAAATAAGAAACACAATATTTGGTACCTACCTAGTTGCGCGTAAGACTCCTGTTCCTAATGATGGCAGTGGTGACCTATCGACACAGATTCCAAGAGACGAAGAAGGCGTAGAGCAGCCATCTTGATTCATCACCACACATCCACCACCCACAACTCTCTTTGATTGGCAGAACTGAGACCGAAGCGAGCAAACCTTACGCAATGGCACGACGAATAGGATTAAGACCAGGGTCAGACGTCCCTAGAAGCTACGCAAGCAACGTTCACGGAATGATCCTCGAATCAGTCTTACACAATTCGCGTTAAATGCGCTGGCGATTTCTCTTCTTTGAGGTGGAGGTAGTTTGCAGTGCGCTGTACACGATAAAACAGACGTTTATTATCGAACAAGACATCTCCGTATCTCTTGCCGGCGAAAGAAAACTGCAGAAATACCAAGGGACGCCGTGCCCTCCTATGTAAACATCCACTGTACAACAATGGCACCAATACGCACCTAAGCATTGCCTCCTTAGCGAGCAGGATGCACCGTCTCGTTTTCGACAGACTCTAGCACAGTGGACGGTGTAGAACTGTTACCGGGAGGTTACGCGACTTTCCACCGCTGGCATAAGCCACGGCAGTAAAGTGGTGTGTATGCGTTACAGTCGGCTGCCTGGAAACAGGGGCAGAAAATGGTACGTGACACACTGAAAGGAAAAAGCTACCGTCTTCGGACGTGCACGTGACCACACAATGAATAAATTGCCCGATTCGTTTACGTTTTACGTATCTATGGTGACTCCTATGTGTCTCCAAGAAATGGTGTACTATTGGCAGCCGTGTAACACGAGGTAGGAACAATAGTGGCAGAAAGATCCTAACCGACAGGCACCCGAGGAAGCGTGTCAGTGACAACGGGCTTGAATTGCAACATGAAATGCTGCTGTCGGTGAATGCTGGTCCGTCACAACCAGTCCGCGAGCGAGCACTGTGAACGGGACAGCATGCAATGAACACTGGGTCTGGTACCTCGCAAAAGGGCAGTGCTCACAGAGGCACAGAAAACGGCACGTGTTTTGCTCGTCAGTGACCGCAGAAACTGGATAGCAACTGACTGACAGCGATCTAAACTGGTACTAGGGACAGAATTTCCTGTGGCGTTATTTTGAAATTTTCTGAAAATTGCTTCAAGTAGATACACTTGTCTCAACTGAAGAATGGGATACAACTCGTCGACTTTGACCAATGACGTCATTTTTAGTAATAGACACTAATTTGTTTATTTTCAAGACATAAGTAATAAATCGGTTATCTTCCGTGGAGAAACATTATAATCGTAAATAGAAACAAAAGAATGTGATATTAAGAGAAAGATACTGAGTATGCTTTTTGTCGCTTGCGGTAATTCTAAATCATTTGTGTACATCTCTTGAATTACACCTTTGTTTGACAGTGAGTCGTTGTAATTGCTACTTCCTCAGCAATTGATTCTGAAACATCCCCTTAGAAAAATTACAAACGACAGTGCTGGTAAACCTCTTACGTTATTTGATTTTCAAACAGCTGAGCAAAACTGAACGTACTCAGACATTTCTCTCTTTACGTATTCTGATCAACAGTAAACTGACACACAATATTTTTTTTAGCGGAACGCAGTCTGACTTTCAATAATCTCTACAAAAGAATGGCGCTGACTAACAATAACATATACCTTTCGTGAATCACTCACCTCATAAAAATCTTCGTTACTCGAACTACTGCAATATAGCGAGCGCCAGTACTGCCATCTAAATGAAAGATTCTAACTACGAAAGGCACTAACTACTGATAGGCATAGTTAGCAAATGAAAGATTTTGATGGAGAAGAAACAATGTATTTACCTTAATAGTGTTCAAAAGTCATAATATATATCAATTCACGACATCCGGTGTTACAAATTTCGTTTTTCTGACGGACACACGTCCAAATCGTCCGCTCTCAAAACTCTGCCATCTCTCTCCCCACATCCACCACTGATGGCGGCTCACCTCCAACTGCACAACGCTACGCGCTGTTCACATCCAACAGCCCAACACTACAATATCGAATTTTCCAACAATGCAAACCAGCCACAGACTGCACGCAGCACAGTCAGTGATTTTCATACAGAGCGCTACGTGGCGTTACCAACATAGAAACCTAAACAGCCTACTTACAATTCGTATCTTCTACTATGTAAGTCGAATTAAATACAGGATATGAATGTTACGTTTGTCGCTTTTTTCGCCTACGCTAGTGCTAGTATCCGTTCTTCAGTTGACCTATAAAGGTCAACTGAAGTTCAGGATACAAAAAATGAAATGAGCGTGTGGCATTGTTGGCCGGGAGCCCCCATCCAGGGAAGTCCGGCCGCCGAGTGCAAGTCTTATTTCAGTCGACCCCACATTGGGTGACTTGCGTGCCGGTGATGAGGACGAAATGATAATGAGGACAACACAACACGCAGTCTACGAGCGGAGAAAATCTCCAATCCGGCCGGTAATCGAACCAGAGCCCGGTGCATGGGAGGCAAGCATGTTGCCACCCAGCTCAGCAGGCGGACTTCAGAGTACAAATTTTACGTTCCTCGGTTTCTTCTCCTTCACTAGTCCTAGTAGCCTATTCTTTAGTTGGCCTATCTAAGTCAGCTGAAGTACACGATACAAATTTTACGTTTGTCTCTTTTTTTCACCTTCACTGGTACTGTTATCGTGTTCTTCAGCTGATGCTAGTACCAGCGAAGGCGAAAAAACCAACATACGTAAAATTTATAGTATATGTCAACTGAGGTACTTCATGCCAATTTTACGTATGTTGCTTTTTTTG
Organism: Schistocerca americana; assembly: GCF_021461395.2. Classification (NCBI taxonomy): domain Eukaryota; kingdom Metazoa; phylum Arthropoda; class Insecta; order Orthoptera; family Acrididae; genus Schistocerca; species Schistocerca americana. The sequence goes on from NC_060121.1 coordinate 979,854,611, forward strand.
CTTTCGCTAGCGCTAGTATCCTATCCTTTAGTTGCCATGTGTAGGTCAACTGAAGAATAGGGTACTAGGCTTTTCTACTGTGAAAAAAAGTGATACGCGTAACATTACATTCGAAGTATGGATGTACGTGATATATGTCCACTATCTGTTTTTCTGTACTACAATCGTTTGCTTCTCAACATTCGTTTATGCTTTTAAATCTTGTGACATGATTAGTCAAAGCCGACGGGTTGTATCCCATTCTTCAGTACTCCCATACACTGCTCAAAACAATTAGAGGGACAAGGATTTGATCGAGTGTATCACGCACGTAGTCCGTGACTAAGTTCCACTCACGGAAAAAAAATTGGCAACACCAAGGAGTTGTGCGACATGGATGAAAGTTGCTAAGCGTGTTGCTACGTTTGAAAGATGATGTCTGTTCAAACTTTCACGTCAGTCATATAAGAGTGGAGCTACTATGACGTTACAAATCAGGTTTGCTTTAAATACACGCTGTAACAGTCGTCAGCGTTAGTTGCCTTTGAGATTGGACATGCTGTGTTGATGTTACCCAAGAATGCCTTTAAGGCGACAAAGACACCACTATCAACATTTCACTGAGTTTGTACGAGGTCTTGTAATAGGGCTACGAAAGCTGGATATTCCTTCTGCGATACTGCAGAAGACTTGGCAGGAATGTAGCCACTCCAACGGTAGTGAGGGTAACATACGGTCACACTGGATCTATACCTGGTGTTATGGTCTTGGGTAAGACTTCTTATTACAGCAGGCGCACTCTCGTGGTTGTCCCACACACCCCGACTGCAAAGTGGTACGTCAGTCTGATGATTCGACTTGCGCTGCCATTCATGAACAGCAGTCCAGACGGTTTTTCCCAACAGGATAACGCTGGCTCTCATACCGCTGTTGTAATCCAACATGCTGTACAGAATGTCGACGTATTGCCTTGGCCTGCTTGATCACCAGATCTGTCCTTAATTGGGCATATATGGAACATCATCGAACATCAACTCGAGTGTCATCCACACACAACATTAACTGACTGACCGACCACATGCAACAGGCATAGAACTCCAGCCCACAAAATGACACCCGGCACCTGTTCAACACAATGCATACACGTCTGCACGCTTGCAGTCAACATTCTGGCGGATACACCTGTTATTAATGTACCAGCATATCACATTTGAAATGGCCTATCTCTCGCTTACATTAACCTGCGTTATTGTAATGGTATTAACATATATGTTGCCTACAGAGTTCTCAGTTGAAATTCTCTTCTTTCCTAATAGCTTTTGTCACTTTCATTTCAAACTTTTCCTCTTTCATTATCCCATCCATTTCCAATATGCTAACTTGCTAAGCTAAACAAAGTCATTCTCAATTATATTATTATTATTATTATTATTATTATTATTAATGCAAATAAATAAACGTCTTGAGGATTCTGCAGTGTGGCTTCTTTCCTTCTTGCGATTACATTTGGATGTTCCACTTTTAAGTCGCCTCGTACCCCAATGATACACTATGTGATCAAAAGTATCCGGACACACCCAAAAACATACGTTTTTCATATTAGCTGCATTTTGCTGCCAACTACTGCCAGGTACTTCGTATCAGCGACCTCAGTAGTCATGAGACATCGTGAGAAAGCAGAATGGGGCACTCTGTGGAACTCAAGGTCTTTTCCAACGTGGTCAGGTGATTGGGTGTTATTTGTGTCATGCGTCTGTACACGAGATTTCCAGACTCCTAAACATCCCTACGTCCACTGTTTCCGATGTGACAGTGAATTGAAAACGTGAAGGGACACATACAGCACAAAAGCGTACAGGCCGACCTCGTCTGTTGACAGACACAGACTGCCGACAGTTGAAGAGGGTCTTAATGTGTAACAGCCAGACATCTATCCAGACTGTCACACAGGAATTCCAAACTGCTTCAGGATCCATTGCAAGCAGTTAGGCGGGAGGTGAGAAAACTTGGATTTCATGGTCGAGCGGCTGCTCATAAGCCACACATCACGCCGGTAAAAGCCAAATGACGCCTCACTTGGTGTAAGGAGCATAAACATTGGACGATTGAACAGTGGAAAAACGTTGTGTGGAGTGACGAATCACGGTACACAATATGGCGATCGGATAGCAGGGTGTGGGTATGGCGAGTGCCCGGTGAATGTCATCTGCCAGCGTGTGTAGTGCCAACAGTAAAATTCGGAGGCGGTGGGGTTATGGTGTGGTCGTGCTCCTGCTCTGATGTTTTAAGCACCTTCTTGCTTCCCACTGTTGAAGAGCAATTCGGGAATGGCGATTCCATCTTTCAATACGATCGAGCAAACTGTTCATAATGCACGGCCTGTGGCGGAGTGGTTACACGAAAACAACATCTCTGTAATGGACTGGCTTGCACAGAGTCCTGATCTGAATCCTATAGAACAGCTTTGGGATGTTTTGGAACTTCGTATCAGGCCTCACCGACCGACATCGATACCTCTCCTCAGTGCAGCACTCCGTGAAGAATGGGCTGCCATTCCCCAAGAAACCTTCCAGCACCTGACTGAATATACACCTGCGAGAGTGGAAGCTGTCATCAAGGCTAAGGATGGGCTAACACCATATTGAATTCCAGCATTACCGATGGAGAGCGCCACGAACTTGTAGGTCATTTTCAGCCAGGTGTCCAGATACTTTTGATCACATAGTGTAAATATGTTTTCTAGACAAATGTAGCCCCAAAAATGTTCAAATTTGTGTGAAATCGTATGGGTCTTAACTGCTAAGGTCATCAGTCGCTAAGCTTGCACACTACTTAACCTACGCTATCCTAAGGTCAAACACACACACCCATGCCCGAGGGAGGACTCGAACCTCCGCCGGGACCAGCAGCACAGTCCATGTCTGTAGCGCCACAGACCGCTCGGCTGATCCGGCGCGGCAAATGTAGCCCCGAAATTTCATTGCTCTCCACTAATTATTTTTTGCTGTTGTGATTTTTTCCGTCAGTGTATACACCGTAACTCTTATTCTTCCAACACATTTTAATAATGAGAACAACCCTCCACGATACGTTTCAAAGCCATGGCTTAGTGGCGGTATTCAAATGTATCGTGCTGTGCCTAAGAGACGGACGAGAAACGTCTCACTCTGCCATCTAACCTTTGTAAGTATCGTTTGCGTCTCTATACTCGTTGTGTGCGTTTCATCAGTCAACATGAGGCATCTGACTGAGGCAGAACGTGTTCAGGCAGTTACATTACTGCAGGGAGGTTGGATCAGTCGTGCAGTGTATACAGAGCTTAATGTTGTTGGGAGGGTTTGAAAGCGATTTCGTGAAACTATTGCATACACAACAAAGCCGGGGCAAGACGACCGATATGTGATTGATTATTCTCTCCGCCGGCGCACTGCGGCGGCCTGGGATCTATAAAATGGTCCAAGAGCGACAGCTGGTTGTATTGTCAGTGGCCAAACAATAGGGACCACACTCCGAGATGCCCGTTTAAGACCAAGAAGGCCTCATCACGTCCCTCGCTTAACTGCTCTACACGTGAGAGATCGACTTCGATTTGTTGAGGAACGCAGGCAATGGCAGGTGCGGCACAGGCGCAGTGTATTGTTTCTAGACAAGTCCCACTTTCGTCTAACCCTGTGCGATGTGTGTACCGTCGTCGTAGTTAACGCTATAATGAAGCAGCATACGAGGACATGGACAGATTTGGCTACGGCTCAGTCATGGTGAGGGGTGCCAAAAAAAAAAAAAAAAAAATGGAGCTGAAGTGGAGCCCTGTGGGACACCAATGACTCAGTACACATGGTTCTGACACGTGAATCTGGAGTTCATTCCTTTCCCTGTTCTTTATTTCTGTTATGTGAGAGTTATATCCTAAATACGATTTAATCGAGTCATTTGACAAATCTTTTACACCATATCGTTCAAGTTTCGTCAGAAGTGTAGAATGATCAGTCACATCAGAAAAAGCTTCTGGTAAATCTATAAATAATCTTGAGAGTTTGTGTGATTGTCCGTTGCATTTAAGACACGGTTTATCAGGTTGAAAGTAATGTTTCAGTTAACCACTGTGAACTGAAGCCATGTTCACATCCAGAAATAATATCATTTTGTTGAAGAATGCAGTCAGCTTCGAAAGGAACACTCGTAAATAAATTGTGAGAAGCTTCACACTAGTGACATAGTGAGCAGGAGACAATGATGTTCGAAGTTATTGTAATCTGTGGAAGATGTAGAAACTAGCAGCCTAAATGAGTTGGTGTGAAAAAAACCTATGAAAAGAGTGCATCAGATTTTCAATAAAATATTATCATCTCAGTACAGAATAAGCGAAGTGCGGATAAATGTAACGACTATTGGACGATTGGACTGACTACTTACGCTTGTATACTCCTGCCACCGTAATACGGAGGAATAGGGAAAAAAATGAAGATATGCTGCACACATGTGAGGTTGATAAATGCAGAAGAAAAACTTCAAAAAGTCGAGATCACTAGTAAAGCATTTACTTATATAACCGGTTTCGGTAAAACTACATTAGAATCCTCGTATCTGCAATGGATAGAACCAAGTTGACAGGGTAACAGGTCTACAAGTTAAGTACAACAATGCACAAAATTAATTGTCCACAGACTTGGAAAAGTAATACACCTTACTCCCTTCAAATTCACATAATCACCTCCATCTGTGCTATACATCGTAGCACATTACGATTACGCATGTGGAGATCACGAAAATCACTGGATAACGGGATGCAAATTTTAAAATAAACAATACATACAAACACTGGGATAGCGCGCCGAATACAAATGCTGCTCACACAGCAGCTGACTACAGATATTCCATAAGCGCACCAGGTAACAAAAATGTAGTACAATCTGGAATTGTATTTGTGTACAGCAAAGCCCTGAATATACGGTACCAAGTAACTGTTATTATGTTAACTGGCAGAAATAACTTTCAAAAAAACCCAAACGTTATTTGTATAGAAAGCATAACCTAAATCAGGAACCATAGTGATCTTAAAACAACAGATTTTTGTACAATGTTTTAGGGAATTCTTGAAGGACTCCATTCTATTAACATATACAATTGGTTTCTATAAGAAAATTATGATATAATCCAGTAACTACGGTTTATATACGAGCACGTACATATCCTGTGAACAGTCAGAGATATGTTACCAATTGTCCATCACAATGGAAGGTTACAGATCGATATTAACAACAAAGCCATCTATACTGTCACCCTAAGTACGCAGTTCCTTTCTGGATCCAAATCGTCATTCAAATCATTGTGAGACATAAGCATGTTCCATTTTCTTGACACAGAACCAGCACCCAGCGCCAGCACCTTGAAAATCTCTTCGGGTTTGCTGCCGGATCCTAACATCAACTCGATTCAGTATTTCGGCGATCCAACTGTTCGCCATCTTCAGGAGAACGCTGTTTCTGCTGACGAGTCCCGCTGAGAACTGACGCCAGGCTGCAAATCGACGTCCTATGTAGGCCTCCGTACCGTACACGGTGAAAGCGCCGCCCATCACAGTTGCTGCCCTCCAAGACTTGGTAGGTGGCGCGGCTCTCGGTAGAACACCGCCGGCAACCATACATCCCACTCACAGACGATTTTTGAGCACTCGGGCTGGCCGCACCGAAGAACGTTCAGTTTTGATGCGGGATAGTACAGGATTCCACGTCCTGCTAAGACGAAACTCACTGTCCCTATTAATTAAATTATCCGCCAACCTAATTTCAATTGGCTCTTTATAGACGCTGTTTCAAAAACTGGAAGTGTTGCCGACAATAATAGTTTCGTCAAATTTTATACCATGTCCTGCTACCGCCGATTTTTCCGGCTGTTGTAGCCTCGGATGATGGCGATGCTCCACGCATCTGTCATTAACTGTGCGAATCGAACGGCCGATGTAAGCGTTCCCACGTTGATACGAAATGTTGTATGTATCAAGCTTCCTAAGCCCCACATCATCTTTCATCATCATTTCATCATCATTGACTCGCAAGTCGCCGAAGCGGCGTCAACTAAAAAGGACTTCCAATATGGCGGCCGAACTTCCCCGCATTTGGCCTCCCGGCCAACAATGCCACACGATCATTTCATTTCATTTCATCTCTCACAGAGCCGAGTAGTGCCCCAATCTTGGTAGGCGGACGTAACATACTCTTCATGTTAAAACTCCTTAGAATTCTTCCAGTCTTAATAGCTATGCCCCCATCGTAAGGAATAAAGGCCACCGATCTACGCTCCTCTTCTTGGATCTTCGGCGATGGTCCAAACTCCTTAGCCCGAAGAACTCCTTTCTTAAAAACGCCCATCAAATCCCCAAGTTCTTGGGTTAAAGCGTTCGCGTCGGAAATGGACGGAAAGGGACGGAAAAGGACGTGACTGCGTTGGTATGGCGGATGACAAATCTTATAACGCAGGTATTGATCTGTCTGCGTCGGCTTTCGATAAACACTGTCTCCCAGAGTGCCACATGGTTTTCTGTAAACCATAACGTCCAAGAACGCAAGCATCCCATCGCTTTCAACCCCCATGGTAAATTTAATGCTCAGATGAAGACAGATGAAGTGGTCCAAAAATCTGTTGAGAGCATCACACCCATGTGGCCAGACGAAAAAGGTATCTTCCACATAGCTCCAGAAGAAAGTTGATTGCAAAGCCGAAGTCTTCGGCGCCATATCCTCGAAGTCCTACAAAAATAAGTTGGCGACTTTGGATGATAAACGACCACCCATAGCCACTCCGTCATTCTGTTCAAAAATATTGTCGCTGTGCACATGGGTTCTCAACAGATTTTTGGACCACATAAACTGTCGTCATCCCACCTTTAAATTTACCATGGAGGTTGAAAGTGATGGGATGATTCCAGTCTTGGACGTTGTGTTTTACAAAAGACCAGGTGGCACTCTGCGACACAGTGTTTATCGAAAGCCGCCGCACGGAGATCGGTTTCTGCATTGTAAGATTTGTCATCCGCCATACCCACGCAGTGGCGTTCTTAGGACTGAGGTACGAAGAGCATACGCCATTTCCGACGCGGATACCTTAGCACAAGGACTTGCGCATTTGATAAGTGTTTGTAAGGAAGCACATCTGCGGGCTACGGAGTTTGGACCATCACCGGAGATCCATGAAGAACAGCGAACATGCGAGTCTTGAGAGCAAAATCGGAAATTCTCTCGCTGACATCAACGCACGTTTCACGCAAGGGTCATGAGAAGAGAGAATACTGTGCTCACATAGTCGTGTAGGTAGTCAGTTTTTCGCTCGCTCAATGCGTAAATGAAAATAGGACAGAAAATCACTAATATCGTTACTTACTTGTTCTTTAAGTTAAAACGTCGAGGTTGGGAGGCCACGGTCAGTGTTTAGAACTACTAGCTCCCACAGACTGGCTGAAACGCCGTTATTCACTTCCTATCAGTTCCAGCGCCCCTCTTAACTCGGCACTGACGACCAGCGAAGACGGGTATGGAAACGCCGCGGACAGCGGTGGGACACCGCCCGCCATGTAGCCCAACACATAGGACTGATGGTATGGGGTGTCATTTCATTCCACAGCAGGAACCCTTTGATTGTTATGCGCGGCATCCTTACAGCACAGCGATACCTCGACGACATTCTGTGCCCCGTTTTGTTGCCCTTCGTGGCAAGCCGTCCTGGGCTTACATTTCAGCAAGATAATGCCCGCTCTAGTATGGCGAGAGTTTCTACTGTCTACTTGTCTTCGTGCTTGCAAACGCTACCTTGGCCAGAGAGGTTGCCGGATCCCTCTCCAATGGAGAACATCTGGAGTACTAATGGCAGGGCCTCCAACCAGCTAGGGATCTCGACGATCTCACTCGCCAATTGGACAGAATTTGGCACGATATCCGTCAGGAGGACACCCAGCAGCTCTCTCAATGAATACCAAGACCAATAATTCCTTGCATAAGGGCCAGAGATGGAATAATGTGCTACTGACTGGTCTACTTGCGAAACTCTTTCTCTTGAATAAACCACCCAATTTTTCTGAAATTTGATCATTCTTTTGTCTGTTCATGTAAGTCAAATTTACCGATTTCCGTCCCATTCTGATAATTCATTCGTGGTGCATCGTTTTTTTTTCCTTAGAGTGTATTTCTTGCAGCTCGTTTGCAACATCAGATAAATTAATGTTTTTGAAATCTCGGTATGTAGTCAGTTGCGGTTTCTTTGAGGGGCATTCCAGGGAGTACATCACGAAAATTATGTCATCGGCAGACATGCCAGGTGTAAATATTTGAGAGGTACGAATTAGTCTGTTCGGGAATTTCGTTGCAAATATATCCACGAGACTGTGAATACTGTTGGTATGATGGGTAGGAGCAAGCTGAAGTAGCGACATCTTCAAAGAAGAAAGCACCCTTTTTAATTTCACACTGGAGGGGCTATTATACATAGTGTTTGTGCAAGAACGTGCTAAAATTTAAAAGGACATAGAGGATGCTCCACTGAACAATTTGATGAGGGGAACCTGGGGTCAGAGAAGCCAGCTTAAGGAGACAGTACGAACAAAATCACATTATTGTGTAACCTCCCAACAGTAAAAATATGTATAACATTCACATTCAGTGTAACCTCCTAACATTTTATTATTGTGTAACCTCGCAATAATAACGTGACTAACCTGCCAATAAAAAATGTGCGGCAAAGAGCAGGTGTGTTTGTTGTTTCATTGTTTCTGGCGTGTATGTGCCTGCAATGCTAGAATTTAAGAGAAACCCATTTTCTCGTGATTTAGAACCTGCAGCTCTACCTGGAACCGATTTCCCATATTTTCAGACAGTGGTTGGATGATTAGTGATTTGTGTGTCCAGTTGATGGAGCACTTCATCGAAACTGTAAAATCTGATTCTAACGCAAAGCTGTTACTAAAACTGCACAGACATGCAACACTTAGAAAGAAGTCTTCAAGCTGTAACTCTAGCTAGAGATGATGATGTAATGACGCCTTGGCTATCTACAGACACCGCTCACAGGCTACAACTACTAGATCTCGCATATTTTAAGCCTGTTGCAGATATCTACAACCAAGTAGCTGACAACTGGTTTCGCACAAATCCTGACAGCGATGTTGGTCAGACAACAATGCCTCCGATGTTGTTGTTGTTGTGGTATTCAGTCGTGAAACTGGTTTGATGCAGCTTTCCATGCTACCCTATCCTGTGCAAGCTGCTTCATCTCCCAGTACTTACTGCAACCTACATCCTTCTGAATCTGCTTAGTGTATTCATCTCTTGGTCTCCCTCTACGATTTTTACCCTCCACGCTGCCCTCAAATACTAAATTGGTGATCCCTTGATGCCTCAGAACATGTCCTACCAACCGATCCCTTCTTCTAGTCAAGTTGTGCCACAAACTCCTCTTCTCCCCAATTCTATTCAATACCTCCTCATTATTTATGTGATCTACCCATCTAATCTCCAGCATTCTTCTGTAGCACCACATTTCGAAAGCTTCTTTTCTCTTCTTGTCCAAACTATTTATCGTCCATCTTTCACTTCCATAGAAATACTTGCAGAAACGACTTCCTGACACTTAAATCTATACTCGATGTTAACAAATTTCTCTTCTCCAGAAACGCTTTCCTTACCATTGCCAGTCTACATTTTATATCCTCTCTACTTCGGCCATAATCAGTTATTTTGCTCCCCAAATAGCAAAACTCATTTACTACTTTAAGCGTATCATCACCTAACCTAATTTCCTGAGCATCACCTGACTTAATTCGACTACATTCCATTTTGCTTTTGTTGATGTTCATCTTATATCCTCCTTTCAAGACACTGTCCATTCCATTCAACTTCTCTTCCAAGTCCTTTGCTGTCTCTGACAGAATTACGATGTCATCGGCAAACGTCAAAGTTTTTTTCTCCATGAATTTTAATTCTTACTCCAAATTTTTCTTTTGTTTTCTTTACTGCTTGCTCAATATACAGATTGAATAACATCGGGGATAGGCTAAAACCCTGTCTCACTCCCTTCACAACCACTTTCAAGGGCCTCGACTCTTACAACTGCCACCTGGTTTCTTTACAAATTGTAAATAGCCTTTCGCTCCCTGTATTTGACCGCCGCCACCTTCAGAATTTGATAGAGAGTATTTTCAGTCCACATTGTCAAAAGCTTTCTTTAAGTCTACAAATGCTAGAAACGTAGGTTTACCTTTCCTTAATCTATCTTCTAAGATAAGTCGTAGGGTCAGTACTGCCTCACGTATTCCAACAGTTCTGCAGAATCCAAACTGAGATTCTCCAAGGTCGGCTTCTACCAGTTCTTACATTCAATGATGGTACAGACGAATAAATGCATCAATTTGAGGTAAGAGTCTCTGTTTCGGAAGCGAACAAGTCGAAAGATACATGCGAAATTATTCTGATACCTCTGGCAGTGGAATAGAAGTACCGGTATTGCCGTTGTTGCTAAGAATGTAGGGTACGCAACTTTCAGAGGTGGAAGTGTGGACCAAGACAAGAAAAAATGTCCAGTAAACAAGGCCTCTAAAATGCATACCCGAGCGGCTGTGAGCACTTGTTCACCTTCGCTAGTGTGAAACGCATCTGCTCTACTGATCAAGCGCTCATACCTCTTAAGTTATGTAGGTTAGAGGCCATGTTTACTAGACATTTGTTATTACTTTGGTCCATACTACCACCTCTGAAAGTTTCGTATCGTACAATCTTAGCAACAACAGTACCAGTACGTATATTCCACTGTCAGACGTAGAAGAAGTTTTTCGTCTATAACTTTTGACTCGTTTGCTTCCGGTACTTACCTCAAATTTATACATTTATCCTTCTCCAACGTCCTAGAAATTCTGTGACGTCATCACGGAATTAGCCCATATATATATATATATATATATATATATATATATATATATATATATATATATATATATATAGCGCTACGTACAGGTGCCGGCACCTATAACTTGACGCTCTGTAGCTTCGCTGAATGACGTTTCCAGACATGGAATCCTACGTAAAACTTGATCTACTAGGTTCCCTCTGCAACCTCCAGAAGTGTGTAACATGGATTGCCAAACACCTCGCATGTAAATGTAAACGTGTAATGGTATGTGCCTTTGGTGTTGTGTAGACAGTCAGCCGTTGTAGACAGGCGGTAAGAACGTTCCACTGTACCTGCAGCGCCTGTAATTCGCCGTTGTGGATGTCCTTCTCCATCTCTGGTGAGAGAATCCTGTACACGGAAATCACGCGTGTGTCCGCTGACAAACTGGGACGGCAAGTGCCAAAAGTTCCTGAAGTGCGTATTACTACTATTGACTGAGCTGCGATATTTCGTATCTGGTGACGACACCTGAAACGGGACGTCAATTTCTTGCTTACGTTCGTGGGTAAATAACACAGCCGATAACATTCGTGTTAACGGGTGATTGAGTAACAAGTGGACGAAGGCGAGACAGGTCAAGATGGTGATAATTTATGAATACGTGTGCTCGCTTTTTAAGGTTCCCTAGGCTATAATCACAGATACCTGTGGTGTTTGAGTAGAGTCGAGAGTTCATCGATAGCCCACGAGTAGGTTACTCACAAATGGTTATTTCAGTCCAGGGTTGTTGTTAACATATTACACATTCAAGGTGAAAGGAACTGAAGTATTAGAACTCCGCTCTTAGTAAATGGTTACTTTCAAATCAAATTTAATTTTTTTGTTTTTCTAACAATAAAATCGCCTCTAGAGAAAGACTACAAGAAACAAGAAGAACTCAGTCTTGTATTCGATATACAGGGAATAATCAAAATAATGTGAACGTCTCTACTTACTTGGGAATGGTTTATTAAGGGGTTGGACCGCCATTTGCCCGTAATGCGGCTGCGATTCTTCTTGGAAATCCTGGCATATGATGATTATATGGTCGCCAGTGGAATGTTATGCCATTCCTTGATCGGAAGCTCTTCTAATTCCTGTAGTGGCGAGGGAGGCGGAGATCTACTCCAGAATCTGCGCTCCAATACCGCCCAAAAGGTTTCGATAAGGTTAAAAGTCAGCACACTGTGTTGACCAGGGAAGACGCTGCAGTTCAGTTGCATTCTCCTCCTACCACGATTGTACTGTTCTGGCTGTGTCAATGGGTGCATTATCGTCCTGAAATATGGCATCATTGTTTGTGAACAACATTTGAATCATGTGGTGCACCTGATCACCTAAAATATTCACATAATCATTGGCTGTAACACGGCCTTTCAGAATATTGATGGGCCAGCAGAATACCATGATGTAGCTGCCCACACCATCACACTTCCACCTCCATGATTAACCGTTGGAATCAAGCAGACAGGACTGCAGGCTACTTTTGGCGTTCTCCATGCGTAAACCTGGCCCGATGTTGGAAATAACGAAAACGTTGATTCATCGGACCATGTGACGTGTTTTTGCACAGATCAGCCATCCAGGATTTATGCCCCCGACATCATGTTTCACCCTTCTTTGCGTTGGTTGTCGTCACTAATGGTTTCGGTATACCATCTGGTCCGTGAGTACTCGCTTTATGGAGTTCTCGACGGTCAGTGTCGATAGATACGGGCTCTCGAAGATGACTACTGAGCTCTGCAGTCACGTTAATCGCTGTAGTTTCGTGTTGTTTCGACACAATTCGTGTTAGCGTACGACGGTCTCTGTCATTTAGTTTTGATTTGCGCCAGCTATTACGTTTACTCGATGATGTCTTTCCGTGTTTTATTTAGGCTGTCTTGTCTGTTGGAACAGTTGCTCTTGAAACATCCAATAAGCTGCCTTGGCTTGTTGCTGCCTTGGCTTTCTTGGATGACGCGGTAAGTTTACACTGTTCATCTTTTCCACTATTTCGCACATTTTTACGAAATTCATAACCTAACATCAAATTTTTCTTGACAGCAATATGCATTTCATCTCATTCAAGAGAAAAAAAAAACAGAGCCTGTATTAAGAGAAATTACACTTGAGGATGGATCCACAGGGTCCGAAATGCATCGTGTACTTCATTAAACATGAAAAGCTGTGACTGATTGCATTTTTTAATACATACTTCCAGGGTATTGGATACAGTCACGATTAAAACTACAGAATATGGAAAAAAATTTAAAAAAATACAAAGTATTTCTTCATGAATAAGGTCTCTATATCTACATCTACATGAATACTCCACAAGCCACCTGACGGTGTGTGGCGGAGGGTACCTTGAGTACCTCTATCGGTTCTCCCTTCTATTCCAGTCTCGTATTATTCGTGGAAAGGATTGTCTGTATGCCTCTGTGTGGTCTCTAATCTCTCTGATTTTATCCTCGTGGTCTCTTCGCGAGATATACGTAGGAGCGAGCAATATACTGCTTGACTCCTCGGTGAAGGTATGTTTATGTCACTGAATCAGTGAGGTTCAGCTGTTTTTACATTTATTTCACGGTAATTCATGTCTCTTGGTAATTTATTAATGCATGAAATGCTAAAATATTATAACTGTTTCTTTAATTAAGTAGACAGATATCTAAAAACAAACATAATCCTTACGGCGCGTGCGTGTGACTGCATTCTCGCCGCTTGGAGCGCTAGCGTCACGCCAGCTGTGAGACGGTAACAACTTTGACAGCAGGGAGTGTCGCGACTGAATGATTAGACTTACTATTCTGAGCCACGCAAGGGACTATTATTAACGTTATCGGAGAGGAGTGGAAAATGACCAGTGAGTGTGTTTCTTGGCGGGGGCAGTCGATTACTCGAAGACACACGAGAGCGGCTCCTTTGTGGCAGAAGTAGCCAGAAAGTTGCCAACACGGCCACTGTGTGTATTTGGCTTTGACCATGCAGGTGTATAATATTGAATGTGACTCAATACCACGAGCAAAACGAAGTCCGATAGTTGAAAAATTGTTGCGAACTGAAAGAAATGGCAGTTTGCGATAACTGGTGCTTGGTACATTATAGGGTCGCAATTTAAATGCCACAAGCGATAGCGAACATCACCCACAAAAAAATTGAATTACTATTATTTACTAACAGTCCGTTTTCCAAGTGGTGTATAGGAAAACTAAAGCTGAATACAACAAAAATTATTGGACTCAAGCAGCTGTCATCTATGGAGGGTCAGAATGCCATCGGCAACGTGACACGGTCGTTAGCACATTGTACTCGTATTAGGGAGAACGACGGTTGAAATCCGCGTGCGGCCAACCCTATTTGACTTTTCCCTGATTTCCTAAATCGCTCCAGGCAAATGCGAGGATAGTTCTTTGAAAAGACACGGCCGATTTCCTTTCCCATCCTTAAAACATTCCGAGCTTGCGCTCCGTCTCTAACGACCTCGATGTCAGCAGGACGTTAAACCCGATATTCTTTCCTTCCTTTCTTCCTTATTTCCTACCATACCATGACAAGTGGACAAAATTGTTGAGGTTGTCATGGTCACCTGTGATATATTACATGTTGGCTCCTGTGTCAGAATCTTCATCCGAAGATTGTTTATCCATTTTGTGACGTTTCGCCAGCACGAGTGGCTGACATACTCAAAGCTTCACACCTTCACTGCTGGTGGGAGGATTGGAGTCGAGCCCACGGCCGCAGGCTATACGCTACTGGCCACAACAAGAAGAAATGCAGATGATAAACGGGTATTCATTGGACAAATGTATTATACTAGAACTGACATGTGATTACGTTTTCACGCAATTTGGGTGCATAGATCCTGAGAAATCAGTACCCACAACAACTATCTCTGGCCGTAATAACGGCCCTGATACGCCTGGGCATTGAGTCAAACAGACCTTGGATGGCGTGCACAGCTACAGCTGCCCATACCACAGTTCATCAAGAGTAGTGACTGGTGTATTGTGACGAGCCAGTTGCTCGGCCACCATTGACCAGACGTTTTCAGTTGGTTAGAGATCTGGGGAATGTGCTGGGCAGGGCAGCAGTCGAACATTTTCTGTATCCAGAAAGGCCCGTACAGGACCTGCAACATGCGGTCGGGCATTATCCTGCTGAAATGTAGGGTTTCGCAGGGATCGAATGAAGTGTAGAGCCACGGGTCGTAACACATCTGAAATGTAACGTCCACTGTTGAAAGTGCCGTGAATGCGAACAAGAGGTGACCGAGACGTGTAACCAATGGTACCCCATACCATTACGCCGGGTGATACGCCAGTATGGCGATGACGAATACACGCTTCCAATGTGCGTTCACCGCGATGTCGCCAAACACGGATGCGACCATCATGATGCTGTAAACAGAACCTGGATTCATCCGAAAAAATGACGTTTTGCCATTGGTGCACCCAGGTTCGTCGTTGAGTACACCATCGCAAGCGCTCCTCTCTGTGAAGCAGCGTCAAGGGTAACCGCAGCCATGGTCTCCGAGCTGATAGTTCGTGCTGCTGCAAACGTCGTCGAACTGTTCGGGCAGATGGTTGTTGTCTTGCAAACGTCCCCATCTGTTGACTCAGGGATCGAGACGTGGCTGCACGATCCGTTACAGCCATGTGGATAAGATGCCTGTCATCTCGACTGCTGGTGATATGAGGCCGTTGGGATCCAGCACGGCATTCCGTATTACCCTCCTGCCCACCGATTCCATATCTTGTTAACAGTCATTGGATCTCGACCAACGCGAGCAGCAATGTCGCGATACGATAAACCGCAATCGCGATAGGCTGCAATCCGACCTTTATCAAAGTCGGAAACTTGATGGTACGCATTTCTCCTCCTTACACGAGGCATCACAACAACGTTTCACCAGGCAACGCCGGTCAACTGCTGTCTGTGTGTGAGAAATCGGTTGGAAACTTTCCTCATGTCAGTATGTTGTAGGTGTCGCCACCGGCGCCAACCTTGTGTGAATGCTCTGAAAAGCTAATCATTTGCATGTCACAGCATCTTCCACCTGTCGGTTAAATTTCGCGTCTGTAGCACGTCATCTTGGTGGTGTAGCGATTTTAATGGCCAGTAGTGTACGTACCTGTCACATCAACGCCTGGTTATTACAGCTGCGGCTCTTTCACGGTTACCTGCTACCGTCTTTCCATAGAATGTAAGCGCGATTTGGGATAGTGTTCAGTGTTCGTTGCACTTGGTGGGTCAATACAGATATGTTAGTGCGGTTGTGGGTGGCAGTGAAGTTGTCGTCCTATGATGTTCCATATGTACTCGATTGGAGAGAGATTTGGTGATCCAGCAGGCCAAGGCAAACATGTTGACACTCTGCAGAGCCCGTTGGGTTACAACAGCAATATGTGGGCGAGCGTTATCTTGCTGGAAAGCATCCTCTAGACTGTTGCTCCTGATGGCAGCACAATAGGTGCAGTCAACAGATTGACGTTTCAGTTTGCAGTTAGAGTACTTGGGATAACCACGAAAGTCTTGCTGCTGTCATACGAGATCGCACGCCAGGCAGTAACTTCAGGTGCAGGTCCAGTGTGTCTACCATGAAGACAGGTTGGTTGGAGACCCCCAACAGGCCTCCTTCCAACCAACACACAGCCGTCACTCGTATCGAAGCAGAAACAGCTTTCATCAGAAATCACAACAGACGCCCACTATGCCGTGCAATGAGCTCTCGCTTGGCAGACTGAAGTCGCAACTGGCGGTGGTGTTGGGTCAATGGAGCGTCTGGCTCAGAGTTGTACTCGAAGTAACTGGTTTATAACAGTTCTTTGCGCCGCTACTCAAATTGCTGCTGCAAATGCAGTACGATGTGCCAGAGCCATACGCTGAACACGACGCTCTTCCCCCTCGGTAGTGCCACATGGCCGTCCGGACCCCGGTCTTCTTGCGACCGAATATTTTCGTAGACCACCGCTGCCAATGATCGCGTTCAGTGGCTACATTCCTGCCAGGTCTTTCTGCAGTAGCGGGGAAGGAACACCAAGCTTCTCGTACCCCTATCACACGACGTCGCCCAAACTCAATGAGGTGTTGATAAGGGCGTCTTTGTCGCCTTAACCCTTTGTTGCCTGACGGTACTTAAAAGTACCAGTAAGTTTTGACTCTAATTATTTTCTCGTGGTGCAGTTTCGTGATCTGAGAGCCCGTCGGTAAGTAACAGTAACTCTGCTCTACTGTTCCATAGATGTTATTGTGCAATACATAGACCTCTCTGGCGGTCAGAGCTTGAAATTGTTTTTCGCGCGCTGCTGTGAAAACAGATCGTATGTGCTTGTTTCCATGGTGTTGCCTGAATTTGTGCGCAATTTATTGAAACTTCCGTTGAGTTTTCCATTGTACGTACTTACCTTCTTTGTTTTTTAATAATAGTTTGAAGCATTACGTTACAAGTGAATGAGATAAAGTGGAAAATATAAAGCGGACTTATTAGTACCGTCAGGTTGTGCGAACACGTTACTGTAGCAACAATGCGTTACCTCTCACTAGTTGTTCTGTCCACTTTTTCTCACACAGAAATTGGTAAATACATTTGCCTGTGGAACAATTAGAACAAACAGGAAAGGTTTGCCAGGGAATTTACCTAAAGAAAAATGTCTAAATCAAATCACAGAGAGTCATCTTTAGACCTAACAGTATTTCAATGGAAGGAAAATAAAGTAGTATATTTTGCGTCAAACTTGCATGGCATTGAACAGAGCGTAGTGACAAGAAAACAGAAAGATGGAACTAGTATGACTATACCATGTCCAGTTATTGTATGTGATTACAATAAAAACATGGGTGGTGTGGATCATGCAGACAGATTACATTCAACTTATGGGTCTTGACAAGCGATCAAAGAAATGGTGGTACCGTCTCTTCTGGGGAGCAACAGAAATTGCTTTTGTCAATGCTTACGTCATTTTCAGTTATCTACATGGGGTACTGCCACTGCTGGAATTCAGGTGTGCTGTGGCACTAGGGCTAATGAATGAACAGCAAGTGCCAAATCTCAAAAAGAGAAACTCTGGTAAAGATGAAATAACTCTCCCAAAGAGAAGGAAGGATAACTTTTCTGTTCCGAAGGATGTACGTCTTGGCAACCGAGGAAACCATTTTGTAGTGTTCAGTTGTAAAAGAGGACGATGCGAAATGTGTGCGAAAAATAAAATTCAGTGGAGACCACATTCACAATGTAGTACATGTAAAGTGTATTTGTGCTGAAATGAGAAAAAGAACTGTTTCCTACAATTTCATGAGGTATCACTAAATATGTGATATGTATATACTGTCAAAAATGTATAGCTAAGTTACTATGTATTGTGAAGTTGCTCTAGAATAAATTTATGCGAAATTTAAAAAAAAAAATTCAGAAATATAATATTTCGGTTAATTAATTTTCTAATGTAAAAATATTTAATACTTATGTGGAATAAGGTACAAGTTATAAAAATTGGAGCATTTTTCTGCGCATGTTGTGATTCTGTACATGGAGTCTGACGGTACTTCTAAGTACCAGGAGAGAAAAAAGTTGTGAAAAATAAAATAAAATTTTACAAAAAATCCTACCGTCATTTGAGGCCACAATAGCATAAATTCTGCAAAGAAAATGTTAAAAAGTAAGTTTTTTCTTATGTCAGGAAACAAAGGGTTAAAGGCATTCTTGACTATCACCGATTCAGCACGTCCAGTCTCAAAGACAACTAACGCGCACGGCCGTGTATTTAAAGGAAAACTGATTTGCATCCTCATAGTGGTACCACTAGCGCCGCCCTTATGCGATTGGCGCAAAATCTGAACGGAAATCATCTTTCAGACGTAGAAACACGCCTACCAACTTTATGTCGCACAGCTTCTTCTGGATGTTGCAATTTTCTTTCCGTCAATGTATAATATGCAGCAGGCGGCTCGAAGCCAGTCGCCACCAACAATGGAAAGGTTGTCTTTGACAATGACTGTCACTAGTGAAGGCGAAACGTCAGAGAACTCCTTAATCAAACGTAAGCCGGAGCTCCTTTTGCGAAAGATAACAAGAAATACGTCAGAGATATAGGACTTTCGGAAACAATGTGTCTGTAACCAACATCTTAGAACCAACAGGTCCCTAATTTAACAAGCTCTACTTACTTATCTGACGATAATACTGAATGAAGTTGCACTAAGTGAAAGCAATTAGGTGCCAATAACTTTCTTGTTCATTTTGTGCGATGCTCAAAATTTGGACACGAAACGCGAATTTTGATGTAATTATGACGCTAACGCACATTCCAGGGTAAATCAACACTACCAATATTACAAGATATAATCTCCGTCTGTCCAGTCGAATCGACAATAAAAGCGTTCTGCACAATATTTCGATGATTCCCGACAAACTTAGAAAGTCACTCTACCCATACTACTGTAACACAAAATCTGGTCAAGAACACTACCCGTGAAAAGCAATCGGTTATTTTAACAAATCTGCAATATTTTCTTTCGCGGCCTTAATACTTCAAACTTCCCACAGGGACACTTTTCTTTCGCACGGATGTAGCTGTATTCGTCCGGAATTTTGTCAGCTAAACCCAGCATTTAATGACGTGTTTGTTTGTACAGCCAGCCCAAACTGTAGCATATATTTCTTTTTTTATGAGAATATAGTAAGTAGTAAAAAGTTGGAAAGACAAGTAACAGTTACGAGATTGTATCAGTTACACTACACAACACTTGTTTTCTCCACTCGTTCTTGCAAGCTGAGTATAACTACCGCCTTATCTTTGCAAAATGTCACAACAGCTGTCACCTTAGAAAACCTGTTTGTTTCTTTTGCTGTTACAAATAATGTTACCTGGCTGTATCTGAAGGTTCCTGCATTTACAAGGCGTCTTTCAGAAACGATCCAAACTGTTGAGAGCGTGTTGTCTCCAACTGATACAGCCGTCCTCTCAGGCCATCCAGGATTACGTAGTCTGTGGTATCCCTACATCGAATGCTATGATGGTTCCTTAGAATATAATTATGGAGCAGATCCAGGGTTTAATTCTGGGAGGAGGGGTCGCAGTTTTTGCAATAAAATAATATGAATACGAGGGTAAGTCAATTATTATCAGCAGTTTAGTTATATTTTTGTTTATTTTGGTAGTTCCCTCGTTTAACGTTGATGACGCATGGTTTGTTTATGTGTTGTTATATCTTTGCAATTTTCTTGTGCTAGGTTAGTTTCGTTATCGCTGCCGTGCTGTTGATCATGGCTGCTCCGCTGTCTATTTGCACCAAAGAAGAGCAACGTTCAGTGAAGGCATATCAGGGTCCGAAATTCATCGAAGACTTTCAGTACAGTACGGGATCAGTGTTTCGCCACAACGGAGTGTTTATGAATGGATTGAAAAATTCCGAAATGGTCGCACGACGACGGAGCCGGACGACCGTTTACCGCCGCAAATGAAGAAACCGTTGAGCGTTCACGTGAAATGATTCTCTTAGACAGCCGATTAACTGTTGACGAAGTGGCACATCGTCTGCAAATTAGTCACGGTTCTGCCTACGAAATCATCGACAACAGACTTGGGTTTCATAAAGTTTGTGCAAGATGAGTCCCAAAACAACTCACACAGTTGCACAAACAAACGCGCTTGGACATCTGCATAAAACATTTGGATCGCTATGGTAACGAAGGGGACAACTTCTTAGACAGGATCATCACTGGTGACGAAACATGGATCCATCGTTACGAACCGGAGAGTAGACCGTAGAGTATGGGACGGAGACATCCAAATTCGCCGTGCAAGAAAAAATTCGAGACCTAACCGTCCTCAGGGAAACTGATGCTTACGGTTTTTTCGGAGGCGCTGGAACATTATGAGGAAAGGGCCACAACAATAAACAGTACAGTGAGATGCTCACTGCTAGGGTAAAGCCTGCAATTCGAAGCAAACGCCGAGGATTGCTGTCAAAAGGTGTTGTGTTGTTGCACGACAATGCCCGTCCGCATACTGCTGCCCACACTGCTGAAATGCTCCAGAAACTCAAATCTGAAGTACTGGATCATCCTCCATATAGTCCCGATCTTGCCCCTTCTGACAATCACTTGTTTGGTCCACTCAAACAGGCATAAAGGGGCCGTCGATTTGCCTCGGACGAAGCAGTGAAAGAAGCGGTGCATTCCTGGCTCTCAGCTCAACCGAGAACCTTCTTTTACGAGGGCATCAGGAAGCTTGTACAACGATGGACCAAGTGCGTTGAAACGCAAGGAGACTATGTCGAAAACTGATGTTCTTTTAAGTTTCCTATTTGATTACAATAAAATTTTATAACTACTTTGCTGGTAATAATTGACTTAGCCTCGTATTTTTACGTTAGTAATTGGTCATCGCCTTAGCATACCTTCCTAGAAATCGGAGTTCAGAGAAATATAGCATTTGTCCGTAAATTTGACAGGTACGTGTGTCACAAAATATATTTAAGAACCATAATAAACTCGCACAGTTGTTGTTGATCTGGTCTTCAGTCCTAAAAGTGGTTTTATCCAGCTCTCCATGGTAGTCTATCCTGCGTAAGTCTTTTCATCTCTGCATAACCGCAGAAACCTACATCCAATTGAACCTGGTTAATGTACTTAATCCTTGGTCCCTCTCTGGAATTTGAACCTTTCATATTTCCCTCTGTCACCAAATTCAAGATTTGTTGATTTGAGCGGATGTGTCCTATCAATCGATCCTTTCTTTACGTCAAGGTAAGCCTGCATTTCTTTTCTCTCCATGTCGATTCGGTACCTGTTCATTAGTTACCTGATCTAAACGTCTCATCTTCTGCATTCTTCTGCAGGTCCGCATATCAAAAGCTACTGTTCTCTTTTTCTCCGAACTGCTAATCGTTCACGTTTTACTTTTGTGCAAGGCTATACTCCTGACAAATGCTATCACAAAACAATTCCTAACAATAAAATTTATAAATACCTGTTTTGAAGAAAGTTCTTTTCTTACTGCTGCCAGACTGCCATTTATATCTTCTCTACTTCGGCCATCGTCGCTTATTTCGACTCCAAACGTCAAAACTCGTCTAGACTTTTAGACTCCCATGCTGTAATCTAATTCCCTCAGCAACAACTGATTTAGTTCGACTACATTCCATTACTCTTTCATTAATTCAGTTGACATTCATCCCTTACTCTCTTTTCAAGACCCTGTCCATTCCGTTCAACTGCTTTTTCAACTCATTTGGTATGTCTGATGGAATTAAAGTGTTATCGGCAAAGCTCAAAGTTTTTTTTTACTAGGCGTGTTCAATACGTAACGCAACACAATTTTTTCTTAGCCAATTTCGGCTGAAAAAAAACGAAATTTATTGGGGAACACAGTGGAATATTCTCGCTTCAGCTCCTACGGTTTCATCAAGTTCCGCTAGGTGACGTCTGTAACATAGGAGTGTTCCAAGCAGAGAGCTATCACTGAGTTTCTTTTTCCAGAAACCCAGAGCGTAATACATATTCATAGGCGCTTGCAGAATGATACGAAGACCTGGCATTGAACAAAAGCACGGTGAGTCGTTGGGAGAGGCGTCTGTTCTCATCGCGACAAGGTCGCTCAAACTTGTCCGATATCCCGTGTGCCAGCCAGCCACACACAGCTGTGACTCCTGCAATGGTGGAAGGAGCGGACACTGTCACTCGAAGGGGTCGACGAATCACAGTCAGAAACCTCGCTGCACAACTGCATGTCTGTGTTGGCAGTGCTGACACACTCCTCCACCAGCTGGGGCAGTCAGAGGCGTGTGCGCCATGGTTTCCTCGCCGCCCAATAGAAGAACATTAAGAGAAATGAGTTTGGCCCAATGAACGATGCGCTCCGCGGAAAGCAGTACGTCGATGACTGGGAGGTTACTGATGCAGCGAGACACTGGATCCGACGTCGACCAGTAGGGTGGTGCCGTGCGGGCATCAGGGCCTCCAAGTAAAGCGACGTTAAGGCCGTCGCATTGAACGGAGATTATGTTGAAAATTAAGGTTTTGCAGCCAATCGAGCAGGGAATAATATGGTGTATTGAACGCCTGAATAGAACCAACCTGCTTTCACAAAAACTGTATTGCATTACTTTTGAAGGCCTCTCGTATTTCTTCCCCCAAAACTTTAATTCGTTTACAAATTTCTCCTTCGTCCCCTTCACTTCTTGCTAAGTGTAAAGACTTAATAACATAGTCTCACTTTGTTCTCAAGTACTTCTTTCATTTCATGTCCTTTGATTCTTAATGCTGCAGTCTTCTTTCTGCACAAATTTTAGATATCCCTTCACTCCTTACATTTTATCCTTGCTGTATTAACAATTTCAATGAGTGTGTCCCAGGCATTATTTTCAAACGCTTTTTCAGTCCCTAAGCTTACACACAACCTACATTATCCTAAGGGCAAACACACACACACAAGCATGCCCGAGGGAGGACTCGAACCTCCGTCGGGACCAGCCGCACAGTCCAAGACTGCAGCGCCTCTGACCGCCTGGCTAATCCCGCGCGGTGCTTTTTCTAAATCTCCAAATGCTATGAACAAAGGGTTCGCCTTCAACTAAACTACATTCCAAAATACATTTACATGGATACTCTGCAAATCACATTTAAGTGCCTGCCAGAGGGTTTTCGAACCACCTTCACAATTCTCTGCTATCCCAATCTCGTACAGCGCGTGGAAAGATTGAATACTTATATCTTTTCAGTTAAGTCTCATAAGATTTCACACACATATATCTTTTCGTACCAGCTTTGATTTCCCTTATTTTATCGTGGTGATCAATCCTCCCTATGTAGGTCGGTGTTAAAAAAATGTTTTCGCATTCGGAGTAGAAAGTTGGTGATTCGAATTTCGTGAGAAGATTCCGTCGCTACGAAAAACGCCTTTCTTTTAATGATGTCCAGCCCAAATCCTGTATCATTTCTGTGACACTCTCTCCCGTATTCCGCGATAATACAAAACGCGCTGCCTTTCTTTGAACTTTTTCGATCTACTCCGTCAGTCCTACCTGATAAGGATCCCACACAGCGCAGCAGTATTCTAAAAGAGGACGGACAAGCACAGTGTAGGCAGTCTCCTTACAAGGGAACCTCCCCATCGCACCCCCCTCAAATTTAGTTATAAGTTGGCACAGTGGATAGGCCTTGAAAAACTGAACACAGATCAATCGAGAAAACAGGAAGAAGTTGTGTAGAACTATGAAAAAAATAATCAAAATATACAAACTGAGCAGTCCATGCGCAAGATAGGCCACATCAAGGAGAGCCTGAGCTAAGGAGTACCGCGGTACCGTGGTTAGCGTGAGCAGCTGCGAACCGAGAGGTCCTTGGTTCAAGTCTTCCCTCGAGTGAAAAATTTGTTGTCTATATTTTCGCAAAGTTATGATCTGTCCGTTCGTTCATTGATGTCTCTGTTCACTGTAATAAGTTTAGTGTCTGTGTGCGATTAGTAGACGAAAGGACGTGCTTCTCCAATGGGAACCGAAAACATTTGGTCATTAGGTCAACCGATTCGTCCACAGGAAAACACGTCTGATATATTCTATACGACACTGGTGACGGCATGTGCGTCACATGACAGGAATATGTTATCGACCCACCTATCTTGTACACTTGGCGAATGGGTAAAAAGATTCTTCTACCTTGCCCGATTTAGGTTTTCTTGTGGATGTGATAATCACTCCCAAAAAAGTGATGAAAGCATAAGAGTTTGTCACATAAAACTGCAACAAATGAATGCAATAGTTTCACAGTCGCACAGTTTTCCCTGTGCTCTGTCAAAACATATGTTTTTAACGTTTTCAAATTTTTCCGTGTGTAGACCGTCAAATCCTGCGTATGTCCAAGCAAATCTGAACATGTCTTGGAATTTTGGAGAGCGAAGGTGATTATGTGTGAGTGCCTGAACTTTGATAATTGTCTGAAAATAAAAAACTTAAACTTTTCGCTTGAGGGAAGCCTTGAACCAAGGACCTCCCGTTCCGCAGCTGCTCACGCTAACCACGGGACCACGGCACTGCTGTGCTTAAGTAGTCCTTGATGTTGCCTGTCTTGCACATGGACTACTCAGTTTGTATATTTTGCTTTTGTTTTTTCATAGTTCCACACAACTTCTTCCTGTTTTCTCGATTGATCTGTGTCCAGTTTTTCAAGGCCTATCCACTGTGCCAACTTATAACTAAATGTGAGAGGGGTGCGATGGGGAGGTTCCCTTGTAAGTCTTGTACCCACTCA
Source organism: Schistocerca americana (assembly GCF_021461395.2). Taxonomy (NCBI): domain Eukaryota; kingdom Metazoa; phylum Arthropoda; class Insecta; order Orthoptera; family Acrididae; genus Schistocerca; species Schistocerca americana. Next base: position 979,879,734 of record NC_060121.1, read on the forward strand.
GAGTGGTCCTCTAGGGCATTAATAAGCGCAATAAATTTAGCACTGCCTGAATCAATGTTTAGGCCAGTGAATATAGTCTCTGCCAAAATAAACCACGTATGCGGATTGTCCATCGTGAACCTTGGTAATTTAGGAGTTTTCTCACTCTTGTGTTGTGGGTGTAACAGATTTGATAGCACAGCGGACGGCAGTGGCGGAGTGTTTATGAAGCTGTCACTCGCGGCGGCTGGTTTAAACACGGCTGGCGCGGGAGGCGCAGCCGGGGCTGTGGAAACAATCGGGGCGGGACGACTGTCCAACCAGTAATTGTTGTCACTGAAATTTGTACCCATCTGTTTTTGTAGTGAGAATGTGTCCAAAACCGATTTATCAGCAATATATGGGGAGCTCCAAGTGATCTATGGGCTCGAAAAGTCTGTGAGGTTCATAGTGTTGGGGCACTGTTGCACACTACATGTCACAGGAGATTGTAAATACGACGCACTGTGAGTCACAAATTTAGGCACAGCACTCATGATTGGTTTGTTATAGACGAACGTAGAAAAAGATTTCATAGCAGGTGACATCACTGACGATGTTGAACGAGTCCACAACGGCATTGTTGATGACGGAGAATACTCCACGGCGTTGTACTTATCTTCCAATTTTATTCCAGTTGTTGGTGGCGTTGTGCATAGGAAACCGTGGAAAGGCAGTGTAGAGGCACCATTAGTATCATGTTGTAGTCCGAAAGGAGCAGAAGGTGAGCGATGTGGAGATGTCGAAGTAAACGGCCACATTGACGAATCGGACGTATGTTGCGCGTCGGAGGTCACCAATGGCGAGTGTTATACTTATAACACACAAAACACCATTTACTTTCACTACGTAATATTTTATTGGCACACGATAAATCAAATGACAAAGAAATAGATTTCGACAATCACGGTAACAGTCATGACGTCTCACACCAACTAGTCAACAACCAAAGAAAAATAAAAACGAAGTACAAAAAAGCAAAGATATTTTCTGGCAGTTCTGCCACAACATGCTCATAAACAAAAAGAAAATTTAAGTCATGGAATGCAGAGCAAAAGAACGCGCTGAATGGCTAAGCGTCAAATGTGAACAAAAGACTCTTGAAGGTGAATTTTGCTACCTGGGAAATTGAAAACGTAAAGACAAAAGATACCACAAAGGCACAGTAGCAAGGCTTGCACAAAGCAGAAGGGCTTCCAGTAAAAATAAACAGCTACTAACATAAAAGAATAAAAACACTGAGAGAAGAAAACGATTCAGGATAAGCTATGTTTGAGGCAGGGAAACGACTAGAAGTCTTTGATATGTTGTGCTGCAAGACCCTTCTGAAGATGCAGCAGCTATGCCGCAGTGAATATTACTGGCAAGCGACACCTATAACAAACTGCTTCACACTAACCTTATAGGTGGTGACGGAAAAAATAATGGTTCTTGATTTAAGCTGAAACGCAGTCTTGTCAAATTCTCAGTTGGCGTTAATATTCGTTTTTCAACAATATATAAAGATTATAATTTCACTTAGCGCAGATTTCATCAATCACATGAACAGTTTGCACGTGTTAAACTATCGATCTTTCACTTTGAGAAGCGCGGCATTTTGTGATTCAAAGATGCTGAGTGCAGATGCATCCAAAACTTCCTTGAAATTGTATGGTGTACCATGCTGATGTAGATAATCACTGAATTATTGCACGTGTTAAACTATCGATATTACGTTCCTTCAGAAAGGATTTAACTGATCTGGCTGTGTGACAAGGAGCTCCATCTTGCATAAAAATAAATGGTTCCCCATTCGGAAACCTTTCTCTGAGCTGAGGTGTAAACCGTATTTGCAGGACTTCCTTGTGCTGGTCTTGCCTCATTATGCCTTTAACCACTTAAAGACGTTCCGGTACCCTTGCCACAGGTGACAGATCAAATCATCACCTTAGTCATTATTGCAGTCGGGGTAAAATTTTTCTCCTGTTCGACAGTGCACACACTGAGGTTTGTTAGTTAAAGTTTCAAACGTGCTTTCGTCGCTGAAACATACCTGTAAAAATCAAGAAACATAATTAATATACTATGTATAGATGAACATAGATTATATCATGTTTGTTGTTGCGGTCTTCAGTCCTGAGACTGGTTTGATGCAGCTCTCCATGCTACTCTATCCTGTGCAAGCTTCTTCATCTCCCAGTACCTACTGCAACCTTCATCCTTCTGAATCTGCTTAGTGTATTCATCTCTTGGTCTCCCTCTACGATTTTTACCCTCCACACTGCCCTCCAATACTAAATTGGTGATCCCTTGATGCCTCAAAACATGTCCTACCAACCGATCCCTTCTTCTAGTCTAGTTGTGCCAAAAACTTCTCTTCTCCCCAATCCTATTCAATACCTCCTCATTAGTTATGTGATATATCCATCTAATCTTCAGCATTATTCTGTAGCACCACATTTCGAAAGCTTCTATTCTCTTCTTGTCCAAACTAGTTATCGTCCATGTTTCACTTCCATACATGGCTACACTCCATACAAATACTTTCAGAAACGACTTCCCGACACTTAAATCTATACTCGATGTTAACAAATTTCTCTTCTTCAGAAACGCTTTCCTTCCCTTTGCCAGTCTACATTTTATATGCTCTCTACTTCGACCATCATTAGTTATTTTGCTTCCCAAATAGCAAAACTCCTTTACTACTTTAAGTGTCTCATTTCCTAATCTAATTCCCTCAGCATCACCCGACGTAATTCGACTACATAACATTATCCTCGTTTTGCTTTTGTTGATGTTCATCTTATATCCTCCCTTCAAGACACTATCCATTCCGTTCAACTGCTCTCTGACAGAATTACAATGTCATCGGCGAACCTCAACGTTTTTATTTCTTCTCCATGGATTTTAATACCTACTCCGAATTTTTGTTTTGTTTCCTTCACTGCTTGCTCAATATACAGATTGAATAACATCGGGGAGAGGCTACAACCCTGTCTCACTCCCTTCCCAACCACTGCTTCCCTTTCATGCCCCTCAACTCTTATAACTGCCATTTGGTTTCTGTACAAATTGTAAATAGCCTATCGCTCCCTGTATTTTACCCCTGCCACCTTCAGAATTTGAAAGAGCGTATTCCAGTCAACATTGTCAAAAGCTTTCTCTAAGTCTACGAATGCTAGAAACGTAGGTTTGTCTTTCCTTAATCTAGCTTCTAAGATAAGCCGCAGCGTCAGTATTGCCTCACGTGTTCCAACATTTCTACGGAATCCAAACTGTTCTTCCCCAAGGTCGGCTTCTACTAGTTTTTCCATTCGTCTGTAAAGAATTCACGTTAGTAGTTTGCATCCGCGACTTATTAAACTGATATTTCGGTAGTTTTCACATGTGCCAACACTTGCTTTCTTTGGGATTGGAATTATTATATTCTTCTTGAAGTCTGAGGGTATTTCGCCTGTTTCATACATCTTGCTCACCAGATGGTAGAGTTTTGTCAGGACTGGCTCTCCCAAGGCCGTCAGTAGTTCCAATGGAATGTTGTCTACTCCGGGGGCCTTGTTTCGACTCAGGTCTTTCAGTGCTCTGTCAAACTCTTCACGCAGTATCGTATCTCCCATTTCATCTTCATCTACATCCTCTTCCATTTCCATAATATTGTCCTCAAGTACATCGCCCTTGTATAGACCCTCTATATATTCCTTGCACCTTTCTGCTTTCCCTTCTTTACTTAGAACTAGGTTTCCATCTGAGCTCTTGATATTCATACAAGTGGTTCTCTTTTCTCCAAAGGTCTCTTTAATTTTCCTGTGGGCAGTATCTATCTTACCCCTAGTGAGATAAGCCTCTACATCCTTACATTTATCCTCTAGCCATCCCTGCTTAGCCATTTTGCACTTCCTGTCGATATCATTTTTGAGACGTTTGTATTCCTTTGTATTCCTTATATCATATCGTAAATAATAAATTTAAAGTTAAATTACCGATCTCCAGAAGTCCACATCCTTATCACACCACTGTTTAGCCCACTTCAGACGCTTTGCTTTCATTGTGGCTGTTAACTTTGGTTTTCTAGCGGGTCGACAGGCCTTGAAATCAATATCCTTCCACTTTCTGCGAACAGTGCGTTCAGATGCATTCTCATTAGCCTCTTCCAGTTGAGATTTTATCTGTTTCGTTGTTGGAAATCTGTTTTCTAGGTAAATTCTTTTGAGAAATCGTTCTGATCTTGGGGTTGCATTATTCTTCCTTCTGGGTCTTAGTTCCGCACCTGAATCAATTTTCTTCTCTATCTGCCTCACTCTAGCTTCTGACATACATTTTCGTATTAACGAGGGCTTTGACCTCAGGTTTTATACGTGATGAAATGTCCCCTCTTTTACACATTTTTAAAGGTCACAATTAGTCATATCTCGCTGTTAAACAATCAATTATGATCCTTCTAATAATTTCCGGGTATGCAGCCGGATCCCGTCGACATTCTGCCACGATATTTCGGCCCAGAGACGTCCGGCCATCATCAGGTGAGTACACAACTACTGAAGAGCCCAGGTGCAGTCGCGGTATTTATGCCGAATCTCGCGCATGTGAAATGTACTGGCATCCTACAGCGCATGCGTCAGGTGTTGACATGCGCAACATAGCCAAGTTGTACGTGCTGCCCTCGGTGGTGGAAATAAAGGTTCATCTAGTCATTGAGTATCGAATGACACTGTCGATTCCGCTGTGATTGTATAATTTTAATAACAGGATTCCAATTTTTATCCAGCTGAAAGCCGTTGTCACGATTTATAAGATTATTGGCAAGACGTATTTCCACTGATTCCTTGATTACGGAATCCCAAAAACCGGAAACCGGGGATAAAATTTTTTTTGTTACATTGTATTCCATTGAATGTCCCAAAGAAATACAGTGCTCTGCTACTGCCGCTTTTGACGGTTGCCGCAGACGGGTGTATCTTTCATGTTCTATACATCGTTCATGGACAGTTCTTGTCGTCTGGCCAATATATGCAGAGCCACATTCACAGGGAATTTTGTAGACGCCTGCCTTCTTCAGTTGTAAATCGTCTTTAACGGATCCAACCAGGGCCCGGTTCTTTGCTGGTGGACGGAAGATAACCTTGATTTTATTTTTCTTCAGTAATCGGCACTTTGGTAAAAAGTGAGACCACCAAAGTGCCTTTAATGGAATCATTACATCTTATTGGTAACTTATTCAGTGCAGAAATGACGGCCTTGTTTGAACATATACTCTCCTCAACGTACTTTTTATTCAATGACGAATTCTTTGAACAAACAGACGGCGTCGCCATGGGGAGCCCTTTGTCGCCTGTGGTAGCTAATCTCTTTATGGAGGACTTTGAGGAGAAAGCACTTGAGTCTGCTGTTTTAAAGCCTACGGTCTTCTGGCGGTACGTAGATGATACTTTTGTTGCATGGCCTCATGGCAGACAGGAACTGGAGAAATTCCTTCATCACTTAAACTCATTACATGAGAACATCAAATTTACGATGGAGATTGAAAAAGAGGGCACTTTACCATTTCTAGACGTGCTAGTACGCCGTAAAAATGATGGGTCATTAGGACATTCTGTGTACAGGAAAGCGACTCACACAGATCTGTATCTCCAGGCGTCAAGCTGCCATCACCCAGCACAAACAGCCGGTGTTCTCAGTACCTTTATACATCGAGCGCATATAATATCGGATGATGAAAACCTCCACGCACAATTAGAACACTTGGAGAAGGTTTTCAAAGAGAATGGCTACACTTCTCGCCAAATAAGGAAGGCCATGCGCAACTATCATAACAAGAAGCAACGCACTGAGGACGCAGATGATGACTTTAAATCAACTGCGTTCCTTCCATACGCCGGGAATGTGTCGTCGAAAATAGGCCGATTACTGAAGAAAAATAAAATCAAGGTTATCTTCCGTCCACCAGCAAAGAACCGGGCCCTGGTTGGATCCGTTAAAGGCGATTTACAACTGAAGAAGGCAGGCGTCTACAAAATTCCCTGTGAATGTGGCGCTGCATATATTGGCCAGACGACAAGAACTGTCCATGAACGATGTATAGAACATGAAAGATACACCCGTCTGCGGCAACCGTCAAAAGCGGCAGTAGCAGAGCACTGTATTTCATTGGGACATTCAATGGAATACAATGTAACAAAAAAAATTTTATCCCCGGTTTCCGGTTTTTGGGATTCCGTAATCAAGGAATCAGTGGAAATACGTCTTGCCAATAATCTTATAAATCGTGACAACGGCTTTCAGCTGGATAAAAATTGGAATCCTGTTATTAAAATTATACAATCACAGCGGAATCGACAGTGTCATTCGATACTCAATGACTAGATGAACCTTTATTTCCACCACCGAGGGCAGCACGTACAACTTGGCTATGTTGCTCATGTCAACACCTGACGCATGCGCTGTAGGATGCCAGTACATTTCACATGCGCGAGATTCGGCATAAATACCGCGACTGCACCTGGGCTCTTCAGTAGTTGTGTACTCACCTGATGATGGCCGGACGTCTCTGGGCCGAAATATCGTGGCAGAATGTCGACGGGATCCGGCTGCATACCCGGAAATTATTAGAAGAAGAAATACGCCGGGAAAATTTCAGAAGTCACAATCAATTATGATGTCAATATTAAGAAATTGATAATCAAAGCGAACATAGTATGACACACGAGAACGCCACTGAACAGGTCCTTTCCTGGACGCTGGGCTCTGCACGTTGATACCTACAATAAGTCAACAATCCAATGTCACATAGCAAAAATAGATACAAAATTCAACAATGTAATAAGTACCCTGAATATCTGTCATAAATTTTCCAATTAATCGCATTAAATATAGTACTCAACACGTAATTATTATAAATAACATTAAAAATGTGCAGTGCGTTTAATAATTTGGCCATGGACTCTATTGGTGTAGTTTATAGTGTTTGCAAGTAACTGGAATTTCTGCACATACGACTTTAATATCACAAATGTCTTTTTTCTCGGTTTCATATAAATTGATTAAAATATGGGCCTGCAGCAACCCTCTTTTGAGAAATTCAGTTGTGTGAATGAGTGCCTGTATTTTACCAATAATATTTTTCGTTACTACTGCATCAATTAACTCTTTTAATTTAGCCTTGAACATACTCTCGATAATTTCTGGATGAAAATTAGCAGATGCATGTGAATCAACGTTGTTAGTAATTTCTGGTCAATAGGATTGCAAGTCATTGTAACAAATAATGAAGGGTTACTGAAATATCGAACAATGGACTGTGCATCCAAATAGTTTTGATGTATATTCCTTGAAGAACAAAAAGAATGCTGCTTCCAGTGTTTACAGTGTCATTCAGGTTTAACTGTAAATAGTCACAATGTTGTTATAAATTACTGACATTAAAACTGACTGATTTTGACCTACGAAATGGAGTTTCGTACTTTCAGTACGTACATATCCACAACAGTTCACTGCAAAAGTAGTTTTTGTGCATGACGTAAAAGGTTGAAATCATCTCTAATTGAAAGGCGATAGCATGCATATTGTAACATATTAACTTTATTTCTAGGCTGTCTCGCAGTGGACGTAAATTTGGTATGTTGTTGTTTTTGTGGTCTTCAGTCCTGAGACTGGTTTGATGCAGCTCTCCATGCTACTCTATACTGTGCAAGCTTCTTCATCTCCCAGTACCTACTACAACCTTCATCCTTCCGGATTTGCTTAGTGTATCCATCTCTTGGTCTCCCTCTATGATTTTTACCCTCCACACTGCCCTCCAATACTAAATTAGTGATCCCTTGATGCCTCAAAACATGTCCTACCAACCGATCCCTTCTTCTAGTCAAGTTGTGCCACAAACTTCTCTTCTCCCCAATCCTATTCAATACTTCCTCATTAGTTATGTGATCTATCCATCTAACCTTCAGCACTCTTCTGTAGCACCACATTTCAAAAGCTTCTATTCTCTTCTTGTCTAAACTACTTATCGTCCATGTTTCACTTCCATACATGGCTACACTCCATACAAATACTTTCAGAAACGACTTCCCGACACTTAAATCTATACTCGATGTTAACAAATTTCTCTTCTTCAGAAACGCTTTCCTTGCCATTGCCAGTCTACATTTTATATCCTCTCTTCTTCGACCATCATCAGTTATTTTGCTCCCCAAATAGCAAAATTTCTTTACTACTTTGTCTCATTTCCTAATCTAATTCCCTCAGCATCACCCGACTTAATTCGACTACATTCCATTATCCTCGTTTTGCTTTTGTTGATGTACATCTTATACCCTTCTTTCAAGACACAATCCATTCCATTCAACTGCTCTTCCAAGTCCTTTGCTGTCTCTGACAGAATTACAATGTCATCGGCGAACCTCGACGTTTTTATTTCTTCTCCATGGATTTTAATACCTACTCCGAATTTTTGTTTTGTTTCCTTCACTGCTTGCTCAATATACAGATTGAATAACATCGGGGAGAGGCTACAACCCTGTCTCACTCCCTTCCCAACCACTGCTTCCCTTTCACGTCCCTCGGCTCTTATGACTGCCATCTGGTTTCTGTACAAATTGTAAATAGCCTTTCGCTCCCTGTATTTTATCCCTGCCACCTTCAGAATTTGAAAGAGCGTATTCCAGTCAACATTGTCAAAAGCTTTCTCTAAGTCTACAAATGCTAGAAACGTAGGTTTGCCTTTTCTTAATCTAGCTTCTAAGGTAAGTCATAGGGTCAGTATTGCCTCACGTGTTCCAACGTTTCTACGGAATCCAAATTGATCTTCCCTGAGGTCGGCTTCTACTAGTTTTTCCATTCGTCTGTAAAGAATCCGCGTTAGTATTTTGCAGCCGTGACTTATTAAACTGATAGTTCGGTAATTTTCACATTTCTTTGGGATTGGAATTATTATATTCTTCTTGAAGTCTGAGGGTATTTCGCCTGTTTCATACATCTTGCTCACCAGATGGTAGAGTTTCGTCAGGACTGGCTCTCCCAAGGCTGCCAGTCATTCTAATGGAATGTTGTCTACTCCCGGGGCCTTGTTTCGACTCAGGTCTTTCAGTGCTCTGTCAAACACTTCACGTAGTATTATATATATATATATATATATATATATATATATATATATATATATATATATATGGCATATTCCAGTGAGGAATCTACAATCGAGATGGTTTTGTCTGTACCAGTGTTTTTTAAGAGACATACCGTAGTTGTTTCAGATGGTTGCTCGCCACAACTGTGGTAAACATAGCAGCCGCATCAGTTTGAATTGCATCATTGTAACGCCGGAAGTCTAAATTTTTGTTAACCTTTTCTCAACTTTCGTTTTCCACTCTTGCACAGTAATCTTTCGTCTCAGTGAAGGAACGCAAAAAAGGATGAGTGCCTTCTAATTCAATAAAAATTTCAAGCATTACGTTGTACAGTATGGCATGACTGATTTGATTGTTCATTCAGTCTATAGCTAACTGTATTGTCGGTGTCCTAAAAATATAATCGCGCCTGATGTGGTGAACGAGCACACGCAGAAGTGATTGCATCTGATGTGTGATAAAAAATTTTGTGTGTCTCAAAGTAATGCACTCCATGTAAAACTGTGTCTGAAATTTTGGCCTCAAAATTAACCATAGGAAACGCAGCATTGTAATTACGAATATCATTGAAATAATTGTTTGATTTGTCTTGAATTCTTGAATCAGTTGAAGGGCATCCTTGATAAAGTGCATTGGAAAATAAATTCTGTGTTAACTCCGGTAAATTAACTTTTACCTTATGAAAACAGATTGTGAATGCCGTTGTATCGCGTACAGTAAATTCTGATGCGAAATGTTTCGCATTACAAAATCTGCACTGTAAATTCATCAAACTGCTATTGTAACTGCTAAAATTATGTTGGAATTACCTTCAGTGCACATTTAAGTGTATCGTCCAATAAAACAGTTGCATTATCATTATCAATGTCCACATTCCCGTTACTTTTTCTACGCAAAGTTTGTGTCTGTCTATCTCTGCTTCTTTCAGTCCGACCCGTTAGCGTTCATTTTCTAGGCATATCCTAAAACAAATATATTTTCCATATAATAAGGAAAATCGCAAGTCGTAGTTACTCGAAATTAGGAACTTACTTCAAATTTCGAGGTAACGGCAGCGAATGACCAGACTTTTACAGGAGAGTAAACGAAATAATGACCCCAGTACACAACGTTATTTACAGACTTCGTTACCACAGAACAAGACAAAAGAGAAACGCAACTCCCATGTTAAAAGTGGGAAAAACAGACTGACAGCAGCGCCTCAAGTGGAGATGAACTAAAATATTAAAACATTGCGGGTTGCATCCCCCCTAGTTTACTTACGTTGTAGGTTTTTATTTTCATTTTAATTCTATAACCTTATTTTTCTGGGTTAGCTATGTAATTATTTTGGGTGGCATCATTATAAAATAATTGAAACACAGGAATAACACACTGTACTACAGCAGAGAGAAACCTGTTCAGTAATATTTTCAGTCTATTTTTGACGTTTGCGTCTGACAGACAAGAAAACACGATAGGAGCAGCGACTGTCACACGCAAACGTCAAAAATAGACTTTTAAATGGACATGCTTATATTGTTATCTATCAACATGTAAAAGCTCCAGCATGTTTTATGGCTCATAAGAACTAGATGCTTGTAGTGTAAATAATTGAAGCAAAAGAAAAATAACATTTTAGCAGCTAAACTGGACTACAAATATTCCTGAATAATGTCATAATTTTTACGTCATACAAGCTGCTGGATCAATGGAGAAAAAAAGCCTACTATTAAGAGAATAAGCAGCAGTTAAAGAGGTTCAATTAAGAAATATTTATCACAGTATTATTTAATGAAGAATTCTAAAATGTGTTACAACTATGTTTCAGGACTATAAGTTCTGAGCAACTGCCCAGCAAACTTGCACTACTGACCATTAATTTCTTCAAAAGGTTCCTACATCTTACTACTGTAAATGCTTCAACACAAAAAAGAAAACATCAATACAAAGTACCTAAAGCAGGAAAGGTGGATAAAAACAGTGAAATGAAAACAAAACTTACTTTTTATTTCTCAAGCACATAAGAAAAAAATTTTTTTAACTGTTATAATGCTTTAAACCGTTTACTGAATTTGTCTTTAACTATCAAGTCTTTTATTACTGATGGTGTGTTTCCAATCTTTCACATACTTGTAAATCAATAGAGTTACACATTGTCTTAAAATATACTGTTCAGAAAAATGGGCCTTGCAAAATTTTATTTCCTCTGGAACCTTAAACAGTGAATAGAATGTATTCTCCAATTGTTCCTGGTGTCCACGTTTATCTAAGAATGCATACAACTGACTATGAACATTTGCTACAAAGGACATTAAGCTGTCATTAGCATACAATAATTTTGGAATTAAAGCATCATATTCTTTGAAACTTGTAAATAAATGATGCTCTGTGGGTTTTAATAAGAACAGAGTTGTTTTACAGTCACTACAGTTGGTTTCAGGTGTTACACCCATCTCTGGTAGAATGTAACCAGCTACATATGCTAGTGCATATCTGTCATTTCTTACATCAGCCCCACCACTACCAACAGCAGCTTCATTATCAGCAAGGGCAGAATATAAAGCACTTTGATCCATAATGTAATGGCCTGTTGTGGAGTCAAGAAAGTTGTCATCACTAGCTCCCAAAAATTGTCTTAAATTGCTTAACGGTATGCATCTATCATCCTCACAATTACCTAGTGACTTTATAGTTAAGGACATGTTATTGACTATAACTGTTTTCAATGCTGCTTTGAACTAAAAGCAAGTTGCGTTGGCGTTTGCAACACCATGCTGCCTCACACAACAAAATACATCCTCCACTGGGTCTTCATTGGAAGCCCTCATGCTTAAAAAATTAAAGCCATTTTTTTAAAACTGTTCCAAATGAACATCAGTGATCTTATTGTAGTTTGCCACCCACTTATGAAACTGAACATATTTGTCATATCTCTCCCTGTGTTTAGCTCCAACACTTTCCAATTTTCCATTTCCTTTAAAGACTGTATCACATTTCAATATGTGGGGACTCTGCAGAGAGGATACACTTATAAGACTTGCCATCTTATGGATAACAATAGGAACTGTTCAGTGAATCAAATAAACAATCCATCTTTTCAACGAATTCTGCAGTGTATATTACCGCAGCAGGTAAGATATTAAATGCCACATAAGTTTCAACACTGCAGCAACTGTATAACTAAGATGGGCTGCAGCTAACTTGACTTTCATTTTAGTAATAGAACCCTTTAATTCAAAATTATTCCTATGTAGTTTTGGCAAGGTCTTAAACATCTTCTGCTGATCCAGAAGAAAAGTCCTGTGAATATATTCAAAACTGGCCTCGTTTTTAAACCCAAACTGTATTTTATTTCTTAGCAGAGCATTTCTAGTATTTTTTTAATAGATGTGGGACATCATAAATGACTGCAATAGGTTCATCTTGAACTACAAAATGAAATGGACTGGACTCAGTAGCTTTGTCACAGCAGAGTTCCATCAGTGCTCTCTGGTTGGTTGCACCCTGGTCACAAACTGTGCAAACTACCTTTAGTCTTATTTCTTGCAATTGCCTTATGACATAGTTAATAAGACTTTTTAAGTGATACTTGAAACTGAGTTGTGAGTAAAATAATAAGCAACAACCTGCTTCCAGCTTTTATGTATGCCTCTAACCATGAAAACTAATGTATGATTTGCATGAACATTTGACCTCCCTAAATGCCCTAAATCTTGAAACCCTGAAATTTCTTGTGTGCTTGCATTATAATACAACCCTCTTTCTAAAGACATTTCATCAAACAACAAAGCACAATATTTGTCACTGTTGTTCATTACTTCAACTTCTGATTTCATAACATTCATCACCGAAGTATTCAATCCTGGTTCAGAAGGTATAGAAGACGACAGACATTTCAGATACCTCACAGAAGGAAGATAAAAATGAACTGACAAATATTTGTATAGGCGGGGACTTCGTTTGTATAAGGATAAAGCAAATACTTTGTCCTCGGGTGTCCATCGCCTTGCATTTGCTGATCGATCAGCATTTCGTAATTGGCTGTTTATGAAGTCTTTGGCAACATGATGGAGAAAGTATTGCTTTCATATAAATCTTTAAGTGCTTTCAGTCCTGAATTTTCATGATGTAGCTTTGCTTTCAGTTTTGATAGCCTTGTTAGAGTATTCCTATGAATCTCGTACATTTTTGATTTTGTTGGAGTTAAGTCTGCTTTTGAAACCCCTGTACCTAAAACCCCAGTTTCCTCATTACAAAATGTTTCAGATAAGAATGTGTACTCACTATCTGCAGATTCATTTTGAGGGGAGATAAAAAATTTAAGAGGTGCATCACTCAATGAATTACAGTGCTCAGCACAACCAGTGCTAGGTAATTCTCTAACACCAGTTTCACCTCTGGTATTGGCACCTGTATAGTATAGATTTTCCATCGTACCACTAGTGCTTAATAAGTCTAGTTCACTATTAACACCAGTTTCACCTGATCCACTTCTGGTACAAACACCTACATGAGAACTACTTGCCACAGCACAACTAAGGGGTCGACAGAAGCGTCCGATCCCACGCGTCGGCTTTGACCCGTGACGTAAGGGTGTTGTCGTGTGTGACGTCATGACGGCGCGGAGTTTGGTTTGAGTGTGGCATGTTTGTAGATGTCGTCGTGTTGTGGTTTGTTGTGCTCTCTGGTGGTATGTTCAGGGATTTCGTTCGTGTGGTGTAATGGGCTCAGTTTGCCTTTGTTCATTATCCAGAATTGTTAGTGTGTCAGCTGTGTTTGTAGTGGAATTCGTTTCAGTGATTTAACGATTTTGTGTGAAGGTTAATTTAGTGTTCGCTGTACGTCGTGTGGTAATTTTAGTAAAATTAATCGGTTGTTTTTGTTCAGGAATGGATATGACAGATAAATTTAAGTGCGCAGGTCAAGGGAAGTGTTCGATCCCGATGTGTGGCTGTGTATCAGGAGATGTTTTTGAGCTATACAGCCAAGGGAAGTGTTTGATCCTAATTTATGGGATCGGGAGCTGCTGTTGAGCTGTATAGGTCAAGGGAAGTGTCCGATTCCAGATGATATTGTTTAGTGGTATTTGGGGAGTTTTGTGATGTCTGTTTTTTCTTTTTGTGCAGTTTTGTATGGGGGTGGGCGTCTAAATTTGTTTATATTTAGTTTGCCCACCACCCAAAATACCCCATTTCCCGCGCTTGTCCCGTTAGTGTCATTACGCTTCTTGTGGAAAGTGTGTGTGTTTGTTTTTCGATGTATTTTCGTCCTCACAATGTGTACATAACGACTTTATATGCGCCATATTGGAATCGTGGTATATGGTCGTTTCCGCCATATTTGTGACGTCATGGGTCAAAGCAGACGGGCGGGATCGGACGCTTCCGTATTTCCCAACTAAGCCTTTGTAGCTCATTAACACCAGTTTCACTTCTGGTATTAGCAGCTGTAAAATGAACAGTTGCCATAGCACCGCTAGTGCTTGGTAGGCCCAATTCACTATTAACAACAGTGTCACCTGATTCACTACCGATTTTGGCAATTTCACAAGGAACACCTGTAACATGTTTTGGAAACACACCCCTGTTTAGGATATGCCTACTTTTATTCATAAAATCTTCTTCGAAAAAATGATCTTCACAAACAAAATAAGAAGCACAGCTCACATCTGGTGACAGTTTACAAACATTCTTCCACTTTAGAAGCAACTCTGAGGTTGTTTTGGAAATCTGTAGAAATGCTTGTTGCAAATTTCCTCCGTTGAACCCACGTAATAGCCAGATGAACAGCCGGGAACTTGCAGGAGTATTTCAACGTCAATCTGTTGTGTTGAATATTCTGAAAAAAACATAAACGTCTTCATTAAATAAAACTACTACAGACATATCAATGTAATTTAAATAAACAAATGGAAACCACACTGCTTAATTCATGATAGAAGAGAATACATTTCATTTATAAGCTACGAGATTATTGAATGAAAAATTAAATGTCTTACCTTACAATTAATTGTGGACTTTTTCAGCAAGAAACTTCTTCAATTCCACGGTGAGCTTTATGAATTTAAAGTAAAAAATCTGTTTATAATGAAGATGAGTAGTAAGTAAATATGAAACAAATACAAAGACGACTGTAACCGAGGACCACAGACTTCAGTGCAGAGCAAGACGATAGAATATTTCAAAAACACCCCCATTGGAGTTTAGACAACTCTCATTGGTCAATTCCGGCTTTGTTTGACCCCTAGCACCTCTAGTGGTCTGGAGTGGAACTACATGGCTTGTTGCCTCTTCGTCCATATAGCATTCACCCCCGTATTCGTTACTACGATATGTTGATTTCCACTGCTGACAACGTCGACCTAGCAGCCGCCCCATTGTAAATTCACAAAAGGTTGTTACTTCGTGTCATTTCTACCGTAGCATCTGACCGGTATTGTCTCGACAATATGAGCCAGGCAACTACTACACCTTCAGGCCAAGAAATTGTGATCCTGTATGTGACCCGAAGCAGTACAATATCATAAAAAGTGGCATGTATAGAAACTCGCCGATTTCAGTTACGGTATGAACAGTCCAGCAGTACCTATTGGGACAAGAAGAACTCTTTGTGTGATGAGGGGACATGAACCAGCCTGCTGCCACAACCAGTTCCTGGCTTTGCTGTCGCGGCATATCGTGGCACTGGGCCCTCTCCTGAATCGTTTCAAGAAACTAGTTTTGCTAAAGCTCAGTTCAGTTAACAAGCAATAATTAATCCTATTCCCGTAGCATTGTTGACCAGTAGACAGATGTACTACTGATAAAGTTATGAAAATAACCCATAGAAATCCTTAAATTATTCATGTAGCTAATTTCTAAAACATGATAGGAACGTCAGCACTTAATTAGTTTCCGGATAATTAACACTTTTGTGTGTGGTATCGTTTATGTAGCTAGTTTTGCAGTTCATGTCATCAAGAATGCTTATTTCAGTCGAAACTCTTTTCGTAATATACAATGCAGACCATAAACAATGTTTCTGCATTATTCAATTAATCTGAGATGTAAAATTGTAATTGTAAATTATCTAAACTACGTATTTAACAATGTGGAACTTTATTAACCATTTTTGCAGCCATTTTTAGATCAGTCTGTTCCGAGATTTCGAGCGTGGAACCTGTGTAAGTCGACACTGACGTAATTTTCTTGTGGAGTAATGTGCTTAAGTTAATATAAAACCAGACAGTGAATTAGGACTATTAATAACATATGTGGAATAACTTGAATATGAAAGACAGTCAGTGCCTATATTCCGAAAGTGGAACCCATGTCAGTCTGAACCGTAATAATGTAATGGTGCAATGATGTGTTGTTTATTTATTTATTTATTTACGTCCTGAATCTCTGAGGTACATGTACCAAACGTTAGATGTTGGACAAAATGACATTACATTAATATACTGTTACATTGATTGTATACAATACATTTATAAATTGTTATATTGCTATATTGTTACATTACATTTTTATATTGTTACAACCGAAATTAACTTATTTTTCAAAATACTGTGTTACTGAGTAGAAACAGTTTTCCAAGAGATATGAAGTTACAGATTTTTTAAAGCTATGGATTTTGTTTATGGCCTTTAAGTTACTTGGCAGCTTATTAAACAAATGTGAACCTGAGTGATACACACTTTCTTGCACAGTGTGGTATAACAATGATGTCTGTGTATGTCACTATTTGCCCTTGTATGGTGTTCATTTACAGATTTATTTTGAATAAATACATTTCCATTTTTAGCATGCCTTTTTTAAGGTACATGACAACTTCTAGTATATAGACACATGGTAGGGGTAAAATCTCCAGTTCTTTAAAGAATGATTTGCATGATTTTCGGCTGTTAGCGTTTTTCATTATCGTCACAATCTTTTTTTGTTTCCAGAATGTTGTTATGCTATGAGGAGAATTTTCCCAGAATATGATGCCATATCTCAATAGGGAGTGTATGCAAGCGTAATACACCACTCTAACTGTTTCAGGACTTGTGTTGTTCCATATAATCCTCATCGCATAAGTCATTTTTGATAGTTTGGAATTTAATGATGTGATGTGGGAATTCCATTTAAGATTGTCTTGTAAGCAGATGCCAAGAAATTTTGTTTCAGTGACACTGTTAATTCTTTGATTTTCCATGGACATGTTTGGTTTTAATGGGTTTTTATTTTGTTGTGTATAGAAGTGTAAGACGACTGTTTTTTGAGGGTTTATCAGTAATTTATTCATCATAAACCACTCTGTGACATTTTCATTTGTGACTTTAGCATTTAAACTTGTAAATAAGAAGACGGGCAGTGAAGTAGGACAGTTAACAATGATTGCTGTTTAACTGTAATAGAAAAGTGCCACACGTATTGTTCATCTGAGTGAGACTTTTGTAGGTTGGTTGGGTTCTACTGCACAGTAACTATTATCGTATAATTAGAAGGCGCAGTATGTGCATACCTGGTAAATGGGACTTAATTACGTAATTAAGACACGGATTGCCCATAACTAGTTCAGGTAGGGGGGTGATGGACGTAAAACTTGCGAATATATATATATATATATATATATATATATATATGTGTGTGTGTGTGTGTGTGTGTGCGCGTGTGTGTGTCGACCGCATTATTGGATGTAGATGGTGTTGTTCCCAGCCATATTTACAGCCAATTTTTCGCTGCCACTGAGGAACTACAAGCTGATGCATGACAAGGTACGTCACGCGGTATTTTTCAACACACTGCATGGAATGACGCACTCTGTGTCAACAGGAGACTTGGCCGCTGCACCACAGCGTCCATCCGTTGCTACGTAATTCATGATAAAGAACTTGCGCTTGTGTTGTTACAACCGTTTCATTGAAGTCCCCACCGTCCAACATCATTACCTCGATCTTATCACATTTACCAGGAACAATTACTTGAGAGTTGTTAAGTTCAGTAGCACATTAGTCCATTGGCCAATATTTTGTATCGAATCTGGCCATAAACATTCGTTCTGTAATTTGTTGATCTATAAGTTGACTCCTTTCATCAGAAGCAACTTTTCAGAAGACACAAACCTTTCTACCGTACTCGTTTTTCTTAAAAAAAAAAATAAAAAAAAAGTTTTATTATAAACCCATAATTTTGGCACCATTGCTGTAAGAAATTGATATCTCAGGTTTATACCCAGTTGTCAATAAATAATAAAAATATCTGTTATAACCGAGACCAAACATATACCGTGAAATACTGGTTATTCAGAACTAAAATACCAGTATTGATTTTAACCAGTCTGTTCTTCTCATCCCTAGATTGTAACTGCACTGCAGTACTCTGTATTTGTCCCTTTCGGTAACGGGCGGTTGTACTCACAAGGGAACCTCCCCATCGCACCCCCCTCAGATTTAGTTATAAGTTGGCACAGTGGATAGGCCTTGATAAACTGAACACAGATCAATTGAGAAAACAGGAAGAAGTTGTGTGGAACTGTGAAAAAATAAGCAAAATATACAAACTGAGTAGTCCATGGGCCACATATGCAACATCATGGACAATCTGAACTCAAGAGCGCGGTGGTCCCGTGGTAGCGTGAGCAGCTGCAGAACGAGAGGTCCTTGCTTCAAGTCTTCCCTCGAGGGAAAATTTTACTTTCTTTATTTTTGCATAGTTATTATCTGTCCGTTCGTTCATTGACGTCTCTGTTCACTGTAATAAGTTTAGTGTCTGTGTTTTGCGACCGCATCGCAAAACCGTGCGATTAGTAGACGAAAGGACGTGCCTCTCCAATGGGAACAGAAAAAAATTGATCGCAAGGTCATAGGTCAACCGATTCCTCCACAGGAAAACACATCTGATATATTCTATACGACACTGGTGATGGCATGTGCATCACATGACAGGAATATGTTGCCGACCCACCTAACTTGTACACTTGGCGAACGGGTAAAAAGATTCTTCTACCTTGCCCGACTTAGGTTTTCTTGTGGATGTGATAATCACTCCCAAAAAAGTGATGAAAACATAAGTGTTTGTCACATAAACTGAAAATAAAAAGTTAAACTTTTTACTCAATGGAAGTTTTGAACCAAGGACCTTTCGTTCCACAGCTGCTCACGTTACCACGAGACCACAGTGCTCCTGCTGTACCAGCGGCATTGATGTTGCCTATGTTTCCATGAACTACTCAGTTTGTATATTTTTCTTATTTTTTCACAGTTCCATACAACTTCTTCCTGTTTTCTCAATTGATCTGTGTTCAGTTTTTCAAGGGCTATCCACTGTGTCAACTTATAACTAAATCTGAGAGGGGTGCGATGGGGAGGTTCCCTGGTCAGAGTCTGTGCCATCGGCTGTTACGATCACGCGTTTGTTCCTCAAACCTACGACGTTACTCTGGTCTATTGTTTAATAGCTCCCACTGGGATATCATCACAGCCACTCGTAAGCTGTCAGTACACCTGGAACACGATTTCAATGTAAGTCTAGTCCAATTCTGTTATAGTTACCGGAACTATCCTTGGTGGTACACACTCTTGGTAATTGGTCGATGCCACCGAGTCTTATGGATCACCGTCTGCTACGATCAATTGACACACTCATTACTCATGAGAGGGGAATGCGCTATTGTGCATATTAATGATGGCACAATAGAGATTTATAACTGTGACATTCCCCCGGTAGCTGAGTGGTCAGCGCAACAGAATGTCAATCCTAAGGGCCCGGGTTCGGTTCCCGGCCGGGTCGGAGATTTTCTCCGTTCAGGGGCTGGGTGTTGTGTTGTCCCAATCATCATCATTTCATCCCCATCGACGCGCAAGTCGCCGAAGTGGCGTCAAATCGAAAGACTTGCGCCTGGCGAACGGTCTACCCGACGGGAGGCCCTAGCCACACGACATTTCATTACTGTGATGTTACCCAGTTCCATCTCGAGTCCTCTAGCTCTGCACTACTGGCCATTAAAATTGCTACACCACGAAGATGAAGTGCTACAGACGTGAAATTTAACAGACAGGAAGATGATGCTGTGATATGCAAATGATTAGCTTTTCAGAGCATTCACACAAGGTTGGCGCCGGTGGCGACACCTACAACGTGCTGACATGAGGAACGTTTCCAACCGATTTCTCATACACAAACAGCAGTTGACCGGCGTTGCCTGGTGAACGTTGTTGTGATGCCTCGTGTAAGGAGGAGAAATGCGCACCATCACGTTTCCGACTTTGATGAAGGTCGTATTGTAGCCTATCGCGATTGCGGTTTATCGTATCGCGATATTGCTGCTCGCGTCGGTCGAGATCCAATGACTGTTAGCAGGATTTGAAATCGATGGGTTCAGGAGTGTAATACGGAACGCCGTACTGGATCCCAACGGCCTCGTATTATTAGCAGTCGAGATGACAGGCATCTTATCCGCATGGCTGTAACGGATCGTGCAGCCACGTCTCGATCCCTGAGTCAACAGATGGGGACATTTGCAAGACAACAACCATCTGCACAAACAGTTCGACGACGTTTGCAGCAGCATGGACTATCAGCTCGGAGACCATGGCTGCGGTTACCCTTGACGCTGCATCACAGACAGGAGCGCCTGCGATGGTGTACTCAATGACAAACCTGGGTGCACGAATGGCGAAACGTCATTTTTTCGGATGAATCCAGGTGCTGTTTACAGCATCATAATGGTCGCATCCGTGTTTGGCGACATTGCGGTGAACGCACATTGGAAGCGTGTATTCGTCATCGCCATACTAGCGTATCACCCAGCGTGATGGTATGGCGTACCATTGGTTACATGTCTCGGTCACGTCTTGTTCGCATTGACGGCACTTCGAAGACTGGACGTTACATTTCAGATGTGTTACGACCCGTGGCTCTACCCTTCATTCGATCCCTCCGAACCCCTACATTTCAGCAGGATAATGCACGACCGCATGTTGGAGGTCCTGTACGGGCCTTTCTGGATACAGAAAATGTTCGACTGCTGCCCTGGCGAGCACATTCTCCAAATCTCTCACCAACTGAAAACGTATGGTCAATGGTGGCCGAGCAACTGGCTCGTCACAATACGCCAGTCACTACTCTTGATGAACTGTGGTATCGTGTTGATGCTGCATGGGCAGCTGTACCCGTACACGCCATCCAAGCTCTGTTTGACTCAATGCCCAGGTGTATTAAGGCCGTTATTACGGCCAGAGGTGATTGTTCTGGGTACTGATTTCTCAGGATCTATGCACCCAAATTGCGTGAAAATGTAATCACATGTAAGTTCTAGTGTAATATATTTGTCCAATGAATACCCGTTTATCATCTGCATTTCTTCTTGGTGTAGCAATTTTAATGGCCAGTAGTGTATTATTTCTTGGCTTAGTCGTATGGTTCTAGTGCAGGGAAGCCGGCCACTGTGGCCGAGCGTTCTAGGCGCTTCAGTCTGGAACTGCGCTGGGGCTACGGTTGCAGGTTCGAATCGTGCCTCGGGCATGGATGTGTGTGATGTCCTTAGGTTAGTTAGGTACAAGTAGTTCTAAGTCTAGGGGACTGATGACCTCAGATGTTAAGTCCCATAGTGCTTAGAGCCTTATGAACTATTTTTGAGTGCAGGAAATATTGCTGTAAGCAACATGGCAGGTCGCCAAAAGAAGTTGTACCTGGCCCACAGCCGCCGGGCGACTATAACGTATCAGTTAAAAGCAATTAGGCATGGACCCTGCACTTATTTGTATGATTACTTACGTATATCTTTTTAACGTTTATGGGCAATTAACAAAGAATTCACGATATGGCTGAATTGGCAAGTGCACTCCTCCAAAACACTAATGCATAACGCCTGGAGCACCTGTGTGTATGAAATAGAGTGAACTTTCCTCTGTGGGACTTTCAACGCATTTAACAGACGTATCGTGTAAACAGGATTCAGTTTGCTGCTTAGCTGCCTTTGTACTTTTTGTTACTTGTCCTTTACATTAAAGGGCTAAAATTCAAACTGATACCGTGCACTAAGGTGACAAAAGTCGTGAGACAGCTCGTAATATCGTGTCGGAACCCCTTTTCCCCGGCATAGTGTAGCAGCTTCAAGTAGCATGGACGCGACATGTCGTTGGAAATTCCCTTCAGAAATATGCTGCCTCTATAGTCATCCATAATTGCGAAAGTGATGCCGGTGCAGAATTTTGTGAACGAACAGACCTCTCGATTATATTTCATACGTGTTTGATGGGATTCATGTTGGGCGATCTGAGTGGCCAAATCATTCATTCTAATTGTCCAGAATGTTCTTCAAATCAATCACAAACAGCTGTGGCCTGATGACATGGCACATTATCATTCAAAAAAATGAAGGACATCAGTGGCTGCATATGTTCTCCAAGTAGTAGAACAGAAACATTTCCAATCAATAAACGGTTTAGTTTGACCATCAGACACAGTCCATTCCATGTAAATACAGCCGACACCATTATGCAACCATCTTCAGCTTGCACAGTACCTTGTTGACAACTGTGGGCCATGGGTCCGCTCCACACTCGAACCCTACCATCAGCTCTTACCAACTGAAATCGGGGCTCATCTGACCACGTCACGGTTTTCTAGTCGGCTAGAGTCCAACACATATCGCCAGGAGACCAGGAGTGGCACTGCAGGTGATGTTGTGCTTGTAGTAAAGATACTTCGCGTCGATAGTCTATTGCCAAATCTCGCCGCACTACCCTAACGGATACGTTCGTCGTACGTTCCACTTGATGTCTGCTGTTGCTTGTCTGTTAACACTGACAAATCTACGCAAACAGCTGCTGCTCTCTGTGCTATTGTCGGCACACTCAACACTGTGGAGCTCACAATATTGAATTACTTAAGGGGCTCCGGAACGCCCTATACTTGCAATGTTAAAATAACGCTTATAAATTACATCTTTCCTCACAAAGTATTTGAGGTAGGAAGTTGAACTTTTTACAGATTATTTATTGGAATATGGGCTACAACTTAACATAGGGATTTTACAAAATTTTAGTTCAGTTATTAAAGATGATTTTTTTTCAATTGTAATGAAAATTCACAACATTTTTTTGCAATTTTTTATTTATATATTCAAAAATATACAGTTTTTTGGAAAAAGGCTGTGTTAAATTATGCAGAAGGTACTGTGTAACATTTACTGACAGTTTGAAACAAATATGTTTGGAAGATCCTTAGAAAACATGTAATTAGTATGAGAAAATAAAAGTTTTGGGAATCGAGCGACAAAGATTGGATTAACTTTTTAGTGCATTCCAGGTCCATAGGATGGATTATCTTCATCCTCTGCAAACTCCTCCTCCAGCTTCCTCTTGTTCCTCCTCCTGTTTACTCTTGCTTGTATTTCTAGACTCTTTACAGCCCTGTCTGCAGCCCGAAGGCGTTCCTTGTCTAAAGCAAGCATCGCTCGTTGTTGTGTTCATAGATTTTGCTACCATTTTCTTCAGTTGCAGTTACTGCAACACTGTTCCAAAAGGTGGTCATGTATGAACACTTATCACATTTCAGTTGTATTTCACTAGCAAGTCCTACGTGCTTTATTATGGAGAGTTTCAGACCAACTTCACTACAATGAATACATCTTACACAGTTTGAAAAAATTCCTTGAGAACCGACATATCAAATATTTCATTCACATCCGATTCACCCATAAAACATTCATAGTTTTCACTCATTGAACCAAGCTTCTTCTGTGAAGTATTTTCTTTCCCACTTTGACTGCTATGGGCAGGTGTACTTGAGAGGTTAGGTTCACTCACTTGGTTATCGTCTTTATTGTTTACAGTAATAACACATACCTTTGGCTTTCCAACATTTCTCCTTTTCTTAAAAGACTTCAGAGGATTTCTAATAACTTTACTTTTACTCATTATTATACTTCAACAAAACAGAGACTCAAGGAACAGAATTAATTACGAATATTTTCGAGATAACGACAGAGTAAATAAACATGAAACAATCTACAATCATACCAGCGATATATATTGAACCATCACAGGTTAGCCACAACACATACTTTATCTCACATCACTAAAATGTACCTGATGAACACGGACGTTAATAATAACACCATTTGACAGCAGTTTAACAGCGCCACAGTGGGTCACGCCCATGTAGAACACATTTCAAAAAAAATTTAAAAATAGTTGTAGTCTTCGGAATTGAATAAATTATATATCTATTAAAAGGTAATAGTCTGCAGATTCAGAAAACGCAAAAAAGTAAAAATTGAACTTTTCATGATTTTGAGCCTTTCCGGAGCCCCTTAACGATTTCCGAAATGGAACGTGCCTTACATGTAGCTCTGACTACCATTCCGGGTTCAGAGTCTGTAGTATGGCCATGATCGCATCGGACATCATCTTTACACGAATGATCTGAATACAAATCCGCCAACGCACAGCCTTTTTATACCTTTTGTACGTAATACTACCACCATCTGTATATGAGTGTGTCAGTATCTCACGACTTTTGGCACCTCGCTGTAGTCGGTGGTGCTAACTTGAAGAGGTAACTGAAAATTAAGAAAAAGTAACATTTACTATGCCCACTTCACGTACTTCTCTAAGATGCAGAATTGAAACTGTAGCATCAGTTGCAAATGTCCTTTTCTTTGAATCTCTAAAGGTAACTAGAACAGGAATTGTAAATTTTGTACTAGGTGAATAGAGAACTGTTGTTGTTGTTGTGGTCTTCAGTCCTGAGACTGGTTTGATGCAGCTCTCCATGCTACTCTATCCTGTGCAAGCTTCTTCATCTCCCAGTACCTACTGCAGCCTACATCCTTCTGAATCTGCTTAGTCTATTCATCTCTTGGTCTCCCTCTATGATTTTTACCCTCCACACTGCCCTCCAGTACTAAATTGGTGATCCCTTGATGCCTCAGAACATGTCCTACCAATCAATCCCTTCTTCTAGTCCAAGTTGTATCACAAACTCCTCTTCTCCCCAATTCTATTCAATAACTCCTTGTTAGTCATGTCACCTACCCGTCTAATCTTCAGCATTCTTCTGTAGCACCACATTTCAAAAGCTTTTATTCTCTTCTTGTCTAAACTATTTATCGTCCATGTTTCACTTCCATACATGACTACACTCCATACAAATACTTTCAGAAATGACTTCCCGACACTTAAATCTATACTCGATGTTAACAAATTTCTCTTCTTCAGAAACGCTTTCCTTCCCTTTGCCAGTCTACATTTTATATCCTCTCTACTTCGACCATCATCAGTTATTTTGCTCCCGAAATAGGAAAACTCCTTTACTACTTTAAGTGTCTTATGTCCTAATCTAATTCCCTCAGCATCGCCAGACTTAATTCGACTACATTCCATTATCCTCGTTTTGCTTTTGTTGATGTTCATCTTATACCCTCTTTTCAAGACACTGCCCATTCCGTTCAACTGCTCTTCCAAATCCTTTGCTGTCTCTGACAGAATTACAATGTCATCGGCGAACCTCAACGTTTTTATTTCTTCTCCATGGTTTTTAATACCACCTCCGAACTTTTCTTTTGTTTCCTTTAGTGCTTTCTCAATATACAGATTGAATAGCATCAGGGAGATGCCACAACCCTGTCTCACTCCCTTCCCAACCACTGCTTCCCTTTCATGCCCCTTGACTCTTATAACTGCCATCTGCTTTCTGTACAAATTGTAAATAGCCTTTCGCTCCCTGTATTTTACCCCTGCCACCTTCAGAATTTGAGAGAGAGTGTTCCAGTCAACATTGTCAAAAGTTTTCTCTAAGTCTACAAAAGCTAGAAATGTAGGTTTGCCTTTCTTTAATCTTTCTTCTAAGATAAGTCGTAGCGTCAGTATTGCCTCACGTGTTTTAACAGTAATACCCCTCTTTTTGGCTTCAATTAATAAGAATAAGGGTATTTTATTTACCAACATTTCTACGGAATCCAAACTGACCTTCCCCGAGGTCGGCTTCTACCAGTTTTTCCATTTGTCTGTAAAGAATTTGCATTAGTATTTTGCAGCTGTGACTTATTACATTGATAGTTTGGTAATTTTCACGTCTGTCAACACATGCTTTCTTTGGGATTGGAATTATTATATTCTTCTTGAAGTCTAAGGGAATTTCGCCTGTCTCATACATCTTGCTCACCAGATGGTAGAGTTTTGTCAGGACTGGCTCTCCCAAGGCTGTCAGTAGCTCTAATGGAATGTTGTCTACTCCCGGGGCCTTGTTTCGACTTCGGTCTTTCAGTGCTCTGTCAAACTCTTCACGCAGTATCATATCTCCCATTTCATCTACATGCTCTTCCATTTTCATATTATTTTCCTCAAGAACATCACCCCTATATAGACGCTCTGTTAATGAAATTGTATTAGTTATAAGCTTCACCTCGTTATAACCTTTTCTTTTGGGATAACTGACAGATCCAACCATTTGATAACTTTTCTTCTGTTTAAGCCTCCGTCCGCCACAGACTGTCACTAATGTCCAATGGACTGAATATTGGCAGCTCGTGTATCATCTGGACCGACAGGGACAAGCAGCCTGGCAGCAGATTCGTATCCACCTCACTGCTGCAAGTGACCGCATTGCCACACGTGTCCGCCGTCTACCAACTTGACCTATGTCAAAACTGTGATGCAAGATTCTTCAGTAAAGTTCCCCTGTAACCAATGATGCTCCCAACAGACATCAGCAAACATAAAAACTGTAAAATTATGCCCCTTAACACTAAATTAATTGTCAATTAGTGACAGCTATCGTACCTTAGCATGTAAGACCCCTTTGATACCACAATCTGTCGAAAGGATTGTTCAGTAATTCACCACATTTGTAGTGGTGATGCTGTACTTCTGTTGACGGGGGAAGGACTGTGCAATGTTGGAGGGAGAAGGAACTATTTGTTCAAAATATTTATTTTTTGAACTCATCGCAGTAATTAACTTTACTGTTGTTGAGAGACCACTCACAGACTGTCCAATGCCCCAGCACATGGTGCTGAGCTCAGCAGGGTTCTCACGATAAGGATTGCTGATGGACAGACCCACTGGCAAGGTCTCGGTCACAGTTGTCGACCAATAGCAGTGCAGGAAAGGCTCACGTGGCATCTAGGATTCAGGCAGCTGAGGCCTGGAATAGAGACAGTTCGCCCTCTTGCCTACTAGCTTCTGATCCAGTACCACGTCTTTCTACTGCTCTCCTATGTTCCAATAGGGGGCTTTGGCCTCAATGGCCCCCTCCAACGTGTGGTGACTTCCCTAGATCTGACATATGTATCCCTTACAATGCAATAAACACTGCGACACTTTTACCAGATTTATCTGGTTCTCATTTACAAATGTAACTATTCTGGAAGCCCACCTATTTGCCTATCTTTGCCCCCTTCTGTAAACTCCAGTAAAGTTATTGGGGATGCCATAACGGACATTGGATATGAGACTTTACTGTGTGTTTGGCAGGAGTTTAATATCTCTAATTTATCGTGTGGAAACGTATTCACTGGATCTTGCCCCCTACTACGCCGCACCACGGCAATCGTAGGATTAGACACAATGTTCCGAAACACAAGTATAGAACTCGAATTTTTAACGATGTTGAGATGCTGTTTGAGAGTGGAATTCGTCGGTAACTTTGTCTCTGTGTCCATAGAAACGCAAGACAGATAACCACAAATGGGTTAGCTGTACAACAATACATCTGATGATGCAAGTTAGATAAAGCACTCAGATGTTAACAGTTTATAAAGTTTCACCATGCAATAGTTTTTATCTATTGGAGAGTTCCCATGGTTGATTCACGCTGATACCAACGTAGTGGATGCTTCAGCTCTTTCAGATGATTCTGGCGTAGTACGTGTTTTGTAGCTAGATTTAGGGTATCCTGATAGTTCACATGATATGCACAGCGATTTGCTGCTATCTCCAGAGCACCAAAAACTGTGGAACGGTTCGCATACCAACTTGATGACAAAGCTGGGGGATAAAACAAGGTAAATAACCCATTAGAGAAACTTCCAGCAATACCTCAAGCTGGAATTGCAAATGAGAAGGGTCACCTGCATTATTGGATTCAAGCAAATTCCCTAGTTGAAAAAGTGTATAAATTTAACTACCGAAAAAAGATCACCTGCAACATGTGATTTCGATAAAGAATTTTAAGGATTAATTAATAACTCGAGTTCTGATAAGGCAAATGGAAGATATCAGGAAAAATCGTGATATAAAATTAGCTGTTGGTTGAGGTGTTATGGAGTGAGACAATTGATCACCAAGCCCAGTTTTAAACAGGCTAGTATCTTCCACGAATATTCTGCAGCTCTGGAGGTGGCAAAGGCTGCAGTACAGTTCACGAAACATGTTTGGGTTGATGTGTGTGTATTGGACCTACCAAAACTCAACATGCTTTGTTTCCACAATGAGTTTGCTAAAACTCATTTTGAAAACCTAAAGTTGCTTTTCATGGATACCAACACTTTGATTTACTCGGTTAATGGCTGTGATCTATATGCATTTGACACGTCTGGATATGTAGTTTATAACCTTTATGCCATAAAGCTGGCAAATAATAAGGTTTTAAGGTTCATGAAAGATGAGAAGTACAGATCGCAGATCGTGTAGTTTCTGAGTATATGATCCAAGATGAGCGGATGATGCTCCACATGTGATGCATCAGGTATATTTGTCAGTCAAGAGGGCATGTGGTCCATTCTGTTGTGTAGCTGAATATCAGACTGTCATGTCATGATGATAAGCGAATCATTTGCAAGGATGGAATTCAAACCCTGTCTTACTGATTTCATACAGTGGATGTATGCTGTGTTGTATATAGCAAAACTGTATGCAATTGCATACATGGAATAGTATGACCTGTCAATTATAGTGTTTATAGCTGTCTGATGTATATAAACTTCACACTATAAGAGAAAGAAACATTCCACATGGGAAAAATATATTAAAAAAGGTGCTGTGACTTACCAAATGGGAAAGCACTGGTAGATAGACACAATAAAAAACACACAAACAAACAGAAATATCAAGCTTTCACAACCCACGGTTGCTTCATCAGGAAAGAGGGAAGGAGAGGGAAAGACGAAAGGATGTGGGTTTTAAGGGAGAGGGTAAGGAGTCATTCCAATCCCAGACGGAAATACAGAGGCAAAGATGTTGTTGAGTGACAAGTGATGTACAAGGGGCAGCAACTTGAAATTAGCGGAGGTTGAGGCCAGGTGGGTAACGGGAAGAGAGGATATATTGAAGGGCAAGTTCCCATCTCCGGAGTTCTGATAGGGTGGTGTCAGTGGGAAGTATCCAGATAACCCGGACGGTTGAACACTGTGCCAAGATGTTCTGGCAGTGCACCGAGGCATGTCTAGCCACATGGTGATCCTCATTACCAATAAACACTGTCTGCCTGTGTCCGTTCATGCGAATGGACAGTTTGTTGCTGGTCATTCCCACATAGAAGGCTTCACAGTGTAGGCAGGTCAGTTGGTAAATCATGTGGGTACTTTCACACATGGCTCTTGCCTTTGATCGTGTACACCTTCCGGGTTACAGGACTAGAGTAGGTGGTGGTGGGAGGGTGCATGAAACAGGTTTTACACCGGGGGCAGTTACAAGGGTAGGAGCCAGAGGGTAGGGAAGGTGGTTTGCGGATTTCATATGGGTGAACCAAGAGGTTACGAAGGTTAGGTGGACGGCGGAAAGACACTCTTGGTGGAGTGGGGAGGATTTCATGAAGGATGGATCTCATTTCAGGACAGGATTTGAGGAAGTCGTATCCCTGCTGGAGAGCCACATTCAGAGTCTGATCCAGTCCCGGAAAGTATCCTGTCACAAGTGGGGCACTTTTGGGGTTCTTCTGTGGGAGGTTCTGGGTTTGAGGGGATGAGGAAGTGGCTCTGGTTATTTCCTTCTGAACCAGATCGGGAGGGCAGTTGCGGGATGCGAAAGTTGTTTCAGGTTGTTGGTGTAATGGTTCAGGGATTCGGTACTGGAGCAGATTCGTTTGCCACAAAGACCTAAGCTGTAGGGAAGGGACCATTTGATATGGAATGGGTGGCAGCTGTCATAATGGAGGTACTGTTGCTTGTTGGTGGGTTTGATGTGGACAGATGTGTGAAGCTGGCCATTGGACAGATGAAGGTCAACGTCGAGGAAAGTGGCATGAGATTTGGAGTAGGACCAGGTGAACCTGATGGAACCAAAGGAGTTGAGGTTGGAGAGAAAATTCTGGAGTTCTTTTTCACTGTGAGTCCAGATTATGAAGATGTCATCAATAAATCTGTAC
This sequence comes from Schistocerca americana, assembly GCF_021461395.2. Lineage (NCBI taxonomy): Eukaryota > Metazoa > Arthropoda > Insecta > Orthoptera > Acrididae > Schistocerca > Schistocerca americana. The sequence continues at coordinate 979,910,107 of NC_060121.1, forward strand.
CAAACTCTGTGTGTGTGTGTGTGTGTGTGTGTGTGTGTGTGTGTGTGTGTGTGTGTGTGTGTGTGTGTGTGTGTGTGTTTATGCATACTGTATATGTCAATCATTCATATGTCAATGATTCGTATGTTAACCCTTTTTTACTATGTGTGAATTATTAGCTTGGTTTCTGCATGCTATGTGCAAGAATTATTAACTAGTTTTATACTATGTGTAAATTAACTGCTTCTACTGGTTAGTTTGTATATTAGCTTTCGTTTTTCCTGGCGCTTGCCATTCAAGTCAAAAAACAATTCAGCTTCAAGCCTTTTAGCAATTTCCCTGCATAATATAAAAATGTAAAGTCTCTATTGTAATCAGCTGATCTGTCAAGTTTCATCTTATGTAAAATATGCTGAGTCTCTCTCTGACTAATACAAATGAACTATTCTCTCTCCAACATTTCAATGACAGTTGCTAAAACTCTCTCTCCAACATTGCGGTCTGTTAAGTCTCATGGGAAATATGTATGTTTGAGTAAAACATATTGAAATTTGTAGAAATAATTTTATCTACTTTGATAAATTATTTTCTCATTATTAATATATAGTTTTTCTTGAAGAGAAGAAGTTTGAGGTAAGGCTGTAGCACTACGAAGTTAGTTTGTGTAAATGGTTATTGTCAGGTAGTTAACATCGTTCACTTGCTGAGAGCTGAGTTGTCAACATTAAGGTGAAAACACCATGAAAAGGAAAATTTTTCAAAGCAGTAATTCCTTAGGTATTATTTTTATCCCAAAAGAGAACTTAGACCACCCAAAAGGAGAAAAGCGCAGACTCAATGCCCTCTTTCTGAACTGCCATCCTATGTCCAAATTCAGACTTCCTGCATAACTAGAGCTGTCTCATGTCTTATACAGATCACCGATTTCTTCTGGGATTGTGAGGGTTGTCCACGAACCCAGTCACGGAACAGGAATAGTCTCTTCACTCATTTCTTCCTAGAAGATTTTACATTGAAAGACAATGGACACGAAACTATGCAGACATATGATAATGATACTATTTATGTGACCCAACGCTGAAAAATACATCGAAAATTTTAGCTGTAATGGTTTCAGTCAGAGACCGCATAAACTCACTGTAGGGTTGGTGATACACGCAAACTGGATTCTATAAAATGCATTTGCCAGCTAATTTTTTTCCTTTAACTTTTGCTGTCAAACACGATATGAGTCTGGGTTTATTCGGTGGGTCCGACAACCCATGCTCGTGTCATACTACACTTGAGGCATTAGCAGCTGCTGCCATATTGCTGTACACTGTCTTCGATACAGTTTTGCACTAAGCTGCCACCTCCTCTGACCTGTGAAACAGTCTGCAGGTTATCAAAAAAGATTTTTATGGTACTCATGGTGGTCTGAATAAGCGACCTGCCAGAATTTTTCCATGCGAGTGTTGTTATTAGCGAATGCTGGGCTTAAAGGTGGCCTATACTCCTTGCTGTTGTAGAAGTCATGAATGAGTAAGTTACAGTTTCCGAATGTTTCTGCAATCAAGTATCCATTAAGGGAAGATCACTAACTGAGCAATGAAGTCCAAATTGACAAGTTAATTCAATAAGATAAAAATAAGAATTTATCTTGTATGACATCGACTTATTATTCTATCCATATGGCGTGATGGCTCGCAGTAAACACTGGCTCCGGCAGCAAACAGATGGGTAACACATCAAACCTGTAGCAGGACGTAGTTCCATCTGTATATGTTCGGGAACGTGGCATCTACACCTACAGCTACAGTCTGCAACCCACCGTGAGTGCATGGCAGAAACTACTTACCAATACACTACTTGCAGGGTTGCTTGCTTATCCATTCACCTCCAAGATGAGGGAAGAATGATTGTCTAATGCCTCCATGCGCGCTGTAAATACTTTAATCTCGTCTTCGTCATTCCCACAGGAGCATCACATAGCGCGTTGTAGTGTAAGCCGGCTTTCACGGGGTAGTTTGCACCTGTTAGTTCAGGTTTTTCACCATCTCACTGGGACTCTCCCGTATGTGAAACAAACAAGTAAACTGCGTTTTATGATGCGCACAGTTCTATATTTCTGAACATTTAATGCAGCTTACCAATCTTTGCACCACTTTGAAATCTTATAAAAAGCTGACAGATTATTTATACGACTTTATTCAGTCAGCACTTCATTAAAGACTAGTGGAGAAACGCTCCTGTCAGAGCACAAAAAACTGTTTAAAAGACTGACAGGAAAGTGGGGACCCAACTCAATCCTCATTCCGCCTCCCTTACCACAAATTTTGGCATGCGAACATATTCGTGCTCTTTTAACATGGAACATTCCTAAATTCTCTCTTTGTAGTTAAGCCTTCATAAATAGCTTCTTCACTGCCACTGTCTATATACGTCTCTCTCTCTCTCTCCCACTGTCTCCTTTATCTCCCAATGTACAGTATGTCCTACTACCAATGTTCCCCCTCTCACTTACACTGTCTTCTTTTGCCTTTTTTCTCACTGCCACAGTCTCCATCATACTTCGGGACATCAAAAATTCTGGGAAGTTCAAATTATCTTTTCACCTATACCCACATATACTGTAGTTTTCCCATCTGGGAGGGTCCAGACCTGCCGAGCCTATGTACCATCTCCACCCAATTTTTTCTTTATTTTTTTCCACTTCCACTATCTCCTCTCTCTTTTGATCCCATGGGATTCTATATCCATCCATCTCTCTTTCACTTGTAATGCCACTCTCTCTCACTGAGCATCACTATCTCCTTTCTCTTTCGTTCCCATTGCTATGTCTTCATCCACTTCTGTTTCTCTTTCGCCACCATTTTCTCTCTGTCTTCTCTCTCTTTCTCTCTCACCGACACTGCCTCCTCTCTCTTACAACACCACTGCCTCTCTGGTACTCTCTTTCAGGACAAAAAAGTGCGTATGTTTGCATGCCAAAATTTTTGGTGAGGAAGGAGGAATAAGGATTGGGGCAGCTGGTTCCCCACTTTTCTTTCAGAGTCTTTAAAAGACAAGCATATTCGCCTTTTTTGTGCTCCGATAGGACAATTTTTTCACTGGTTACCTCCTTTCCTCTGTTACAGCAAGCTGTGTTGCTTATGTAAAACGATTTCTATAGGTCAGTAAAGTTATGAAAGCTTATTTATTTACACACATTTATATACTTTGCCACATACACTCTAAGACAAAAATACGATGTACCGCAGAGGAATTATCCAAATGGGACAGAAATCGGTAGATGTGATGTACATGGACAGCCAAACAAATGGTTTCAATTTCAGAAAAATTGAATGGTTCATTCACCGGCCCTTATGTGAGCAGTTATTAGGATTGGCATGATTGACAAGAGTTTTTGGGTGTCCTCCTGAGGGAGGAAATTCATTCCAACTGGCGCGTTGTATTGTCAAAATTCCGAGTTGCCTTGAGGGCCCTGCAGATAAGGCTCCAAACTAGATCTGTCGACCTTGCTGGCTAACGTAGGGTTTGGCAAACACGAAGACAAGCAGTAGGGACTCTCACCTTGTGCAAACAGTGCTTCAGTGTAAGCCCAGGGTAGTTTGCCGTGAAGGGCAACAAAACGGGGCGCAGAATATCACCGTACCACTGAACTATAAGGGTGCCGTAAATGACAGTCAAAGGGGTTCTGCCATGAAATAAAATGGCATCCCAGACCGTCACTCGTGACTGGTTTGCCATATGGTGGCGTCAGTCAGATTGGTACCCCACCACTGTCTGTGGTGTCTCCAAATACGTCTTGACAATTTTGCTCCAGTCAATGAGTTTCCAGTGTCTGGAAAAACCTTGTACAGTAATTGGATACCTGCCTGCCTGTCGCCCACCTTACAGCCCTACAACCATGAGTGATGGTCTGGGGTGCCATTTCTTTACATAAAAGGATCCCTTAAGGGTCAGCGGTACTTTGACAACAGTCGAAGCTCCGTCAACTCTGTCAATCAATGCCAATCCTAATAACTGCTTGTGTAATGGCCAGTGAATGAACCATTCAATTTTTCTGAAATTGAAACCATTTGTTTGGCTGTCCATGTACATCACATCTACCGATTTCCGTCCCATTTGGATAATTCCTCTGTGGTACATCGTATTTTTGTCTTAGAGTGTATGTGGCGAAGTATATAAATGTGTGTAAGTAAATAAATAAGTTTTCATAACTTTACTGACATATAGAAATCGTTTTACATAAGCAACACAGCTTGCTGTAACAGAGGAAAGGAGGTAACCAGCGAAAAAATTGTCCTATCGGAGCACAAAAAAGACGAATATGCTTGTCTTTAAAAGACTCTGAAAGAACCAGCTGCCCCAATCCTTATTCCTCCTTCCTCACCAAAAATTTTGACATGCAAACATAACGCACTTTTTTGTCCTGAAAGAGAGTACCAGAGAGACGGTGGTGTTGTAAAAGAGAGGAGGCAGTGTCGGTGAGAGAGAAAGAGAGAGAAGACAAAGACAGAGAAAATTGCGGTGAAAGAGAAAAAGAAGTGGATGAAGACATAGCAACAATGGGAACTAAAGAGAAAGGAGATAGTGATGCTCAGTGAGAGAGAGTGGCATTACAAGAGAAAGAGAGATGGATGGAGATAGAATCCCATGGGATCAAAAGAGAGAGGAGATAGTGGAAGTGAAAAAAAATGAAGAAAAAATTGGGTGGAGACAGTACATAGGCTTGGCAGGTCTGGACCCTCCCAGACGGTTAAACTACAGTATAAAAACAGAAATAAAATTCAAAGACTTTGAAAGCCCGTTAAAACGCTCCATTAGAGTTACATGACGCTTGTGACATCACTGGCTAGCTCACTGCTTCTACTGTTACAAAGATAATTCACAGATGTCTAGTTTCGGAATTTAAGTTTCAGAAAATGGATTACAAATAATGTGTAGTATCATGCTGTACAAACATCATAAAAACTCTTGAAAGTTTTGTTTGAGTGTTTCAGAGAATGAGAAGGTGCATAAAAATTGATTGCACCGCAATGGCAAAATGCCACCACGTGGATGCCCAAGTTCTGATAGCTAAAAATTTCTTGCACTTTGAAGTTAACATTAATTAACCTCCAAGATACACTTCCCATTGTTACAAAGAAGGATAGCATCAGTTGACAAATTAAACTTTCAGTAAAAATTATCATTATAACTGCTTCCTTTGCACATCATTGGTAGCTCGGTTGGTAGAGCATAGTGAAGAATGACATCCAGATATATGTGGTTCCATTATTTAAAAAAATAAATCAACAATACTTTCATATGAAAACCAAACCACAATTACAAAACTTCACCGCACCGATTAGCAACGGTGTTATTGTTTTTTCCTTGACGTTTACATGCGCTTACATTTGCAAAAGCTGTCCACACATATGTTCAAAAAAGATATTTTTCTAGTTATGTGACCACACATGTTTTACTTTGTTAGAAACAATTTTTTTTATCTTCGTACTGTCCTGTTAAAGTTTCATTATCTTACATAATAAGATGAAGTTAAGTCTGCTTCAGATTCTGACACGAGTTTACACTCACAAACAATACAGCCCTTATGTTTGTGTTACCTGCAAGTATTACATGCTTTATACCTCTTCGCATACAGATCCTACACCTCATTATATTGCAGGAGTATGGTGATATCTTCACTACTAGCAATGCTTTTCAATAAAAGTAATTGTTTATAAGCAAAGAAGATGCCTTTATCATCAGTTGTCCATTTCTCAGACTAAGATTAATGTGAAGCTACAAACAATACATCCCATCATCGAAAAAAATGCTACAATGACTTCTTGCTTAGGCTACTTTCATATTCTATGTAAAACTTAAAAATGTATGACCCTTCCAGGATTTGAACCCACGTTCTTCGCATCCGTAGTTACAAGCACTATCCCTTGGACCACAGAGTCCATGCTGCTCTTTATCGCTTTGTTGAATATCTTTTATACTGGAAATCAGGACAAAATTTTGCCAACATTTTTGCTTTGTGCTATATTTCATGACAGATAGTCGACAATGTAGATATGAGATATCAACCCACTTTCAAAAGTTCGACAATTCGTTAGTTTGGAGTGGGTTTAATGGTGTTGCAGCCAGCAGGGGATGACTGTCTGTCCTCTTACATATCTAAATGAGTAGAGCATGACTGCATCAATTTTCGTACAGTTTCCGCTATCAGAACTGACATTTCTTTCTATTGTTACTCTGAACCTGTAAATGCATTTTCCATCACTAAATAGCTAAACTATTTTCATAAAAAGTACATAAAAACCTTACATTCCTGTAACACACATTAGCTTCATCTTACTCCAAGTCTGTGACGTCACCAGATCATCAGGCAACAACAGAGCAATTTTTTTATCGCTTGACTAAATCTTGATATTTAGTGATTTATAAGCTTTAATTACATAAAAATACGAGATATTTTGTGAAAATATTGATTTTAAATGTGATCTGAATCTTATAATCACTGCAAATAATGATGATCTGAACCATATTTTTAACACAGGAAAATAGCTTATTCTTAGCTTCACATTGACAGTTTTCATTACGGTGATATCGCCTGAAGTGGTATAGCTGTGAAGAAGTTGAATATTTTACATAAACATAATTGTTTATTTCAAAAAACTGTTATAAATGTTTCACTCTGGAAGACTAAACATGTACAAAAAGATATTTTACATTTGTGCATAACTTCACATCCTATATAACAGGAATATTATTGATTAAATACATGACAAGACACTAAGTCATGGTCAAATTCCTTTATGCACAATGAAGCGTGTAGCCACCAAAGTATAATTTTTAAGCACCGCTTTTAAAAGCAGTCTTTCTAGACCTGAGTAATACGATAAATGCTTAAGCAAAAAAACAAACTAAGCTTGGAATACACTGGTGCATTACAGTTCAATAACTAAAATTACACAAATTAAATATCATCTCCACAATATTTAAACAATTACTAACTACAAATGATTGATACAGCCAAATTTAATCACAATTCTATTAACAGTATAACATGATTTTTTTACAGTGTGCGTCCTTGTGTTTAGATACAAACACACTAATTTCTTAATGATGCCGAATGAAGCTGAACTATCTTGTGACATGATAAAACAGTTTACACGAAATATTTTCCTGAAAAAGAAGAAAAAGAAAATTAATTGTAACACAGAATGTACTGATACAGCAAAATGTTATGAATTATAGGCTGTGAATATTAAATTCAATAAATGAAGAGTTGTGGCTCACAGCCTGAAGCATTTTTTTTTCCTTTCATCACATTGGCAGCTTTGGTGATGATCCAGATATTTCCTACCTATTCCATTCCACATCAACATGGAGATAACCAAGAAGGCTGTAGATTATGAATAAGAAGCATCTACCAACAGTTAAATATGGAACAACTGACTTTGAACTAATTGCACCATCACCCTCGCCTTATTTAGCATGCTAGTTTTACGGAAATGCTTCATGAACTCAAATGGGAATCCCTGGAGGGAAAATGATGCTCTTTTCACCAGGCACTATTGCGGAAACTTAGAGAACCAGCATTTGAAACCAACAGCAGATCGATTCTTCTGCTGCCAATGTACATTTCATTTAATGACCACAAAGATAAGATGAGAGAAGTTACAGCTTCTACAGAGACTTATAGACAGTCATTTTTCTCTCCCTCTATTTGCTAGTGGAACAGGAAGAGAAATATTGTACCCTCCACCACACACTGTAGGATGGCTTGCAGAGTACATATGTAGGTGTACAGATCTGCTGCAATCACATGAGGTTTTTATCCATTTTTATTTGATTGTAGGTCTTTGTGTAACGATTTAACTTTGGCCCAATGCAATCTAATCAACATGCTGTTTAAAAATGAGAAGAAGGCTAGTTTGAGAAGAACAAAAGCATACCACTTTCCCCCTGAAGTGTAATTATAACTATGGCAACAACAACCACCACCATAACTTCCAATAAAACAATTCCACAAAACATCAGAATACAAACCTGTCCGTGATGGAATTACAGGTGTCGGCTCATAAGGTATAGGCTGCCGCTTTGTCTGAACCTCAATCTGATAGGTTGCTTGTGATTGGGAAGCATCAGATAATGGTGGAGATAGATGGCTCCTCTTTTCTGCAAAGGAAGTATTGCTTGTGTTATTACAAGTGCTTTCTATTGACCTCACTCAAAGATGACAAAGAATAATTTAACAACATTAACAATTCTGTATTACTTTACCACAAATGTTTCACACAGATTCTACTTAGTAGATCATTATGTAGGAGGAGGTTAAAGATGTGCATATGAGGTGTGATCAAAGAGCAACAGGAATTTTTATTTTCTTAAAGAATCTTTATTTATTCACCATCTGAAGGATTTTGTTTGCAATATTGCTTCTATATTGTTGCAATATTTCTCTCTATGGGGAATTTGTGGAAGAGGAAAGTCTTGGAGAAGTTGGTGGTGTAGGCACCAAGAGATTTGGCACTGAAAAAGACAGGTTTGCTACAGAGAAGCTGGAAAGGACTGTTTGATGTGGACAGAGTGGCAGCTGCTTAAGTGGAGGTATTGTTACTTACAGGTTGCTTTCAGGTTCTAGCTATTTGGAACAATACAAAACAGTCCGAGTATGCAAATACAAAACATTCTAAGTATGCAAATCTCACCATTTAGAAAGAGTATGAGTTTTATTGCACAATAGCCTTAAAGACTAGTAATTCACCTAAAAGGCACTCACTCACAAAAGCTTTGTTCAATCAGTTCTTTAATACTGTCTGTCTGTCAGGGGATCATTGCAACGTCGTACTTATTGAAGGGCAGGGAGTTGTCAAAGGACTGTTTAATCAGCATACTTGCTTTGCAGATAGGCTTACCAACCCAAGTAAAGAAAACACATTTATCACTCCAACTTACATCTCGCATAACTGTCACAATCACACGGTGAAAGTTTGAGACTTATCTTTCTTCCCATGCCTCATCTGCAAATGGAACTGAAAGGATATTATTCTGTTACATCATGTACACACTACCACACACCACAGAGTGCCCTGCAAACTACATATATAGATAAAGGCTCCACCACATATTCACATTTATACTCCGCAAACCACATTACAGTTCGAGGTACGTGATCCTTCCAGTGTCATTCTCATTTCTTCCCTTTCCTGTTGCACCCACATATGGCATCAAGACTTCACTTTTATTCTTTTTACATGTAAAACATCTACCACACAATCAAGAAAACAAATACTGGAAAATCCAGGATGGAATAATGACAATATTATGAAAAGATTTCAACTCACCATAAAGATGCCCCACTGAGTTGCTGGCAGGCACGATGAAGAGACTGTTATACTTTATAGCTTTCAGTCAAAGCCTTCTTCAGCAAAGAAACACACATTCACACAAGCAAGCACACTTCATACACACATGACCAGGCATCCTGGTGCAGTGGTAGTGGTCATTCATGCGCGCGCGCGCGCGCCCGCCCACACACACACACACACACACACACACACACACACACACACACACACACACACACAGAGAGAGAGAGAGAGAGAGAGAGAGAGAGAGAGAGAGAGAGAGAGAGAGAGAGTGTGTGTGTGTGTGTGTGTGTGTGTGTGTGTGCGCGCGCTCTCTCTCTGAAGAAGGCTTTGGACAAAATCTATAACATTAATAGTCTTTGTGATGCACCAGTCAGCAACTCAAAACGAGCCTTCTTTATGGTGAGTAGAAATATATCTTTCTTCTAATATTGTTGATATTCCAACCATATTTTGAAAAGGATAGATTGCTACTCACAATATAAAGGAGAGTTGAGTTGTAGACAGGCACAACAAAAAGACTGCTATACATTTAAGCTTTTGGCCAAAAGGCTTCTCCTAAAGTAGAAAACACACAAGCACAAGTCACACAAACATGACCACTGTCTCTGGCCACAGAATAGGTGGTGCTTTTCTTGTTGATGCGGGAGTTTCCATCAAATCCAAGTGTGATAAATCAACATGAGATAATAAACGAAATATCCTTAAACCTTTGGTAGGTTCTCTGTCAGTGTTGTTATACAGCAAATTATGTGCAGCACAAGGTCTAACCTCATTACAGTAACACAAGTGATAGATTCAATAAACCAATTTTAGTATACAAAATGTTTGGTTGCATACACTAATAGTAACTTTAATTCAAATTTGCATGTAGCAGATCAACCAATATAGCTATGTTTACTGACAGCTGTGACTTGCCAGATTAGGTGATGCAATGTCAACAAGATTTCACCTAGTTTCCTTCATTCATTAATGTCTTACTGTGCAATATTTTGAAGCAGAGCAAGAAAATATTGATTACTCAGAAACATGTATTAATGAAAATATGTTGTGGCCATCTCCAGACTTCTTGTGACAGAGCTCTATGGAGCTTGGCTTCCCTTTTGTGGTTTACTGTCAACAATTCACAGTACAAGAAGAGCACATTATATAATTATAACATTAAATAGAAAATTAAGCTACATTATCTGTTCTTCAGCCAAACCAAGGTGAAAGAGAAATTAAAGTATACAGTCATAATCATCTGACAATTTATCCATTATTGTGAAAGGTCAAATAGATAACACTACTTCTTAATGAAACAAAATATTTTGACAATTCTATTTACTTCATGGAGACTTTCTTGACATTTTCAATGCAACCTTCTGAGTGAGGATGGGTTTACACAACATTTTGTACATTTTTCCCATAATGCTATGCCTAGATTAAGTTTGTAGCACTCCTTTGTATTCAGTATGAAATTAGCTAGACCACAGAATGTCAAGATGCTGCACAAAAAATACTTTATTACTTTTTGTAATTGAGTCTTTCAACAGTTAATGATATTTAGTTAATAAAGAAATCATTCGAGGACTAAAACTGTCGCTTAGTCTGCTCCAAAGATGACACAAAAATACACTGTGTGCAATTTATTCTGTCGGTTATGACTACCAAACAGCACCCCCATAGTTGAGCGGAGTTCCAGGAACATACAGGTACTTATAGTGTATGCACTGGCCTGCTCTGGTGCAAGATTCAGGCATTTCTGGACTCTCCATCAGGGTTGCTGGATGTATTTATGGCAGTGTGTTTCCTTCATGTGCCATACCCTCTTCAGTCTGTTCTGGCATAGTGGACACGATTTCGCTCTGCTGCTCGTACCTTATTTTATCATACGCCACCAGCACATCTGTGGACTTTACCCTTTCTAGTGAGACTGTTTGCTGTTGCAATATATATAGGCCTTGTGTGATCTCTTTCAAAAACTCTGTATGGCCTGGTGTGCGAGTGTTGCAATGGTGGACGTACTGCATCAGTCCACAGTATTACATGGGAACAATTGCTCAGCTCTCTATGCACAAACAGATTGTGTTCCCCATTTTGCAAGCCAAGTGAGGGGCTTAGTTTGGTTGTGTATCCCTTTACTTGCTGCAGTACAGACAAATAAATACCACCTAAACAGGCCTTGAAGGCCCAACTGTATGGACTGGCCACTGTGTCATCCTCAGGCATCACAGGACGCGGATATGGAGGGACATGTGGTGAGCACATTGCTCTCCCAGCCTTTGTCAGTTTTAATGACCAGTGTCACTACTTCTCAGTCAGTAGCTCCTCAATTTGCCTCACAAAGGCTGAGTGCATCCCACTTGCCAACAGCACTCAACAGACCCAGACAGTGACCCATCCAAGTTCTAGCCAAATCTAACAGCACTTAATTTCGGTGATCTGACGGGAACCGGTGTTAACACAGCAGCAAGGCCCCTGATTTACTTGCTGCAGTACATATGGTAGATTCACAGTTGTCAGTTCTGCATTGTGTTGCAAAAAGTTCTGCTGGGAGGCACACAGTTTCTTCGTATGTATCTCCCCCACTGAAGCCCCTATTATTTGGTTTGCATGTGGTCTGTAGACCTAGCAACACTAATGACAATGTGGAAGATCAATTCTCCTTGTGGCTCATCAATGACACAAAGTTCTCTGTCAATATTCAACCATACCATTACTACCTGGGTGTTAGTTAGTTGTGTGATGGTGCCAAAACCCACACACACTGAGCAGTTCTGGGAACAATGTAGACTCAAGCTGTCACCCTTGTCTGTGGTCACATGCATTGAGCAGCCAAAACTTGCTACCCATGCCTCCAGGAGAACTATTTCTATTGTCTCTGCCAATATCTCCGTCAATATTGTTACAACCTCAGCCCATTGTATATATCTGTAAATGGCAGTTAGCAAGTAATGATATCCTTCCGAAGGTGTCAGTGGCCCCTTTATGTCTAAATACATGTGTGCAAACATTATGTATGGGTTTGTGGACATTCCTCCCTGTCTTTTTACCTCTTGCACACTATACACACCTTGGCCACCTGCAGCAATCCTTTCTCATGCTTGGCCACACAAATCTTTCAGCCAGGATCTTCATGCTAGTGTTTGCACGCTGACAGGCTAGGTTATGAATACCATCGAAGATTGCTTTTCTTAACTGCTTAGGTACAAATGGTCTATGTTTACCTTGTGACATCACACCATATAATGTTTGCCCCTTCTTGTTGTACCTGTTTAAATTGTAGCCCTGCACAGCTATTCCACAGGTACTCTGTTAGCTGAGGATCCCTAGCTTGTGCAGCAGCAAACTGCTCATAACCTACTGTATAGAAAGATGGCTTTGCCACTTGAGGAGGAGTCATCTATGACATTTGCAGCCACCTTAACATGTCATGTATATCTAATGAATTGGCCAATAAATTCTAATTGGCAGAATTTTCTCAGGGACCAATTGTTCTTACACTTCTTGAAAGCAAAGGTTAAAGGCAGGCTTGTGACACTGTAAATTGTGACTGCCTTAGCTTCTACACGTGGGCAGTAATGTTCCACTGCCTTATAAATCACCAGCAGCTCTATCATAAGGGCTCAACTACACTAGCGACACTATGAGCTTGTGTGAAAAAGAATGCTAACAGCTGCCAGTAATTGTCTTCATACTGGTGGAGGGCCGCACCCACTGCCTGTTGGTTGGTGTTGACTACTACTGCTAACAGTGCTTGGAGCACAGGTGTACTAATACAACCACTTTTCTTACACTGGCCTTTAGTTGCCATCAGCCTGTCACATTCTTACCCACTAGTGCTGCAGTCAAGGGCACTTTTATCTCTGCTTTCCTGGTGTCAATGACAGTCCCTAGAGATCTCATGAGCTAGTGAAAATTGTCAGGCCAGTCACATCTCTGATTATGGCTATTTTGCCCTTCAATGGGTGTATTTTGGCTGCTGATAATGCATTGCCCAAGAACATCACATGCAGCTGCCTGAATGTACACTTCGCCTTGTTTACTACTGTAACATTTTTTCATGCAGTCAAAAACAGTCTTGAGAAGTTCTTTGTGCAATGCCGCTGACTTTGGAAACTTCAGAATGCTGTCAAGGTACTCAAAAACAACATTCCTATCCTCACAGTACTTTGTGTGGCATTTTCATCCCAAAAGGCAGTCTTAAATACTTTAACAATCCAAATGTATGGTATGTCATCTTCCGCTACCGTTATCTGATTGTACGTCTTCTTTTTTTTTTTTTTTTTTTTTTTTTTTTAGTCAGTCTTGCTGGAAATGGCTGTTCCCACCAACACACCATTAAAGTCGTTGATATTTGGTACCGGGTAGCAGTGTGGGATTGTATAGACATTTAACGTGTGGTAATAACCACGACGCCTTCATGTATCATCTTCCTTTATGACAAGATGTAGCAGTGATGCCCACGGGCTATCAAGCCACCACAGACCTGTCTGGCACTAACTTTCTAGGCCACCACGAGACTGATAGCCCTGGTGTGGTCCTAACATAATGCACTATGTTGTGTGACTCCTGTTGTATGTGTGCCATGGTAAGACTACTATACTTCCACACCACCAAACTGTGTGTGTAGGCTGTGTAACAGCCTACTCATGATGCTGTGATTGATGTGCAGAGACCAATTTTCGTCCTGAGCACTATGCAAGTTCATTCATACATACAGAATGGAAAGCCGACAGTGTTTGGCCCCTTTTGGTCAAGGCGCACACCCTGCAATTTTTCTCTAAGGACTTCACAAAAGCTACTCGAAAAAAAAAAAAAAAAATTCATTTTTACTTATAGCTTTGTGTGTCAGCTTCACAATTATATGCCTTTCACCTCGTTAATGGTCATAATTATTGTGATATTTGCATGCAAGTAAGACACTGTGCGAAATTCAAAAAAGTTTGCAATGAAAAATTAGGGTGGCTATTATTTTGCATTTGGTGTGTATTACAAAATATGTTGCTGTTTATGAAACTTATTAACATGTTGAATTTTTCTTTCAACTTGGGTAGAAGTCTATCTGTCGCCAATCTCAAGAAAATTGGTCCGATTTAACACACCCATTTGTGATCACATGTGCCAGTGATAAATCCAGAATGAAATATTCGCAACATTCCTCTTATTTCATAAATGGTTTGAAATACTGAAATCAGATTTTGGGAAATAATACCACGCAAGGCAGAGAGTATTTTGCCACATCGTTATTATGCAAAACTTCTCTATCTTCCATGTTATTCCACTTAATACAGACTTTTTCAATGAAAGAATAATTTTTAAGGGCCATCGATAGCTAGTAAAATGGAAAATGCTATGGGTTTTGGAACATCATACACGAAGACATCATATTTATTTTTGTACCAATGATGTGCTTTTCCATAAGAGATTGGCCTTATTTTCCTCAGTTTCTCACTTAATAAACTTAATCATTTCAGCATCCTCTCAAAAGTGCCTCTGCACAGCATGTTAGTGAGGTGACACTGTAAAATCTGCTCTGTTTTGGCAAAATAAGCTAATTGTAACACGGCAACAAGAGAAATGTGTAGGGTTTCCTCAAATTTCGCCACTCTTGATGCTTCTCTGAAAGCTACAAATGGTTAACAAGCCAGGCAAAAATAAATCGCCAATTCTGCTGCATTTTCAGTGGAATTAATTTTAGATACTAACCAAAGTAGATGCGACTCATCTTTTTGAATAGCCACCATGCATGTGTGGGCATGGAGAGATTCCACTTAATATTTACAAAGAAAGTGAGCATAGTCTTCAGCTGAGAACGGCACTTCAATTCAACAGCTCGGCATTTCCCCTACGGTGCCTCTCTGCAGCCCCCATCACTGCCACTCTCCCCATTTGTGACTCGCCAACAGGACATCTACTGGCCATGTTACACTTTGTGCATTCCGTTTATTGCTTTCAGCCTAGGAAACCTGTGACCACTTCTCCATCCTTCCTGACACGAGCACTGCCGAGACTGATCTGAATCCTCTTCTGACTATGGAAGTTACTCCAAATATGGGCACATCCACCTCTATACAAATCACCACATACATCTCTTACGAAGGTCTCTCTTCACTTCACGATTTATGACCCAGTCTATGAGGTAGTGGCAATCTGACTTCATGTCTTATGTGTAACTGCCGAGACAGCATTGGTAAGCTTGTTACTTTACTCACTGCGTTGAATCCTTCGCTATATTCTCCTCCCTGGTCCGCCGCACCTTCTGCCCGCCGCTGATACCATTTGGGTACGTGTATGATAACTTACATCTCTGAGTTCTCCCGCCAAAATGTCGATGGCACCAGCCTACTGGGTCATTTTGTTTTGGTCCACTGTTGTCTCCTGTGTTCTGCTTGGGCATGGTTCCCTTGTTTCCTAACAGCCTTGCCATCTGATTTTGTAGTGTGTCTTTTCTGTTCTTTAAGACAGTGTATCTGCTTACTGAAGTCCGATTGTTACCCTTTTTGGATAGCTGCTGTCTTCTGTATAACGAATTGCTCGGTAACCATTGTTACACTTGCTGCAAATGTATAATCCAGTGTTGCATAAGCTTTGCCCGCTACTGTGATCACTGTGTAGACATAATCTTTTTTTGTACGTTAACTTTGCTGACTTAATGACCCCCAGTAGTTGCACCATCCAGATATGCCACAGCATCGCATCTGGCAATTTTGTCTCTTCCACAATGCCTCTCAAGTGCCGCCAATATTCAGTTTTGCTCATTATTCAGCACCTGCTGCATTCAATGGTCAAGTGGTTTGCATACTCTGCTGATTAATGGCTTCTTAGACTCTCATATCGCTGATCTTGTGGCAATTTTGGTATTACGTCTGCACCTATAGTGGCTGCCCTAGCATCTAATCCATTAACAGTCACTGCAAACTTCATGCACTCATCAGTTATCTTGTTTTGTGCAAATGCTAGTTTGAGCACTGCAAACCAAAGTTCTGGTTTTTCTGGCAAGTATTGCGGTGTCTGTGCCTTCACCTGTGGTTTTCTCACTACTGTAATTGCCGTTTGTTGCTGTATGTGAGCTCACCAATGAATTTTCCTGTTCCTCTACTGCTTGTTGGAGTTGTTCTGTCTTCTTCTGTAAATCATCCTGTAGATCTACAAGCTGCCTCTTGGCCTGAATCTGACTCATCTTTTGTGGCAACAATATTTTATGACTTTGCATGCCTGGTTGCGTATTTTCACATTTTTGTGGGGTCATCACTTTGTAGCACTGCTATGTATTTGCTACGAAATTAACTAGACTACATGATAAGATACTACACCAAGTGAACTTTATTTTGTTATCAACACAATATCATGAACCATCAACAGAATAAGAAAAAAAGAGTAATAATCATTCATGGAGTAAACAAACTCTTAGTACACTTCAGAGAGGAGCTAAAAATACAATGCAGGCAGTGACTCCTCTAAGTTCACCTCCCATAATCTTAGTATAAAATGGAAGGATGTTCTCAATATGGGGGAAAAAAAAGTTGGGATAATGCAGGACAAATTTCTTCATCTGAAATAGGGAACACTGGTCCTGTAATGACCTGGCTGAAAGTTATTGGAACAAGTGAGAAATTCTGAAATTTACCACTAGCCTGCTGACGAAGATGAAACTCTAATTACACGCATTGTTGTGATAATTTTATTTATCTGCAAGGCTTGATAAGATGCTACATTCAGAACTGTTGTGCAAAGTGGTGTTTCACAACTGTCGTATAAAGTGGTATTGCCAAGTTTCTATGTGTTACTTCATTACACGAAGTACTGTCAAGCATCCCACTGTTGTTCAGGATTAGGTCAAGGATATGAGCTGGCCATGGACCAAGACCTTTCCATGAACACCTGATGCAAGTATTCACAAGCAAGATGCACAATGCAGGCTGGAGCTCCATGTCAGAAATACATACATTCACGAAGATAAAATGGGATCCCTTCCAATAATGTTGAAAGAATGTGTCTCAAAAAGACAGTGCACGCCATTGCACTTCAACTGCTAAGAAAATACTTGTCTATTAACCAACCATTAACTATGTGCAACCAGAAGTTCACTACAAGTCTGTTAACGGTACTTCAGAACTTTCCTCTTATGTGTGAGCAAGTATCACTTCTCACAATTTGCCAGGAATCTTTACAATACGTGTTGTTGTGGTCTTCAGTACTGAGACTGACTGGTTTGATGCAATACATAGTCCTCCTTAATAGTTATACTGCAGTATCTCCTTCCCTCTTTCCTGTAACGTGGAACAGTCTGGTGTGCATCTGATTGCTGCTCCATAGGCTCTTGGCCTGATACAACCTGTCAGTTTCCAAAAAATTTGCTTTTGCTTCTCAGAACACAAGACATATTTACCAATTTCAAAACCAGGTGCTGGCACATCAGGGCTAATTAACTGTACACTTCAACTTATTAACAAGGACTGCAGTCTTCTCACTGTTTGAACTAGGACTGGCCCTATTAGTGTAAACATCACAACATATGCAACACATTAGCAGAGTTTCCTATCCCAATTCATCCTGAGGCATAACTACATATTTGTCAAGTTTGCATACCCTACAACATTAACAATTATTTCCATCATAGTAAATCAATTTATTACATAATATGAACAATTCACGAGTCTCATATTCTAATGAGAGAATTGCAACACAATACATCTGCTTTTATAACCTCCAAACTAGTCACTTCCACACCATAGTTTCTCATAAGACATTGACATTTCCACTTCATCACCCCTAAAAAATCTTATTACAGAAACAATATGCAGCTGCCTACACAAGATGTCCAATTTATCTTTCTCACCCAAGTTAACTCTTATCTTGTGCATTAAATGAAAAATTGTTTCAACCAACACTTTTTAACATCGCTGGATAGTTCTTTCTGAGAGTATGTGTTTCACGTATCCTCACAGATGTATGAGATACTGGGTAGTGGTTGAATTGTTTAAATGGAACCACGTACATTTTATTGAAGATTACACTTACACTCCCCAAGAACTATTCAAAAATGTATCGCACTGTACCATTTTTGTCAATAAAACAGACGTGTGAACAAAAAAAGAGTACACAGGTTGTGAAAAATCTAACTATTTATTACCTTGACTGTACACATTACATACTCAATCAAGTGCTGTCGTAGAGGTGTGGGTTTTGTTTAAGATTTCCAGCTTAGTATCTGCATAGCAGTAATACACATTATGAATACAATTTTTACTGTGTAAAGGTGTACGATGTATACACATTAGAGTAGGGCAGAAATCCTGCTGATCTACAGAGAAAGTATGTCGACAGGAAATAATTTATTAATTCACATTTTTATGTTTAGCACTGTTACATAAAACCATAATTATTGTGTTTTTATGTCTATCCTGGACTCTGCTGTACATATCTGTACTGTCACTTGCTGTACGCAAGCAAAATTCCATTCACGCATAATTACTGTACAGCAGATGATGCGCTGACAGGCCATCACCTTCTCACTGGATGTTTGATAGTCTCATTTCTTACCTAAGTGTAACAGGAAGTTTAAATGCAAGACCTCAAAATTATCGTAGAACATGAACGCACGAAACTGCTGAGGTCACTGTGCTCGCTCGCTGCCGTATCCGTGAATCCTCAAGAAAGCACATGATGAATTCAACATGAAGTTCGCGTCTTAAAAAGAAGTGTTCATCACATTCTGGAATGCCATAAATTCCATTCTTACCATGTTCATTTACGCCAAGAACTTCGAGGAAATGACTTCAACAAAAAGAGTTCAATTTTGTCAGTGGTCTCAGCAACAACTTCTCACTAATCTTAATTTCTTCTCAGATGTTCTTTTTACAAATGAAGTGTCATTCTTGAACAAAGGAAATATCAATTTGAGAAATATGCATTATTGGTCCATCAACAATCAACAATGGCTCCAACAGGTAGAACATCAACGCCCATGGAACGTTAATGTTCGGTGCGAAATTATTGGAGATACCATTATTGGACCTTTCTTTGTAAATGTCAACCAAAATGGCAGACAATATGCCCGATTTTATGACACACTGTTCCTGTTCTCTTGCACGCCGTACTTCTGAATCAGAGAATGGTCATGTGGTATCAGCATGATGGATGCCCTGCGCATAATACCTTATGAGCTTGATGAATTCTGGACTGTAAATACCATACTAGGTGGATTGGATGTGGTGGGCCTATTAGCTGGCCTGCCAATCCCCAGACGCCACTGGATTTTTTTTGTGCGGGAAGCAGTCCAGGATGCCGCCTACCAAAATTTTCCAACAACACCAGAGGACAAATAACACCAGAAGACTAGCAGCAACGCATTATTGATGCTTGTACAGCCATCACAGAGGAAGTAGTAGCAAGATGTAGGCCACCCTTTGTCCACAAAGTGACCCTATGCATGAATGCCAGTCATCACCATTCTGAACATGTGATGCAAACGCTCTGTTTCTCATGTGTTGCTAGTATCACAGAAAAAGTTACTACATAGACCATATTACTTTTGCATTGTCATAAGTATTGTAATATAGTACTGTACAATAACAAGATCCAATTACTGTATAGTGCAGTACTGTTGATTTTAAATTTTTATTCGTAATCTGTAAAATGTTCAAACACACCCTGAAGAAGTCAAGGGGAGCCGGAACAACCCACCTCCTCCATGTTAATTTTAGCAAATAGAAGGAAAATTTTTTCTAAAACCATTAAACATATTGCTCTGAAATTTGGACTACATGTTCAGTCAATATTTCTCTACAAAGTTATAATACCATGTCAAGAAATATTGGTTTTTGTTTTACAATTTTTTTAACAGATGCTTATTTTTTTCTATAAAATTTTGCACTTTTTCTTCTGTAACTTGAACTTGAATTATACAATTTTTTTTTACAATTTGATATAAAAATGAAGGAAAAGAAGTAAAAAATATTGTATAAAAATTTCATTGATATACTGTTAGCATTTTTTGAGAAAATGTTCCTCAAAGATGAAAATTTTAAAGTTAAGGGAAATGGCTTCCAAAGTTTTTTAATACATTCCTGCCCTATATGATGGATTATCAGCACCCTCTTCTTTTTCCAGTGTTAGTTTCCTTTTCACTGGTCTTTTCTTCCCTTTTGCTGCATGTTGTAGGCTTTTGTCTCTTCTTCCTGCACCTCTTAGTCTTTCTTCATCAATTAGGCGCACTGTGGAAATGGTGTTGTGTCCTGGTTGGAAACCTAAATGTTTCAGCACATCACATTTCATAATGTTTCCTTCATTGTATGTTGCCACTGCATCATATACTCCAAAATGCGATGTTTTTATCTGTACAAACACTCTTTTCGGAATCCTAATCCTAATTAAATTATTTACACTTTCATTTGGATTTTGTGTTTTCCCATTAAACATTTTTCTAATAAACTTGGCTGTGACAATTCTCTGAATATGGGCTTAATTACATCAATTACAGCATTTGGCAAACTGTTTTTATGAGCATATTCCTTTCCTGATTAGTTCTTACACCTGTGGGCACAGAGAATGTTGTGGGTGCTCATTTGTTGATGCAGTACGAAAAAATAATGCCCGTACTGCTCTCGTCATATGCTCAATGCTTCTTGTATTTTGCCTAATTGCACACCCATAATACCTCTGCAATCTATCACTTGCTTCATCTGTAAATCTTCCTCTTCCTCCAACGGTCTTACCATCACTAAGCTTCTGGGATCCTAATGTCTGCTTTAGTTTGCGCAAGCGAGCCCCAATGCGCTTCTGCACATGTCCAATGCACTCCTGTTTCTTAATGTGAATTTTATTGCCGTAAGGTTTGAGTTCCTGTACAGCTTTATATCCCTTAGAATCACAATCTCCTAGATAGTTAGTGTATCGTACATTATACCACTCCTGTGATCTGGAAAAAATTGCTTTCACTCCCTCTGCTTTCATCGCTCCACTCGTGCTGTGAAAATTTGCTTCACAACTTTCACTATCTTCGTCCTTGGTATTGCCCGTACATCTACAATGTTTTGAGAGAATAGCAACATCAATTACTTTGCAACTATTTCCACTGGTAGCTGTCACAACTCCATTTAGAGATTTATGACCTCTTCGTTGCCACGATCCACCTAGAGCGACAGTTAAATCTCTACAATTCCCATTATCTGTCACAGCTTCTTCAACTGCTTTCTTCATTGTTGCTTGAGCAATATCTTCAGCAGAAGATCCCACCAATTCATTATGAAATCCAAGTTTGGTTGGTGTTTTTGCCAAGTTCATAATTCCACATAACGTTGTCCCTGCAGCACTGCCCTTGCCAATGCAATGCGAGCTAGCCTAACATTTATATCATACACCTTCTTTCCACTATTACCACCACGAGGAATACTGTTAGAATTAGAAAACGAAACTTCTGCAGCACATGTGTTACACTTCAATAATATTTTACATGCCAAACCAATGTGTGAAGTTATTTTCGATTCCAGTCCTCTTTCTTTGCAAACTTGGCATAATACATTATGTTTCAAAATATTAGAGAGCAAGGAAATGTTAATTATTTCATTCACATCATTTTGCTGTACGAAGTTTCTTGCTGGAAGAAGTTCTATCACATTCAAAAAAATGGTTCAAATGGCTCTGAGCACTATGGTACTTAACAGCTGAGGTCATCAGTCCCCTAGAACTTAGAACTACTTAAACCTAACTAACCTAAGGACATCACACACATCCATGCCCAAGGCAGGATTCGAACCTGCGACCGTAGCTGTCACGCGGTTCCAGACTGTAGCGCCTACAACCGCTCGGCCACACTGGCCGGCTCTATCACATTCATTTGGAGTAGTCGGTGAAGCAGTCTGTACAGCATCTCCCTTTGAAACAAGAAAAGTTTTCTTCTTCCACTCATTGTGCCTTTTCTGAAACACTCGATTGCTGAAACGGGGTATACTGATATCCACAAACCAAATACGTAAAACACCTATGAGCAAAATTCGTCAAATACACAAAATTGAACAGCTAAACAGCACAAAGCAAATTCCACAAGTCAACACACACGGTATAGCGTTTATGTTTACCTATATTAACAGTCATTTGTCACAGAGATAAAGCCATTCAACTTTGGAAAACAAAACACTGTCTAATTCCACAAAGATACTCTGCTTGCAGCCAGCGAGCGGTGCCGTCAGAGGTGACACACCAAGTGGACTTGCAAACTGGAAATTATGGTCAGTATGATCTCCATCGCTTTCTGGCCGACAGCAAAAATAGTTTTCAGGCTCTTGTAAACAGCAAAGGTAGGTGTAGAGCAAGCACAGGCAATTTAAGTGTCTTTTCATAACAAAATATTGACCATATGGATTATTTACCTGCTGTCCTACAATCCCTCCCCCCTCTTCCTCATTTACACTGCTGCATAGGCATACCGATTATGCTGAATGCACACTTCGATCTTATATCGTGCAAGTTAGGATGCTATAAAATTGAGGGCCAGCTGTTATAAAGTTTAAGTCAATTTTATGACTCAGTACCTCTCAAATTTGCTTTTAAAACAGCACTTTTTTCAGAACTGCAGTTTTCTGGAAGTTCTGTTAAACCTGATTTATACGTACATACATACATACATTAATCCTTGTTCCATAGATCATGGATCCGACATTTCGTAATGGTATGGAATGTGTCACTTTAACATAAGGTTTCTTTACACAAAATAATTTAATTAATATTTTTTACAGTTACTACTTCATATCTAAGAATTCATCTATTGAGTAGAAGGAGTTGTCATTCAGAAATTCTATTAATTTGCTTTTAAATGTTGGTTGGCTAATTGTCAGATTATTAATACTATTTGGCAGATGACCGAAGATTTTTGTGGCAGCATAATTCACCCCTTTCTGTGCCAAAGTGAGATTTAATCCAGAAGAGTGAATATCATCCTTTCTTCTAGAGCTTCCTAAGGAAACTGACTCACCCATGAAGAGTGGCTCATAAGCCACTTGATCAGTTGATTCTTGAGTATTAGTCATCAATGTGGGAATCAACAAAAATCGGCATTTTTGTAACAAGGTCTTTTGACTGTGCGAAACTGTTACAAGGATGCGGAGCAAACTCCAGTAGCAGACATTACAAAAGAGGCATTGTGCATCATGGAGAGCCTTACTATTGGAATTTCGAGACAGCACTTTCTGCAAAGAGTCTGACAACATTACTCCCATATACAGCTCATGAAAGACCATGACAAAAAAATTCGAGAAACTAGAGTTACTACAGAGGATGATGGACAATCATTTTTCCCACACACCATTTGCAAGTGGAACAGGGAAGGGAGGATCATTTAATGATACCATAAGTACCCACTGCCACATACGGTTAGTTAGGTTGAGGATTATGCTGTAGATTTAGTATCCAGAATATCAACGACTACTTACATCTACATCTACATGATTACTCTGCAATTCACATTTAAGTGCTTGGCAGAGGGTTCATCGAACCACAATCATACTATCTCTCTACCATTCCACCCCCGAACAGCGCGCGGGAAAAAGGAACACCTAAACCTTTCTGTTTGAGCTCTGATTTCTCTTATTTTATTTTGATGATCATTCCTACCTATGTAGGAACTTACAACAGTTACAGGATGGTTAGCATCAGGAAAGGATACAATGGCTTTATGACACCCTTACCAACCTAATTGGTGCATTTACTGAGACTAGAGAGCGTGCAACTTCATACTGATAAGTGGACTTATGTCAAATTCCTTATAAGTTTGATTCAATTTTATCACTGAAACAGCATCACCAACCCTCTCAGCCCCCCCCCCCCCCCCAAGTTCCATTTTGTTTCACCCTTCCCTTTGGGTGCTATTTTTTTTTTTTTTTTTTTTTTTAAATCAGTGAGTGTACAATGTTGTTCAGCAACTTTCGTATGTTAAAAAAAAATAGAGGCAGTTTTTTATGTAACTGTATGGCTGAAGCTGCATAACACAAATATTTGTTTTCTGTCTTATTGAATTCGTGTCAAGCATCATGGCCATCACAGGAACAAATCAGTTTGTAACAGTGTTGACCCATACTCTTATCATGCAGCTTCAGAAATGATCTCCACTCAACTTCTACAAAAAATAGCAATGCTACTTTTCATTTAAAACAATAATTAGCACAAGGTCAAGCAGCGACAGTGCATCTGTCAGAGCATTACCTGTTAAACCATGCATTACGTTACATCATTACTTTAAACACTCCTGTGCCCATACCTAATACTTTCCGGAAATCATTAATTACAGTTTCATGGTAAACATGTCTGTCTTCCCATATCTTCAATAACCTGTAAATTCTGTTTCTTGTGTCTTCATCAGATTGTGGTAATGATAATTTTTCAAATGCTTTTCTGAGTGCTCTTTCAAATGACTGGCCAAATTCAGGGCCTTTTCTTCTACTTCTCTGAATAATGTCATTTGCGAGATACATGTACACAATTTTTTTCTTTGGACATCCTAGAAAACAAAAAAAATTCCAGTAAGAACACACCTGAGCAGTGGATTTTTTTTTTTTTTTTTTTTTTTTACAGAAAATGGTGACCACTGTAAGAGATGGACAAAGATTTACCGTTACGATCAGTGTACAGTAAAATTATATCACAACAAACATAAAGAAAGGTACAAGAAACTACTATATTCTCCACAGCAGATGAGAAATTGAGCTTTTAATTAGTTTACATCCAAATATCAGTTGTACACATCAATGGCTTTATCACTCTTCAATTGGAAGCTATAGATAGCTTGGTTGCCTGCATTACTGAACACTGGTGTAAAGGAACTTAGACTGAATATATAGTTTTACCAGTATCTTCTCATAAACTAGCGTATTGCTACACAACATTGTTAAACAGAAGAAACTCGTGTATTTGCATTAAAGACATGACTTCAAAGTTAGAAGTCGTGATATTTCTTTGAAGGAAACATGTTTAGCTATTAGTGGAAGACATTAAAGAGCAAAATAAATTTATTAAGTTATTATACAGTGCTTACATAGACCCCCTAACGTCACATCCATGTATCCATGTCTCTTTCACACAATTAATGTTAAGTTCTATATAAGATGGGTACTCTTAAATATTAACATGGTGAAAGTAAAGAAGTTCTAACAGGTTGAGAGAGAGAGAGAGAGAGAGAGAGAGAGAGAGAGAGACAGAGACCGGTAGTTGCAAAATATTCAGCAAAGTCATGACTGATGACTGTATTGAGACTAGAATTTGAGATGACATTTCATAAAACAGTACAATCCAGTTAAGGATCTAGTAGAAAAACTTCATGACACAAGGTATCAAAAAGTCCTGAAGAACACTATAAAGATTCCAGAATAACACTCATATCTCAGTGCCATCAAAAAATTAGTGACCCAGTCTTCTTACAGTTTTTCCTTAAAGATGAACAATACTTCTGCAGGACATGTTAAGAATCCAAAATGGTATATCATCATACAACTAAGATAACAGAAGAAAGTCAATTTTGACTACAGTAAGCCAATAATCTTTTAAAACAAAGCCAAAACAGATCTACAGAGAAATCATAAATATGATGGATTGATAGACAGCATTAAGGGAGAAACCAGGGCATTTGATACCATCTGTCAACTCCAACCAATGACGTCACGCCAAGCCCCGAGAAGTAACACACGATTTCAAAATCATGATCCATACTCTTAAATGTTTCCATGGTGTGCAAACATACAGAACTGAGCAAATTCTTAATGCTAATATTGAAACTAATGGGACAACTGCGGGAAAATGGGGGTGGTTGGTGAAAAACTAACATCTCACATAAACACAAAATCACATCAATAGTAAAATGTACAAAATACAACACTGATAAACAAAATAAACCAAGAATTTCATAAATACAAAAAACACACCACAAGAGGGAAAAAAAACTGGCACTGACAATACAAGTTGAGCTATGTAGCTCATCTTTACAGACCAATACCTACAGAAAAATCTGTAAGATTTAAAATGTAAGAGTTAGATATGCCGAACGGCAAGACCAATACACACCACAAAAAATCATGGAAATTTGATGAAAGGCAGTACAAGCAACATCAGACGACCTGTCCGCAATGCCACAAAATCTAAACTGGCTCACGTTCTTAATATCAAAAAGCTAACCTCACCAATGTAGGTAAAGCAAACCCCACGATATCTACCAATCACAATTCCACATAATTACCAACAATTAACAACACAACCCAAAAATTTACAAAAAATGTATTAACACTGATTTTGATAGACAAGAAAGCCACAATGATGCACATAACACACATACTATAATAGAAAATAAATAAAACCATAAACAGAATTTGCCAAGCAAAGCCAATCGCAACACAAATCTAACAGCGACATAAATAATATGTTGTCAACACACTCTCTTCAATAGCAAGCCTAGACTTCTCAATTTAGGAACCACTCCAATTAGAAAGCATTATGTTATCCCGTCAACAGTGTCACATACAATGTTCCCCAAATGGAGATGCAGCAACTTTCAACCTCATACCTTCTCCACAAACATAGTACATTGCACATACTCAGCTATTAATCCAAACAGAAATTTAATAATGTTTGACACATCGTCCCTCCTTGTGGCAGGCACAGTTCTACTCACGAACTCCGTTGGAGTCAACTCAAATGTTTAATACCACTTGTCACCACTGACCTGTGACGTAATCGTCTTGTTTGACATGGTGGCACATCATATTTGAATTTTGACTGTGTCTGCAAAGAGCATGTTGGAGTATGCAGTGGCACTCTACTTAAGGATGTCTAGGTTTCTAAATTGTTAGTGATGTACACATGAGTTGACATGAGTCACGGGATCCTCCTAACATCATGTCAGACTTCCTTTTGCGTGACATAATGCAGCAACTTGACATGGCATGAACTCACGCCATTGGAAGTCCCCAAGCTGCCTCTAGCCATCTATAATTGCTGAAGTGTTGGTAGTGCAGGATTTTGTGCACAAACAGACCCCTCGATTATGTCTGGCAATTTGGGTAGCCAAATCAACTGCTTGAATTTTCCAGAATGTTCATCAAACCAATTGTGAACAATAACGGCCTTGTGACATGGCATAATGTCATCCATAAATATTGCACCATTATTTGGGAACACAAAGTCCATGAATGGATGCAAATCGTCTCCAAGTAGGCGAACATAGCGATTTCCAGTCAATAGTTGGTTCAGCTGGACCAGAGGACCCAGTCCATTCCATGTATGTGCAAGCCCACACCAATAAGGAGCAACCACCAGCTTTCACAGTGCTTTATTGACAACCTGGGTCCATGGCTTAGTGGTGTCCGCATCACACACTAAACCTACCATCAGCTCTTACCAACTGAAATCTGAACTCATCTGACTAGGCCATGGCCTCCCAGTCTTGTGTGTTGCAACCAATATGTTCACAAGCCAAGGAGAGGCAATGCAGGTGAAGTCGTGCTGTTAGCAAAGGCACTCACATTTATTGTCTGCTGCCATAGCCCACTAAGCCAAATTTCACCATGCTGTCCTAAAGAATAAATTTGCTGTAGTGTCCCATATTGAATTCTGCAGTACTGCTTGTCTGTCAACACTGACATCTTTACACAAATGCCGCTGCTCCCAGTGACTAAGTGAAGGCCGCCAGCCACTGCATTGTCCATGGTGAGAGGTAATGCCTGAAATTTGGCAGTCTCAGCACACTCTTGACATGGTATACCTTGGAACACTGAATTCCTCACTGATTTCCGGATGGAATACCACATGTGTCTAGGGGCAACCACCATTCCACGTTCAAAGCCTGTTAATTCCTGTCATGTGGTCTTCATCATGTCTGATACCTTTTCACATGAATCACCTGAGTACAAATGACAGCTCTGCCGATGCACTGCCGTTTTATACCTTGTGCATGCGATACCGTCACCACCTGTACATGTGTACATAACTATCCCACAACTTTGATCACCTCTGTGTAGGATTCCTTGAGTGCTGTCTGTGATAATAATATTGATAGAGTTTGTGACAGTTTGTTGTTGAGTTATTTTTATACTGGCGATTATGAGCAATAGATTCATCTTTGGATTTGGAATTATTAGTGTGGCGTTCTGTTTATGGCTGGAGATTTAATTTTATGTTTTAAGCTGTAGATGTGACAACAAAGGGCATAACCAAAGATTGCAATACCGTGTGATGCCCCTATTTCAAGCTTTTATCAAGTATCGACCATGAAGTCACTTATCACTCATATGAACAGACACAAAATAATAATAACTAATGGGGCAACGGAAGGAATCAGCTAGTTCTGAATGGGGACAAAGTAAGCATACTACAGACTTAGTATTTGTTTTGATATGTCTTTATTATTAACACAAAAATTGAGCAAACTAAATCTTCACCAATCAACAAAACCACAATAGAAAATACTGAACATAAACGCATCAGAAACTTCACTTGACCTATGTGGTGATTATTAAGTCCGCAATAACACAAACCCGTACACTGCCCCAAAACCTGAAAGTCTACAGGGAATTTCACTTGACCTATACAGCTGAAACAAAGTTTCCGACAACACAAAATCAAAACTTGCCCACGTAGCATGACCAATTTACATAAAAGAAATTCCACGATACCTACCAATAACAATCCAACATAACAACACAACCCCAAAAATAATAAAGACAACTGAATTAACGCCAATTCTGATACACAAGGAACGCCCATTATGCACAAATACCCTTACCACACATACTGTTGGAAATGTGTGAACAATATACTTCGTGTGAAACGGCAGCAAAGTGCATTGTGTGGGATATAATATACCTCTCTGGTGCTATTTACACACACAGTTTTACGTATGTAATAAAATGTTTCTTGGTTGTTGTGTTCAATGTATTTTACCTGGAAGTGCAAATATAGTTACTGGCACTAAATGTGTTTTACTCACTATTACTTATTCACCTGTGTCGAGTAACAGGTTATGGGCCCAGCGATGCATTTGGAATAAGTATATACATAATACAGTAATGAGAAAGTATTAGAAAAGTTCCAAGTAGTGCACTTGGGTGAAGTACGACTTTTTCTTACAAGACGAACGCAACTCTTCTGTATTATTCTTTTCGTCAAGGAAGATCAAAGTTACGATTAAAATGAGTGTCGCACAAATTCCTCAGATTGAAAGACTTATGGGTCATGAAAACTATGCAACATGGAAATTTGCAATAGAATTGTATTTACGTTTAAGCGACCTATGGCATGTGGTGGATGGGACAATGAAATCCACAGATCAGAATTATTTAAGTAAGGATAGGAAAGCAGAATCAAAGTTGATATTACCCAGTGAATTATGTTCACATTGAAAAAACTGCAACAGCGAAGGAAGTCTGGGACAAATTATGAAATTTATTTGAGGATGGAGGTCTTACAAGGAAAGTAGGATTATTACGCGAGTTAATTACCACTCAGCTGGAGAAATGCAAGAGTGCAGACGAATATGTCAACAAAATAATAGCCACATTGAACCGACTGAGAAACATTGGGTTTGAGATCGCTAATGAATGGGTAGGGACACTACTGTTGGCAGGACTGCCTGAAAGGTATGCACCTATGATTAGGAGGCAGGAAAGCTCAGGTATACCAATCATGGGTGACAGTGTTAAAGTGAAAATCCCACAGGACGTGAAAAGTACTTCAAACTGTCATGTATTGGAGAAAGAAACTGCATCTGCTCTTTATTAAAAAAGAAAAGAAATGAGTGAGGTGTTATAGATGTCAGAAGAACGGGCATATTGCATCTTGGTGCAGAGAAAAAGTAAACCCAAGGTCAGACACTCAGCTTGACAGCCCAGAGAGAGGGACCAATAATAAAGGTAAGGCACTCTCATGAGATGTGGGTAATCGTCAACTGGAATGGATTTTAGACTCAGGTGCATCTGCGCATATAGTTAAAGACAAATCGCTTCTTTATGATGTTAAAGGTAAGACTCATATGGGAATATCTACTGTTGATGGCAGCAAGCTTGAATGTCATTTGGCTGGGAAACTAGACCTACATGTAAGTGTAAATGGCGACCCCGATATGGTTACAGCACATGATGTTCATTATGTAAAAAATGTTACAACTGACCTACTGTCTGTAGGTGAAATTGTCAAGAAGGGAAACCGTCATTTTTGACATGCACAGAGCAAGAGTAATCAACAAAAATGGTGAAGTTCTAACTACAGCAAGTAACGAAAGGGGTATTTTAAAATTGGATACTATTGACAGTAAGCATAGAAATGTTAGTCATATAGTATACTCTGTGAAAGGTTTTGTATGGGACCACAGACTTTGACACCTAAATAGAAAGAGTATGTCTTTAATGATGGATATGGTGAAGGGAATACAGAATTATAGTGTAACCAAGGACCCTTGTGAGATATGCGAAACAGTAAACAAGCGAGACTACCTTTCAAGACTAGTAAAAGTACATCTACAGATGTCTTACAGTTATCCACACAGATGCATGAGGCCCAATGGAGTGCGAATCCATAGGAGGGAGCCATTATTTTCTTATGTTTATCAATGATTATTCACGATATACTCATGTTTATTTTCTTGATTCCAAAAACCAAGAGAGTGACATTTTTGAGGAATATTTAAATATGGTCAACAGCTGGATGGGAAAGGAGATTAAGATCATCAGGTCTGATAATGGGAGAGAATATATTAACCAGAAATTGAAGACACTTCTGCCAAAAATGGGAATCAGGCATCAAACTACCATAAGGTACAGCCCATCTCAAAACAGGGTTGCTGAGAGGGCTAATAGGACTATTGTCGAAAAAGCAAGGAGCATGATAACTGATGCTGGATTATCAAAAGATTTTTGGGCAGAGGCGGTACCAATGGCCTTATATTTGAACAATATATCACCAACAGAAGCATTAAGGATAAAACCCCTATGAGATATGGGTAGGAAGGAAACCTGACCTAAGCAATATAAGGGTTTTTGGGTTTGATGCAATGGCACACATTCCAAAACAGCTAAGAGGAAAATGGGACCCAAAAGCTGCAAAGTGTATTTTTGTAGGCTATAATGAGAATTCAAAGGGCTGCCAATTAATTCATCCAGTGAATAAAAGGATTGTTACAAGCAGAGATGTAGTATTCTTTGAAAAGAGAAAGGACTCTGAAGAGGGCAAGACTACTAAGTTAACTGCACCTAGTTCCTAGAGTGAAACCTTATATGAAGAGAAAGTGAAGAACAGGAAGAGGACATGGAGACTATGATGACAATGAGTCTGAGACCGAACAAAATGAACAATTTAAGGCGTTCGCATACCAAAACCGAAAGAAAATTTGGATTTTGAAATGTATGCAGCCCAGTCTTTTAATGATGAGCCAGCAGCAGCAGCAGAAGAAGAAGAAGCAATGAGTGGCCTGAACTCCCAAGAACGGAAAGAAGCGATGGAGAGAGAACTGGAATAGAAGCGATGGAGAGAGAACTGGAATCAATCTCAGAACGAAACCTTTGAATGGGTAAATTTACCAGCAGATAAGAAGCCATTACAGGCAAGATAGGTATTCACTTTAAAGAGCTTTGAAAATTCATCACCAAGATATAAATCACGATTTGTAACAAAAGGATATTTGCAAAAACAAGGGGCAGATTAGAAAGAAACTCTTTCACCCATAGTCGAGTATGCATCACTGAGATATCTTTTAGCCTTGACAGCAAAACTAAATTTAACAATTCACCACACGAATGTAAAAATGGCATATTTAAATGGGCAATTGGAGGAGGAGATATATGTCATTCCACCATGAGAAGCTATGAAAGCCAGGTTGGAAAGGGAAAAGATTTGGCATTTGCAAAAAAGTATTTATGGACTTAAACAGAGCGGACATTGCTGGAATCAATATCTACATAAAACTCCAATAAATATGAATATGAAGCAATCTAAGGCTGATTCCAGTATATGCTATAAAAGTGAAAGAGAAGGGATGATAACAATAATGGCAATATGGGTGGACGACTTCTTTATTCTAACTGAAAACGAAAGTCAAATGAGAATTTTTAAGAAACAGCTGCAAACCAAGTTTAAGGTGCTTGATTTGGTGGAAGTTAAACATTATTTAGGTATGCAGATTACTAAGGATGAAGAGAGACAAGAATTGAGAATAAATTAATCATCAGATACAGAAAAAAATCTTATAGAAATTTGGCATGAGTGATTGCAAACCGATAATTACTCCAATGGAAGTATGAGAGAAGTTAAATATAAATGAGACAGATGTGGAATGTGATACAAATGTTGCATATTTAGAAGCAGTAGGGAGTCTGTTATATTTGTCTTAAATGTCACGACCTGACACTGCTTTTGTGCTAATGCAGTGAGCAGATATTGCAGAGACCCAAGAGAAAAGCACTGGAAAGCTGTGAAAAGAATATTCCAATACCTAAGAGGAACTTCAATGAATTAAGATACCATAGAGAAGGTAATGAAAAACTAGAAGGCTATTGTGATGCAGATTGGGGGAGTGAATTGGGTGATAAGAACTCCACTGCTGGCTGCTGCATAAAATTAATGGGAGGCCTCATTTCATGGTCCTGTCAAAAGCGAAAAACTTTGGCATCGAGTACCATAGAGGCCGAGTATATGGCACTGTCTTACACAACACAGGACGCATTGTACCTTATAAAAGTAATATGTGAAATAAAACCCAATTTAATAATGGAACCCATAACGATGTTCTGTGACAATAAAGGACCCATTAACCTAGCTAAAAATGATGTCACCAGTGCAACAAGACATATTGATATAAGGCACCATTTTATTCGGGACCACAGAGTGACAGAACATCGCCGTGGAATACCTGTGCACAGAAGAAATGTTGGCTGACCTGACGAAACACTTGGACAAAGAGAAGTTTGAAAAGATTGTGGGACTATTTGGTTTATCTTGTGAAGGCAAGCCACAAAATATATGTTCAAAGAGGGGTGTTGGAATTGTGTGAACAATATATTTCATGTGAAACAGCGGCAAAGTGCATCACGTGGAATATAACAGACCTCTCTGGTGCTACTGTATGTCCTGAGTTTTACGTATGTAATAAAATGTTCCTTGTTTTACCTGGAAGTGCAAATATAGTTATGGTACTAAATGTGTTTTACTCTATTATTTATTCATCTGTGTTAACTAACACATACTAAAATAAAACATACTTGTCAACCATCAGCCAACACTTATATCTAGCACAGTAAAAATGACACCAACATAATCCCTACAATGGGAGGCCCACAAGTCTCAAACCAGGAACATCTCCAGACTAACAGTAAATTTATTTCCTGCATTCAGGAAGGCATGATGTCAGCAACTATTCTGGTTAACCAAATTATGCAATAAAGCGCAGAGAATTGTCAAATTTGCAATATTAATTTCCTTTATGGTGTGATGACTATAGTCAGAGTGATGAACGATGGCATTTGCGCAAGTCAGGACAAGGATGGGGATTTCATTGTTGCTGGTTCCTAGCAATAGCTGCAGCATACACGTACTCTGTGCTTCATTAAAGTGTGTATCTCACAAATTGTGTCTCTCACTTGCTTGTGTGGAATTTGATGCTTACTACCACAATCACCCATGACTACTTGCAACAAATAGAATAAAAGTTCACTCAATAACTTTATGATCAAGTATAATGCTCACATTGCATACAACATTCACAGCAGAGTGCTCAGAACACTACTGAACACTCATTGGGTGTCAGAATGCACAATGTATGTGGGCAGAATCACCCTACCCTCTACCACCTTCATTTGTTAAGAACTGTAGTTTTGAACATTTTAGCTCATTACCAAACCATCCAATAAGCTATACAATAACGTATATTATGACAGCTGCATGAATGTTCATTGTAGTACACATCTATAGTGAAGACTTTTTTCACTACTAACCATCAGGTAATAAAGGAAATTAATACTGCAACTTTGAAGATTCTCTGCAATATACTGCATAATTTGGGAATGCCGTATGCTATCTCACCGACAATGCCACATATACTGTACCCTGGTTCAAAATGCGTTAACTGATCAATCTCATACCTTTCCCACAAATATGAATAACTGTATGAACGCAGGAACCTACTTCTGAACTTTCAAATTATTTTATCAATAACTAACTAACAAAACAAATTACTTCTCCAATCAAACAACACACCTCAGTAATAAAGCCAAACCTGAAAATCAGTCTATTGCCCATAACTGCCAACATCAAAATAGCTCACTAACAAACCACCACAAACTCTGCCAATATTATTCGCACAAACAGAAAAAAAGAAATTCAATGAGTCACTAAAAGCACTCACAAACAATTTAGAAACAAACATCCTACCCTGGAGTACATCATTGTATACTCTAAAATGTGCCAACAACCCAATTCAAATTTGCTGCACTACCATATCACACAACACAACCCTGTTACTTCATGGGTCGAAGCAGATATATGGTAGCGCAAACTTCAGTTGATCCGGAGGTAATACAGAGTTAGAAACCAGTTTCAGTAGCACTTCAAAACTAACAGAAACTACTGCAGAAAGCAGACTTATGGATTATTTTTCTGCACAAAGAACAGTCTGGTTTCAGGCCTGGAAATGTGACAAGCTGGTGTAGCAAAATTTATTAAAGGGGTTTCAGAAGCCCTGGACAAATAAAAACATTAACATTTTTGGGTCTATAGAATGGAAACTGAATCTAATCATAGAACAGGTATTTTCCTATACCTCAGTAATGAACTTGACACAGTTGATCATGAAATACTTCTACAGAGGCTTTAAACACAGAGAAGGTAGGGGGTACTAAATAAATGGCTTAGGATTTTACATTGTAAACACACAAATAAAATTAAAAGTTGTAAAATTATGTACAGATCCTTCAAATTTCAAGTGACTCACAGTATATAGTGAAACATCTTTTGGATCAGAATATGTGAAAGTCTTGGGATAAATCAGAATTCTGTACCACACGTAGCCTTTGACAGATGATGCCATATCTAGCTCCAAGATGCAACACAAACGTGATTTTGAAATAATAATCAATAACCTTGAACATTTCTGTGTTGTGAAAATAGAAACATCAAGTTCAGAAACACATAAATTCTTAATAAATGTTGACACAACAGAGCAACTGCAGGAAAATAATGGTTTCAGCCAGGAACAAGAAAAGCTCTGACATAACAACTGCAGAATCATAACAGTAAAATAAACCAAATGCAACAATAATAGAAACACAAAACAGTAGTTTCAAAAAGTAAGAACCCACAATAAGAGCAAATAAACTGGTATTGATAGCAGCAGTTGAGCTCACGTTGAAATGCTGATACGAATACAAAAATCCTAAAATGGACAGCAGAACTAAGGGGCAAATGCAACACCAATATCCATAGCAAAAAACGGTGAACATTTAACAACAGGCCGTAACGACAACATCAATTGTCCTACAGTATATAGTTATATTTTAAAAGCCAATACAGATATACAAATGCCAAAATTTACATAACAAAAACTGCAACAAAACCAGGAATCAAATTTAACAGACACCAAATTCCCAAAGAAAGAAAGTAAAAAAATGATGAGCAGTAATAAACCAATAATTCACCAACCAACTTAAAAACACAGAAACAGTAAGGACATGCAATTAACTGAATTAGGCCTTAGTGCCTGGAGACAGTGGCCATGTGTGTGAAAGTTTTCTACTCCTGATGGAGGACTTTGAAAGCTGAAATATTTCTGGCATTCTTTTTCAGACCGGGAAGATCAACAACGGACCTCATATTTGCGGCAAGGCAACTGCAGGAAAGGCACTATGAGTACGGGAAGGACTTAATCATGGCCTTTTTAGATATTGAGAAGGCGTATGACAGTATCTATAGGGACAAGCTCTGGGATGTGCTGAACGCAAAAGGGATAGATGACGAGATAACACGAAAAGTCAGAAAAATGTATGAGGGAAGTGAGAGTTGTGTGAAAGTGGGGAGGGAACGTACTGCATGGTTCAAGCTGGAAAATGGGCTGCGACAGGGAAGTGCACTTTCGCCTTTATTGTTTATTATTGTTATGGATGAAATCCTACAGCAAGTATCAGATGCAATTGGAGATCATAAAATGAAAGCAGTGCTTTTTGCCGATGACCTGATGTTATGGGGAAATTGCGAGAAGGAGGTGCAAGAGCAGTTAGATGTATGGGAGGCAACGGCAGCACAATATGGAATGCATTTCTCTGCAAAGAAAAGTGAAATAATTGTCACAACAAGGAAGAAGAATAGGCCAAATGTGGATATAACTTGTGGAGGGGAAAAACTACAAGTGGTAGAGAACTTCAAGTACCTGGGAAGCATGATTGAAAGTAAGGGGGGAAACGCGATGGAAATAAATGAAAGGTGCAGAAAAGCAGGGCAGTTCTACAAATGCATTAGGGGGCTTATTTGGAGCAAGGAGGTGCCACAGAAATCCAAGGGAATTATATACCGAACCTACTTTGTCCCCATATTGGCATACGGAAGTGAGACATGGGTAATGCACAAAAGCGACAAAAGTAGAATACAGGCAAGTGAAATGAAGTTCCAGAGGAGCAGGTTGAGTGTAACAAGACGAGACAGATTGCGAAATGTGTATGTGAGGGAAAGACTAAAGGAGGAACCAGTACAGGACAGGATAGAAAAATCAAGACTGCAGTGGTATGGACACATGAAGAGAATGGATGAGGGAAGAATTCCAAAGAGGATGTTTGATCTGCAACTGGAGGGGAAGAGGCCCAGAGGAAGACCAAGAGATAGATGGGTGAAGGGAGTGAAGGAATGTGTGATGAGAAGAGGAGAGAACTGGACGAAGGTGGAAGAGGGGGAATGGTGGAAAGACAGAACACGATGGAGAGGCTTGTGTTCCCGACAGACCCTGCCAGTGGCTGGAAACTGTCCAAGATGATGATGATGATTCTTTTTCATTGTGCCTGTCTGCAACTCAATATCTCCTCTATGTAGAAAGGAGCTATTTGCCCTTTCCGCACACACTATATCTACAGAAGTCCCAAAGACACATAACATTTGCAAAAATCTAATACCATAGTTGATTCAACATCCCTATCTCACTCTACACCTGACTACTGAAGATTCACGCAGACAATTACACA
Source organism: Schistocerca americana (assembly GCF_021461395.2). Lineage (NCBI taxonomy): Eukaryota > Metazoa > Arthropoda > Insecta > Orthoptera > Acrididae > Schistocerca > Schistocerca americana. The sequence continues at coordinate 979,947,608 of NC_060121.1, forward strand.
GCAAGGTCCCAACTAAAATAACCAAGTAGACAAGCCTTATACAGATTGTAGTATGAGAAACAGAATATGTGCAAAAATAAAAGAAAGGATACTTATCACAACTGTAACACAACATAATGTTCATTCAATTGCTCAAAGGAATTATAACAAACAAGCCTTTCATTACCAAAAATAAAAAATGTTTACCTACAATTCAAAATAAACACAAACTGCAATACAATTCACAGTACACATGAATTGCAACCAATTTTCTCCAACTACTAAGACAATCATTGCCGATATTTAATCTTTGGATGCTTACAAACTTCACACTGTAAGCAAATGACATCACACCTCAAAACTGATGAGTGGTACTGAACACTCAAGTTGGTCTGAGCCTTGTATGCTGAGTGGTTGGCTATCCATAACTTTGTGAGTATCTGGCAAAGGACATCTTTTACACCATAAGCTGCACTTCAGAACTATTTACTTGCCTGAGTACTCCCTCAATGGAATGTGTTGGGTCCAATACAGTTTCTTGCACTAATGACAAACACAAATGCTTTAGTCACCTTTTTAAGGGACAAAAGGGATATTTGATACTAGTGGTTAATTTTGACCACAACAATCATAAATAACACAATAACTAAAATGTGTGTTCAGTGGCAATTTTTTTTATGCAGGCTAAGCAACAGATCAATCTGTCACCACAACCAGGTTTTTTGGTTTTACACTCATTAGCCATTAACATTATGTCACTGATCAAAGCCAACAACTTGTACCTAATATTCCTCATGGCCATCTTTGAATATCAATTGGTGTCATCAAAAGGTGCTGGTTGTCTTTAGAGGGTCACACAAGATGACACTATTTTTACTAGCAATAGCAATATAAAAATTATTCATGTGTCACTAGAAATGTTAGAAGGTAAAACTCACAAGGGCCATATGTTGGTCTGGAAATTGTCAGCCAACAACAAGGTAATGATATAAAGAAATTAACAGGAACTTCTGTATAAGTAAAAAGGCTAATACTGCAAGACAAAATATAGAATGAGACAATGTAGATCATGGATAACTTCTCTTTTTAGGTTTGCGTACTTGTAAGAAAGAATCCTCACAGCATGCTTTGTGCTATTAATACTAACTACAGTGTGTAACAATCTTTCCTAAAAACATAGTAGCTGGGGAATAACATTCTGGGAGGCAACCACTGAAGAAAAAAAGAAGAGGAGCCAACAACATAAAGCTATTTAAAATGTGGGGTATTTTGCCAGTCCCAACAAATAAATCTTCCAGACTACAGTTTTGCACAGAAAAAAATTGTGCAATGTGTAGCTTTGGGCTCTATACGTGCTCACTAAACCAGGTAGCCTGCAATGGTTGCGTGTACATGGATAGAAAGAAAAAAAATTAAAAACAATTTACCAGGAAGTCAAGCTGTATAATAAACAGCAAAAGGCTATCAAAGAAAAAGGAACTTCAGTTAAAAAATGTCAAATTTGCTAACATAATTTTCACTCCATTAGAGTTTACACTATAAAAACTGTGACTCCAAGTAAATTCTAAAACTGATCATTACAGCAGCCGAAGAGTATGGTAAATGTGTATGTGATCAACAAAATGTATGCCCAGTTTGTAAATTCTCATCGCAGACACTAATAACAGATGTATTACCCAGTACCAAAGCTACACTGCATTGTGTTTCTTCCTGTAGTGCAGATCAGATTCTTTCTGTTCCTTTAATCTAACCTTATTTATTTCTAAAATAAGTTGTGTACCATTGTATGTATAATGGTATCTATACAGACAGACTTAAAAAAAGTGAATTCTTGATCAGATGCTGCAAGATTTGTCTTTAAACTCACGAGTTGTAAGAGTTTTATAATGCAATGTTTTTTTTTTTTAATCTTAAAATCTTTGGTAATTACTGATGAGGTACAATTACGTTAACTCTGTACGCTACTACTGCTCAAATGAAATTTATGAACCTCACTTAAGTGACATGGGAAAAATTCTAAATTTCTGCGAAAATTGTTATTAACGTCAAAACTATTACGCAAGTTTCATCATAACGTTTAGGGGGTATATAAGTCACCCTAATCATTTAGGTAATGTTCATTCGTTTGTGTGTGGTGCCTCCTAACAAAGGCCTTTCAACTCTTGATCAGTTAGTTCTTTTACCTTGAGGTAACGTCATAAATATGATTGCAAAAGACATTCATTGCAAGCACCCGAAATTCACTTTTTAGGCTGCAACGAGAACGAACGTCAAAAAAGACAGTGGACAATGCAAGAGAGAAACCAAGCCTTCACGGAAAACTTCATTTGTTTTGATTCCAAAATAAAGCCAAAACAAAGAACAATATGCATTACAACGAAATAAATACACATAACAAGAGAAGTTATACCACCACCAACTGCTGAATACATTAAGATTAAACGCTAAAGCAATTATCAATTATTTCTTGAATCGAATGTCATTCGTACCTTTCTCAAAGAATGACAACCAAACGCGCACAATACTTGCATGATGTTTTCGATGATGAATTAGCCATCTGGACAAGGTTTCTATGCTTAGCTGTTTGCCGTTGAGATTGACAAACTTCTTTACTAACTCCGATTCATCAAATACCATCACATCGAACCTTCCTTCACTCCTACGGTTATATCACCCACACACCCAATCACACGAACACAATGTATATACTATATAGTGATGTTCGTTTTCTTATTTCATATCTTTGAACCACTGACCAACAGGCGTCTAAAGCTAGCGAAATGAGGGATGCTCAACTACCAGACCTACCGATAGATGGCTGTAGCGCGTGCCGGCAAGAGACCGTATCATTGAGTGTCCGCCATATCTGAATTTGGCAAAAAACGAAGTGTCAAAACACGGATGAAAATGTTTTTCGTTCTGCGCCCTCATAAGTATTTTATATTGGATGTTCTAGATGTCTACACATCAACATAATGAAGTGTTTCTAATCTAGCGAGAAAAAACGGTGACAGTTCTGCTATGAAATTCCTAAATTCGAGTGTGTTTTGAAAGTTTGACAAGCTGATCTATAAATTGTTTACTATTTTATGAGTGCTTTACTTATTTGCCCGTTTTAAAACACTATTTAAGATTCAATGGAGGTCAACAAATTACCTTACTTGCCGAAGCTGGTATAATTCGGAAAATCAAGTGTGGACAACAGTGAAGACGTCTCTTGAAAAAAAGTTGACATCGTTTGCTTAGGGGTATCTTTACTGACAACAGAAATTACAACTGAACTATTAAAGTATTACTTACGTATAAACGGAAAAAATCGTTATTTTTTCTTTATCTGAAGTGATGCATTACCGATCTACATATATGCTGACACTGTAATTGCAACATGCACTTACGAATTTGGCTCTCTGTTTGATCAGTAATTTAAATGCCATGATTTTATTAACGCCTGTACATGATACGGTGTATTTAAACTGAGTGATATGGTAGAAGCACCAGTTTTTAACAGTGCTTCACTCTTTGATACGAGACAAGAAATACATTTAAATGAGACAAACACAAAGCCCAACGTTAAGGCTTCTCGTAAATGCATGACTTGTATCATTTGGAAGTTAAGTCTAGTAATAATATTATATTGGACTGATCCATGATGATCTAGGCAGTGAAGGGACCTGTTGAAAATAACCTCGATCACAGCTGTTAATTTTAAGGTTGGGGTGTCTTAAAACTCTAATTTTCCAGTCTGACACCCAAACAATTTTAAAATTGAATTCAAAACATGTCAGTGAGCAAAATTAATTACACTTTGAATTACAACCATAGAATTCTATTTCTGTGAATCTTGGTTCCAGTCTTTGACATGGTGTCAATCACTGGAATGACTAGTTGTCAGTATACGGCCCAAGCAAAAAACAAACCTGAAAGTGAAAGCTACAGAAGCTGGCCAGACAGGCACCCCAATGGCTGCTACAATCTGTGTGAGACAAGGGTGACATTATATTGCAAATTTAGTGTAAAAAGTTCCATGTTGTCTGAATTTGTCCTATACTGACAGGACATTCTAGTCCAGTCGATTTTCGTATCTGCAAGAGTACACTAGCCAATAGCAGTGGCACAAAGGTAGTGCCACATTACAAACTATCTGGTAACAACAGAAGTATTGGTGGACAAAGTACAGTAAATAATATGTAATAACCTGAGAAATTCAAAATTGGTTGGAAGAAATAGAACAGTATTTGGATAGAGAGTAACATTTTGAAAATAACAAATGATGCAAGTAGAGTTTTCAGTTTTTATGAAGCTCGCTTACATTTTTTTTTCCCTCTCTCTTTTCGATTATGAAGGGAAAAATGTGATAACATAAAAGTGCAAGAAAGTTGTGTACAATGTTGGAAATGATGAAAAAGAAAATCTCACTATGCTTCCTCCTCCATGTGAAGAGCATTCCTGTAATAATAGCTAATATCATACCAAGAACATGAGGGTGTCACAGTGGAGATTTGTTTTCTGGTACAGACATCTGATACAACTATTCCACAGCAAAACGTACTTTCAATAGGTGTGGTACCAGTGCACTCCCATAGGATAACAGAATATTATGTCCTCCAGGAATCACATTGGGTACACCACATACAGCATAAACTGTACAGCAACTACAATGCTTTGTGAGCAAGTAATAACAGTCAGTATCTTTAATTTTAACATAACTCTTTACTCTCATAATTATCTGCTTATACGTGTGCTTGTACTACAGGTTATTGGTAAAGCAAATACTAATTGAATAGGTCTTCACACTTTTAATACTTAGCAGAAATTCTGAAAAAAGTAAATTGTTTTATTACTGTATCCCCTCTATGGTGAATTAAGAGGTACTGACTGGTTTCTTTGAACATTTAATAGAAGCCTTCTTTTTTACCTGCTATTGATAAAGAGCCATTCCAAGTTCTGTACAGAACAATCTCTCGCATTTTTCATGAGGGTTGTTATTCTGTACACTAGTATTTCTTCTTCTAAATGGTAAATAATGCATTCAGACAGTGCTGGTACTAAAGGTAATTCATGAAATAAACTATATTTAAACCAGAAAATTAAAGGTTCCACATGGCACATGAAAAGTACCTTGCTACACACATGTATGTACAGATTCCAAAATGTCTGTGAATTTGAGTTACAAACTTTTTTAAATAGAAATATGAAGATCACAATACTTTGGGTCTGCATAACTCAAACATAAAATACTTTAGTTCCCTATGGGAAACTTTGTTCTTTACGTGACTCGTGCAACTGCTATCACTCTTAATGGAAACCAAATGGCTTGTGTTAAAGTTAACTAGCAAAAAGTGTAACCATTGTTACATAATTTCTGTGAAGTAAGATTCCTTAATGTTATTTCCTTCCTTTGTCATCATAACTTGATAATTTCAATTCCGTATGGGACATATGAACTAACAAAATGAAATGCTTTTATTACTATGACCAAACAAAATCTTTTTAACATGTAGTACACAGTTCAAATCAGCAAAAAATGTAACCGTATAATTAAGGTAAATGTTGATGAAAATTAGGCATGTAAAATGAATACTGAAATTTCCTAGATTTCCAGGTGTACCTGTAATCACTGTATTACGTACTTTGTAGTGCTAGAAAGATAATTCTATATGATTATTTGCATTCTCCCCCCCCCCCCCCCAACACAGGAAAATATAATAGAAAGACATCCTAGCAAAATAAAGACAGGTTTTGCCTGACTCGGGCCCGCTTATTCTAGAATGGTTATAAAGTAATAAGAATGCTTATGATCAACTGGAACATTGTGTTCATTATAGGAAGTATTAAAACAAGAATTAACAGAGTAACAATTTTATAGCTCTTATGTTGCAGAGTATCCACAAACATTACTGTTTGAAACATAGGGCCACTGCATACTCCATTAGATCACACCCATCCTGTGATTAAACTGTTTTCTTGAAGTGAAAAATTCAAGTTAACGTAATTATTGAGGGAAATATTTTCTCACACTGAAAGCCATCTGTCAAATAAGTCTCAGAACATTTTTTTTTTTCATTAATTTCACACAAATCACCCGTTTTTAATGCAAGTGCATATTTTGTAACACCAAACATCTTAAAATAAGCTTATATAATAAACAATTATAATTTTTTTACAATATCTACACAGGACGTAAAGACTTAATTTTACTTCAATGTGATTCATATTTTGAAGTTCATCATTACACAACAACAACTCTTATGGACAAAATAGTTTTAAAAAATCTGTCAAAATGTCACACCCATCTGCATAGAATGTCTTGTTACATAATTTTTCCAATTTGAGCACTATACATGATTAAACAATACGAGTTTATTTAACGTCTGCCTTATACTTGATTTGTTGTTTAAAATTTTCTCAGCAGGCTTTTTTTCCACATGTTTTTAAGCGTATTCAGGAGTATAGGGATGCAATCTTACAAACAAGTTGAGTCTGATGTAAGTCCTCAATCCTAATTTCATAATGGTAATCATGACCAAGAGCAAGAAATGGGTAATCTACAAATTTATTTATAACACAATGCAAAATCTTGTCCTGTATATATTTCTGTCGCATATCCCCAGCAATCACAAACACCTGAAACAGTTTCTGAGTATTCTACAACAGAGTACACGCAGTCACTTGTTTTAACCAGTTTTCCCCGGTTAACAAAATTTACAAATGCATTTTTACTGGCCATGTTGGGAAAAGCATAGAGGGAATCACATTCTAATGCAGATTTAACTACTGGTGGCTTCAGTATGTGATGACAGTCTTTGCATGTGATCTGCCTTGAAAGGCGCAATGACACATACCCTGCAATATAATAGAGTATGTTTTACTTGTGAAATGAGAACTTAATCTTATCATCAAGAAGTGCACACCACTCCTCTACTTCATTTTCTGCAGCACTTTCATCACTTTCTACTACATGCTTTCTTGCATGAAAATCATAAACAGGTGGCAAACAACACACATTAAAATTTGAGCAATTCCCATTCATTGCAGTGACACTGTTACCCAAGAGCTACTTTCTCATGGCACATTTGAACTGGTATGCATTTGGATTGTTGTTCCAACCACATCTGGACCGAATGCAGGGGGAAAAAAGCTCTATGTGGTCTTGTGACAGTTTATATGTTAGCAAATACTTCAAAGGAGATTCAACACGAAGCATACTTGTCAGAGCTATGAAAATTATCCCAAAAGCAAAAGTATTTCTTGCATGGAGCAGCAATGGAACACCAATGATTTTTAAGCTTTTGATATAATTTTCAGTGTGTCTGAAAATACCAACGTGTTGACTGGGTGTTGTGTGATGTCCTTAGGTTAGTTAGGTTTAAGTAGTTCTAGGGGACTGATGACCATAGATGTTAAGTCCCATAGTGCTCAGAGCCATTTGAATCATTTTTTTAATTCTATTTTAAATACCAAGCCAATAAGATTTGTTGTCTAGTCTCAGGGGGCTCTTATACCCTTTACCTAATGGATTTCTGGAGTTCAGAATATCAAAAATCCTATCAATATTATACAAAAATTCTACTGTTGCTTCACTTCCTTTAATATTTGGATCACCAGCCCTCCTCAAAAAACACTATACTATCTGCCACACTAGAACTCAAAGTCTGTGGAGCTAATGAAACATTCATTTTTCTATTTACATAACTTATATGTTGTCCTGATAGTTTGTTGGCAAATGTCATACCTTCTTCTTGTTGTACCTTGTTCAATTGCTCAATGAAATGCCATCTAATAATGCCAGTTGGAGACTCAATAGCAGATACTTCTGCTAGAGCATTTCTGGCAAACTTAATCACATGACATGTCCAAGATACAATAAACATTGTAGCTTTTAAAATCACCCTTGGAAAAATTTAAAGTACAGCCAAGTGTACGTAAAGTGCTTATATTTACCTTGCAGCCATCACATGTAACACACCAAACCCTAATGCCAGAACTATGCAGCCTCTCTAAAGCGGATTTTATCAGTGTGGCCTGATTATTTGCCTGTACACCGTTGATAAAGAAATATGCAATCGGGCATATAAATTTGCCTTTAATAGAGACAACCATGAAAACCAGAGCCTCAGATGCCTCTATTACTTCTTTTGACTGAGGCACTTCCCCACCAAACTCTAAAAAACCTGTGTATTGCTTAGTTCCTTGGTCCCAAACTACTTGCTTCCTAATTGCCACACTGTCTACAATTAGACATGAATCGCTGAACTGGTCCCTTACAATTGGGTTCGAATCAACGTACTTAAAAATATCTTTTAAGAAGCCAGTTTTACAGTCGACACTTGCCACCCATTTGGAAATCAATGATGTACGGGTCAGAGGCATTAATTTTTGCAGGTATTCATATGCTGCTGGTGAATAAAAGTACACAGTCATCCCAAACATTTTCACATTTGTTGTGTATCTATTACCCTTTGACAAGAGAGAGTTGTCCACTAAATTGCACACTAATTCCACTTGTGTTCCTTTCTGATGATTGAGGAAGTTATGTAACTTCTCAGGAAGATGCCCCTTCTCCTTCAATGAACTTATGATGTTATCCATGGAAAACACTTTCTTCTCTCTTCTTCGAAGTTTTTCTCAGACACACTTCAGTTTACGTTTTAATTCGTGAACACTGTCTGAGAAAAAATTGCAAGTTTCGGTCGCCTTGTCTTCCATTTCTACTTTTGACTGTATACCACAATCAATTACTTGAGAACCAACTGCACTCTGAAATAAAGAAATAATTTCGTTATATATGATTGAAATAACTCAAGGCTTGACGAAAAAATATTATAAGAAAACTTTGGGGGTGTGAAAACATCCTTATACTAACGTTTTCGACACAATTCGCAGCTTCTGCATTGGATAAATTGGACTTGCTTTCCACGGAAGAATTCTCATTGACAACATTCTCCACGCAATCACTAGCTTCTGCAGAGGGCAAATCAAGCACGGATTCCAGGACAGAACACTAAAAACAAAAATATGGAAGTGTATTACAACATTGCTTAGACCTATGTAGCCCATTTGTGTCCGTACGAAATAAATTCACAAAAGTCAAAAGCACACACATAGCAAGGAAATTAATAAGCTACCTCAAATGGAGAAGCATCGTTGTCACTCAAAATCCTAACATGTCGTCGTGGCTGTTTATTTGGCGGCATCAAATGTGTCGGAAAGCCAAAAACTGATGGCACTGCTTCGGGCCTGAGACGTTTCTTCCACATTCCAGGGCTCACTACGTAATCATCTTGTCGGAAAAGGTTTCCGCAAAGAAAACTGCAAGACGTAGGTTTAAAATCTTTCCGCGTCACGGAAGTAATCCACTTCTTCAGCAGCTCTGGGTGCTTTAGAGGAAACCTGTTCAAAAACATCGAATTAGCAAACGCACTAAGTCTGTATTGTTGTCGTACTGTATCGGTAGTCCTATTACCTGTGAAATGGTAAGTCACTTTCCTTACTCCATCGCTTCGTACAATTGAAAGCAGAACAAAAAATCACCATTTCGATAATCCGTAATTCCTTATACACCGTACAGACCGAGAGAAACTTCTTGGCAAATTCAAATATGGCGGGCAATACAGACGATAGTGATCAGCTGGTAGAGCCATCTATCGGTAGGTCCGGTAGTTGAGCATCCCTCATTTCGCTAGCTTTAGACGCCTGTCACTGACCAAGAACTCACAGATAAAATATTACTTCGACTACCCCACGGCGTTGTCGTACGAGACATTGGTATTTCAAAATATAATGTTACAGAAAGTGCCGAAAATAACTTCAAAATTCAAAACCTGAACACGTACATCTACGCTTGTTCCATGTTTCTGAAGGTTTTCTTTCTTTATGGCCTCAATAGAACACAATGAATAATTAATGACTAATCATCAGTGCAGGTTTTTTCCATTCCATGAACAGCATACGAATTAAAGATTCATGTCTACAAGGTATACCGTAAAAGTTAACTTGAAGACTTAAAATTATTCTGTAACAGTATACATAAAGAAAGCATACTTTGAGGAAAGGAGGAGAATTCGCAGTCACAATATCTAAGCTGTTATTTATCAGTCGGTGCAACAAATGGACAACATGCAAGTGTATGCATGTGACTTAATATGCAAAAAATAGTAGTCCTTAATTAAACATAGGTACTTTTTTACATACATTTCAGAAGAGAATATTAAAGTGATGAAAATTTTTGAAGTTAATAGCCAGTCGGGACATTGCCTTACTCCTTACTCAGGCACACACACACACACACACACACACACACACACACACACACAAACACACACATATATATGTGTGTGTGTGTGTGTGTGTAAGGTAATGTCCCGCCTGACTGACTGACTCACGGTGCAATCCTTGAACAATCTCCGGTTAGCAGCCGGTTAAGGTCCATTCTCGGAATAGTGAGGGAAAGGCGTTGTACGAACCTGGAGTAACGCCTAGCAGGAGAATAAATTGGAGATAACATAACCGGCCATTTCTGCTGGCTAGCGAGCATAACCGGGGCATAACTTTCCAAGCTGGCAGAGATATAGTGACAGATATGCACACGGCGATGACGAGGTTTTGGCTGAACTGTCCATGAAAATGAGGAAAGGAAAGAAAGAGCGACAACAATTCCGAATTTATATCCAGATCTTGCTAATCAGAGGAAGCCGTACTTCTTCTTGTCTATCTTGTACATGAGAAACTGGAGCATATGACGGGCAGATGAGACTAAGCAAGATGGCGGCAAGTAGTATGATTACAAGTGGGTTAGCTACCAAGAAAAGTAGAATTTTGATGAGTGTAAAGTGCTTAAAGTGTAGTATAACTGTGAAAAACGGAATTCTGTGTGACGAGTGCGATGGTTGATTATATTTTCGATGTGCAGAGTTAGAAGAAGATAATTTCCAGACGAAAACAGGGAATGGCGATGCAATGTCTGTCTGAAGAGTAAGGACAATATGGCGCTAATGGAGGAAGATAAACGTGAGGTAAACACTGACTATAATACTTTACAAGCTATCTTATCAGTAGTAATTGAAGAGAACCTAGCTCTGGCTAAAGAAAACGAACAACTGAAGAAGCAATACGCAGCAATTAATCAGGAACTCATTAAACAAATTTCACAAGAAGAGGTTAGCGTCCTGTACACAGAACCAAACAATCAATGTAGGCCAGTAGACCGCCTACAAGGACAATGGCAGGCTGTTTCTGTCACAAAACGCCGTATAGACTGTGTAAACTTTCCACACTTGGAAAACAGATTAAGTGTCCTTGAGCATGTTAATGCTACAGGAAAAACATTAAAGTATACTCGCAAGTCAAGGTGCTTAACACAAGTAAGGTTAATGAAAGTGAAGTGAGTAATAGGTGTAGCAACAATATTACATCAACTGGCAATAGAAGTGAATTGAATAATGGGTGCACCAAAAATATTACGTCAACTGTCGATAGAAGTAATGAAACCGACAACCCCAAGAAAGCAAGCCGCAATTGCAGACCTAGGCCCGTGAAAATACGTTTATATGCAGACAATCAAGGAAGGAAATTAAGGGATATAGTTCCGAACAATTCAAGCCACCATATCTCAGCCACAGTAAAAACTAGTGCAAAATTTAATGATGTTGTAGCAGGTTCTTCACGAGCAGAAGCTGTGGAACTGGCAGTTTTTCTGGCTCGATCAAACGACGTAGTGAGAAATAAAAGAAAAGACTTCTTATTATCATTAAAGAAGAAACTGCAGGAACTACAAAATACGAAAATCCTCATCTTTTCAATACAATTTCGGCTTGATCTTCCATTCTGATCTTGTGTGAATGTTGAAGTGAGAAGAGTAAATGAAGAAAATTTGTAAATACTTTAAAATGTCTGTTTTGTAAACATAACTAACTTAGGTACAAGATTCCACACTGCTCATGGTATCCATCTGAATCAACTCGGAAAGACGCATGTGAGTAATGAGATCATAAAAGTAGCCAGTGAGTTAGGAATAGCAAAAATCGATAGCTCTGAGTCAGTACCACTTAGATCTAAGGAAAACTCTTTTTTGGTGGTGGAAAAGAAGGGCCGAGACTAACAGGTTTGATCAGATTCACACTGGACGACCAGATTAAAGATAAGAATAATATAAAAATGTCAGTAACGCTAGAGAGAAATATAGCACTAATGACGACTGCCCCCATAAAAAAATTACTCATCAACTTTGTCTATCAAGATAGGTTATCTCAATATTGAAAGTATAAGTGGAAAACACGTAATTCTAAACGAATTTCCAATTGAGAACTTCTATGATGCATTATGCTTAAGTGAGCACTGGTGTAAAGGAAATGAAATATATTTTCATGTACTAGATGATTTCCACTTAGCAAACAGCTGTAGCAGAGTGCAGCATATTCATGGGGGGGGGGGGGTATCAATTTACATTAAGAAAGGATTAATAAATTGTAGTAATGAACTAGATCTAGAATTTTTGTGCAGTGAGATACATTTTGAAGACACAAGTGTATATATGGATCATTTAAAAATTGCTATTGCGTCTCTTTATAGATCACCACACGGAAGTATATTAATATTTTTAGAAAAACTTGAGACTTTACTAAATATCTTTCTTAGTCCTCAGTGGAAGAAATATAGTATAGTGATTGGTGGTGACATAAATGCCATATTTGATGTAAACAAAGATGTGCTCACTGTAAATGAATTTAAAAACCTGTTATGATAATTTAACTTCATTTTTGCGAACTGCAAACCCACAAGACAGTCCGCTTGTCTCGACAACATATTTACAAATTTCAATAGAGAGTTACTGTCTTCAGATGTGCCTGTCTTTGATTTCTCGGACCACGACGCAGTTTGGAAAAAAATTTGTACAGATTGGCCTAATATGGACTTTAAGGAGCCTAAAATAGTCATCACAAGACCAATAATGCAAGAAAAATTATCTGATTTCATGCTCTCACTCAGTAATTATGGTTGAACACATATGTTTAACAATAATGCTCAGGGCTCTACCAATATGTCGTTCTTTAGATTTTTCATTCTTTCTTAAATATATTCGAGACCAACTGCCCTCAATACAAATGTAAAGTTAACCCTAAAAGTACATCTATATCTACATTCATACTCCGCAAGCCTCCCAACAATGTGTGGCAGAGGGCAAAAGTAACAGTAGGGATAACATAGGGATAAACTCCACAAGCCACCCAACGGTGTGTGGCGGAGGGCAAAAGTAACAGTAGGGATAACATAGGGATAAGAATCCATGGTATACTGCTCAAATAACCAATATGAAAAGGAGGTTGTTGTTGTATACAGATTCTTACAGACTTCAGGAAACTGATATGGCTAAACAAAGGTACTCAAGAGCACAAAAGGAATATAAGTATGCTTTAAATGAGGCCAAAAAACAATATAACCTAGTCAGCATTGAGTCATCAAAAAATAAATGCAAAAAAGTGTGGACTATAAAAATTTCAGTGGCAAAAAGCAAGCAGAAAGCTGAGGTAGAAATTTCAGCAGATGAATTTAATAACTACTGTATACAATCTGTTAACCAAATTAGGGAAAGCATTGGGAGGCCTCAAGAAACTGTAGCTGATCTCATAATGTATCATAATGTAGACTACACCCTGAAAGATAAATTCCTTTTAACAGAGGTCACACCAGATATTGAATTAACTATTGTAAATAATTTTAGACCCTCTGATAGTGAAGATATTTATGATATTTCTTGTAATATGTTAAAAAAGATAATTGGGCACATAGTATATTCTCTTACTAAATGTACAAAAAGATGTCTGATTGAAGGAGTGTTCCCAGATGTATTAAAATTATCCAGGGTAGTGCCCATTTACAAGAAAGGAGACAAAAATTGCCCATCTAGCTATCGTCCAATATCTCTGACACCTATTTTGTGTAAAGTTTTGTAATCCATCATCATCTCTCAGTTGTGTGATTATCTGACATGTAACAACATTATTACTATGGTACAATTTGGCTTTAGGAAGGGCGAATCTATAGTTCATGCCATTGACTCCCTGATTTAAAAAGTCCTTAATACTTATGAAGGAAAAAAATTTGCTCTGGCTACCTTTTGTGATCTTAGCAAAGCCTTCGATTGTATGGAGCATATTTAACTCCTCAACAAACTAGTTTATTATGGAATCACAAACAGTGAAGTTGACAACATTTTCGAGTCTTTCCTTAGCAACTGTAAACAAATTGTTTGTATTGGTAAACAGAGATCCCAGCTGGCTGAAGTTAAGTGTGGTGTGCCACAAGGCTCAATATTAGGACCTCAACTATTTATCCTAATGACAAACGATCTACCATCTTATATAAATATTCACTCTATTCTCTATGCAGATGATACCACTTTTTTCTAAATCAGCTCATACATGGATATGCTCCAAACTGTGGCAAATGACACATTATCACAGGCATCAGTCTGGTTTCGAGCTAATGGGTTCCTGCTTAATGAGAGTTAAACTTAGAAGATTGTATTTAGTTTAAGAGATCTCCCAGTAGTAGACTTCATGGATAGTGTTACGTTCTTAGGGAATCTTATAGATAGTAAATTGACTTGGGAGTCACATATTAAATACATTAGTGCAAGGCTGTCTAGAGTGGTGCATTTGTTAAGGTCTATGTAAGGTTGGCCTACTTTGCCTTTTTTTTTCAATGCATTATATCTTATGGGCTTTTAATATGGGGCAACAGCTCGCACCATCAGGACATTTTGGTACTTCAGAAGAAAGTAATCCGAATTATCACGAACAGTGATAAACTGGCCCAATGCAAACCACTGTTTATCAACTTAAACATATTAACTTTTATAAACATGTATATTTACACTGCCTTACTGCATATAAAGAACAACTTATGAGAATACCAGCGTAGAAGAGATGTACACTCTCATGAAGTCAGAAATAGTAGCCATCTTGACATATCTTACTACAGATTATCCAAGTCACTAAACAGCTACGAAGTTGTGGGTATGAAGATGTTTAACAAACTGCCACTAGAATTGGTGGAAGCTCCATTTGATTTATTTAAAGACAAGTTATTCAGTTGGTTAGTTGCAAATCTTGCTACTCACTTGAGGAATTTTATGACTGTAAAATATCATAGTGGTACCGGTTTGGAGAGTGCAGCATAATTTCTTTAACTGAGTAGTTTATGATCAATGTTTTCATATTATTTCATTTGAAATATTGAATGTTGTGGAAAACCAATAGTGACATAGTGATCTTCAACCCATGTATATATGCTGTATAACTTGTATATATGTAACTTGACTTTGTCAATTGCTGTAATAGCTAAACAACAATAAAATTTCTTTCAATTCAATTCAGTTCAATTATTTTTCTGTTTTCTTGAATAATAATGTTTATTTATAGTAATATGCATTCAATTTCAGTACCTTGTGAATTCCGCTGTTATTGATGTAAATCAGGCACATTAACATAACGGTCTGTACAAAAATAGTCTTGTTTATCTGTCTTGTGCTACAGTTGCTGCAGTAGCGAAAAGGACTCTTTCATTCTATTTAGCAGACAGTGCTATAATAGACTTAACCAAATCGAGAAACCATGCCAGTTATGTGTACTCTTTGTATTAACAGCTTTTTCTGTTTTTGATGGAACATCGATTTTCTGTGTTGCAAAACGTTCTGATAAAAAAGTTAGCTCCTAGTTATAGAACATAGCTACTGTTCTCACTATTAGTATTGTCCACATCTGTCAACCCATATTTATCATAAAATAATAGCAATATTCGTGTGTTATAAGAGTAGAACAGGAATCTAGTTATTGAATCTGTATAGTTGAAGCATGTGGAAGGGGTGCCTGAAATGCTATGTTTTTAACTTTCCTTGAATGCATATAGACATACATGCATTAATAATTGTTCCATAAATCATGGATGCGACATTTCGTAATGACGTGGAATGTGTCACATTATTTTTTACACAAAATAATTTTTTTCAGTTCCTACTTCATATCTAAAACTTCAGAAATTCTTTTAATTTGTTTTTAAATGTTGGTTAGCTATCTGTCAGACTTTTAATGCTATTTGGCAAATAATCAAAGATTTTTGTGGCAGCATAATTCACCCCTTTCTGTGCCAACCCAAAAACCCAGAATAGTGAAGCTCATCCTTCCTTCTGGTGTTGTAGCTACACACTTCGCTGTTATTTTTTAATTGGGATGATTTATTAATAAAAAATGTCATAAGTGAATATATGTATTGCAAAGGTACTGTGAATATCCCGAGTTCCTTAAATAAATGTGAGCAAGATGATCTTGGGTGGGCTCCAGCCACTATTCTGTTTACACGCTTTTGTGCAATGAATACTTTTTCTCTTAATGATAAATTACCCAAAATATGGTGTCAAATGAAAGCAGTTAATGATAATAGGCATAGTAGGCTAATTTACTGATATGCTTGTCACCAAATTTTGCAATAACTCTAACAGTGTAAGTAGCTGAACTTAACAATTTCAGCAGATCATCGGTGTCTTCCTTGCAACTCAATTTCTCATCAATGCACACACTCAGAAATTTTGAATATTCTGCCTTAGCTACAGAATTCCACTCATAGTCTATATTTATCAGTGGTGTTATGCCATTTACTGTACAGAATTGTATATACTGTGTTTTCTCAGAATTTAGTGAGGGTCCATTTGACGAGAACCACATAATAATTTTCTGAAAGACGTTATTTTCAATTCCTCAGCCGTTTCTTGTTTGTTGGGTGTGATTACTGTACTTGTATTATCAAAAAAAAGAACTAGCTTTGCATCTTCATGACTCTATAGTGGCAAGAACAGTAAGGGACACAAGACTGAACCCTGTGGGACACCATTCTTGATACCTCCACAGTTAGAGAACTCTGCTGATTTTTGTAGACTATCTGCATTGTTAATTTCAACCTTTTGCATTCTTCCAGTTAAGTATGAATGAAACCATTTGTTTACTGTCCCACTCATACCACAATACTTAAGCTTATCTAGAAGAATTTAATGACTCACACAATCAAAAGCCTTTGAGAGATCACAAAGTATCCAAATGGGCGCTGTTCAGTAATTCAGTGCATTTAATATTTGATCAGTGAAAGCCTATTAGCATTTTCTGTTGAAAAGCCTTTCTGAAAACCAAACTGACATTTTGTTACTGCTTTATTTTTACAAAAATGTAATGCTACTCTTGAATACATTGCTTTTACGAGAAATTTGGCTAAAGCAGTCAGAAGCGATCAGATCTATCCAGACAATAGCGTATTTCAATCTATCTGGAAAAATACCCTATTTCAGTGAGCTAAACATATGAGGCTGAGAATCCTACTTATCTATAGGGAACAAGCCTTTAGTACTCTGTCGGAAATGCCATCAACTCCCTGGGAGTTTATACTTTTGAGTGAATTTATTATTTTCCTAATTTCAGTAGCAGAAGTGGGTTGAATTTCAATTTTATCAAATTGCATAAGTACTGCCTCTTCCATATACTGCCTTGCATTTTGTAATCAATAACTGGATCCTACTTTCTCTACATCATTTAAAAATGATTATTAAAATGTTTTCTACTTCTGGCTTCTTGTTAACAAACTTTTCATTGAGTTTGGTAGAAATAGTCTTCCTCTGCTCTCAGTTGCCCTGTTTCTCTTTTAACAATATTCCAAATTGTTTTACTTTTATTATCAGATGTGTTAATGGCAGATATGATGCACATACTTTCATACTTTTTAATAACTTTTCTTAATACAGTGCAGTAGTTTTTATAATCTTCCATTGTTTCTGGATCATTACTCCTTATAGTTATAAGATAATTTCCCTTTCCTGTTAAGAAAATATTTTTATGCCTTTAGTAAACCATAGCTTTTTAGATGGTTTCTTGCAATTATATTTTACTGTTTTCTTCAGGGAAACTGTTTTCAAATATGCTCACAAAGGTATAATGGAAGAGGTTAAATTTTAAATTAGCATCAGGTTCCCTGTACACTTCATCCCAGTCTAACTGTTGCAAGCTGTCCCTAGAATTTTCAACTGTGAAATCATTAATTGAACACACTATTTTGGGGACTGTTTTGCATTACTGTATGGAGCTATGTCATGTGCTATAACTAGATGAGACAGGACAATCTTCACAGGAAAAGTTTTTATTTGATTAAATTTATCTCAGTCTATAGAAACTTTATCTATCAGTGTGCTGCTTTCCTGTACCACCCGAGAGGGAAAATCAATAACTGACATCAAATTGAAGAAACCAAATAATACCTCAAGGTCAAGCTTTCTATCAGACTCTTTTAGGAAATCTACATTGAAATCCCAATAAAAAATAATTTGCTTCCCTTTGTGTGTCAGATAGCACAACAAAAAATCTAAGTTTTTCATAAATAGCTGAAAATTTCCCAGTGCGGACCTATAAAAAACTACAATTATAAAAGTGCCATTATTTAGTTTAAGCTCATATGTATGTGCTTCTGTATGCTACTCTGCACAAAATTATTTAGTTTCCAAATTTTTCACACATGGCAGATTTTAACATATATGGCAACTCCTCTGCTCGCCATACTGTCTCTACTTAGATGTGCTTAAACCTCATGTCCACCTATATTTACCATTTGCATACCTGTGACTACATGATTTTCTGACAGGTATATCAAGTAATTTTCGGTGTTCTTCTTTATGTCAAACTGTAGGCAGTTGAAGGTAATGTAAATTCAAATATCTTATATTTTTAGTGTGAAATACCATTCTTCTGAAGTTGATGGCTTGTTATGATTGTTTAATGTAACATAAAGTTTAATAACACACTAATGTCCCTAGTTCACTCAGCCAGGTCTATAGCAGAAATGTTCTCCACCCTTGCCTCCCACTGGGACGTATTTTAGTGGATGCTTCAGAGCAACAAAATTGTCCTCCACCTAGCATTATTCCCATAAATATGTAATTTATTTGTACTTACTCAGGCTAAGTTTAACATAGTAAAATTAATAAGAAACTAATTTTTTTAAAAGAGAGCTATAGCAGATAGCTGTTGTATTTCTCAGTTATTAGTATTATCCACATAATCACATCCATATTTATCATGAGGTAATTATCTCTGTATTACAAGAACATAGGTATTTTTCATTCAGTTAACTGAAATCTTCATGTTATTGAACCTACGTAATCATAATAGTTGAAAGAGTGGCTGGTAAATTATGTTTTTAAATTTCTCTCGAATTGTCTCATATCATTCTTTTCTTCCTTTCAGAAATGACTCTGTTCCACCAATGAACCAGTTACTACACACACTCAAATATTTTGTCTCTGGTGATTTCTTTTTGTCGATTGGAGACTTCTTTGGTATTGGCAAGGGGACAGCCAGCATGATTACTAAAAGGAAATTGCAATAGTGGAAATAAAAAGTTTAACAGTCACTGGCATCATCATGATGTCTTTCACTAAAAGGATATGTTTGGCACTAGACGACATACACAAAACAGAGTTTTATTAATTATTTAAGTTATTTGATGTAATTAAAAGAAACGAAAGTAAATGTATATGGATTAATATATTTTAATTCTGAAATTATTTGTCATGATTTTTATTTTCTGGTCTTAATTTTGAGTTTTATGATCCTTTTTTTAACCAATACCGATCGATTTCCACTGTCTGGTTCTTGTCAAGCAACTTTTGAAGCATCACCCTCTGGGACTCTGCTAGTTCTTTCATATTTGAGAAGAGGTATTTTTATTCCGAAAATGAAGCTGACAGTTCTAAGCTGAGACGACAAGAAAAGAAGGAAGAACACAGTGAAGGTGTCACAACTATGGTTACTTCCCGTTCCCTCCCCCTCCCCCCAGATATAGCTGCTAGAGATGATTGCACAAGGTAAAATTATGTATGAAATAGTTGCTGTTCCTCAAATATTTAGCATAAGGTATAACAACAGCCTCCAGTTTTATATGTTCCGCAGTTACATTGCCACCCCAGGATTATACAAAATAATGGTTGCTTGCTGTTAATATTGGCCTCTCAGTCTTCATATAACCTCAATAGAATTAACAATCTCCACATAATAGAAACAGAATTTATATATGCCCAAGAACTGCACAAATAGTGTTCAATAATTCACCAATGGAATTTTCTGTATAATACCCATTGCTGCTATAATGAATTAATCATTCTAAGATTTAAATACAACAGCAAGCTAGCCAGTAATACTTCTCAGAATTTTCAGTCAAGTCAACCTCCATGACGTCTGTGTTGTCACAATTTGTTGGAGAGACTGAAAAGATCAACTGTTTCACGAAGCAGACCACATTTCATAGTTGCTTATATATTTTTGCCTACTTGCAGTTCTCCAAGTGAGGTGGTGCAGTGGTTGGCACACTGGCCTCGCATTCAGGAGGATGACGGTTCATTCCTGTGTCTGACCATCCTGATTTAAGTTTTCCATTATTTCCCTAAATCGCGCCAGGGAAATGCCAGGATGGTTCCTTCGAAAGGGCATGACCGACTTCCTTCCCTAATCCGATGAGACCGATGACCTCGCTGTTTGGTCTCTTGCCCCAAACAACCCAACCCCACCTCCCACTACTTACAGTTCACCACCTATCACACAGCTACATTTGATGGAATACTATCGTGCAGAAATGTTGCATCTGAAACGGACTAACTGTGGCGTCCATCTGTTGATAACTTCATCAAACCATGTATTTAATTATACACAATTTGGAACTTACATTCCACATATGGAGCGCCACCAATCTGTAATCTTTGCTACGTTTTCTGTTCATAATATTAACTTGTTTCTTTCTTTAAAATGATAATAATCATACATCTGCTGTAGCTGCTCTGTCGATCTATGTGAAGTTGTTTTTGAGTTGAAACTGTTATATATTTTTTTGTATACTTTATTTGGAAATCTAGAAAGATCTCTTTCTGGTCAGATAACAAATACCTGATCATCTGATTAATTTCAAGATAGACCGTTATTCATACAAGTACCCTACCAATTGATTTAAATGTTTTGCACTAATGTTTTCATTGAATGACACTGCAGCAGTTTTCCTGTTTTCTGCTATACTCTTGAACTCATTTGCAGTATCTACCAGTCTCAAAGTATCCTCAAGCGACAAGTCTTGGGATGTGGAAAGCTTATAACTCATGTTTGACACGACATTTCTGAAGACGACGATTAAGATACTATGAAATGACACACACGAAAATATCGAGAGCGCTCTTCAGTTGTTGCCAACTTAACTGGACATGAGCGCTATTCCGGTAACAGCTAACCGAGGAATGAAATGGGAAGGTACAACGCACTCTCTAAGTTAACCCATGGTTACTCTGTTCTTTGGTTAGTTAGCCCTGGATATATCCCGAGACTGTACAACCAGCCTTCACTGACTCATCATCGCCCAGCCCAAACCACTAGGGATAGAAAGTTGAAATTCTGAGGGTGTGTTGATCTTATATTGTAGGCATTGTTTAAGAATGGGTTTTTCGAAATTTCACCCCTAAGGAGATAAAATAGGGTATGATTTTTTTTAAAAATATGTCGCTGTTAAGACCATTTTGCAGCCAGACCTATGAAAATTGGTGTTTAGTTTCTCGGTCGGAAGTAAAGAAATACATGTATCGATATTGTTGTTAATTTAACACCTATGGGACTGAAAAGGTGCGAGAAAGTTTTTTTAATAAATCATTATTAAATTTGACTTCTCAGTTACAAATAAAAAATATGTTTCAATGTTTTTGGAAATTCAACCCTCAAAGTGGTGAAATAGGCGATGAAATGTTTTATGAAATATTTAATTAGAAACGCATTTTAAAAGCTAAATCTGTGATAATTTGCTTTTGGTTTCTCTGTTAGCAATAAAAAATTCATATTTCACAGTTTCTGGTAATTCAGCCCCTATGAAGATGAAATAGGGCCAGACTGATGCACTGATTCATCATCGCCCAGCCAAAACCATTTAGGATAGAAACACGAAATTTGCAGAAGATGTGGATCTTATACTGTAGGTATCGTTTAAGAAGGGATTGTTTGAAATTCTACTCCTAAAGGGAGTGAAATACAGGATGAAAGACCTTTTGAATATATTTGCTATTAAGGCAATTTTGAAAACAGAACCACGAAAACTGGTCAGAAATTAAAAAATACATGTTTTCACAGTTCTGTATAATCAACCAGTAATGGTGCAAAAGAGTGGGTGAAACGTTTTCTGAAATAATTCATTATCAAAGTACTACTTAACCATTTTTAAAGCTACATCTATGAAAAATGGTATTTCACTTCTCAGTTAGATATAAAGAAATACGTGTTAGGGAATGAAGGTTCCTATGGAAATATCATCACAAAAAAGCAAAAGGCATGATTAACAAAAACTGTGGCTTCCTGCTTCAGAAGTCACTTCTTGGTCAAAAGTACATTCAGAAAAGACTATGATTTTATGGCCTTAATTAGTGTGAAAAGTGTAGAAAGTCAACAACATAAAAATTTAATCAAAGAAAAAAATAAATCTATGGTGACCATGCAGACTATGCAAGCGAAGCATTGGGTATTAAACTAGGAATAATGTAGTTACACAAGAGCCTGGCATCTGAAAAATAATGACAAGTAGCAAGGTTTGGTGCACCAGTGGCAGGAATGTAAATAAATTACGTTACAATAGTTTATTTTCACAAACAGGTGTTATTAACAGTGGTTACCCCTTACAAATCACTGTTACAAAGCAATGGATACATATCTATACATACATTAACATCAGAAAACGGTAAAATGTCCATCATAAGGCAAATAACATCTTGGTGATCCTGAAGAGGGGTGTCAGTCTTTCAAGAAGTTGCAGGGGAAATAATCTGAATCACTGACTGATCTGGCTTTATAACATTAGCCAGCACATCCTTGCTGTGCTGGTACTGTGAATGGCCTGAAAACAAGGGGAAACGACAGCCATGATTTTTCTCCCCTAGGACATGCATCTCTACAGCATGGCTTCATTAGGGTAGTATCCTCTTAGGTATAATACCTCAGGGGTAAAATAAAGCCTCATTCTGATCTCTGGGTGGTGTCTGCTCAGATGGATGTCGTCGTCAGGAAAAACAAGACTGACATTCTACAGTTTGTAGCGTGGAATGTGAAAAGTGGCGTTTTGTGTCCTCAATTTGAGTCAACATAAATAGAACCTGCACTGCCTATCTTTACTTTCTTGTCTGTTTAACCCGCCTTTAGCACATCTTAGATGAGCTCAACACAATGCTAATAAATCATAATCAAATATCAACGTATATATATTTAAAAATTAAATGAAAAAGTTGGCACATACTTTCCAATGTAACACCATCACAATGAAACGATCAAATTAGGAGTGCAAGGTTCATATTTACTGTTATATTTATTGTGTCGCCTAACTAGGACCAGTTGTAGAACAGTGGTTTGCTACTGAGATTCAAATAAATTTTGGAAATTAATAAGTCATTTATTTATTTAAAATCTAGATGCATACAATATTAAAACGCCACAGAATAGGCAAGTTACCAAACATATGAACACAAACTCTCGTAATGTTGACTAATAAATTTCCTTAAAGAAACAAACATAAAGTCATCTAAAAAATTGAAACCCAAAGCTTTCTAGACACTCAGCTTAATCACGAATGTCCCGCTAACACTGTGTGGAGGTACCTTTTCTACGTGGAAGACTGCTTGGGAAAGCAATAACGTTTTCTAATCTGTGCAACTCGCAAATGCGAAGTAAACGAGTCCAAGACCCACGGAATAGTATAATTAATCAGGTAACTCAAATTGTGTAGCAAATTGTGAGCTGCTCACAAAGTGGACAGCACTAATGCAAAATGTGGAACTTTTTCAAAACTCAGCAAACATGCGCCAGAATGTACAGGTCGGCACTAGATATAGACAGCTGAGATGGTGACAGGAAAAATATGCAAACCGACGTTTTCTGCACTATGAGTGCCACAGATGGTCTCCCCATGACAAGACGCCAAATTTCTTCTCCTCTCAACCTAATTCCCGACTTCTTGATGAGTTCTACTTAGAGGGGAGGACATCCAGCCATCAACACAGTGACCAGCAAGAATTTCGCTTTATTCACTTGAATATTGTGGAACACTACAGAAATTTCCCATTCTTGGCTTACAGAATGCATCTCAACTTGTGAAAGGTGGGTATCAGCTGCTAGTAGCCATATTCCATTCATTGGTCGACTACACTGCACGTGAACATGGAGGCTGACAAGACTCAGTTTTTGA
This sequence comes from Schistocerca americana, assembly GCF_021461395.2. NCBI lineage: Eukaryota > Metazoa > Arthropoda > Insecta > Orthoptera > Acrididae > Schistocerca > Schistocerca americana. Next base: position 979,971,869 of record NC_060121.1, read on the forward strand.
ACACATTATCCGAAAACTGTCTTGAGCAGCTAAATCGACAGCCAACGCGTAATGGAAATATTTTAGATCTGGTAACCACGAACACACCAGACCTCATCGACAGTGTCAGTGTTGACACAGGGATTAGTGATCATGATGTTGTCATTACGACTATGTTTACGAAAGTTAAAAAGTCGGTCAAGAAGGCCAGGAAGGTATTCTTACTAGAAAGTGTGGATAAGCAGTTGTTAGCATCCCACTTAGTAAATGAATCGAATTCATTTACTACCGGTACGATGGACGTGGAAGAATTATGGGCAAATTTTAAACACATTGTAAATCACGCATTGGACAAGTATCTGTCGAAAAAGTGGGTTACGGACGGAAAAGACCCACCATGGTTTAACAGCGCAATTCGGAGAATGCTCAGGAAGCAAAGGCAGTTGCACTCGCGGTACAAGAAAGATCAGGAGAATGAGGACAGGCAAAAGTTAGTAGAGATTCGTGCTGCTGTAAAAAGAGTGATGCGCGAAGCATTCAACCACTACTACCGTCATACCTTAGCAAAAGATCTTGCTGAAAACCCAAGGAAATTCTGGTCTTCCGTAAAATCGGTAAGCGTTTCGAAGGCTTTCATCCAGTCACTCATTGATCAGTCTGGCCTGGTAACGGAAGACAGCAAAACGAAAGCTGAAATTTTAAATTTAGCATTTGAGAAACCCTTCACGCAGGAGGATCGTACAAACATACCGCCATGTGAGTCTCGTACAGTTTCCCGTATGGAGGACATAGTGATAGACATCCCTGGGGTGGTGAAGCAGCTGAATGGGTTGAAAATAAATAAATCGCCAGGGCCTGATGGGATTCCAATTCGGTTTTACAGAGAATACTCTACTACATTGGCTCCTTACTTAGCTTGTATTTATCGCAAATCTCTTGCCCAACGTAAAGTCCCAAGCGACTGGAAAAAAAAACGCAGGTGATGCATGAATATAAGAAGGGTAGAAGGACGGATCCTTAAAATTACAGACCAATATCCTTAACATAGGTTTGTTGCAGGAATCTCGAACATATTCTCAGTTCGAATATAATGAACTTCCTTGAGACAGAGAAGTTACTGTCCATGCATCAGCACGGCTTTAGAAGCGCATCGCTCCTGCGAAAGGCACTCGCCCATTTTTAACATGATATCTTGCGAACCATGGGTGAAGGGTATCAGACGGATGCCATATTCCTTGACTTCCGAAAAGCGTTTGACTCGGTGCCCCACAGCAGACTCCTAACTAAGGTACGAGCATATGGGATTGGTTCCCAAATGTGTGAGTGGCTCGAAGACTTCTTAAGTAATAGAACCCAGCACGTTGTCCTCGATGGTGAGTATTCATCAGAGGTGAGGGTATCATCTGGAGTGACCCGGGCAAGTGTGGTAGGTCCGCTGTTATTTTCTGTCTACATAAATGACCTTTTGGATAGGGTGGATAGCAATGTGCGGCTGTTTGCTGATGGTGCTGTGGTGTACAGGAAGGTGACGTCCTTGAGTGGCTGTAGGAGGATACAAGATGACTTGGACAGGATTTATGATTGGTGTAAAGAATGGCAGCTAACTCTAAATATAGATAAATGTAAATTAATGCAGATGAATAGGAAAAAGAATCCTGTAATGTTTTAATATTCCATTAGTAGTGTAGCGCTTGACACAGTCAAGAGCGTAACATTGCAGAGCGATATGAAGTGGGACAAGGATGTAATGGCAGTTGTGGGGAAGGCGGATAGTCGTCTTCGGTTCATTGGTAGAATTTTGGGAAGATGTGGTTCATCTATAAAGGAGACCGCTTATAAAACACTAATACCACCTATTCTTGAGTACTGCTCGAGCGTTTGGGATCCCTATCAGGTCGAATTGAGGGAGGCCACAGAAGCAATTCAGAGGCAGGCTGCTAGATTTGTTACTGGTAGGTTTGATCATCACGTGAGTGTTACGGAAATTCTTCAGGAACTCGGGTAGGAGTCTCTGGAGGAAAGGAGGCGTTCTTTTCGTGAATCGCTACTGAGGAAATTTAGAGAAGCAGCATTTGCGGCTGACTGCAGTACAATTTTACCGCCGCCAACTTACATTTCGCGGAAAGACCACAAAGATAAGATAAGAGAGATTAGGGCTCGTACAGAGGCATATAGGCAGTCATTTTTCCCTTGTTCTGTTTGGGAGCAGAACAGGGCGAAAAGTTGCTAGTTGTGGTACGAGGTACCCTCTGCCACGCAACGTATGGTGGATTGCGGAGTATGTATGTAGATGTAGATGTAGACATTGGGTATTAAGATTTGGAGGAAATTGAATTTGTCACACACTGTTATACCCTGCTTAGCAGCGGCTGCCTTCGAAGGAGAAAGCCACATTCGCTGTCAAAGTCAGGGGCAAGTGCTTATGGCAATTGCTTCAGTGAACTGCAATTCCACTTCCCTGGGGACTCCCTTCCCTTCTCCAGAGCCTGTGTGACTGACCCTCTATGGTCAAGCTAGATCAGAGGATGGCTACCTGATCCACTCTTTTCTTAACTAGATAATTTGAAACCTTCCTCCAGTCTTCCCAAGCTTTGTACTCTCTTCAAAAACAGCCAAGAAATGACCAGAATAATAGACTAATATCGCGCCAGTGATATGTGACAGACACATCACAAATGTTAGATCTCTTACACGAGCAGGTACATTAGAGAATTTAAAAGGGAAATCGATGGCCTGAAGTTAGATATAATGGGAAATAGTGAAGTGTGGTGGCAGGAAAAAAAGGACTTGTCACATAAGACAAAATTACCAACACAAAATCAAATAGGGGTAACACTGGGGGGGGGGGGGGGCGGCTAATAATGAATCAGAAAATAGAAATGTGTGTAACCTGGTAAGAGCAGCATAGTGAACACATCATTGTAGCCAAGATAGACATGAAGCCAACAGCCACAGCGGTTCAAGTTTATATGCCATCCAGCCCTGCAGATGATTTGATTTGATTAGTACTTGTTCCATAGATCATGAATACGACACTTCGTAATGATGTGGAACGTGTCAGATTAATAAAAGGTGTCTATACAAGATATTTCATTACACAAAATATTACATGACACTTAACATTTTTTTTAAATTTTTTGTGGGGTTGGGAAAATTACCCACTTACTATATCCAAAAATTCATTTAATGAATAGAAGGAGTTGCCACTAAGGAATTCTTTTAATTTCCTTTTAAATGCTACATGGCTATCTGTCAGACTTTTGATGCTAGGTAAGTGACCAAAGACTTTTGTGGCAGCATAATTTACCCCCTTCTGAGCCAAAATTAGATTTAACCTTGAGTAGTGAAGATCATCCTTTCTCCTAGTGTTGTACACTGCTATTACTTGGATGTACACTGTTTTGTAGCCATGCACGCTGCTATTACTTCGATGTACACTGCTGTTATTTGCATGAAAGGATTGAAAGAATGTACATGGGTAAGTCAATTATTTTCCGCAATTTAATTATATTTTTGTTTATTTTGGTAGTACTGTCGTTTTACGTTGATGAAGCATGCTTTGTTTATTTGTTAGTATATCTTTCCAATTTTCAAACTGCTAGGTTAGTTTCGTTATAGCTGCCGTGCTGTTAATCATGGTTGCTGTGCTGTCTATTTGCACCAAAGAAGAGCAACGTTCAATGATCCGTTTTTTGTGGTCAGAATGCGTATCAAGGGCCGAAATTCATCGAAGACTTTCGGTACAGTACGGAAACAATGTTTTGCCACAATGGACTGTCTGTCAATAGATTGAAAAATTCTGAAATGGTAGCACAAGTGTTACGCACGATGAAGGAGCTGGACGACCGTTTACCACCACAAATGAAGAAACCATTGAGAATTCACGTGAAATGATTCTCTTAGACAGACGATTTACTATTGATGACGTGGAACATCGTCTGCAAATTATTCACGGTTCTGCCTACGAAATCAGCCACAGCAGACATGGGTTTCATAAAGTTTGTGCAAGATGGGTCCCAAAACAACTCACACAGTTGCATAAACAAATGCACTTGGACATCTGCAAAAAACATTTGGATCGCTATGGAAACAAAGGAGACAACTTCTTAGACAGGATCATTATTGGTGACGAAACATGGATCCATCATTACGAGCCGCAGAATAAACGGCAGAGTATGGAATGGAAACATCAAAATTCGCTATGCAAGAAAAAGTTCAAGACCCAACTGTTCCGCAGGAAAACTGATGCTTACGGTTTTTGGGATGTGCAAGGTCCAGTACTGGAACGTTATGGGGAAAGGGGCACAATAATAAACAGTGTAGGTTACAGGAGATGCTTACTGCCAGGTTAAAGGCTGCAATTCGAAGCAAACGCCGAGGACTGCCGTCAAAAGTTGCTATGTTGTTGCATGACAATGCCCGTCCGTTTACTGCTGCCCACACTGCCGAAACGCTCCAGAAACTCAAATTTGAAGTACTAGATTATCCTCCATATAATCCCGATCTTGCCCCTTCCGACTATCACTTGTTTGATCCACTCAAACAGGCATTAAGGGGCCATCGATTTGCCTCTGACGAAGCAGTGAAAGAAGTGGTGCATTCCTGGCTTGCAGCTAAACCAAGTATCTTCTTTTATGAGGGTATCAGGAAGCTTGTACAACGATGGACCAAGTGCATTGAAATGCAAGGAGACTATGTCAAAAAATTATGTGTTTGCAAGTTTCCTGTCTGATTACAATAAAATTTTGTAACTACTTTGCAGATAATAATTGACTTACCCTCGTATGATGAGATAAAGAAAATTATTTGGTTAGTTAAGGGAGATGAATGTTTTATTGTGATGGTTACTAGATTTTGGTAGTAGAGAAAAGAAGAGAAGGAAAAACTTGGAATGGGGAAACAGAACGAAAGAAAAGGCCACCTGGAAGAATTTCGCACAGAATATAATATAATAATGGCTAACAGTTACTTAAGGAATCAGGAAATAAGTTTTACACACGAAAGAGATGTGGGGACATTGGATGGTATTAGACTGATTATATAATGGTACGACAAATATTTCGAAACCAGATTTTAGACTGTAAGACAGTTCCCAGGGCAGATGTAGACTCTGAAAGTAGCTTATTGGTTACAAACTCTAGATAAAAACGGAAGAAATTGCAAGACTTTGTTGAGAAGCAGTAGACAACGTTGGTTTGATGTAAGAGTAAGGAAGTCCATAGATAACAAATGGATAATACTTAGAGATGACACAGGGAAATCAGCAGAGGATCAATTTGGTAAAAAGACAAGGCCTACCAGAATTTCCTAGAAGATTCAGAGCATATTAAACTTAATCAGCAAAAGGGAAAAAAAACAGCAAATCAAGGAGTTGAAAGGGAAAAGGAACGTCTAAACAATGAGATTGAAAGAAAGTTCAAGATGGCTAAGCAGGAATGGCTAGAGGATAACTTTAAGGATGTAGAAGCATGTATATTTAGGGAAAAGAAGGTTGACACTCGTATGAAAATTAGAGAGACCTTTAGAGAAAAGAGAAGCAACTGTATGAATAACAACAATTCAGATAGGAAGCCAATTCTAAGCAAAGAACTGATAACTGAACGGTGGTAGGAATATATAAAGGACCTGTGTAAGGGGAACAAACTTGATGACAATATTATAGAGAAAGTGGAAAAAGTAGGTAAAGATGAAGTGATAGATATGATACTGTAAGAAGGATTTGACAGAGTATTGAAAGACCTCATGAAAACAAGGTTCCTTAAGTAGATGACAATTCCACAGAATTACCGAGATCTTTGGGAGAGCCAGCTATAACAAAATTATACCTTCTGTTATGCAAGACACATACAGGTGAAATGCCATAAGACTTCAGGAAGATAATAATAATGCAAATTCCAATGAGGGCAGGTACTGACAGGTGTGAATACTACTGAACCAAGTTAATAGGCTATGGATGCAAAATAGTGACACGAATTATTTACAGAAGCAAGGAAAGACTGATAGACATCAATCTTCAAAAGATCAGTTTGGGATCCAGATAAATGTTGGAATATATAAGGCAATACTGACTCTATGACATATTTTACAAAATAGGTTGAAGAAAGACAAACCAATTTAGATTATAGAAAGATTTTTACAATGCGGGCTGGATTATACTCTTTGAAATTTTAAAGATATCAGGGATAAAATACAGAGCCAAAAGAATATATTCAACTTGTCCAGAAGCAGACTTCTGTCATATGAGCCGAAGGACATGAAAGGCAAGTCATGTTTGAGAAGGTAGTGAGATAGGACGGTAACCTATCATCAATGTTAGGAAGTCCATATATTGAGCAAACTGTGAAGGAAACCATGGAGGAATTTGGAACTGGAATTAAAGTTCAGTGAGAAGAAACAAAATCTCTGCAGTTTGCCAATGACATTGTAATTTTGTCAGAGATGGTTCAGGAGTTTAAGAGCAGTTGAATGTAATGGATAGCGTCTTGAAAAGAGATTAAAAGATGAACATCAATCTACATCTACTTCTGCATCACTGCTCTGCAATGCACACGAAAGTGCACTGCAGATGGTTCTACGAACCAGATTGTTTCTCTACCATTACACTCTTGAACAGAGTGTGGAAAAAATGAACACATAAATCTTTCCATGCAAGTTCTGATTTCTCATATGTTATTATAATGATCATTTATTCATATGTTGGCATGTATCAACAAAGTATTTTCGCAGACTGAGGAGCAAGTTGGTGATTGAAATTTCGTGAAATAACTTATGCAACTACAAAGTCTTTGTTTCAGTGATTACCACACAAACTCGTGTATCACGCTTGCAACACCCTCTCCCCCATTCGGTTTTTTGAACTTTTTCGATCTCTTTCATCTAAACTATCTGGTGAGGATCTCTTACCACAAAGCAGTATTCCAGAAGAGGAAAGACAAGGATAATGTAGGTATTCAGGTTTACCATGAATAATGTAGCGAGTTTCTTTATTAGATGTGTTGCATCTTATAACTGTTGTGCCAGGTAAACAGAGTCTTTGATTCACCTTCTCCACAACATTATTTATGTGATCGTTCCAGTTCAAGTTGTTCTAATTGTAATCCTTTTGTGTTCAGTTAAATCAAGAACCTTTAGATTTATGTGATTTGCTGTGAAAGCGAAATTTAATGGATTACATTTAGTTCTCATGTGGATGACCTTATTGAATCAACCGCCACTTTCTGCTCTGTACAGATATCTTGTCTAAATCATTTTGATCATCTGATGGCAGCATGATCTGCAAACAATCTAACAGGGCTGCTCAGATTGTCTCCTAAATCATTTATATAGATTAGGAAGAGCAGAGGCCCCTTACATCACTTCCTTGGAGAATGCCAGATATAACTTTTGTTTCACTCGATGACTTTCTGTCAATAACTACAAACTGTGACCTTTCTGACAGGAAATCACGAATCCAGTTGCACAACTGAGATAGTACTCAATAGGCATCCAATTTGATTAGAAGTCGCTTGTGAGGAATGGTGTACAAAGCCTTCCAGAAACCTACAAAATTGGAATCAGTTCGAGATCCTCCTCCGATACACTCATTACTTCATGTGAATTAAGAGCTAGTTGTCTTTTACAAGAGAGATATTTTCTGAGTCCATGGTGACTATGTACCAATAGATCGTTTCATAACTCTCCAACACAGTATATGTTCAAAAATCCTACTGCAAATCAGTTCAGTGATATGAGTCTGAAGTTCAGTGGATTACTCCAGTTCCATCTCTTGAGCACTGGTGTGCTCTGTGCAACTTTTCACTGTGGAGGTACAGTACGGTTCTTCCATCGAGTGAGCAATTGTATATGATTGATAACTGGTATAACCACATTCTTGGACATGCTGTTAACATTTCATTCATGAATTTCTAGTGAACATCGTATTTTTGTAATACGAGGTCTGACCTGTTCATTTTGGTATGTTGATTGCCGATCGGAGAGAGGCTTGCTCTCCATCGATGTGCGGCAGTCTTTAGACGGGTTAATCCACCCCTTAATCCGTGTGATACCCTTAGCATAGTCATTGAAAGCTATCTGAATCTTCCGAAAGGTTTCCACATGGTTGTCGCCCAGTTTCAGGCAAACTCTGATGCAGTGGCTCCGCTACATTCGTTCCGCCATTTCCCTTGCAATGAAAAACCTATGTTAGCACTAAACACTATTTCACTCAACTGCTGCTAGCCAGCAACTGACTAGAGGTAGGAAATATTCATTCGTGCCATGAAGGTTCATGGTTGACCCATGCAAGCATGCAAGATTCAAATCCATCAGGTTTTCACAAAAAAATAAGGTAGTATATTTTTCTAATAGTCCTCATGTAGCGTTTAATTTTCAAAGAGAAGAAGTTGTGTGATTACTGAAGTTATGTAAGGCATTAATGAATAGGGGTTGGCGTCCATTAAAAATCATGATTCAAGCGTAAAGTGTCTAGGTCTTTTAGTAGAAGACTGAAGCATGATGCTGACTTTCGATTCTGACGTTTTTTTATATTATTATATTCACTCATTACTAGCTTGTTTATAAACATTATATATTATATATCACATTATAAAATAAACAGTTTTAACACGAAATGAAAGAATTTGCTTGTACACTTTCTCACAAGTTTAAAACAACGATTATATGTGCAGGTATGTAAGAAGTTTAAAAGTTCATAAGAAGTGTGTGCATTGATATGAAGAACTGACATAAGGTGTTTTGGCTCGAATCCCAAGTATATACAAAACATTGTTCATTCCAGAAGCATCTAGAAGCTTCTATTAGTCAAATTTATTAATGGTACAAGATCCACTTTTAAGAACAGAGATAAATTTGAATGAAATATGTTTTTTATAACTACAAAATTTACAGAAATACTATAGAAACAAAAGCTATTTACGAATTACGAAAATAAATTCAACAATTTTTAATAGGTACCATGTAAATAGTAACATATATTTAATTTTTCATGAACTGCAGAATTATTTATGAAAACGTTATATGTGTTTTTAGAACATAATGACAGTACTCCATTTACTGAACAATACATTTGAATGAAATGTTGGGTAAAGAACATTTGGAAAATATTCGATCCATATGGCATTTGTGGCCAGTAATGTCAATAAAAAATTAAAAAATTACATTTCGCATACATTCATACTCTGTTTTGAATCTAAGTCATTATAAAGTGAAATTCTTAAGATAATTATTTTTGTGGTGCAAAATTATCACACAGAAACATGACAAAATGTTGTTATGTAATGGATAGATTTGGAAAGATATTAAATTACATGGACACACCAACATTTTGCTTAATTGTGTGAGAAATATGAATTTCATACTTTGTAACTGAAAATAGGAATAAACATTACAGAAATGGGGGTGGGATCACAAAATTCGGTTAATAGAGGAAGTTTTCATAAATCATGGTTTGTTATATAACAGAGCTATTATATCAGCATCCTATGAAAGGAAACTAACTGATACACAGTCTGGGCCAGAACTTGTCTTTATTGAGAGATTTAAGCTGCTCTACTAGACAAAGGATAACTAATTGTTCATGTTTCTCACGTTGGCAGCTGTACTTCATTCGAATTGTGGACATCTACTTCATCCTCTTTGGTGAAGAAGTGTTGGAGAACCATCTGTAGTAACTCTTCTTCAGTAATACTGTCATCGGTAACATTGCCACTGCTGTCATGCAGTGAAGGTGTACTTTAGATTTGACTATAATCTGTTTGGATTTTCAGCAAGATTTCCAGTCAGTGTTTCCTTGTGGTAACTATTAAAATCATTTCAAATTGTAGTCCATACTAATTAGGGAACTTCAGTAAAACATCACCAATGTTTGGCATGCTTCTTTCATTGCTTCTGATCTGTATTGTGTACCAAGAGGAATCAGTTCCATTATTCTGATATAAACAAACACTTGCCATCAGCATTAGTTCTTTAAATTTAAGCCACATCTAGTACGTGCTTCCAAGAACATCCTGTTGAATGAACATGTGTAACTGTCCACCATAGAAATGGAGATAAACAGCTTCAGTTGTAAAAGGCTTTTACTTTTCCAAAACCATGATTGGTTTCTGGCTAACAGATGCACATCATCAGGTGTAATATTACCAAAAACAAGCATGAAAAAAAAAAACGCTAAAGAATTTTTTCAGAAATGCTTGTAAGCATAAGGCATTGGGTACTAATAAGAACTATTTCACGTAAAAATTCACCTTGAGTCAGGCTAAGAAATTTAGGAAACGTCACAGAATATTCGTGGCTGGGGAACCAAGTATGGAAACAGTCTATATACTTAGAAAGGCATAATACAGAATACCAGGTTTAAATTTACGTCACTTGTTGTGACCCCGAGTGCCAGTGGACTGAGTAGAGCAGAGGCGACCACCACAAGTAAAAGCAGGGCATGGAGTGGTGCAAGCTGAAAAAGAAAGGAAACAGGTAAACTAGTAAATCGGTGAGGTTACACTATAGCCATCTATTAGGATGACTAGGAAGTGTCACATCTGCGTTCTTAGTACCCTAATCGCATCTGTTCTGTGATATTTCTTGTGTTTTTCACCGCAACTGGCCTCACTACAGGTAGAATTTTAGATAATATTGAAAGATGGCAGTGCCTTCCGAGCAGGCCACTGCAGTGGTAATACCTATTGGGCACTTGTCCTTTCATTTTGTTTCGGTCATTATTATACAATTTCATTCGCCTTTAGTGTATCTAAATTTTCCCTAACTGGTATTAATCTGATGGACTATTAGGGTTAGGGTAAACCACTGATTGATCTCACAGTACCTGCATGACTTGAGTAGCAGTAGTAGAATTAAACTCGGCTATACAGATTGATTTTTGGACGCTGGAGGTGACCATTGCATTAGGGGCAGCCTTAGAACTTTCCCCGAGCAGCGAGCGAGTCCGCCATTTCCTTTGTTGTCACCAAAACTGCAGGGCAGTTGTTTATGGGCCACCATTCTGGTGGATGGCTTTGTTCCGATAGCCGCCAAGCAAGAGGGTGGGACCGCTGTGGTTGACTGTAAAATGACACTTCTTTAGAAACTGGTGGCGCCAGGCATCCTGGCGCCAGTCTAACCGCTTTATTAGCGAGTGGACGTGGTATGGGAGCCTCGCCTCCTTATCGCGTGTGCAGGTCCATGTGAAGTGCCATCAAGCTGGCGCCCAGCTAATGTGTTTATTATAGTAACAGCGTACCTAGTGAGGTGGGAAGATGAATTTCTCCAGATGTCGCGCTTCTTAGATGCCGCCGCACCTCGCCAAAGCGACGCCCACTGAATCGCTTTATGGACGATATGAAGCTTGTTTTCACTAGGAAGCTTCCCTAATCTTGTGAAATGCGCCGGGGTTTGGCTGAGGACCTCCAGGCACTGTGTGCTGTTTTTATGGAGAACAGAAAGTGTACTGTACTGCAGAGATTTGTAGAGAAAGATTGGGTCTCCTTGCTAGAAAACATGACTGGCACAGTAACCATTGACGGGGCATGATAGTTTTATTCGAGAATATCGGGGGGAACGTCTGTTTTTCCGAAGGTTTTGAGCAACGGGGGAGGCAATCACCTGCTTCTCGATCGTCGCGGAGAACATTGGCTAGAGTTCTTCTGTTTCTGTGGCGAGAGCAGTTAGTTGTAAAGACGTCTGGACACCCGGGCGAAACTATATATTTTCGCAGATGTGAAACAATCACTCCTGGACGTGGGGGTCATCTCCCGCAGTGCGACGCTACAGCAGCACCTGCACGCAGACGACAGTATCTCGTCTTTCACCAGCTATATCAGTAACATTGCGCAGCTTCGGCAAATTCAGAAGGCTCGCAGTAGTCACTCCCAGTGTCCATTGCATGCTTAATTATATTTTTATGTAAGAGACCAGTCAGTGGAACGATACAGCAGAGTGTGCTTGCCTAGACTGGCATCCTTCCACACAGTAGCCAGTCTCAATTATACGTAAATTCCAGTTAAGTTCCCCAAGTCTATTGCCGACCAACCTGACCTCGTGTTAGTGAAATGTTATACAGTTGAAGTTTCTGTTTATATGTTTGTTCTCTCTTGACCTTGATATTAGTTAATAAATCTCTTTGTGATACGGTAGGTCCTTGTTATCAATTTTTCAATGACACCCTTTCTCATTCCCTATGACATCATTGTGAGTTTGAAGTAATTAAATTAATTTTATATCGAGTTAGCCAACTCAGCGGTGATCCATACTGGGCGCCACTAGTCAGAGTTCCTTGCGCTATTGATAAACGTTTCAACTCTTGGGTGTTCCGCCATCACAGGCTAGTTTGTAAGGTCGTTCTTATTTGTACTCGTTGTGTTATGCTTACAAGCATTTGTTAAAACAATTTTTTAGCGTATTCTCTTGCTTGTTTTCAGCAATATTACACCGGATTGTCTTTCTGTTGTATAGCTATGTCACTACCTCTGCGTGAAGTCGCCTATGGCTATCCTAATGGAAAATGTAAGAAAAATTTTAATTTCTTCCCCTTTCCTACTCTTTGATGTAACAGCATTATGGCGCAATAATAGTAGGGCAGCAGGGCTACCAAGGCGTTTTGTTATTGAGGGTTGCCTACGTTAGGGGCAGGTATGCACTCATGGGCAAACCTATTATTCTCCTTCGATTGACAGGTACTTAACCTATTGTTCTCCTGTGATTTACAGGTCCTTAACCCACTGTTCTGCTAAAAGAATCATTCCTTTTGATTGACAGGTCCTTAACCTATTGTTCCCCACCCCCTCCGCTCCTCCACCCCAAACACACAGGAAACCTCCAACTCACCCCCTCCCACTCACTGCTAAAGGTACACTTTTCATGTCTGAATTATTTGAATAGCTCCTCTTACTCTTGTCAGTTTCATTGACTACTTGATTAAATTGTTAAATTAACTAACCCCACCATGTCTGGTAACCCCTCCTCTGGAAATAAGTTGGAAAACGACTCAGCCTGTTCTGGGCTGCTGGATAGGATGGAGTGTACTTTCTTTATTTTGGTACAATTTATTTAGGGATGGATTTCATGTAGTTTATTTATTACACTGCTACAAAACACTGACTCTGACGTGCTTGGGGTCACAATACCTAGCTACAGACCTGCAAACTACTCATAAGTCACCGAAATAATGCAGTACACTGATGTAGAGACAAGAAAAAACTCGAAAATTGTCAAAACAATGCATGTAAAAGGCTCTGCAGACACTATCACCAATTGTAAACTGTCCAAATAATGCAGCACACAGCATACAGACCAGCAAACTACTCGTAAATTACCGAAAAAATAATGCTGTATAACGGTCTGCCAACACGCTCACGATGCTTAAACAGCCGAAAATAATTTAGTGTACAAACACTCACTACACATGAAAACCGCTTTCGAACTATTGTCAACAGTAACGTATCAGTGAACTGTATCCAACAAAGTTCCAACGCGCGCATGTGCTGACGCCACTGGAGAGACGAATGCAGGGGCGCAAGCTGTTGCTCTCAGGCCGCTGCCGCCTACAGCTAGGAGGTGAAAGTCGCGTCTATTTCCAGGTATATAGTTAGAATTCTTCGAGTGTTATAGTGACATCACATGTCTACATAAATAAGAGAGAAGTAAGCCTCTGGATGCGCACATGTGCACCTAACCATCATGGCTGTGGCGTACCTGCCAGTCCAGAGCCGAGAGAGATGTTTGCATAGCGGCTCACCCTCACAGATGCGTCTAAAAGGTTCTCAATATTATACTGACGTCACAGGTCACACTATAGAAATCTGTTCCAATACTCCCTAGAATAGCACATGGTGCATTGTTCCTAGGCAGTCCTAACGGGACTTGCGAGCTGTGTCTAGCCGTGCACGTGCTTACCTTTCCAGCATGGCTGACGCTTCAACGTGAAATGTTCACGTAGTGACTCACCATCGCAGGTACATCTAAAAGGTACTCAATGTAATACTGATGTTACATGGCTATGTAAATAAGAGCCTAGTCTACCTCACGGAAATTGTAAAGTGTCGCAGAAATGGTTAATGGTCGCTTTTGTAGGAGCTTTCGTGATGTCTCAGCTTGTCTGCATGGAAATTCTTGTCCTAACGGAACCTGTTTGCAAAAATAGTCCAGAGTAAAGCTGAATGCATTCCTCCTGATGGTCCTAACGTGGCATCCCGTCCATCACGTGTTACCCTTCCTGGAAATCGTTAAGTCCTCCTTTCAACAACCATCTCCAAAACACAAACGTTCTCACCACTATGTAGAGGCTCCTATGTGCCGGCACAAAGGATGTCTTGTGAATGAATGGAGCATTATGACTGCCACTCCAAAAATTTTGAAACCACTTATAAACTGTTCTAATCGAAGATGCAGAGTCACCGTAATGTTTATCAAGCTTCTCTGTAGTCTCCTGAGGCATTTTGCCTTTCCTATAGTAATATTTAATCACCACACGAAATTCTTCTTCGTCCTTTTTTTGACAATCTCTCGATTCCCTTGATTTACACGAATGTCAAACACAAAGAAATAGATCAATATGGCTGAAACTTGGTGTGAGTTCTTTCCAAAGGTGCTGCTTACTAAACATGACCTTTATACGCGCTGGTGGTGCCATCTCTCGGACTTTGCACGGACTCTTCAAACACCCCTCGTACTTCGATTATGTATATGTTCTAGAATTAACAATGAATGGACGTACTGGACAGTCATATATCGCAATGACACTCGCAAAGTAGAGAAGAGGTGGTTTAGCGATGATACTGAAATTGGGAAACATGCTGTTGCATCATTGGTCGTATTAAAATTACTGTACAATTGCTAAAATTGTTCACATTATCAACTGTGATGCTTATTATTACAGTACATCGACGGTGTCTTTTCCATCCCATCTGTCCACTGGTATGCTATTGATTACCACATAATGATTGACTGACATCGTTTGTTTGAGATACAGAAAGAGTTTTGGTGAAGGGGCAACACCTTCTGGTGATGGCTAGCACTGAAATAGTGATCTGCAATATGAGGAATTAGTGGAAACGGAATGCAGAGCCATCAGCTATTCTGTCACTGTGACAGATGAGTTTAAATGCAGAGGTCGTCAATCACCTTCAGGCTGCAGTTTGGAAATGCTCCACAACGCCACCAAACTCTTCCATTTTCCTTATGTTGTGACTGTCTTTTTTAAAAAATCATCAAGTGTATGTGGTGTGTTGTGGTAGCAGCAGTAACAATATGGTTTACACGGTGCGATGTCTAGTTTTCTGCGAGAGGCAATGGATCAGAACGTGTTATTGTCAGTTTAGAACCTGACACAGACCTCGAAGTCATGGTGGAAAAGCATAATGTATGGCAGTGCACAAAGCATGTTACAGGAGAAAAAAAGTAATGTTTCAAATGACACATGGTCACAGGGAGCATCTCTTGCAAATTACATTATAGTCTGTGGGATACGGTCATATTCCTACAGTACAGGTGATGAAACTTTAAACTAGTCTGTGCAGTGGGGCGCTGATGACCTCGATGTTGAGCGCCCATAAGCCCCAACCCACACACACACACACACACTCTGTGCAGTGGATCAATACCCGTATATTTAATAGGGCCGCCACATGTGCTCGGTACTGGCACACATATTGTATTTGTTTTCGATATATGGGCAGAGAGAGATACGGTACAAATCTTATCGAGATCTCTATCGAATAAAGTTAGTTGAGCTTTTATAGTTCGTAATTTTTCTCTGTTGGATGGAACAGAATAACGATGATAGCATGTTGGGGTGATAGACGGGAATGGGCCCTGAGGGACTCCTGTAACAGTAACTCAGGTCACTCTGTTTCTATATGGGTTGCAGATAGTGGTAGATACATAAGTTCGAAAAAGGTGACTCGTTTCGAGATATGAGAGTGCCACAAATACGATTCACTAATGGCTGTAATCATCAAAGGACTTCACCATGAGATACAACACAGGTATGTGGTTGAATGGAAAGACTTGATTACTAATAGCAGACAGCATTTCTACCAGAGAGCGCAGCACTAGAGATCTGAAAAGCTAGTGTACATTTCTTACTATCTCAATCAGCACACCATCTACTGTTTCTGATCCTTTTCAATCAACCATCGTCTAACATTCTGCGTGGTATCTGTTTGTTCTAAGTCGTGTCTCCCTACCACGACACTGTGAGTGTGTTTCTTAGGGAATTGACAAGTTTTAACCTGGGACCTGTTGCTGGTAAGGAGACGCCAGACCATACATGACATGTAGTGTTCAGAAGAGTTCAGTGAGACTAGCGATGATATAATCAAATACTTAATGATTTCAGTGTCACTCCCTGTAAAAGAATCTTAATACTAACTAAATTTAGTGGAAGGGGTTCAAGGCCTTCCTATTTTTACTTAGCTGCTAAATTTACCATTGGAATTTTTATTCTACTCACAAGACATTGTTTATAAATTGTACTATTGATAAAAGGAAATATTTTAATACAGGATGATAAAAACCAACTGTGTTCAACAAAAATGTGAACGAATATTCCCTGAATGGATTTCCAAGTTCTATAATGGACTGAAGGATGACCTATGCCATATCACATGTATAATCTAGGTTTAAATTAAGTTTCATAAAAGAGAAAACTATCAAAAATGGTCTACAGTGACCCTCAATTATCTTTAATTACATTTTTAACTTCTCGTAAATTACAGTGGCTGATATGGCTTCTCAATAATTGTAAAACAGAAAAATCATCATGTTTCAGATTTTTACTTCAAGTAGCAAATGTGAATACCTCGAATTTTAATTGACGATCGACACTAGTATTACGTAAAAAGGGGATGTAACAGATGAGACTTCAGCAGTTCTGAGTGAAGCCTTATGCGCTCTTATGCGGCATCGTGTGCGTTCATTACCTTGTTGATGGTTAGGCAGCATCATGGACGGCTGGCGGCGCAGCTCCACACACCTCGCCGTCTCGGTAGCAACTCTCTCAAACTTATCCTTACTATTGTTTACCGAAGTTGGTTTAAGAAAAAGGTATCTGGCTGTGTTTTCAATTGACCAATCAGTCTCTCAATGTTAACCTTAAGCTCCGCCTACAAAAATTCTGTCTATCCAATGAGAAACGTTATACTTTTTGTGGTGGGACAATGTTTTTAATATTTGCTATGTAACAGACACGCGATAGTCTCACTCTAAAACTTGCAGCTGGTGTGGCCCTTTTAGTTTTATCATAAGATCTATACTGTTCTTCTGGATGGCTCTATCTTTTAAAATGGGCTGGGGGATGAACCTCTTGGCGGTCGGCGGGCAATGCGGGTGTCCCATTGTCCCACTCTTATCGTAGGGCCTCCTAGCCTACACGGCTCTGCTCTCAGATTCTGTTCTCGTTTCTCCCCTCAGAACTGCATCTGTTAAACGGTGAGAAGCAGACCACTACATGTCAGTCTTCACAGGAGTCGAGTGTTGAGACCAACTGGAATAATCGTTGTGGTAGTATGAGTCAGTGATGACATGTGCCATTCACAGACTTTCAAAGAATGACTGTCACCATGTTTACAAGTGTTGAAAACTGCATAAAATGCTATCGATCAAATTTCAATAAACTGGAAAAAAGCATACAGTTCATCTGACTAATTCATTCCAGTTTAATTATCTCTGTGAAAATAAAATTCACATGACTTGCATAATCTTACAATATTCTTGTAGCTATGCAGGAGCATATGAAGGGTGATGGGAAGGAAGGGAATCATTAGTAATTTTGAGCGACTACCAAAAACAAATCTGGGATCAGTGTATATTGTTCCTGAAATTTATTTTAAAGTACTTTCATGCAATATGAGATAGATGTATTATTAAAATATTGTATTACATTATTCAAATGGCCACAAAAATTTTATTATAATTGCATTAATCTCAACCTTTCAAAAATGTACAAATAAATAAGAAATTTAAAAAATAGAAAAGGACAGATGCTCTGCACATGTAGCAGGCTATATAAGAAAGCTACAGGTCTCTTATTGAACATGGTTTTTATTCATTATAATTACAAAACAAACTTAAATACAAATATATAATTTTTCATTAATTAACAGCTTAGAATATTTTAACATCTGCAAATCTGTTTTTTATTTCTTCCAAATATTTTTCGCGTTTTGACAAATAGTTTCGGCGATAGTTAAGCCTGATAAGAGCATAGCAACAGTTGGAAAATTAGGCAGATCTTTTACTTCGAGTTCATTTATATATAATTGCAGTTTGGTTTCAAATGCAAATATTTTGTGTCATTTGCCCAATTATCTTGTTTGGTCCTTTTAATTCCAAGCTGAGTGTGTTGAATTTTTGTGTAATATCGGTCAAAAAAGCTGTAAGTATCCACCATTCATCATCATCAAGTTCAGGATAAATTTTGCCACTTTGTTGTAAGAATAAAATAATTTCAGATTTCAAATACACAAACCGTTCCAGCTCTTTTCCTTTGCTTAGCCATCTGACAGCAATATGTAGGAGAACATCACAATAACAAGCCTGCAATTCCTGCAGAAGTTCTGTAAATTTTCGGTGATTAAGTTCACAGGTATAAATTAAATTTGTAACGCTTACAATCATTTGCTTAACATTCTTCAATTTGGTATCTGAAATTTGACATGCCAAACTTTCTTGATGCAGTAGGCAGTGAATGGAGAGTAAATTTGGCGAACTCAATTCCTTCTTAATCAGTGCTATCAAACCATTGTTGACACCCATCATTGATAGACAACCATCTGTACATACTGAATTAATTTGCTCATAAAAAAGTCATTTTTTTACAAATTCTTTAATAGCATCCACAAAATCACATCCTTTTGTGTGACCTTTCATGGTTATAATTGCTAAAATATCTTGCTCTATTACCCCCTCATATGTACAGTAACGTACAAATAATGAAAACTGAGCCATCGAAGCTAAATCTGTATCGGAATCACAAGCAAGACTGAAGTATTTGCATAGTTTGACTTTATTAATTACTGCCTCAAACATATATTTTGAAATATATTCTATACGACATCAACAGGTAGATACTGAAAGTGTGAGTTTATTTATTTCAGCTGATATTTGTTTACTGCTGGAGGAATTTTGAAACGAAGTTTCAGAAACAGTCATCTTACATTGCTTCACTAATTCATCATCAGTGAAAGCTTTCATATTTTTTGCCAGAATATTACATACTTGCTGTGATGCTCTTGTGACAGCCTCACTTTGCCCAACTGCTGCTAACATAACGTTTTGTTGACAACGATTGGTAGATTTTTAGATGAGCAATTTTTTCCTTTCTTCCATCTGAATTCAAAGGAAAAGCTACTGTAAATGAATTGTGCTTACTTGTGTAGTGATGAAATAAATTGTATCTCATCAGTCCCACAATTGTATCCCGGAATATTCAGCAAGTAGCAGTACCTTCTTTGTGTCCACTTATAAAGCAAAACTCTTCTTCTCATATTTCTTGGAAACTTCTTTTCTCTTCATATATTTTCCCCTTAGTCACTGTTCTTGAGGGTACATCAGACATTATTTATTCCACCAATAATTATATCACCAAATATGAGCACAAATACACCCAATACGTGACGAACGCTCAGGGGCACTGAAACTTAGTTCACGACTGACATACTGACACGACAAAGCTAACAATGAGATGGCTGCGGGAGAAACCCGCCGCCGACAAACGAGCGGCCGTGGGCACACGGCGCGTTTGATGCTTGGCTCACATGTTGACTAGCTGGCCCATCACGCCTTTATCGCTGCGGAACACTGGCGAGTGGCGCGTTAAATGAAAGTGGTGGATGATTTTCAGTTACCTAATTACTTCACCGACTTTAATCAAAATTCTAAGCAGTTTCTGTTAACAAAACACCACTACGCCACACAAGTAGATAGCTAATGCTACCCGTGTGCAGCCGAGGAGGGTCGTGGGCCTCACGAAAACATGATCTGGGCGGCATGTGGCCTGCGGGCCACAGTTTAACGACCACTGATCTCTAACAAAAATAATACGTCAACAAACCAATCTCCCTCATGGCGAGGCTAGATTTCTCAAACTAGATACCATGTCTAATGGAACGCCAGCTGTTATCATGCTGACACTGTCACATAAATGGGTCCCTGGTTGGAGATGCCGTAATACTGGCCATCTACATACGGTATTCTCACCCAAATGCTGCATCTGACAACCTCCTCAATAAGACCAAATAGCGCAAGAAAATAATAACCGACATTATTTCCCCCCAATCTCAGCCCGTGGTGAAGCACTATTATATTTCAGAGTCATATCCACACCTAACAACAGAAAACACACAGTGAATTAAATTTCTTACTGCACAACAAACACCAAAACAATAAAAACCTTTAAAAAAGCCAAACCCATGAACCAAACTAAAGCCTTAATAACTCACTGAAAACACTTCCAATGCACGATACTTGACCAACAGGTAACACTCATTAACATTAAACTGTAAACACGAAACTTCAAATGAACCCAGTACAACATGTCACACTCCACACATACACATACACCACAAGAGGGCACCATCAAACACAACAACACGACATTTACAAAAACAATCAACTAAAAAAATCCGCACCGTAATGACGTCACACACAACAACACTGTTATGTCATGGATTGAAACAGACGGGTAGGATCAGATATTTCTGTTGAACCGAGCAAGTTGCCAATCTGTGCATCATGTTGAAATCTTGTCACTGACTGAATATCACTGACTAAATATTTAAGCAGCTTCTCTCAGATAATACTTCAATATAGATAATAGCATTATCTTCAAAAAGCCTGATTTTGCTGTTAATATTGCCTGCAAGGTCATTAATATTCAACATGAACTGCAAGGGTCCCAGCACACTTTCCTGAAGTTGCTTCTACATCTGATGATGACTCTCCATCCAATATAACATCCTGCGTCCTCCCTGACAAAAAGTCCTCAATCTAGTCACAAATTGCACTTGATACCTCATATCATCGTACTTTTGACAAAAACCGTAGGTGTGATACTGAATCAAATGCTTTTAGGTAATCAAGAAACACTGCAACTATGTCGTTGCCTTGATCCAAAGCTTTCAGTATCTCATGTGAGAAAAGTGGGAATTGGGTTCACATGATCGATGTTTTCGAAAACCATGTTGGTTGGCACTGAGGTCTTTCTGTTCAAGATACCTCATTATGCTTCAGCTCGGCATATGCTCTAAGATTCTACAACAAATTCATGTTAAGGATATTGGACGATAATTTTGTAGTTCACTTCTATTGCCCTTCTTGTAGATGGGTGTGATCTGAGCATGGTTTTTTGTTCGAGTGATCTACGATAAATTATAGTGAGAAAAGGGGCTAACTCCGCATCGGGAAGTAAGCAGTTCTCAGTCTACAGTATCTTCAAGCGGGCAGTTTTGCGATCTGGGACGATTACCACCCAAGTGAGGACGCTATTTCTGCAGACGACGACTATGTAAATATAAACTGATGAATACGCGAGAGTATACTGCATGCTCTTCAGTTGTTGTCAGCTTAACTAGACAGAAACTCTTTTCTGGGAATAATTAACCGGGGATTAAAATGGGGTCGACGCACACTCTTATCTCCAAGTTAACCCGTTGTTAGCCTACTCCTGTAGCTGGATTTATCGCGAGATTGTACAACTGGCCGTAAGAGGATTATCTTTGTGTGCATAGAGTAGAGCCACATACAACTCTGTCACAAATATTTGGATGTTTATATCCTAGTGCGTGCAAAGATCGTAAAGAGACGGATAAATCACATGGTAGAAAATGGCCCTTCTGGTTGATACATTTCTACTGCTAACTTCATGTCTGTAGTAAGACTATTTGTATCACGGATGGTAACTCATATTCACAGTATGGCACTGGGCTAAGCGAACTGACGTGACAGACAGTGTGAATACATCCTTATGTGATGGTGGCGTCGCGTGGCGTGACGTAATGATCTAGTGCAAAATTTAAAGATGTTGTAGCAGGTTCTTCACCAGCGGAAGCTATGGAACTGAGCGAGAAATGATGCAAAACACTTCTTGGTATCATTAAAGAAGAAACTGCAGAAACTACAAAATACGAAAATCCTCATCTTTTCAATACCATTTCGGCATGATTTTCCACCCTGGTCTTGTGTGAACGTTGAAGTGAGAAGAGTAAATGAAGAAATGAAGAAAATTTGTAAATACTTTAAAAATGTCTGTTTTTTAAAGATAACTAACTTGTGAGTAATGAAATCATAAAAGTAGCCAATGATTTAGGCATAGCAAAAATCGATAGCTCTGAGTCAATAGATTTAGGGAAAACTCTTTTTTAGAAGTAGCAAAGAAGGGCCGAGACTAACAGGTTTGCCCAGATTCACACTGGATGACCAGATTAAAGATAAGAATAATATAATAACTGTCGGTAACACTACAGAGAAATATAGCAGTAATGATTGCCCCCATAAAAAAAATTACTCACCAATTTTTTGACTTTCAAGATAGGTCATCTCAGTATTGGAAGTATAAGTGGAAGTCACGTAATTTTAAATGAATTTGTAAATGAAAACTTATTTGATGCATTATGATTAAGTGAGCACTGGTGTAAAGGAAATGAAATATCTTTTCATGTACTAGGTGATTTCCACTTAGCAAACAGCTTTAGCATAGTGCAGCATATTCATGGGTGTGTATCAATTTACATTAAGAAAGGATTAATAAATTGTAGTAATGAACTAGATCTAGAATTTCTGTGCAGTGAGATACATTTTGAACTCACAAGTGTACTTCTGGATCATTTAAAAATTGCTATTGTATCTCTTTATAGAACACCAGATGGAAGTCCATTAATATTTTTGGAAAAACTTTAGACTTTACTAAATTTCTTTCTTAGTCCTCAGTGGAAGAAATATAGTATGGTGAATGGTGGTGACATCAATGCCACATTTGATGTAAACAAAGATATGCACACCATAAATGAATTTAAAACCTGTTACTACAGTTCAGTTTCATTTTTACGAACTGCAAACCCACAAGACAGTCTGCTGTGTCACGACAACATATTTACAAATGTCAATAGAGAGTTACTGTCTCCACATGTAGCTGTCTTTGATTTCTCGGACCATGGCTCAGTTTGGGTAAAAATAGGTACAGATAGGCCTAATGTGGACTATAAGGAGTTTAAAGAGCCTAATCACGAGACCAATAACGCAAGAAAAATTGTCTACTTTCATGGTCTCACTCAGTAATTATGACTAGTCACATGTTGTTGTTGTTATGGTCTTCAGTCCTGAGACTAGTTTGATGCAGCTCTCCTTGCTACTCTATCCTGTGCAAGC
Organism: Schistocerca americana; assembly: GCF_021461395.2. Classification (NCBI taxonomy): domain Eukaryota; kingdom Metazoa; phylum Arthropoda; class Insecta; order Orthoptera; family Acrididae; genus Schistocerca; species Schistocerca americana. The sequence continues at coordinate 979,995,197 of NC_060121.1, forward strand.
TTCTTCATCTCCCAGTACCTATTGCAACTTACATCCTTCTGAATCTGTATTCTCAGTATTGGAAGTATAAGTGGAAGTCACGTAATTTTAAATGAATTTGTAAATGAAAACTTATTTGATGCATTATGATTAAGTGAGCACTGGTGTAAAGGAAATGAAATATCTTTTCATGTACTAGGTGATTTCCACTTAGCAAACAGCTTTAGCATAGTGCAGCATATTCATGGGTGTGTATCAATTTACATTAAGAAAGGATTAATAAATTGTAGTAATGAACTAGATCTAGAATTTCTGTGCAGTGAGATACATTTTGAACTCACAAGTGTACTTCTGGATCATTTAAAAATTGCTATTGTATCTCTTTATAGAACACCAGATGGAAGTCCATTAATATTTTTGGAAAAACTTTAGACTTTACTAAATTTCTTTCTTAGTCCTCAGTGGAAGAAATATAGTATGGTGAATGGTGGTGACATCAATGCCACATTTGATGTAAACAAAGATATGCACACCATAAATGAATTTAAAACCTGTTACTACAGTTCAGTTTCATTTTTACGAACTGCAAACCCACAAGACAGTCTGCTGTGTCACGACAACATATTTACAAATGTCAATAGAGAGTTACTGTCTCCACATGTAGCTGTCTTTGATTTCTCGGACCATGGCTCAGTTTGGGTAAAAATAGGTACAGATAGGCCTAATGTGGACTATAAGGAGTTTAAAGAGCCTAATCACGAGACCAATAACGCAAGAAAAATTGTCTACTTTCATGGTCTCACTCAGTAATTATGACTAGTCACATGTTGTTGTTGTTATGGTCTTCAGTCCTGAGACTAGTTTGATGCAGCTCTCCTTGCTACTCTATCCTGTGCAAGCTTCTTCATCTCCCAGTACCTATTGCAACTTACATCCTTCTGAATCTGCTTAGTGTATTCATCTCTTTGTCTCTCTCTACGATTTTTTCCCTCCACGCTGCCATCCAACACTAATTTGGTGTCCTACCAACCGATCCCTTCTTCTAGTCAAGTTGTGACACAAAACCCTCTTCTACCCTTCTTTCTATACCTCCTCATTAGTTATGTGACCTACCCATCTACCCCCCCCCTCGACATGAATCATGGACCTTGCCATTGGTGGGGAGGCTTGCATGCCTCAGCTATACAGATAGCTGTACCGTAGGTGCAACCGCAATGGAGGGGTATCTGTTGAGAGGCCAGACAAACTTGTGGTTCCTGAAGAGGGGCAGCAGCCTTTTTAATAGTTGCAGGGGCAACAGTCTGGATGATTGACTGATATGGCCTTATAACACTAATCAAAACTGCCTTGCTGTGCTGGTAATGCGAATGGCTGAAAGCAAGGGGAAACTACAGCCGTAATTTTTCCTGAGGGCATGCAGCTTTACTGGTCACTTATGTTCAACGATAATGGTCAGGGCTCTGCCAATACATTCTTCGATTGATTTTTTATTCTTTTTTAAACGCGTTCAAGACCAACTGCCCTCAATACAAATGTAAAGTTAACCCTAAAAGTAACAGTAATAGATACAGGGATAAGAATCCATGGTATACTGCTCAACTAGCCAATACTAAAAGCAAGTTGTTGTTGTATAGAGATTCTTACAGACTTCAGAAAACTGACGGCTAAACAAAGGTACTCATGAGCACAAACGGAATATAAGTGTGCTTTAAATGGGGCCAAAAAACAACATAACCTAGTCAGTATTGAGTCATAAAAAATGCAAAAAAGCATGGACTATAATAAATTCAGTGGCCAAAAGCAATCAGAAGGCCAAGGTAGAAATTTCAGCAGATGACTTTAATAACTACTGTATAAAATCTGTTAACCAAATTAGGGAAAGCATTGGGAGGCCGCAAGAAACTGTAGCTGATCTCATTAAATATCATAATGTAGACTACACCCTGAAAGATAAATTCCTTTTAACAGAGGTCACACCAGATGTTGTTTTAACTGTTGTAAATAATTTTAGGCCCTCTGATAGTGAAGATATTTATGGTATTTCTTGTAATATGTTAAAAAAGATAACTGGGCAAATAGTATATCCTTTTAACACATGTATAAACAGATATCTAATTGAAGGAGTATTCCCAGATGTATTAAAATTATCCAGGGTAGAGACCATTTACAAGAAAGGATACAAACATTGCCCATCTAGCTATCGCGAAATATCTGTCATCTATTTTATCTAAAGTTTTGGAATCCATCATCAGCTTCCAGTTGTGTGATTATCTGACATGTAATAACATTATTAGTGTGGTACAATTTGGCTTTAGGAAGGCCAAATCCACAGTCCATGCCATTGACTCGCTGATTAAAAATGTGCTTAATGCTTATGAAGGAAAAAATTTTGCTCGGGCTACCTTTTGTGATCTTAGCAAAGCCTTCGATTGTGTGGAGCACATTTCACTCCTCAGCAAACTAGTTTATTACAGAATCACAAACAGTGAAGTTGACAACATTTTCGAATCTTTCTTCAGCAACCATAAACAAATTTTTGTATTGGTAAACAGAGATCACAGCCAGCTGAAGTTAAGCGTGGTGTGCCACAAGGCTCAGTATTAGGACCTCTGCTATCTATCCTAATGACAAACGATCTACCATCTTAGATAAATACTCAGTCCATTCTCTATGTAAATGATTCCACTTTTTTCAATATCGGCTCAGACATGGATATGCTTCAAACTGTGGTAAATGACACAATATCACAAGCATCAGTCTGGTTTCGAGCCAATGGGTTCCTGCTTAATGAGAGTAAAACTCAAAAGATTGTATTTAGTTTGAGAGATCTGCCAGTAGAAGACTTCTTGGATAGTGTTAAGTTCTTAGGTATTGTTATAGATAGTAAATTGACTTGGGAGTCACATATTAAATACATAAGTGCAAGGCTGTCTAAAGTAGTGTATTTGTTAAGGAATTTAAAAAAACCATGTACCTGCGGCCTATGTAAGATCGGCCTACTTTACTTTTTTTCTGAGCATTATATCTCATGGGCTTTTAATTTGGGACAATAGCTCACACATTCAGGACATTTTGGTACTTAAGAAGAAAGGAATTCGAATCATCACAAACAGTGATAAACTGGCCCACTGCAAACCACTGTTTATCAACTCAAAAATATTAACTGTTATAAACATGTATATTTACACTGCCCTACTGCATATAAAGAGCAACTTATAAGAACACCAGCTTAGAAGAGAGGTACACTCTTATGGAACCAGAAATAGTAGCCGTCTTGACATACCTTACTACAGGGACCGATGACCTCGTAGTTTGGTCCCTTCTCCCGCCTTTAAATCAACCAGATTTACTACAGATTTACTACAGATTATCCAAGTCAATGAATAGCTACGAAGTGGTAGGTATGAATGTTTAACAAACTGCCACTAGAATGGGTAGAAGCTCCATTTGATTTATTGAAAGACAAATCATTAAGTTGGTTAGCTGCAAATCCTTTCTACTCACTTCAGGAATTTTATGACTGTAAAATATCATAGTGGTACCGGTTTGGAGAGTGCAGCATAATTTCTTTAACTGAGTAATTTATGATGCAATGTTTTCATATTATTTCATTTTAAATATAGTATTTTATGGAAAATCAATAGAGACATAGTGATCTTCAACCCATGTCTATATGCTGTATAACTTGTATAGCTTGAATATATGTAACTTGACTTTGTCAATTGCTGTAATAGCTGAACTACAATAAGATTTCATTCAATTCAATTCAATTCAATTCATATGTTCAATTCAATTCAATTCAATTCAGTATGATTTGGTCCATCCATAATCGATTATGAGAATAATAACGATTAATCGATTAATTGCAATGTATCGCCCATCCCATTTTCTGTGTTCAAAACAAAACATGAAGCGGGTTTTGCAACTAGTGTGGTATTGACAACATTTATATTGTGGGGTGTATATACTTATGCAACGAAATCGTTTCCTAATTTGTGACTTCCCAAATGAAGATTCTATTTACATCAATGAGTGACGATTTATCTGAAGACTTTGTTTCATTTGCGAGGACGTCTCAGTTGCAATCGAGTCCAATTCGTAAGGATGTAACAAGAACTAAGCTTTCTTTTTCACAGCAGAAAGTTCGCAGGCGACTGAAAGCTTCGAAAAGTACTCTTGACACTGCAGATGCGAAGTTTTCCGATTGTGCTAAGGAAGTAGACAAAAACTTTCAGAAGGGATGTAAAAAGAACCGTGCACGAAAGAGAGAGACACCGGATGACGAGCAGCAGTTTTGTCCACTGTGCCAGATGCCTTTGACGTCACTAAATATTTTGCCAGAAGTTCATGTTAGTACATGCTCAGTGGTTTGGGATGATCTCAGAGGTAAGTTATACAATTGCCCTCTAAATGTAAGAAGATCGAGAAACTTATTTATTATAAGAGTGGCAATCAGTGTTTTCACTGTTCAAGATAATTACCTTACAAATCTTGCAGAATCCTTGGGATTAAAAATGTAAAGAAGAATATATCAATCATTTAACATTAACACAGATACAGTCTCAAAATAAAATTGAAAATTGTTGTTCCAGAAGGATTTTTTTCTGCCCCAAATTGTCGCTAATCATACACGTTTCACAGAAACAGATGTTTTGAATTATCATTTACAATAATAATTCTTGTATAGTTAGGTCATATATTTCAGATCTCTGAAATGCTATGGCAGATAACTGAAAAGCTTATGACACATCAAGTTACCATCTATTAGGAATATGTTTGTGGTTGCCATGGCCTTGTGGAAGGAACTATCCCACCATTTGTCTGAACTGATTTAGGAAAACTAAATCAAGATGGCCATAATTGATATAGCGTTAATCCTCCATCGTCCCGAATCTGAGAGCAATGTCTTGATAAATGCAGTCACCGGCTTTGACTATGGACATAATGTTAATGGGTCTGCGACATCACAATTTGGTGTGTCAATTGCAGTTTTGTTGTTACTTGCCAAAGCCAATGAACGTGGCGGGGAAAAAAAAGAAAGAAAAAAAAACTGGTTGTGATGGCAGATTGAATCATGGTTTAGTGTGAGGTGTAGGTTAGGTTGGAAGGTGGAGCTTGATTGTGAGTTGGCCAAGCCAACAAGTGTGAAACTGAAAAGACCTGGTTGTGGTGACAAACTGAGCTCTAACTTAACCCATTTGAAAAAATCGCCTCTGACATAATGTGATAGTTGCCATGTTGTCTACACCGTTTATCACAAGTTTCCTTTGTCACTTTTTGTATTAGATGGTACCCAGTGTGAGGACTGGAACAAGGTTCTGTAACAACAGAACAAGTGTTTATACATTGTTCATGTAGTACACATATGACACATGTTAGACATGGAACTAGTTATTTCATTAATGTATCCAACCACACTCCAAAGAGAAAATATTTTTTGTAAACCTTTCTTCTTTTCTATTACATCATTGTAATCATTCAGTAGGCTGTTGTGTGTGTACTGACAGTTTTAAAACCTCAAAAACACTTCTGATTGTTCTGATGTATGGTATATGTAAACAGTATACTTGAAAATACATGCCAGAGTTTTTTTGTACTAGATAACAAAACACCTCTGCATTTCCCATGTGATTTATTCACTTATCAAGCAAAATTTATTAAACGTGGAATGAACTTTGCCCACAGTGGATTATGTCCAAAAGTAGTAATGACTGAAGTGTGGGTGTAATGCAAGTAATGAAGAGAGTAGAAACAGTTACAAAACCATGTAATGAAGATGCCAAGTAGCTGATAAAGCACAGAAAAAAGGGAAATACGGAAGCGTCCGATCCCGCCCGTCTGCTTTGACCCATGACGTCACAAATATAGCTGAAACGACCATAAACCACAATTCCGATATGGCACATATAAAGTCGGTACGTACACATTATGAGGACGAAAATACATCAAGAAACAAACACACACACTTTCCACAAAAAGCCTAATGACACTAACGGGACAAGCGCGGGAAATGGGGTGTTTTTCGGTGTGGGCAAACTTAATATAAACAAATTTAGACACCAACCCCCATACAAAACGACGAAAAAAACCGACATCGCAAAACTCCCCAAATACCACTAAACACAATATCATCTGGAATCGGACACTTCCCTTGACCTATATAGCTCAACAACAGCTCCCGATCCCATAAATTAGGGTCAAACACTTCCCTTGGTCTGTATAGCTCAAAAACATCTCCCGATACCGATATCAACATACACAGCCACACATTGGGATCGAACACTTCCCTTGACCTGCGCACTGTTAATTTTATCCGTCATATCCATTCCTGAACAAAAACAACAACCGATTAATTTGACTAAAATTACCACACGATGTACAGCGAACAACATTAAATTAACCTTCACACAAAATCGTTAACTCACTGAAACGAATTCCACTACGAAACAGACCCGACACTCAAACGAAGCCCATTATACCACACAAACGAAAACCCTGAACATACCACCAGAGAGCACAACATCTACAAACACGCCATATTCACAAACCAAACTCCGCGCCGTCATGACGTCACACACGACAACACCCTTACGTCACGGGTCAAAGCCGACGCTTGGGATCGGACGCTTCTGTCGACCCGAAAAAAGAATCTTAACATCATAGCTCAGTGTTCAAAATATGTGTTGTTCTTAATAGTAAGAAGCTCTACATCTCCATATCCTCTACCTCCAATATACGCCTCTCCTCCCTCCCACAACACAGTGTCCTAGGAGGAATGGTCAATATTCATGGAGATAACAGGAACGATCATTCAAAGCAATAAATTTGAGGAAAAATGCATACCTGAAGAGAGATCTGTGATACTTTGAAACAAATCTCTTCTGCTGTTAGCTCTTTGCTTTCTGTATTTTGAGAGGTGATAGTATGGACCAAAACAAGGGAAAACTGCCCAGTAACTATTGGCTCTAAAGTGAATATCTTAAGAGGTATGAGCACTTGTTTATCTTCACTCATGTGAAACATATCTTAAAATATGCATTTTAGAGCCCATGTTTACTAGATTTTTCAGAATAAAATTCAATCATCAGTTGCAAATATGTTTTTATTATGCTTTACCAGTTTTGATTTCGGAATAAAATTAAGTCGTAAGGTGCAAATATATTTTAAATACGCTTTACGGTTACCAGTAAAATGTAATAAAAATACATTTGCAACTGACTGAATAGAATGAGTGGTATTCTTGGCTGAGTTGAATGTGGAAGAGTGGAGGAGGCGGGGGGGGGGGGGGCGGGGGGAGGTAAGAGCAGCAGCAAAGGTGCTAAGGTGAAAGAGAGACAGCAGGCGAAGAGAGATGGAAAACGGTGTAAGAGAATGCTCAGTCTCATCACAGCAGGAGTAGTGTTAAATTGTTCATGGAGATAAATTGGAAGAGTTGTTGAGGACCAGGGTAGAAAGATATTTTTGAGATATGTGTGTGGGTCAGGCTCCTTATACTTCAAATTTACTAAAATGGAGAAGGTTGGGGGCCAGAGGGAAGTAAACAGTGTGTGTGATATGAACGATAGGATAAAACTCCTTGTAGTCCCTCTTCTTATTCCCCTCTCCCCCCAAACCTCACCACACACACACACACACACACACACACACACACACACACACACACACGCGCGCGCGCGCGCACGTTTCTTACCTCTCTCCATTCACACTTTGGGTTCATTGTTTAGGAGCATTGGCTCCCTTACACGTTTTGCTCTTTTCTTGATGGTCTCCTGAATTATACCACCTCTGTACTTCCATGAACAATTTTCATTTTCCTGCATCACAGTGGTCTCTTTTTTTCTAGTGATGATTTGCTACATCGTCCTATGGACGTATTCTATGTGTACATTTCCACCATTACAGAAGAAATTGAAGGCACGGCATTTTTAAGACTCTTTAGTTTTGTCTAAATCCTCGGGTGGTGTCCTTTTTGCTTGGACCCAAGCTTTCTGAATGTACTACCTAATAATAAAATAAATTTCAGAGTTTTGGATTTATTTAGTTTATATTGAACAGGTGAATGATTGCCAATTGTTCGTTTGCGTAATGTGAATATCCATTTCATACTTGTTTGTTGTTCCAAAATACTTAATGGCAGAAATGGATATCGATATTGTGAAATTTCAGTCACTATATTAACTTTAAACTTTTTTGTTTGCTTGTTTTCAGTTAGTCAAGTCTTAATGTATCAACCTGTTGATACCGTCCCTTTGTTTTACTCTTTTTCAGAATGTCCCCAAGGAAAGGAGTGTAATGAAACAAGCATTTTTCACTTTAAAGACTTCTCCCACAAATTATTGGCAGAAATTCGAGCAACAGTCATTGACTACAATCGTCACCCATCGAAAGATGATTTGTGCGATGTGGGCAGAAGTCAGTTGTTGGACAATAAGAGGATAATATCAGAGACCAGTACTGAGAGTTCTTTAGATTTATTTTCGGATGAGGGAGATGAAGGAGGCTGTATTAAGAAAACAACTTATCAAGCTGCCTGTGTAAATGCTGCTTCAGATGGGAGGAAAGAAGTATCAGTTTCTTCTTCATCACAGTCAACATATTTTGAAGCTGATGTTGATGATAACGGCAATGTGGATACTAGTGAATCAGTAGCAGATTTTAACAAAACAAATCATACAAAAAGTATCTTATCCAAGCATTCTGAAGGAAATAGCTCTACTAAAGTGCCCTCAGAACGATTTATACACCATAATGACCTAACAACTAGCAGAACAGATGTTTTTTCGGGTTCTGATGAATCGTCCAAATCTGTTTCAATTCTCAAAGTTTCTTCGCCTGTTGAACAACTTTCCAAAAACCCATTCAAAGTTAAAAAGCCTAGTAACATCTTGAGAAACTTGAGTGGTGGTAAGAACAATCAGTTTTCAGGTAATCTGGAAGATAATCAGTCAGTGGAAGCTGCATTGGTGGATACCGAAAAAGAAATTTCAGTTTGCGACAGTTCCAATAGTCTGAAATCAAATACAGTGGGCCTGAGCTGTGATGAAGACAGTGATAGTTCTGCAAGAACTGATAAAACAGAAATTTTTGTTCAGAAAAGTCTTCAGTTTAAAGGTAGCATTAAATTTAAAGGCAAATGTGACAGTGCGGATACCACCAATCTTAAAAGCCCAGTTAAGTCTAAGACTATTCCATGCAATTGTGTTCATGGAATCGCTTCTGAAGTACCTTCTGTAGAAATGGAGATTAATTCACCAAAGAAGTCCCTAGTAAGTCCTGTCAAAGTTCATCTTACTTACAACAAAACTGGGTGGCAAGGTCTTGGCATTGATACTGTCCCTGGAGCTTTACTTGATGAGGTAAGACAACATTTCTGACAAACAAATTTCAGTTTTGTTATTTTTAGACTGATCGGAAACTAAAATAGTGTGTGTGGGCATGAAACTGATGCGCATTGCCATAAAACTGTGTGTGTGGTAACTTAATTATGTGTTAGTTTGTTGTATTACTGTGGTTTTATGCTTTTTGTGACTATTCTTGGCTCATTATGAAACACTGATATCTCTAGTTAATTGCACTGTGTACATGTACAATACTACACCATTCACCCACATGGAATTTATTCAAAAGTCAGGTTTCAGTTTTGCTGCAATCCAGCTCATTTGTGATATAAAATATATTATTGGGAAGTAATTAAAATGTGACAAGTGACAGTATGTAGTATAAGGAAACAAAAGAAATTATAAAGAATAATATACTTAGACGAGTAGAAGACTTGAGCATACTCGAGTGATAAACAGTATTTGCTAAAATAAAATACCACTGTCTTAATGAAATTCACTAGATTGTTGTGCATCATGCTGGCACCTACAGTCCTGTAAAGTCAACAGCAATTCCCTCATTAGCTGATTACAGTAAATGTCAGCAGTGATAGTTACATCTCGGGGAGGCAATTCGTAGTACACCACACGATCGCTGTTCCACCAGATGCATGACATCATCTTTTGTGGATGTGTGTCCACCTGGTTAGCAGGGTGGTAATGTGCTTGCCTCCCATGCAAGCGGCCAGGTTGGAGATTTTGTCTGCTCGTGGACTGGGTGTTGTGTCGTTCTCATCATCATTTCATCCTTATGACCAGCGCACAAGTCGCCCAATGTGGTGTCAAATGAAATAAGACTTGCACTTGCTGGCCGAACTTCCCTGAGTAGGGCTTCCCAGCCAACGATGCCATAAGCTCATTCTCATTTCCATTGTGGATGAGTGCGGGAAGTTGCTGATTTGTTGGGGCTCAACCGTTCCTTTCTTTTCCTCATGTTAGCATAAAGACACCATTTCTTGTCACCAGTAATGATACAGGATAGGAATGGCCAGTGTTGCCCATGAGCCAATTGATGACGAGCAAGCAGAGATTTACATATGGCCAGCTGCTGATTTTTGTGATTTTGGCTTAAGAGTGATTGCATGAAAATTTGCACAATATTGGAATGATTGCAATTCATTACATTTGCCAGTTCTCGGGTACGGTAATGCGGATCATTGTGGATCAGTGCGTTTAAATGATCGTCATCAAACCGCGAAGGTCTTTGTGAATGTGGAGAGTAACTGATGTCAGAACGACCCACCTTAAAATGAGAAAACCACTTTCTTGCCATGCTCTGTCCACTGGCATTATCCCAATACAAGGCAAAAACATTTCTGGCTGCTTCCACTGCTGTCACCCCACTGTTGAACTCAAACAGAAGAATATGTCGAAAATATTCTGGTTTCTGCACTTGGCTCTTCATTTTGTAGCATCTGTCGCTCTACTCTCATCCCAGATGACAAAATGACAATATATAAACTCAAACATCAACAGTGAACTACAAATAAAAGTGACAGTTGATAAATAAGCTCATAGCAACTGGAATACCAACATGCAAAGCAAAAACACTATGAACTTGCGCACCAACCTAATAATATTGGCAAGCCATGGGTGGAATAAAGGTAAATCATTCATTATATAGTTGAACTATCAACATGAACACGAGTATGACTGAAATCAAAGATTGCCGTTAAACTTTGAGTAATGTTTCTTATGTGCTTGTTGACCATTGGCTGAACTGAAGAGTGTGGTACCACCTGATGGCCTTGATGCTTGATGTCATCAAGATGGTGGACACCACGAAACTTACACAATATGGTGAAGACCACTCATTACAGACAAGGATAATATGAAAAATATTTATTTGCAGAAGTAACATCAAATTGACAGGACAACTGCTGGAATTAGAGAGTTTGTGGGATTGAAGGGACCAGACTGCTATGCCCATCGGTCAGAGAGTTTGGAGTGGAAACAAACTAAGTATACAGCTTACCTAATAATGAAGACATGTTGTTGTTGTTGTGGTCTTCAGTCCTGAGACTGGTTTGATGCAGCTCTCCATGCTACTCTATCCTGTGCAAGCTTCTTCATCTCCCAGTACCTACTGCAACCTACATCCTTCTGAATCTGCTTAGTGTATTCATCTCTTGGTCTCCCTCTACGATTTTTACCCTCCATGCTGCCCTCCAACACTAAATTGGTGATCCCTTGATGCCTCAGAACATGTCCTACTAACCGATCCCTTCTTCTGGTCAAGTTGTGCCACAAACTTCTCTTCTCCCCAATCCTATTCAATACTTCCTCATTAGTTATGTGATCTACCCATCTAATCTTCAGCATTCTTCTGTAGCACCACATTTCGAAAGCTTCTATTCTCTTCTTGTCCAAACTATTTATCGTCCATGTTTCACTTCCATACATGGCTACACTCCATACGAATACTTTCAGAAATGACTTCCTGACACTTAAATCAATACTGGATGTTAACAAATTTCTCTTCTTCAGAAACGCTTTCCTTGCCATTGCCAGTCTACATTTTATATCCTCTCTACTTCGACCATCATCAGTTATTTTGCTCCCCAAATAGCAAAACTCGTTTACTGCTTTAAGTGCCTCATTTCCTAATCTAATTCCCTCAGCATCACCCGACTTAATTAGACTACATTCCATTATCCTTGTTTTGCTTTTGTTGATGTTCATCTTATATCCTCCTTTCAAGACACTGTCCATTCCATTCAACTGCTCTTCCAAGTCCTTTGCTGTCTCTGACAGAATTACAATGTCATCGGCGAACCTCAAAGTTTTTATTTCTTCTCCATGAATTTTAATACCTACTCCGAATTTTTCTTTTGTTTCTTTTACTGCTTGCTCAATATACAGATTGAACAACATCGGGGAGAGGCTACAACGCTGTCTTACTCCCTTCCCAACCACTGCTTCCCTTTCATGTCCCTCGACTCTTATAACTGCCATCTGGTTTCTGTATAAATTGTAAATAGCCTTTCGCTCCCTGTATTTTACCCCTGCCACCTTTAGAATTTGAAAGAGAGTATTCCAGTCAACATTGTCAAAAGCCTTCTCTAAGTCCACAAATGCCAGAAACATAGGCTTGCCTTTCCTCAATCTTTCTTCTAAGATAAGTCGTAAGGTCAGTATTGCCTCATGTGTTCCAGTGTTTCTACGGAATCCAAACTGATCTTCCCCGAGGTTGGCTTCTACTAGTTTTTCCATTCGTCTGTAAAGAATTCGTGTTATTATTTTGCAGCTGTGACTTATTAAGCTGATAGTTCGGTAAATGAAGACATACCAGAACAGATATTAATGCAAAAAACAAGGAGACAAAATCCTCAACAATCAAAAAGATCATAACTCAAAAACCGGAACAAAAACTGGTATTGGAAGTTTCCATTGATGTAGTCGTGCAAGGCATCTCTGCCACTCTTCTTCATTGCTGCTGGCTCTGCTGTCCCCCTATCCACAGGTCCCTCTCATCATCATCTGGTACTGTGGTGGACTGAGGACGTTACAGTCGCTGACCAGGACCACTGATGGGTGCTTCAGCAATTTAAGTGACACCTGTCACAGATCACCCTCCTCACTATTAAGTGTCTCCTTGGTAAGGCTCATTACCTTATTTAGCGGAGTAAAAAGGAATGCTGTAAGTGCTATGTTTCCTCCCTGGTAATGTATGCCTCTTCATCGCAAGTTTGGTCAAAGCTCCCTGGCCTTCTGGGCCACCAGCAACAGTCAACTGTCCAGGGTCTGAACCTCCAAGGTGCTCTGTGCATTGATCCATCGTTTCTTGCAGAACATCTCGTGACACACTTTGTGATGGCATCGTCGTCCTCTTCCTAATCTGCTACCTTTCTCCGGCAGAAACGCAGAGTTGAACAGACCTCCCCTCTGTTTCATCCAGCACCGTTTTGAGCCCTATAGCATTATTTCGCTGAATGGGAATTGGTGCGGGCTCGTAGCTCTTCATGAGACACAGCCCCAGGGCTGGATTCCATCCATGACCAGATGACCCAAAACTTGGCCATTCCCCAGAGGCAACAGTGCTCAGGGTCTTCAACTACATTTGGCTCACGGGTGCTTTTCCGTCATAATGGCGAGACAGTATAGTTATTCCTGTCGTCAAGCTCGGGAAAAACCCAACGTCTCTCGACAGCTACTGCCCCATTAGCCTCACGAATGTACTTTGTACAGTGGTCGAAAAGATGGTCAACTTAGATTATGTGGGGTACTCGAATCTCAGGGCGTTTTGTCCCTGTATCAGTGTGGCTTCTGGGCAGGGCGATCTCCAACTGACCATTTACTGTGATTGGAATCAGCCATCAGCCACCATTACCTTGTCGTGGTCTTCTTTGACCTACATAAGGCGTATGACATGGCTTGGTGCCATCATATTTTTGTTACCCTCCATGACTGGGGCTTCAGTGGTCCTCTTCCAATTTTTATCCGTGAGTTTTTATCTTACCGGCTCTTCCGGGTTCGAGTTGGCACTTCACTTAGTGCCTCCCAGATTCAGGAGAATGGTATTCTACAGGGTTCTAAGCTAAATGTCACCCTCTTCCATCAATGGGCTTGCAACCTCTGTTGGGCCTCTGGTTACCCCGGTGTTGTTTGTTGACGATTTTTGTGTCTGGTGCAGCTCCCACTCGGTAGTGTCTGTTGAGCGCCAGCTCCAAGGTGCCATCTGATGGGCCTCTGCATGGGCCACCGCTCATGGCTTCCAGTTTTCTCCCTCCAAAATGTGGGTTATGCATTTTTGTCATCGGCCCACAGTACAATCCAATCCAGAACTTTAATTAGGCAACCAACTCCTCGATGTTGTAGGACAGTCCCGTTTCTTGGGCCTTATTTTTGATAACAAGCTGACATGGCTTCACCACGTTCACCACCTAAAGACTACATGTATGCGGAAGCTTAATGCTCTTTGCCTCCTGGCCCACACATTTTGGGGTGCACCACCTAAAGACTACATGTATGCGGAAGCTTAATGCTCTTTGCCTCCTGGCCCACACATTTTGGGGTGCAGACCGTTCCACTCCTCTCCATCTTTACTGTGGTCTGGTCTTGTCCAGACTAGATTATGGTAGTCAGGTTTATGGCTCAGCAGCTCCTTCCTCTTTTAAACTCCTTGACTCTGTCCATCATTGTGGGGTGCGTCTGGCTATTGGTGCCTTTCGCTCTAGTCCTGTTGATAGTCTCCTCACAGAAGTGGGTATTCCCCCTCTACACATCCGATGGAACCAACTCCTTGTTTCTTATGCAATCACCATTCACTAATTCCCTGACCATCCTGTGTACCCTGTGCTCTTCGCCTGTGAGGGATGTCTCCTTCTTAAGACCCGCCCACAGGTGGGATTGCCGGTTGGCATGCGCCTCACTTACCTCTGTCGGGATCTCCATCTCCACTCACTGGACTGCATCCAGTGTCTTTCCTCCTATAACCCCCCTCCCCCCACCCAGCCTTGGATGGTGCCTAAACCACAGATTAGGGCAGATCTGTTCGAGGATCCTGAGGTCTCTGGTGCTCCTATGGTTTACCGGTGTCTTGTATGGGCCATCCTTGAAGAGTTCCAGGGTGCCACCATCTTTTACACTGATGGTTCTAAGACTATTGATAAGGTGGGATACACGTTCATATCTCCTACTGGCTTTGAGCACCATTTATTGCCAGGATCATGTAGTGTATTCACAGCAGAGCTTCTAGTCATTCACAGGACCTTTCTTTTTGTTTCTCAAGCCTCCCTCCACAGTGTTTTAATTTGTTCAGACTACAGGAGCAGCCTGCAGGCTATTGACTGATGTTACTCTTGTGACCCTTTGCACCCTTTGTTCTCTGCCATCCATGATCTTCTCTCTGCCGTTCAGCATGCCACCAGTTCAGTCATCTTTCTCTGTGTCCCAAGTCATGTGGGCATCCCAGGGAATGAATTGTCTGACCATTTGGCTAGAGAAGCAGATACTTACCCCCCCATTTACTTTCATGATTCCAGCTGTGGATATGCAGATCTACGTCAAATCTCTCTTTGCACAACAATGGAATGCCATCTGGAGCACTACTGCTCATAGTAATAAACTCCGCACAAACAAGGAGTCTACTGCAGTTTGACGCCCTTCTTTCTGCTCCTCTTGGAGGGAGTTCACTGTTTTATGCTGTTTACACATTGGTCATAACCGGCTCACCCATTGTTTCCTCCTACGTAACGACCCACCCCGACAATGTGGTTGTGGAGCCAGACTGACGATATCTCACATATTGGTGGAATGTCCCCTTCTTTCAGCCCTTCGTGTTAAGTATGGTCTTCCTTAAATTTAATATTAGCATATGATCCATGGATGGTTGACCTAGTCCTCGGTACCCTCCATGGAGCAGGGGCAGGTTGGTTGTGGTTGGGACTTCATTTGCAGTTTACTTGGTCTATGGCCCCATGACCGCCCCCCCCCCCCCCCCCCTTTTTGCCCAGTTTGTAGATTTGGTCTCACCTTTTATGCTTTTACTGTGTATGTTTAATGTTCATTATTTCATAATTTGACTCCCCTGACTGGATCTGTCCACTTTTAGCAGATCCTCGTTCTTCTGTAACTCACATTGGAATCGCGGGACTGATGACCTCGCCGTTTGGTCCCTTACCCATCTCAATTAACTAATCAATCAATCAATCTTTTGTCATGCTGATAATGTTGAAGGTGTTAAAGCAGTTTTCTTTGATGACACAGCCTGTCCTCCAGTGTGAACCTGGCTGCAGCCACACATGATTCAGCAAGCAACTGCAGTATACCATCTGTGCATGTCACATAATTAGCACACTTATTAATTTTTAGGTATCCTGGATCCACACAACAGCAGTTAAGTGGCAGTAACACATATTGTCAAAAGCTACGCATTTTCACCTCAAGAATGACTATGGAAGTGGAGGTTTCTTATATGTTGGGAACTCTGGATTAAATATCCACCTGTGGGATGGTTGTAACCTCAGAATGATAAGGGTGTATGCCTAGGCTTGAGCTCCAGACCTAATAAATGCATGGTGTTCAGGACAAACCAACAACAGCCTGACCTACATTATATACACGTGTGCTGCAGATATTTCCAGTATGTGTGATTCTTTTTCCTTTTGTTTGGTAATTCAACATTGTGCACATAAGTGTTACAGTGGTTCATATTCACAAAATTGGCATTCAGCAATTAGGCTAAACAACCATGCACTGTGTTTTATTGTCCGCAGCTCGTGGTCATGTGGTAGCGTTCTCACTTCCCGCACCCGGGTTCGATTCCCGGCGGGTCAGGGATTTTCTCTGCCTCGTGATGACTGAGTGTTGTGTGATGTCCTTAGGTTAGTTAGGTTTAAGTAGTTCTAAGTTCTAGGGGACTGATGACCATAGATGTTAAGTCCCATAGTGCTCAGAGCCATTTGAACCATTTTTTTGTGTTTTATTGTTATCGTTATTACTCCCTGAGTATCGGTACAGGAAGAGACAATGCCAACACTGTACGAAAATCGCTGTGATCTCAGTCTTACTGCCTTAGTTCTATATACAACAGGAGGTAGGCCAAGCAGACCTTTTATCCTTATTTAGACATATAAATCTTAAAGAAACTGACCTCAGACACATGCTTGCTGTAGACCCTGATAACTGGCATTTAGAAACTGTACAGTGCAGCTGTAAATGATTTGTTAAAAATTCAAGCAAGTTTCTGAAGAACTAGTTTACAGTACTTTAAATTGTAAATGTTTTGTAAGTTTTTCACAGTAAAGCCTCAAACTTAGAGAAAAAGCAGTGGAAGCAAAGTTGTAGACTTCATTCATTTGTCTTTCAGTTAACCTTTCCCTACATACTTAAAAAGTAATAAATTGTGAGGTACCTTTTAAAGCTATTTTTTGTTATTTTGAATTCGTCTCTCTCTTACCCTCTATTACAATCTCCTGCGTCCTCCCAAAAACATGCCAAAATGCCAAGCAAACTGTAGCTACAGTAGCGCTTAGTGAACATGCATGGATCTTGTTCCTGTATGGACACAGTAGACAATGGTGTGACAAAGCGAAGGCAGCCTTGTAGAGAACAAATAACTAGCTATGGGAGTTAATGGCTATTATGAGGCTCATTAAATTGGGAAGAAACCATTTTATTTTATTTGACTTTGGTTTTTATTTTGCTGAAATTTCTGATGACATTGTAGGATGCTAGTTGGGGTTAAGGAATGCGTATTTCTCCTTTATTTTATGATTTGCCCATTCTGGTGTCACCTGGGAGGTCACTAGTTTTCACGTCTATTGGTCATTCTTAATTGCCTACCCAGTACAGTAGTCGATAGACTTTGACTGTTTTGGAATGCTACAAGGGTTTAGATCAAACAATGAGTGGTACCTAATTTTGCAAACTTCCGCATAACGTAGCTATCTGCTCTAACAATTGTGCCTCGATGATTCCCATGTTAGCATTGTGATGACCTAGTAGAGAAGTTAACATCAAACCATTAGGTAATAACTAAAGAAAAAACAGCACTGACTGTGAGGCATTACTTTGCAATATGCCACACACTCGACGAGATAAACCCCTTATTGGTATTTCTCTCTCTTTTTTTCTCATAAGCATGCTGCAAATTGAACTGTTTGTTCACAAGAACATTTTTACTTTTATGAACATGGTGTCAGCAATGATTGTTTTGTAATTACATGGGTAGAAGTTAATTTGCATTCTTCTGATTATTGTAGACTGAATGACAGCTTTACTTTTGAATTACATGTTAAAGACTGTGCTGACAGGGTACTGTGTTCCGTATTACATGCCCTGCTTTAATTTCTGTATGCCTTTGCAGCACACTTTTCTGGTAATTGCAAAAATTGTGCGTTGTTTCTTTGAATAGTTCACTTAATGATTTGAGGCTTTATGTTACTTGTAGCTTATTTAATTTCTTTGTGGATGTTTGCCTTTTGCAATCAGTGCTCTGTTTTTGTCTTTTCATTTGTGTCCCTCCATTTTGGGGCTGTGCCAATGACAGTGTTCTCAAGGAATATCTTCTTTAAGTCTATAAAGATCAAAAATGTGTTAAACTTAACCAGCAACACTCCAAAAAAGGAATCACACCTGATGAATGAGCTTTTCACTTTGCAGTATGCTTAAGAAAGAAAAACAGTAATAACTGTGACAGCTATTAATTTAGGGTTTTCAGCTTCCCATCAGTGCACAGAGTGTTATTAGTATCTGCACTCTAGCCCCTAAGCCTAGTTACAAAAATGAGAGTAGAAGTAATTGGCTAATACTGTTTATATTTCAGAGCTACATTCTGCACTGCTGAGCCTCCACAGGAAAACCATTGGGTGTATAAAAATATTATTCCTGTGACTAGTAAAATTGGCAACATTGAATAATATATTTGGCTATTTCATGACCATCAAGTTACTTCCAGGAATGCCGTAGGTTTTTCCTGCTAAATTCACTTGATATTTTCTTGTCAGTTGCATTAAATAATCTGAGTGATTTTCATGTAAGGTGTGACATTGGGTTGTCAGATTTATGGTTTTGAGTCCAGAAAGGTTATTCCACCGAGAAAATAAAACCACTTTCATCTTTTATGTCAGAGAATATCTTTGTTAGCTAAACTATGAAAATGACAGAGAATGGACCACAGCATTGGCTCGCCAGTGTAGTGGTAATGTGATCACTGTCTGAAGCAATGCCTCTTTTTGCTGTGGGTTCAAAGCTCACTGGAGGACTTTTATATTCATGTATTTTTACATTTTTTTAAATTGTCAGACCAAAAGTCAGCAAGGATATTTTAAGGAACTGCCTGCATTGTAAGCCTTCTCATTGTCTTTATTACTACGTTTTAGAGCTGAAGGTGAAAAGCTTATGAAATTCCTGATTACACACTTGTTAATACCAGCATTTTTCTGCTTTAGCCAACATTATTCCCAAAAAATTTGTGAATTCGTAATTTTTATTAAATACTGAATGCCACTTAAAAATTTGTTCAGTAAGTAGACAATGCAGTTTTGGCTGTAGTAGATTGAGAACTTCCTGTGGTAAAGATAAGCAGCAGTTTCAGACAATAGACCCGCAGCATATGGGTGGAATGTAAATTATGGTTCCGGGCGTAGTCTAATGATGTGCATAGACTGTTCTG
Organism: Schistocerca americana; assembly: GCF_021461395.2. NCBI lineage: Eukaryota > Metazoa > Arthropoda > Insecta > Orthoptera > Acrididae > Schistocerca > Schistocerca americana. Next base: position 980,014,670 of record NC_060121.1, read on the forward strand.
TGTTTCAGCTAAACCCTCTGTTCAGAGAGATGTTGCTGAAGTGGTAAACAACAGATAAACAAAATCGTTTCGTTTGAACCTATATCGTGTTCAGCATGTCTTAAACCAGTTGAAATGCATGGAGAATATTGTAAAGGTAGACTAATGTCTTCAGTATAGGTCCTGGGAAATCAACCTATCTCCTCATACTATTGCTCATCAGGTCTTGCTTAAATGAAAAAATTGTGGGTCTCATATAATATAATGGAATGACAAATAGATATCAAGACTAGCAGCCCCAAAGTTGAAATTGCCATGCAAGAACTTGATGATATAGTCATTAAGAAGGTGAAAGAATGATAAACCAGCAGTTTTAGATGATATGAGAAGTGAATAGATTAAAAATTTATGCACCAAAGGAAGTTCATTGCTATCTTTATTTTTCCCCAAATGATGAAAGAACACCTATCAAGCATTATAGATGGTTTCTTACTTTTGCAGCTTGTGGTGACGAGCATAAACGCAGTGCTAGTGCAATAAGGTATGCAGGCTCACTGCATGGGGCAATTGTGCCCACTGTGGGAAAAATTTATCAGCAGATGCAGATCAATTCCCAAAACTTGAGTATTACTGAAATAGCTTTAGCAATGATCCCTAGCCTCGCCTTGATCTGCGAGCCAAGGATAAAAGCAGTACCACACATATACTACTATCAGCTCTGTAGCAACCTTGTTACATTAAGTTAAGCTGCAGATTACTCCCACAGAACCAGAAACATACATTGGTACCAGTCTCCACTTAATTGACTCTACTTAACTCCCTGCTAAAACACTGCATGGTGACAAAAAATCTGAGCAAAGAAAAATTCTCAGTACCATTTTCAAGGCAAAGAAGATCCAACAGTTACAGGAAATCAGGCACATCAGATCTCACAGAAACTTTAGCCACTTGAAGAAAAAATATTTGAATTTTAGCAAAGTCAATATGCAGTAAGGCCATCTATTTCATTTCTCTCGTACTCAATTTCATAACTTGGGTAAACATTGGCCAGAATTTTGCTGTCTTTTTCATTCTAGTGAATTCATACAAATGATAAAAAAATGGAAACAAGTAGTTTTGAATTCTGCACCTTCAGATTACCACTTCAGCACTCTAACCATTATGCTGTGAGAGAAAGACCTCAGAGCAGTCACCTTAAATGCTTGAGTCCAATATAACCATCAAAGGTAATTTTTTAGTATTTATCTTCATTATAAAACAGTTGAAGGTATCATTTCAAGCTGCAAATAATGAAGATAAGTGATTTTAGAAAAAAAACGAAGGTTGGTAAAACTGGCTTTCTTTCTGTGTTAAGCCGTGATGGTAGATAGTGAGCCATTGTAAGCGCATTCTTAAAGCTTGTATAGCCTCTGTACTTCATATTTGTTGGTACCGTCTAACAGGGTGATTTCAGATGGTTTTGTCATTATTTTGATTGTAACTTTCATATATATTGTTAGATTAAATTGGTTGTTATGGAAGTGGTAGGGTATATGTGTAACAAATAAAATATCCCAGAACCAGAAAGTCCTGTGTAGGTATATTTATCTGAGGCAGTTAAATAAAGTGTCTGAAGTCACCCCATGGATTGGGGTGATTTCGGACATGTGTTTTTTAAATCTCTGTCCGAAGTTACAGTATATAGAGGGCGAATTCAGACAGTTACTGCATTTTTTAAAATTCTGCATGCTTTTTATTTGATTTTGGTGACATTTTAAGGCAGCCCTTTGATATGAATAAGTGATATGGAATGATATAATGAATTTTATACAATACAGATAAGTTTTTGTTTTGCAAGAATTTAAATAAACTGTCTCCTTGTTCACTTCTGCATGAGCTCATTTAATATTTTCGCTTAAGCGAACAGAAAGATCTTCTGACTGTCGTTTGAGGAATAAATGCACCTATTCTTCTCCTGGCAAATTATTACAAAATTTCTTCTCTTTTCGGCTAGATTTATCAAGGTAGCCTTTAACTAAATATCTAACATCCAATTTAGTGAAGAGAAATCCTCAATGTGCAGCCCTCAAGATACCTTGCTTCAGCATTTCTTCTTCTTCTTCTTCTTCTTCTTCTTCTTCTTTATTTAGCACTGGCTGTCCTCCCATTTCTTTTTTTTTTGTCGGATGTGCTTCCTGCAGTTTATTTTGTAGGGTTGATTTAGGTATACCATACAAATCACATGCTTTTCTGTATGATAATTTACCACTCTGAATATCACGAACAGCTTTATCTAAAAGTTTCAGGTCATACTTACACCGTACTGTAGCACCTGTCCTGCTCTTATACGTTCTTGGCATTGTCCGAAATCACCCCACACAGTACACAGTTTTACAAAAACCATCGTTATTTTACAACCTTGCACAAGAAACTCGACAAACTTGTACAGAAATTGTCTCAATGCTGTTAGCTACTGAGCGCGTCAACAATTACGGTTACAATAACTTACCGCTCGGCGCAACAGTAAAAGTTTCCACTTTACAATAATGCATGGATTTTTAACGCTGAGACTGTTCATCAGTTATTCGCCTAGGGAAACAACTGATGCAAAATAAAAGTTGGGGAAAGCGATAAATGGCGCACTGGCGCACAGACGTTAAAATAAGTAACTCTTTGTTTCTATATAGTAACAAAGAGCAAATAAGCCATACTGTCCGAAGTCGCCCCCGGTGTCCAAAATCACCCTGTTTGACAGTATTCAGATGCTGTCACTGTAATTCAAACACTATTTCGGGTCCGTAATCAGTGCGATGAATCAAGCAATCCTTAGCACAAGGGGCACAGGCAAATACAGAGTGAACATTGTATTTCTTACACATCCTGAATCAATGACCCACATCCTGTGCCTGACATCACACACTGGCCCAGTTTCATGTTTCTACTGTCAAATGGCCTGATTTTTCTGTCATTTTTGTCTATAGTGAACTGGTTTAGTTTCTCTGCTGTTAAGTACACACTCTTCAAACTTTAGCAGTAGACCACATGGTGATGCAGAACACCTGTCTTGCAGTGTCTGCAACGAGAGTTGGAGGAGCATCTTCATGACGCTTACACACTTACAAAATGGACCTGTACGTTTGCTGGCGTTTCTTCCAGTGAATCTCAGTCTGGCATCTGCCTTACCCGCTGTTAATTTTATGTGATCGTTCCACGTCAAATCGCTCTGTACACTTGTTCCTAGACAGTTTATGAAGTAACTGCTTTCAGTGGTTGTTCTGCAATTGTTTAGTCACACAATAAAGGTCTTTCTGATTATGTATGTAGAATATGTTACATTTATTTCTGTTGAAGGTCAGTTGCCACTCCCTGCACCAAGTGTCAATCCTCTGGAGATCTTCCTGCATCTCAGTACAGTTTTGTAGTGCTGTGACTACTCTGTATACAACAGCATTACTCGCAAAAAGCCTCATGGAACTTCCAAAATTATCTACCTGGTCATTTATATATTACGTTAAACACAATGGTCCTATAAAACGCCCATGGAGCACATCCAAAGCTACTTTTATGTGTGAAGACTTATCTCCAGTGAGAATGACATGCCATGTTCTCTTTACTAGAAGTTCTTCAATCCAATCGCATAGTTCGTCTGATATTTCATACGCATGTATTTTGTTCATTAGACAGCATTGCAGAACTCTGTTGAACACCTTTTTATGTATTTATTTACATGTCAAGTTCTGTAGGACCAAGTTGAGGAGCAAATCTCCAAGGTCATGGAACGTGTCAGTACATGAAATTACAATATAAAAGTAATAACAGATACAAATAAAATGTTTATGAAACAAAACAAAAAAAAAATCAAGCTATAAGTTCAGGTAAACACAATCAACTATACAACATAAGAATCAGCTTAATTTTTCAAGGAACTCCTCTACAGATTATAAGGAGTGACCCATGAGGAAGCTCTTCAGATTCGATTTGAAAGCACATGAATTACTGCTAAGATTTTTGAATTCTTGTAGTAGCTTATTGAAAATGAGTGCAGCAGTATACTGCACACTTTTCTGCACAAGAGTTAACGAAGTCCAATCCAAATGCAGGATTGATTTCTGATGAGTATTAACTGAGTGAAAGCTGCTTATTCTTGGGTATAAGCTGATATTGTTAATAAGAAATGACAGTAAAGAATATATATATATATATATATATATATATATATATATATATATATATATATATATATAGTTATAATAGAGGGAAACATTCCACGTAGGAAATATATATCTAAAAACAAAGATGATGTGACTTACCAAATGAAAGTGCTGGCAGGTCGACAGACACACAAACAAACACAAACATACACACAAAATTCAAGCTTTCGCAACAAACTGTTGCCTCATCAGGAAAGAGGGAAGGAGAGGGAAAGACGAAAGGATGTGGGTTTTAAGGGAGAGGGTAAGGAGTCATTCCAATCCCGGGAGCGGAAAGACTTACCTTAGGGGGAAAAAAGGACGGGTATACACTCGCACACACACACATATCCATCCACACATATACAGACACCAGATATCTGTATATGTGTGGATGGATATGTGTGTGTGTGCGAGTGTATACCCGTCCTTTTTTCCCCCTAAGGTAAGTCTTTCCGCTCCCGGGATTGGAATGACTCCTTACCCTCTCCCTTAAAACCCACATCCTTTCGTCTTTCCCTCTCCTTCCCTCTTTCCTGATGAGGCAACAGTTTGTTGCGAAAGCTTGAATTTTGTGTGTATGTTTGTGTTTGTTTGTGTGTCTGTCGACCTGCCAGCACTTTCATTTGGTAAGTCACATCATCTTTGTTTTTATATATATATATATATATATATATATAGAGAGAGAGAGAGAGAGAGAGAGAGAGAGAGGCAGGCCAGTGTCAAAATATGTAGACTAGTGAACAGGGGTCGACAAGAGGTTCAGGAACTTACACCACTTATTGCCCAAACCACCTGTTTATGAGCCAAAAATATCATTTTAGAATGGAAAGTGAAGGAGCACAGCAAATATCTTGGTGCCTCATCAACTGCTTTCTGGGTCTTGTGGTCAAACAGAGCTAGCTGGGTTTCACACAGTTGTTGTTTCTGGAATCCATGTTGATTCCTTAAGAGGGGATTTTCAGTCTTCAGATATTTCATAATAAAAGAGCATTAAACATGTTGCAAAACTCGACAACAGACCAACTTCAGAGTACAGGCATACAGTTTTGTGCCTCCCTTCAGAGACCTTTCTTGAAATTGGGAATGACCTTTGCTTTTTTCCAGTCATTTGCAATGCTTTGATTCTTAAGGAGCAAGTTGTTTTGCATAGCCTTTGTATAGTCAAATTGGTATCCCACCAGGTCCAGCGGCCTTTCCTCTGTTGAGGAAGTTCAGTTGCTGTTCTGTTTCGTGGTCACTTATTTCGATATCTGTCATTTTGTTCTCCATGTGACTATTTAAAAGAGGAACTGCTGTGCGATCTGCCTCTCTGAAACAGCTTTGGAAAAAGACTTTTAGTATTTTGGCCTTGGCCTTTTCTGTCTCATCCTATGTTTCAGTGTGTTTGGACAGGTGGCCTCAACCCATCTGTATCAGAAATCTGGTATGTACTGATTAAAGTGCAACACACGATGGCCCCCATCTCATGGTCATGCAGTAGCGTTCTCGCTTCCCACGCCCGGGTTCCCGGGTTCGATTCCCGGCGGGGTCAGGGATTTTCTCTGCCTCGTGATGGCTGGGTGTTGTGTGCTGTCCTTAGGTTAGTTAGGTTTAAGTAGTTCTAAGTTCTAGGGGACTGATGACCATAGATGTTGAGTCCCATAGTGCTCAGAGCCATTTGAACCATTTGTGCAACACACGATGGAAGGTGTGAATGGAAAGATAGTAGAACATTTGATACCCAAGACAAAGAGCATAGAAGCACAGAATAAACCACTCAACTCCTACACGAGCATCACCATAAAATGATTACAAGGAACAGGAACATGCATATCATAATTGTAAGAGACAAGAAACGTCTCCCCATCCTGCAGAAAAATTATCACAGTCATGAGATAATAACAGAAAAGTAGCAATTCCCAAATGATCACACCAGTATGGCAAACCATACATTTTATGAATTAATAGACGATACAGTACAGTATTAAATATAACCATAGGGTCCTTCCTCTCTCCATGTTAGATTTCACACCGCAGTTGCCTTCTTGTACTACACCTTCTACCCTCGTCACCCAACAACGTACTCTCTCTCTCTCTCTCTCTCTCTCTCTCTCTCTCTCTCTCTCTCTGTATTCCTCTCCTTCTCTCCCTCCCTCCCTCCCTCCTCCCTTACTCCATCCTCCTTACCATTCCACACCCTGAATCCAAAAAGAGCTAGCAGTGAATGTGATATTAAGCTTTTTACCAATTGCAACTGCCATCAACAATTGTAAAAATGTGCTATGTATGCAAAGTGTTCACGGAATCACAAATGATGATGTGAATAATAATAATAAGAAAACATCCAACACTCCATAACATTATAACAACTAAAAAAGACAAGAATGATGAGGTGCATAGCTGTACAGCTATTATTTACAATGTCTCTAAACTGTGGTTGCCCTCCCCAGGAAGTTGTTTGTAGCAACTGATGATGTTTTACCAATATTAGTGAAACATATCCAGTGAAAAATTTTCATAATTTGCAGTATAGCTACTAAAGGAAAAGCCAAATACTAGTTAACGTAATTTCAGTTGTAGTTGTTCACAGCACCATATTAGAAACGTTCCTTACGTTCCCCTGTACAAATATGTGTCATATTGTAGAGTCGCAGATAGGCACAACAAAAAGGCTGTTTTCGGCCAAACAGGCCTTCATCAGAACACACACACACACACACACACACACACACACACACACACACACACACACATGCAAATACAACTTTCACACACATGACTTTCAAGGCCAGAAGGAGGAGGTGGAAGCATTGAAGGAGAGCAGTAGCAGGGTAGCGGTGGGGGACAGTAAAGTGCTGGTTGTGGGCGCGGTCAGGGATGAGGTCGGAGGAGGGTAGGGCAGCTAGAAGCAGTAAGACTATGGGTGAGTTGGCGGGGAGGGCTGTGTAGTGCTGGAACGGGAACAGGGAAGGGTATAACTGGGTAAGAACTGTGACTAATGCAGGTTGAGGCTGGGATGGTTGTGGGAATGTAGGTCATATTGCAGGGAGAGTTCCCACCTGTGCAATTTGGAAAAGCTGGTGTTGGTGGGAAGGATCCAGATGGCATAGGCTGTGAAGCAGTCATTCAAATGAAGAACATCTTGTTGGGCAGCATACTCAGCAACAGGGCGGTCCAGCTGTTTCTTGGCCACATTTGTCGGTCCACTGTGAAGCAGTCACTGAAATGAAGAACATTGTGTTGGGCAGTGTGCTGAGTAACTGGGTGGTCCAGCTGTTTCTTGGCCACAGCTTGTCGGTTGTCATGCCCAGTAGAATACAGCACAGTGGTTGCATTTTAGCTTGTAGATCCCATGACTAGCCCTGCCTTTGATGGGATGGGTGATGCTAGTGACAGGGCTGGAGTAGGTAGTTGAGGAGGATGTATGGGGAAGGTCTTGCATCTAGGTCTATTATGGGGGGGTATGAGCCATGAGGCATTCTACGTTACCATGATAACTAACAAGCTGTCTGTCCGCGTTGAAGGCCGCTGACGAATTGTGGCCAAGAAACAGCTGAACCACCCATTGCTGAGCATGCTGCTAAACAATGTTCTTTATTTCAATGACTGCTTCATACCCTGTGCCATCTGGATCCTTCCCACCAACACCAGCTTTTCCAAATTGCCCAGGTGGGAGCTCTCCGTGCAATATATTCTACGTTCCCTTAACCCTGGTGGCCTCAACCTTCTTTAGTCATTGTCCTCACCCTTCCCTGTTCCCATTCCAGCACTACACGGACCACCATTCCATCAACACACTCACAGTCTTTTTACTTATCTTGTTTGTCCTTTCCCCCCCCCCCCCCCCCCCATCTGCCCTCTGTTTAACCTCACCCCACCTCATCCACCTCATCCTTGTATGCTCCCACAACCAGCACTTTACTGTCTCCCACCCCTACTGTGCTATCCTACCCCAACCCAACTTCCTCCTTACTCGCACCATCTCTTAGCTTCTCACATCATGCGCTGCTGCTGGCAGTCTGGTGTTGGCAGCTACAGAGGTCATATGTGTGTAAGTTTCATTTGTGCTTTTGTGTGTGTGTGTGTGTGTGTGTGTGTGTGTGTGTGTGTGTGTGTGTGTGTGTGTGTGTTATCTATTCTGATGAAGGCCTGTTTGGCCGAAAGCTTTGTTTGACAGTCTTTTTATTGTGCCTGTCTGCGACTCAGCATCTCCAATACATGCTAAGTAGCAACTATTCTTTTCGCAATATTGTCATTATTCCATCCTGGATTTTCCATTGTCATATTGTAGATTTTATTAAAACCTTTATTTGGCCAAGATCACAGTGTAGAAAACTGTTATTACTAGTTTTGAGTGCTTAAATGGTCATCTTCAGATAAGGGTATAAACATGTGGTGTCTACAGCAATAGAATTTTTAAGACACTTTATCATTATGGTATTAACATCCTTAATGAAATTTCAACTTAAGAGTTGCATTTACAGTACTCCCATTTAGAGATTTCCAATTCATTCAAGATTTATGTTGCAACAGTGCATATGGATTATGTGAAATGATTACATTTACAGATCAGTAGCAGAAGCGGTTCTGAGGTACCAGGCATCGACCTATGCTGAGACATCCGTATTAGTACATGGTATAGGTCCATGAGTGGTAGTGCAATCACTGACTCTGACATCCAGTCCTAGGATATGTTATACCACACCTGATCGACCTGTCCATTTAGTTCTGCAAGAGCTGTTGGTTGACAAGATGCATCATCACTTCTCGTCCCATGATATCCCACACGTGCTTTAAGAGATCATGCTGGCCAGGGAAGTTGCTGCAAGTCTTGTAGAGCATGTTGAGTTTCACAGGCAGTGTGAGGACGAGTATTATCCTGATGGAACAGCACATCACCATCCTTTTGCAAGACCGGCAAAAGAATGGGTCTAACAACATCCTGCATGTACCAAGCACTGTTAGCGCCCCTCGAGAAATACCAGAGGTCAATGAGAGTTGTAGCTTATTGCACCACAGACCATAAGGCCTGGTTTGGGGCCAGTGTGACTTGGATGAATGCATTCTACGAGACAGCATTCACCAGGTCTATGTTGTATGTGAAATGACCCTCACTTGTTTGCAGGCAGAATCTGCTTTCATTGTTGAAGACCACGGCATGCCACTCCTTCATCCAAGGGATCCACTGATGGCACCAGTCAGGCAGTGCAAGTCGGTGCTGTGGTGAGGGTGGAAGACAGTCTAGAGGTGTGCATGCTCGCAGTCCCATTGTTAATAACTGGTTGGCAAAAGTTCATGTTGACACATTTGAGCTCACAAGCCCTCTTATTTGTGCTGTGGTAGCTGTATGATCTGCCAGTGTTCCCATTACAGTTCGACAATCCTGGTGGGTGTCTGTGCTGCATGGACATCCAAAACCTCATCCATAGGTGTGAGAATGTTCATGTGATCACTGATACAAGCATCGTTGCACAACTGATGCAGCACCTCCAACTTGTGTGGCAATTCTCTGAAAGGGCCATTCCACGACTCGGAAGGCCCCAGTGTGATCCCTTTCCAACTCGCTCATTTGGCTGTAAGACGCAAGAATGTATTTCCGTGGTATGGTTGCCTGTTTGCTTCACACGTTTGCAACACACAGAGGCTTCTGGGTGTGAGCATTTCCTATTAAAGGGTAGACACTGATGGCACTCTGCTAGCTATGCAACTACATTATCTGTTGGTGGATGATGTTGAAATAATTATCAGTGCATTTACTTTCTCCCTAGTGGCATATGCCATCATCGGATCAAAATCAACAGTGTCTTTCCAGGTGTTCTAATTTTCTCCTGCCCTCAGCAGTGTACATATGTGCAGCTACCTTGGCCTGGAAAATTTTGAGTGATACTGCGATTGGGCATATTACTTTATCTTTTGTAATATTCAGATTTCTAAAAAGATTTTTATACTTCACATACATATATTGTATTGTATTGTGATGACAAACTGTGATAACTCTTCTCTTTATGTAGACACTGCATGTTTGTATCCTGAGGTGAAGATGACAGTTTAAGCAGTTGCAACTCGTAAGCACTGTATTCTACATTTGATCATGGCCAAATGAAGGTTTTAATAAAATCTACAACATCTGTAAGTGTAGAGGGCACTGTCTTCATGCTGAGTATGTCAGGTAATTACAAAGTATGTGACAGTTTGCAAGCTTTACACAGTTTATGCAATATAATATAATGTCTTGTAACTTCCATCCTGGAGTTTCTATTAGTATATTAATTTCTTGTAATGTATTGAGTCAGTTAAAATCAGATACTCGACTATGCGAATGACACATTTTTACTGTCTGTCTGTAATCATTTAATGCCTTTGCAGCATTTTTCATGCCATGAAATGTAGTTGTAATGTTTACAGGTAAATGTAGAAATGTGCAACTGCCGGAGTGCTATGCATGTAGAATGTACAGTGGCAAATCAAAGAAGTACAGTAAAAACACCATCGCCAAAGAGGAGGTGCTTGGAGCCAAGATTTGAATCATCTCTTGATGGGCTGGGATTTTCTGGGAAACAAGCACCTGTACAGCCTATGAAAGAAGTATCTGTTGTGTCATGTGTTAGTTCAGGAGGCACCTACTCTACAAATGTTTCGTACACACAGAAACCAGTTGTAGCTGATGATAAAGAGAGTAAGTGACAAAAATTTTACCCCTAGCATACTCTGACTGTAGTAATTGTATTAAGTATCTTCTAGACATAGTATCAATAAGGTGTGTGTGTGTTGGATGGAGGGTATGGAAGCAGTGGGTTAATGAAGATTAAGGCCAGGGTTGCAGGAATGAAGGATGTGTTACAAAGTTCATCAAACAGTTCAGAAAAGCTGGTGATGGAAGGAAGGATTCAGATGACCTGCATTGTGAAACAACCATTGAAATCGAGACAATTGTGCTCAGCTGCATGTTATGCCACCAGATGGTCAACTTTGTTGTTGACCATTGTTTGGATGTAGTTACGAACAGTTGGAAAATGACATGGCTTCCTTCACAGATGGCCCTCCTCTGATGGGATAAGGTAAACCTGTAACAGGGCTGGAAAAAAAGTGCTGGGTATGTGGATAAGCATGTCTTGCATCTGGGTCATCCACAGGGATATGATCCCTGTGGCAATGGTTTGGGAGCAGGAGTTAGCATATGGATTGACTAGTATGCTGTCTAAGTTGGGTGGGCTGCAGAACCCTGCTTTAGCAGGGGTGGGAAGAATCTCGGATAGGATGTCCCCATTTCAGGACACGATAAAAGATAATCCGAAGCTCTGGTGAAGAATATGCTCCAATCCATGAAGGTATTGGGTGATGAGGGTCAGGGGTCTCTTCTTTGTGACTGATTCTTGGGGTGTGCTGGGAGGATTGGGGGAGTTTGAGAATATGGCACAGGAAATCTGTTTGCAGTTGGTTTTTTTTTTTTTTTTTTTTTTTTCTTTTTTTTTGGGGGGGGGGGGGGGGGGTGTAGGGAGATCATGAAGATTTCATAGTGAACCTGAACCAAAAAAGGCTAGGAAGTTTTCCTCTAGATTGTCCATAGAAAGGTTGGCATGGAGGGGGGGGGGGGGGGGGGAGGGTACCCTGCATGTGTCTAATGCTGTGCTGCGTATTTGTTTATATCCCTTTCCCTCTAAAGAGAAGCAGTTGTGTGTCACAATGTAGTTGGTAAAGTGTATGAGGAATTAGAAGTGGTTTTGGAATCTAGAGGATGTTAGGAGAGGTAGTGTTTGGTAGCAGCAAGGTCTTGGGCATGAGGGGTGTTTGTGTATAGGGAGATGAGGCGGCATCAATAGTGGTGAGTGGGGATTCAGAAAGTAAAGGAATGGGGATGGTGGAGAGTTGGTGAAAGGACTGGTTAGTACCTTTGATGTGAGAGGCTAAGTTTTGAGCAATTGGTTGGAGGTGTTGAAAAATAAGAGTAGAAATTCTTTCATTAGAGGCCCAATAACAATCTATAGTGAGGTGCCCAGGATTATTGGGTGTATTGATTTTGGAGGGCATGTAGAAGGTGGGTGTGAAGGGTTTTCATTCAGGTGAGGAGGGAGATGGCTCTGGGTGAGAGATTCCGGTATAGGTCTGAGTACTTCAGTAAGATTGGAGGTTATGTTGGAATTCTAGGATTGGATCATTGTGGTAGAGCTGGTAGGTGGAGAAGTCAGGCAGTTGCTAGAAGCCTTCTATTAGGTGGTCACTGCATTTCATCTTGACAGTGGTGGAGCCTTTGTCTCCTGGGAGGATTATTAGATTAGGAGCTGTTTTGAGATTGTGTATGGCTGTTGTTTCTTGTGATGAAAGATTAGTGTTGTTAGTGACTTGGGGAAGGATGGTGAGGCCAAGTTTTAGGTAAGGAATTCCTGGAAAGTGTCCAGGGGACACCTGACCACGATCTGACATTCTGTTCTTGAGATGGTGTACATGGTGCTCTGTCTGATGTTCATTCCCCATGTCCACATTCTCTGTTCTTCTTTTTGTTAGTTCTGATGTAGCAACTATTGCATTTTTAACGCCCTCAGTGTAGGATGCCAGGCTTTGTTGAATTGCTACCTAGTTTCATGATTCATGAGATTTTCTGCCACCTTCATAACACTGTCCCATCATCTAGGGGTCTGTGGCAGAACTAATGTCTTCAAAGATCATAGTATGATTAAGTTCCTGACAGTGCTCAGCAATAGGTGATTTAGCTACCTGTCTCAGCCAGTTGTGCCTCTAATGTTCTTGGCATGTCATGTCGTCTGCCCTAGTCATTTGGCCAATGTATGACATAGGATGTTGGCAAGGTATGTTACAGATTCCTAGGTTTTGTGAACCAAGGTGATCTTACACATTTCCCAGTAGTCCTCTTATTTTGGTAGGCAGACAAAACACATACAGTGTTATGTTTCTTGGACAATCTTCCAGGTCTTATCATATCTGCATAAGGTGGCAAGCCATAGACTTTGCTTCATCTTGCTCTTCTTCTCTTTTGTGTGGCAGAGTGGCTGGCTGAGTAGTCTTCTGAATCCGTTTTGCCATGTATCCAGTTTTGCAGAATACTAAGCAAAGAGTCTCTATCTCCGATGTCAGCCTATCTTAGATTAGGAGCTGTTTTGAGGTTGTGTATGGCTGTTGTTTCTTGTGATGAAAGATTAGAGCTAGTTGCCCATTTGGCTGATACTGCAGCCATTATTTGCAAAACATCTGGTTGATTTGAGTGTATTAGACAACCATTCGCCTGTAGATGCCAGTTTTGCATTAATGTAAGTGGATGACATTTTCAGCAGAATCTGACACCATCTTAAAACATCACTAGTGTCAAAGCCTTATGGATCCCTAGTAGGGAATGGTGTATCTGTGATAAGGTGTGTACCCTATGCATCTGGTGGACCATATGGACCATATTGAGAACGCAATGCCAGATCGATGTCAGCCACAAAAGACCAAAAACTGAATATCAGCTCACCACCAAATGCACCAAACCAAAAGCGGGACATACCAGGATGATTCTAGTGGGAATGGACCACAAATAAAATACCTGGAGCCAACCATGGAGTGATAAGGCAGTAGGTATAAATAATGGACCCATTCCACTCAAATGGCAGCTTCAGGTAGCAGGTGATGAAGATGAGTGGTGTTATTGAAATATTGTGCATGGACAATACTGATATCTGGCAGAATATCCGACACTTCAAGATAGCTAAATGTTACTTTTTTCTGTAATGACTTTCTGGCCTGAATTTATGTCTGTCTATATTAAATACTTTGCTGTTGTGATTATTGATTATCTTAGAAGACTTCTTTTTCCAACTAAATAATGCTGATGGGATCTTATTAAAAACCTGACAGATGATTGAGTACTTCTAGAAACTGAATATAAATGTACAGATAGAATGTCCAAGCGGATATGTTTGTCTTTTCCTGTTTTTGATCATTTTACAGTGGAAAAAAAACCTCCCAACCAACAAGAAAGATGTTATATTTCCATGCAAGCTGGAAAGCACTGTGTGTATGTTTGTACACATATTTTGGAACTTCATTTGATAGTCCTGTTTTACGTTGTTTCATTCAGCAAAGAGGGTGAAAGAAGGATTATTCAACTACATAGTGAAATTAGCTGCAGTTCTTTCAGTAGAGTGCAGTGAACATGCACTAGTTGATTAATGGAAACTTTGACATTAGAGGAAGAAAAACCAGGCAGTGACACGAACCCAGTAGACATTTTCTGGACTCAGTCTTTTTAGAAGATATATACCTCTGGAGAAAAAAATACTGTACTGTTATGAAAATTGTGAAGGCTGAACTCACACTTCCACATGAGAGTGGGGATGTGGGAAGGGGATTATCATTGTCAGGGAACAGTTGGAATGAAGGCACCACAAATATGTGTAAAAGCACAGTAGATGCTCATTTGACTGCAAGAGATGTCGTGACAAATGTGAGAGTAAGGTTCACTTTGTAATTATCACTCAGGAACGTTTTTAATTGGCAGGGGTAGCTCATGTAAGACACAAGCAGTACTCTGAAGATGAGATAATAATAATAATTTTATTGTCTTTAAGCCATTACAGCAATAGACAAAGTCATGCACATAATACAATACAGTACATGCTATAAAAGAACAGAATTGTTATTAACGTTACAGTTTAATATCACAGGTCATGAAATCCTTTATATTGTAGAATGGGTTTACAACTATCAGTCTGTTACCATGACTAGCTTTCTTGCAAAAACGGTTAAATATTCGTGACAAGCGAGAATATAAATGTTCACTACTGAAATAATCACATGTCCTGTGCTCTGATTGACTGACATTAGAAAATCGAGTAGTTGCCATCATGAAAAATTCAGTGCCTGCAAAGCTAACTTGCCACATTTGTCACTGTTCATATTTGTGCTTACTTACTATGAAAATATGCAGCTTCAATGAAAGACAGCAGTAAAGATCACTCCAAAACTCATCTTTACCACTCTTTTTCTGAAGTGTATGTTTTCTATGTAAAACCTTTACTGTTTTATATGTTGACCATAGTTAAAACAATACATAAATTTGAGTTGGCTGGTTATGATTATGGTGGAAACTAGTTTTAAAAAAATGCAATTGCCCCTTCTTCCTTAAAGAAAAATATGAGTCAGTATTTAGATCATCTTTTTATGTTCAAAACAGTAAAGTCAGTTCTCGGAATCAAAATGATCAGTAAGCAGCAATTTTAGTCTTAGGTTTGGTGTCCGTCTCTGCACTAGTGATGTTCAGAGATATTGTTCAAACTGTCTGTGATGAATATTGTTTTAGAGATGTTCCTGACCTGTGAATTTCTTTTTGTAGGGGGAGATGAAGTGTTTGGTGTATTAGATACTCCAAAGAGCTAGTTGCCCATTTGGCTGATACTGCAGCCATTATTTGCAAAACATCTGGTTGATTTGAGTGCATTAGACAACCATTCGCATGTAGATGCCAGTTTTGCATTAATGTAAGTGGATGACATTTTCAGCAGAATCTGACAGCAGCTTGAACACCATCTTAAAACATCACTAGTGTCAAAGCCTTATGGATCCCTAGCAGGGAACGGTGTATCTGTGACATTTTTGTCACATAAAAAAGTATTTCCTTTATCTCCTTGAACTACACTAAAATTTTGTATATGTAGTTTTTTATAGCTTGTATTTCATTTATACTCCTGGTGCTTTATATACACTGGGAACTGCCAGCATTATATTCCAGTGAAATCTCAGTTGAAGAGACAGATCAAATGTCTGAGTAAAACAGTACAAGTTTCATTGTTTTGTAACGGTTCATTTCACTTTTACTACGCATCACAATTGAATGTTATACTGATTTGACTTCTACATTATTGAATATATTTAGTTTTCTGTTGCAAGGCCTGGTCTGTATATATTTTCAGGCTAATGGTGAATTGAGCAAGGTGCCCCAGTGTTTTAAGATATTGAACATATATTTAGCAGCCGAAGGTTTAAATTCCTGTTCTACCTTTGACATTTAGCTTTCCATGGTTTCTCTGTCACATCTAACAAGATCTCGAACAATTTTGCTCACAATCCATATCTAGTCATAGCAATTTTCTATACATATTGGATTCCACACTGTTTATGCTCCAAACGTTCCCTCATTGCTTAATGGCAGAGAAAATGCATATTTCCTTTTGTAAGCCCCATTGTTTACTATTCTGCAGGAAAAAAGTCAGCAAAAGATGAGTGGAAAAAACTTATGGATCGTATGAAGGCAAGAGGGTATGAAGATATGCAGGTCGTTTCATCAGAAAGTGTGTCATCAAGTAGTGAAAGTATTGCTCCAAGGAACACTGCTCCAAGAAACATTTTTGGAAGAAACAATGTGTCTGATACTTCAAAAGAGAAGAAATGTCCTTTTTATAAGAAGATCCCAGGTAATTGCTGTATAATGTTCCCATTCGTAAGTGGGCCTGCACGTTATATTATTAGACAGTAGTTTCAATTGGCAAATTGTAGTTCATAATGGGGGTATTACCAGTGAAATTCAGATTTTAATACAGTAAAAAGATTTGATTAAGCAATGAAATGTAGCATTTTAAACAAACATAGAAAATTTTAGTAATAAAGAAAATAACAGTTGGCCTTAGTCTCTAGCATGATGTACACGTAACGTATGCAAATATTTTATCCTGTGACTCCTGTTACAGCCTCTACCCATGGGCATTTACTAGTGAGAATTCATTCTGAAGCATGATACATGTAATCTGGCTGCTATCTAAAGCCATGGCTTGAGATAATTCTTGTTTTGTCAACTTTATATATGACAGGAGCCACTCAGCTTCATCTAATCTAAGGTACAATCATATGATGTAACAAGGCCCAAATTTTACAACTGGTTGGCTGATTTTTGAACCTCTTTAAACAAAATAAGTTGTACATAGGTTCATACCACCCCCCCCCCCCCCCCCCCACAGCAATACAGATGGCCGTAACGTAGGTGCAACCACAACGGAGGGGTATCTGTTGAGAGGCCAGACAAACATGTGGTTCCTGAAGAGGGGCAGCAGCATTTTCAGTAGTTGCAGGGGCAACAGTCTGGATGATTGACTGATCTGGCCTTGAAACAATAACCAAAACGGCCTTGCTGTGCTGGTACTGCGAACGGCTGAAAGCAAGGGGAAACTACAGCCGTAATTTTTACCGAGGGCATGCAGCTTTACTGTACGGTTAAATGATGATGGCGTCCTCTTGGGTAGAATATTCCGGAGGTAAAATAGTCCCCCATTCAGATCTCTGGGCGGGGACTACTCAAGAGGACGTTGTTATCAGGAGAAAGAAAACTGGCGTTCTACGGATCGGAGTGTGGAATGTCAGATCCCCTAATCGAACAGGTAGGTTAGAAAATTTAAAAAGGGAAATGGATAAGTTAAAGTTAGATTTAGTGAGAATTAGTGAAGTTTGTTGGCAGGAGGAATAAGACTTTTGGTCAGGTGAATACAGGGTTATAAATACAAAATCAAATAGGGGTAATGCAGGAGTAGGTTTAATAATGAATAAAAAAATAGGCGTGCAGGTAAGCTACTACAAACAGCATAGTGAACGCATTATTGTGGCCAAGATAGACACGAAGCTCACGCCTACTACAGTAGTACAAGTTTATATGCCAACTAGCTCTGTAGATGATGAAGAAATTGATGAAATGTATGATGAGATAAAAGAAATTATTCAGATAGTGAAGGGAGACGAAAATTTAATAGTCATGGGTGACTGGAATTCGTGAAAAGGGAGAGAAGGAAACATATTAGGTGAATATGGATTGGGGCTAAGAAATGAAAGAGGAAGCCACCTGGTAGAATTTTGCACAGAGCATAACTTAATCATAACTAACACTTGGTTCAAGAATCATAAGAGAAGGTTGTATACGTGGAAGAATTCCGGAGATACTAAAAGGTATCAGATAGATTATATAATGGTAAGACCGAGATTTAGGAACCAGGTTTTAAATTGTAAGACATTTCCAGGGGCAGATGTGGACTCTGACCACAATCTATTGGTTATGAACTGCAGATTAAAATTGAAGAAACTGCAAAAACGTGGGAATTTAAGGATATGGGACCTGGATAAACTGACTAAACCAGAGGTTGTACAGAGCTTCAGGGAGAGCATAAGGGAACAATTGACAGCAGTGGGGGAAAGAAGTACAGTAGAAGAAGAATGGGTAGCTCTGAGGGATGAAGTAGTGAAGGCAGCAGAGGATCAAGTAGGTAAAAAGACAAGGGCTAGTAGAAATACTTGGGTAACAGAAGACATATTGAATTTAATTGATGAAAGGAGAAAATATAAACATGCAGTAAATGAAGCAGGCAAAAAGGAATACAAACATCTAAAAAATGAGATCGATAGGAAGTGCAAAATGGCTAAGCAGGGATGGCTAGAGGACAAATGTAAGGATGTAGAGGCTTATCTCACTAGGGGCATGGTAGATACTGCCTACAGGAAAATTAAAGAGACCTTTGGAGAAAAGAGAGCCACTTGTATGAATATCAAGAGCTCAGATGGAAACCCAATTCCTAGCAAAGAAGGGAAAGCAGAAAGATGGAAGGAGTATATAGAGGGTCTATACAAGGGCGATGTACTTGAGGACAATATTATAGAAATGGAAGAGAATGTAGATGAAGATGAAATGGGAGATATGATACTGCGTGAAGAGTTTGACAGAGCACTGAAAGACCTGAGCTGAAACAAGGCCCCGGGAGTAGACAACATTCCATTAGAACTACTGACGGCCTTGGGAGAGCCAGTCCTGACAAAACTCTACCATCTGGTGAGGAAGATGTATGAGACAGGCGAAGTACCCTCTCAGACTTCAGGAAGACTATAATAATTCCAATCCCAAAGAAAGCAGGTGTTGACAGATGTGAAAATTACCGAATTATCAGTTTAATAAGTCACAGCTGCAAAATACTAACACGAATTCTTTACAGACGAATGGAAAAACTGGTAGAAGCCAACATCGGGGAAGATCAGTTTGGATTCCGTAGAAATATTGGAACATGTGAGGCAATACTGACCTTATGACTTATCTTAGAAGAAAGATTAAGGAAAGGCACACCTACGTTTCTAGCATTTGTAGACTTAGAGAAAGCTTTTGACAATGTTGACTGGAATACTCTCTTTCAAATTCTAAAGGTGGCAGGAGTAAAATACAGGGAGCGAATGGCTATTTACAGTTTGTAGGGAAGCAGTGGTTGGGAAGGGAGTAAGACAGGGTTGTAGCCTCTCCCCAATGTTATTCAATCTGTATATTGAGCAAGCATTAAAGGAAACAAAAGAAAGTTCGGAGTAGGTATTAAAATCCATGGAGAAAAAATAAAATCTTTGAGGTTTGCCGATGACATTGTAATTCTGTCAGAGACAGTAAAGGACTTGGAAGAGCAGTTGAACGGAATGGACATTGTCTTGAAAAGAGGATGTAAGATGAACATCAACAAAAGCAAAACTAGGATAATGGAATGTAGTCGAATTAAGTCAGGTGATGCTGAGGGAATTAGATTAGGAAATGAGACACTTAAAGTAGTAAACGAGTTTTGCTATTTGGGGAGCAAAATAACTGATGATGGTCGAAGTAGAGAAGATATAAAATGTAGACTGACAACGGCAAGGAAAGCGTTTATGAAGAAGAGAAATTTGTTAACATCAAGTATAGATTTAGTGTCAGGAAGTCATTTCTGAAAGTATTTGTATGGAGTGTAGCCATGTATGGAAGTGAAACATGGACGATAAATAGTTTAGACAGGAAGAGAATAGAAGCTTTCGAAATGTGGTGCTACAGAAGAATGCTGAAGATTAGATGGGTAGATCACATAACTAATGAGGAGGTACTGAATAGAATTGGGGAGAAGAGGAGTTGTTGGCACAACTTGACGAGAAGAAGGGACCGGTTGGTAGGAGATGTTCTGAGGCATAAAAGGATCACAAATTTAGCATTGGAGGGCAGCATGGAGGGTAAAAATCGTAGAGGGAGACCAAGAGATGAATACATTAAGCAGATTCAGAAGGATGTAGGTTGCAGTACATACTGTGAGGTGAAGAAACTTGCACAGGATAGGGTAGCATGGAGAGCTGCATCAAACCAGTCTCAGGACTGAAGACCACAACAACAACAACAACATAGTTTCATAAATCTTCTGGATTCTACACATTGACAATTGCACCATCTGGCTTCAGCCAGCCATGGACTGTTGGCTTGTAGTACTGTTGACTGCGAGTCACTGCTGTTGAACCATGATCATGGCATCAGAATAGTGATACAACTAATCTTACGGACATCACTGTCAAAATGCTGTTCCTAGTGAAGCCCATGTAATCGTAATGAGTTTGGGTCATTATTAAACCTGGTCTGAGTCAGTGAAACACTTGGATCTTGTCATTGCTTATAAGGTATTAAACCCTGGGAAAAAAGATATCAACAGGATCTTCTCATTGCTTATGTGGTATTAAACCCTGGCAAAAAAGAAATCAACAGTGGTTGGAAGGCTTTCTTTTTTGAGCAGGCAGTGAGACTATTAGAAAATGAATGCTCGTGTGGCCGGGAGGGGGGGGGGGGGGGGGGAGGAGCCATTTGGTTTGTGATACATCTGAAGGAACTGCTTCAGTTTAGGAGTACTTAGCTTTCACTGTGTTGATTGGGATTGTAACTGATCTAAATGAACAGAAGTTGTGTCTCATGAAATTTTCCTCTCATACTTGTAAACTTTAGAGTTACAGTATCCAGTCCATAGTTAAGTTTCAAATCGCATATCTGGTATTACAGTGTGTTTCTTACGTGCACTGCAAATATCTTAATGAAAGATGTTTTGCTCATTATGTGTCGATTCCTGCTACATCCATTTTGAGTGTGTTGCAGTCCGTCTGTTACTTCTTAGTTTGTTTCTCATTTGCTAATATTTAGACAGTTGAAAATTCTGTAAAATTTGATTTTGTCTGGGCAATAATTTCCATTGTTTGTGTGTATAAATTTAATTGATTTTTATTAACATGAACCGAGATGTAATTCTGTCTTTCTGTGCATTCTTCTTTCAGATACAACATTTGTTGTTGATGCGTTCCAGTATGGGATCATTCCGGGGATTACTTCATACTTCCTGACACATTTTCATTCAGACCACTATATAGGTCTTCGTAAAGGGTTCAGTAAACCAATCTACTGCAGTGCAGTTACAGGCAAGTTTAGGAATACCTGTTGAATATACAGGAAGTATAATTATGTAAATGATATTATTACATAAATACACAAATAAACAGTTGAATTAGATATAGCCATTGTGATGGAAACTCAGCACTTATCATCATGGCAGTCTGAATAGTTTGGTATGATTTGTAGTATCATCGGACCTTATATTGACAAATGGGGTGACAGTCAAATTCAGGAAGGGCAAAACTCACGATATCTCATTGAGTTTGATTGTTGCCAGATTGTGGACACAAGCAGTATGTGACTCTTCATAATGGAGGTCATACAGGCCCTGGGGCTTTTTATAGCCGCTTTATAAAGGATGTACCACAAATTGTTCACTGCCATAAGAATGAGCTGCTCTGGGCTGTAATGTGTTGATGACGTGGATCACTGTTAACTCTTGCAAAATGTAGACATATTACTTAGAAGCATCTGTGAACTGCAGGGGATACAGAAGCCACCACCCCGGATGTATACTTCTATTTACTGTGCTTCACAGAACAGAGAGATTGCCATAGGTGAAGGAGTGTTACCATTGGATGCTTAAAATATCGAAGCAGCACAGCTGTACTGATACGTGGTACCCATTATCACCTAGTGATGGCAAAGTATTAGCACATCATAGGTACACGAGGGGTATATTCCACCTCTCAACAGAGCAACATTTGAATAGGTGGTGAAAATATTCTCAAATGAGGGATATGTAATTAAGGTGAATACTGAATATTAGATCCATGATTTGTCTGACATTGTTTTTAACTGGAGAACAATGTAGGAACCTACTGCCTGACTGTATGCATCCATTGGTTTGCCTAAGCACCTCACAGGTGACCAGCGTCTTCAGAAAACCAATGTACTTATCTCATTGCTACTGAATTGTTTGAGAAAACCTGACGCACAGGAAGGTCTTTGTGTGGCTTCCAGCTCATGTGATTTCAATACTATTGAACACACTTGGGATGCCATTAAAGGAGTCGTGCTCACTTTGCAGGACCAACTGAGGTGACGCAATGGCTTGCACACTGGACTTTCATTCGGTAAGACAAGAGTTCAAATCCGCATCCTGTCATACAGATTTATGTTTTCTGTAATTTCCCTAAATCTCTCCAGGCATCCTTTGAAAGGGTATGGCTGATATCCTTCCACAGCCTTGAAATAGTCCAGGCTTGTGCTCTGTCGCTAATGACCTTGATGTCAGTGGTGCATTAAACCCTTAAATCTACATCTGCATAGATTCTCTGCAAGCCACCATATCATGCGTGGCAGAGGGTACCATGTACTAGTACTTGTCATTTCCTTTCTCGTTCCACTCGCAAATAGAGCGAGGGGAAAATGACTGTCTATGCCTCCAAATGAGCTCTAATTTCTTATATCCTATTGTCATGGTCCTCACCAGTCTTGCTGAAAGAAATGTATTGATACAAAAGGGTCCTATTTTGAAGAATTTTGATAAATTGTACCATTCTGATCAATAAATTAGTTTATATGGACATAGTGACACTTTCCAGGTAAATGTTATACTAATATACAGCTCATGATGAAAATTGAAGAGAGTGTCAGGCTTCCCTTCCTTGATGTAGAGGTGTACAGAAAACCTGATGGCTCTCCTCTCAACCACAGAGTGTACAGAAAACCAACCAGTACCGATATGCAGGTGCACAGCAGCTCCCACCATTATGCAGTAATAATTACAGTAATAATAATAATAGCAGTAGTAATTCTGCACTACGCACTGGTGTACTGATTCAGGACACTTGAAGGTAAAGCGTAGAATCACTTCATCCTCCTACTGTATGTGCAGGGTGCCAGCGAATATGTGGAAAAGTCATCTGCCAAGTGCGTGGCAAGCCAATATATTGATGCAGCAACTAAATGTGGCATGCTAGGATCTCCAGTTCTGGACTTTATAAAGTTGGCTGTGAGAGTGTTATAGTATACACTGTGAGATCTAGTGTCCAGTTAATACATGTCTTATGAAAAACAAAGGCACATATGGCTCACACAACACTGGAAGTCAGCAGTGGTGGATCATTGCCACAGTTATATATTATACGTTTTCCATGAGCTCGCATGCTGGCTGTGAAGCCTTACCTTCAAGAGAGAGATGTGAGAGGTGATTGGAATTGTGAGGCAGCATGCCAATATGAATTGTAAATGACAAATACAGGCTCCGATCATATTGACTGACAGCCATAACTGGCCTTTGGGCTGACATTGCTCACATGGTTTCCCCACTCAAATGTGGCAATAAACATAAAGACGGAAGGCTCAGAGTGCACTCAGTTGTCTAGGCTGCCACTGTGGGAGTGAAATGGCTTGTTCCTCACTCACTGATATGAGCCAATGGAAATTAAAATAAAAACTACTATTAATAAAGGATGTCAGTTTCAGCTTCCTCCTTGATCAAAATAGAGTTCAATGATGTTCAGGACAAACTGGCTCTAGGAGCAGGATGAAATTAACACTATATAACATCTTAAGACAGGAATGGCCAATAGTATGAAGAATAACTCTGATGAAGACTGTTTGCAACAGTGGTCTACAAAACAACATGACAGTGTGACCATACACTCAGAAAGGTGGGCATATACTCGGAAAAGTGTTACCGAATAAAAACAATAATGCAGACCCAATTGAACACCAAAAACTGAAAGCACTGCATTGCTGATAGGACACCAACCCCTTCAAATTCCTTATAAAATCAATGTTATTTATTGAGCTAGAGGCTTGAGACAGCTTAATTTTTTGATGGAACTAAGCGTAATACCAACATTCCTCAAATTCACACAATAATTGGAATAATTAGGGAACCTTGCCCGGTCTTCTGAAAGAAACCATCCAATCAGATCACATGATTAGTTAAAAAAAAAGAAAAAAGAAAAACTAATTCATACTGTGCAAGATGAAAATCCAGGACATTTTACTGTCCAAAAAGAGTGCCTGGGGACATCAGGACAATTCGTCAAAAATAGGAACTGTTGTGAGAAAAGCAAGAGGGATTGGAATGCAAAATGGAGGCATGGTAACATTTATAGTCTATTGGTGGTGACAATCACATTACATGTTGTGTAACCGTATTGTAATGACAATTTTGTGGCTTAAAATTTTGTTTAACATTCAGCTTTTTTTAAACCAAACCTATTGTGTCAATTTGCAGAGAATATTATAGTGATATTGAAAGTGAATAAAATATATGATTGTTAATTTTTATGCTTACTAGCTGCCCTTGTCAAGAAAAAAATTGGTGTGGATGAGAAGTACTTGACTGTCCTAGAACTTAATGATGAAAGAGTTATTGGAATGGTTCGGGTTACAGCATTAGATGCAAATCAGTAAGTTGACAAATTCGTATCTCCACTTCTGCCTTACAATAAAATATAGTTATAGATGTGACTTAAATTCCACACCACTACCTTTCTAAAAAGTTAAAGTATTTTTGTTCCGTAATATTACTAATATCAACAAGTATTGAATAAAAATTTCAAAATGTTGAAAAATGTTGTGTATGTTTTCTTTTGTTGCTGTTTTATTTACACTGAGGTGGCAAACGTCATGGGATAGCAGTATGCACACGTACAGATGTCAGTAGTGTCATGTACACAGGGTATAAAAGGGCAGTGCACTGGCATTTGTACTCAGCTGATCCAAGTGAAAAGGTTTGTAACATGATTATGGCTACACAGTGGGAATTAATGGGCTTTGAATACAGAACGGTAGTTGGAGCTGTACACATGAGACATTCCATTTCAGAAATCATAAGAGAATTCAATATTCTGAGATCCGCAATGTCAGGAGTGTGCTGATAGTACCAGATTTCAGGCATTACCTCTCACCACGGACAACGCAGTGGCCGACAGCCTTCACGTAATGACCGAGCATAGCGGCACTAGTGTAGAGTCTTCAGTGGTAACAGACAAGCACCAAGCCTTGGAAGTAACCGCAGAAATCAATGTTTGACGTATGACGAACATATCCGTAAGGACAGAACGGCAAATTTTTGCGTAAATGGGCTATGGCAGCACACGACTGACACGAGTCTCTTTGTTAACAACATGAAATAGCCTGCAGTGCCTCTCCTGGCCTGTTGACCATATCAGTTGGGCCCTAGACAACTGGAAAACCTTCAGATGAGTCCGAATTTCAGTTGATAAGATATGATGGTAAGGTTGAAGTGTGACGCAGCCCTCATGAAGCCGTGGACCCCAATTGTCAATAAGGAATTGTGCAAGCAGGTGATGGCTGCATAATGGTGTCAGCTGTGTTTACATGGAATGGATTGGGTCCTTTGGTTCAACTGACTGTAAATCGTTATGTTAGGCTGCTTGGAAACCATGTGTATGCATTCTTGGACTTCACATTCCAAAATAATGATGAGGTTTTTATGGATAACAGTGGACAATGTCAGTGGCTCAGAATAATTGCTTTGAAGAACGTCCCTGACAATTCGAGCAAATTACCTGCCCATCCAGATTGCCCAAAATGAATCCCATCATACATTTATGGGACATAATTGAGAGAGCATGTCATACACAAAATCCTTTTCTGGCAACACTTTTGCAATTATGGTCAGCTGTAGAGGCAACATGGCCAATATTTCTGCCGGGAACTTCTAAGGACTTGTTGAGTCCGTGCAGTGTCAAGTTGCTGCACTGTGCTGGGCAAAAGGAGGTTCGACACAATTTTAGAAGGTATCCCATGGCTTTTGTCATCGCACTGTATACCATATTTACTCGAATCTAAGCTACACTTTTTTCCAGTTTTTGTAATCCAAGAAACTGCCTGCGGCTTAGGATCGAGTGCAAAGTAAGCGGAAGTTTTGAAAAATGTTGGTAGGTGCCGCCACAACTAACTTCTGCCGTCGAATATATGTAGCGCTACACAGGCATGCTTTGCAGGCGCAAAGATAAATACTGGCGCCAAAACCTCTGCGTCAGTAAATAAATTTAAAAAAAAAAAAAAAAAAGGGGGGGTGGAAGACGAGCTTTTTTTCTCCGCCCCAAGTTTCGACCACTGCATTTTCGTACATTATCCAACGAAGTAAATACAAATTCCGTGTTGTTCATCTTCGATGTAGCAGCATTTCAATGTACTACGAAAATCCAACTGGCAAGACTGTTTGGGATGTTTGTCAATATGGCCAACTCTACGTTCTGAATTTTTTCCTACCTGTCAGAAGGGATGGTTGCTAATAGGAACTTTTATGAATTGTGAATCACATGCAGTATTCTCTTCACCATAAGAATAATATGAATATAAACATTTTGCCATGTATTCTTTCGTGTTTGTTGCTATCTCATTTAAATCCTGTCTGTCTAATAAACTACGAAACTAGAGTGAGACAACAGCAAACACGGAAGAATATACATATCATGTCATGGTTATATTCGTATTATTCTTATGCCTAATAGTGATAGTCAGAAATGAAGCACGGCAATTGCCTAGATTTTTAAACCTAAGATGACTCTAATTTCTGTGCAGAATGTAATGTACTAAAGAGGCGTCTGCAAAGATTTTCAAACAGAGAAAAATTTTTGCTGAACTCTCGTTCAGAACATCATCTATCATATGCAGTCTATTATTTGGTTCTTGTTGATCATTATCAAAGAAAGCAGCAGTGTAAGTAAAAACAAATAGCAGTCTCTTGCCGTTGTTTTGCTAATGAGACGATTCCTCTCCTTTATTATTATTATTATTATTATTATTATTGTAAGCGGCAGTAGCGTGCACAAAAGCAAGCCATGCCGCGAGCGGTGACAGGCCATAAACACTCATTATCAGAATGCAACAAACAATGCATGACACAGTACAGTAATGCATTTTCAGCTTAGAGTGACGTTAACACCTATAACAAAGAGAATGGCACTTATCAGCTCAAAGAAAAAT
Source organism: Schistocerca americana (assembly GCF_021461395.2). Lineage (NCBI taxonomy): Eukaryota > Metazoa > Arthropoda > Insecta > Orthoptera > Acrididae > Schistocerca > Schistocerca americana. The sequence continues at coordinate 980,041,889 of NC_060121.1, forward strand.
AAACAATCAATTCAAACCAGACGAAGCACGTGAAAAAGGGAGGTACTCGTATAAATATGGACAGAGCGCATGACGCATAGCAGTGGCTACCTGGTAAAGCTTAATTGCTAAGCCTACGACTCGAACCAAACTACTGTAGCTGTATCGTCATTCATTGGACCTAAATTGTGTCTCATATTACAATGGACCAACTTTGTTTTGATTTGGAGGTGCGGCCTAAAACTTTTCTCTCCCCTTGAATTTTGAGTCTCAAATTTCAGGTGCGGCTTAGATTTGGGAAAATTCCTTTTTCCTTGATTTCGAGTCTCATTTTTCAGGTGCGACTTAGATTCAAGTGCGGCTTAGATTCGAGTAAATACGGTACTATGTCTCTTGCGTAAAAATTACAAACATTCAACTGCCAAGGAATGTACTGTATAATCTAGGAAAACCTCATTTCACAGTTTTCTTAAATGTAAGAGCATTGTTTTTTAAAGATGTAATTTTAGCATAAGAATTTTAGTAGGAGTAAGTGGAATGACAAATAATGGATGTTTTTACTGACATGGTGATTTTTTTTTTCATAACATATATTCTGTTTTACTTTTGCAGTTGTCCTGGTTCAATTATGCTGCTGTTTCAGCTACCTGATGGTAGAAATTTTTTACATGTGGGTGATTTTCGTTATCATGGAGTCATGAAGTCATTTCCAGCCATTCAACACTGCTCTATAAACAAGCTATTCCTCGACACCACGTAAGCAGGATTTTTTTGCTTTTTTATTGTCATCCTGTTTCTGTAAAATATTTCTTCATCTTTTTTGAGTATTTTCATCACGTACTTTTGTCCAGCTCTCTTGATAGATGATGCCCTGCTTAACTAGCGTTTGGAACCATGGCACCAACTACTGTTTTTCATTTTCACTACTTACTTAACACTGTACTCATTAATAATTTAGAAACTGGAATGAAACATGCACAGAAATTTGAAAGAGTGTTGAATTAAGGTCGGCTCTAACAGAAGGAGACAATTGACAAAAGAATTCTAATGGCCTGTGAAGTTGCAGGAATGTATGCCGGGAGGAAATTTTACATTAAAAGTGTGGGGTAGACTGAGACTTGTTTATGGGAAGTGCTGTTACTAATTGTCATCTGCACACTAAAAGTTTGGGTTTGAATCTTGCTTGCTTTAAGTGTTTGGATTTGAATGTTGCTATGACATGCCAGGAAGTTATGTTTAAGTGTGTACTCTAATTCATTGTGAGAGAGATTCATTGTGGGAAAAAAAATTCTGATGCTATGGTTAAGCCATTCATCTGCCATTTCCTCCTACCATTGATGTTTCTCCGTAAATTTACAAAGGAAAACCTCTGTGAAGTTTGGAGAGGGTGATAGTAGTGTAAGTGACTTAAACATTGAGTTGGCATGTGATGTTTGTTGGCATCACATAGAAAGGTAAGGATACTGCTGTCGCAGTTTTAATCTGCCGGGAGATATCGGCGTCTAGGACCACTGTACTGAAACTGTTTGAATCAAATGCAGGAGAAACCATTTTCCAAGGTGAAAATTCCTGTGCACAGGCAATATTTAGCTATTCCTTACGTGGAGCAGCAAGATGATGAAGTTTGGCATTTATCAGGCTTTCATAGTATTTGTTTGCATTTCAGGTTGATCTTGAACCCCAACCACAAATTCTGAGAAACTTTGCAAATCATCTCTAAGGAAAGTAGAACAAAGATTACGTAATATGTATTTCAGTCAGCTTTTATTGGTTTTTCAAAACACACACACACACACACACACACACACACACTCACACACCCTTAAAGAAAAATAACCCATAGATTTCAGAAACACAAGCCCCCTCTTCAGGGCAAGAAAGGAGAAAGAACAGAACACATATGTGGGGTGTGGGGTGAAATAAATAGGATAGCAAGCATTTGCCAGACAAAATGTAATACAACAGAGAAGGAAGAGCTTAGATAGACAAAGAAAGAAATGCGTGAGTAACGGATTGAAGTGACAAGTGGTAAGTACCAAAAAGGTGGTAAGAAGAAGTGGGGGGGGGGGGGGGGGGGGATAGGAAATCAGATGTGAGAAGTGTAGTGGAAGGAGGGGGGGAGGTGTAAGCAATTGTAGAAGATTGATGTAATTTGAAACTGGGAGGTGGCAGGGTGGAACAGTGTGTCGAAGGGATGCCTCAGATGGATCCAGTGCTAAATCATGCTGTTGTGCATATTGAGTAACTGAATACTAGGGTTACAGACAGTTTATCTGTGATTGTTCATTTTTTTCCACTGCTTTTGTGTGAGTTATTTGTACATAGATGACAGGCAAATCTGGTAAACCAATAAGAAAAGTTAAGAAATGCACTTGTGATACACAGTACGTAATAGCAATTTTAATGTCTCGTATTTTGTATGAAATCTGTGTAAGCAGATGACAGTAAGTTCCAGAAGGATTCTTACAGCCAGGAAGAGCTCAGCAGTGCCACATTCCTAACCCGTGCATCTGTTGTCCTTTCCCTCACAGCCATTGCCACCCTTCCCCTCACTCCTTGCATCCTTTTTCTCCTTGCCCACTCTATGTGCCACAACCCATCATCCCAGACCAGTGGACTGTACAGTTGGCACAATTTAGTCAGCCAGAAAAAGGCAGGTGTGTTTGGGGGGGGGGGGGGGGGGGGGGACTGATTTAGCACACTCATTTGGGATCAGGCTGTGCCAGCGATAAAGCCAGAGTAAAATATTTATAACATTCCACATATTTCATAAACGTTTTAAGACATCGAAATGAGACTTTGGGAAATGTTTGCATACAAAGAGGAGGCTACCATGTTATTCCACGAACAACAGACTTTTTTGATGAGAGAATGTAATTTTTAAGGGCCATCAATAGCTAGTGAAATGAGAAATGCTATAGGTTTTGGAACAACATATGTAAAGACATTACACGTTTAGTTTGTGCCAAGGACATGCTTTTTCATAAGTTACTGACCTTACTTGTCGTCAGTTCCTCACTCAATAAACTTAGTAAACCACTGTTTTAGAATTCTCTCACAATTGTGTCTGCACAACATGTTAGTGAGGTGATATAGCGTAAATTTCCCTGTGTTTTAGCAAAAGAAGCAAATTTCAACATGGCAATAGGAGAAATGTGTAGGTTTTACCCAAAATTCGTCACTCGTGATGCTTCTCTGAAAGTTCCAAATGGTTAACAAGTCAGGCAAAAATAAATCACTGCATTCTCAGCAGGATTCCCTTTAGATAGTAATCAAAGCAGAAGTGACATCTTTTTGAATGGTCACCATGCAAGTGTGGGCATGGATGGGCTCCACTTAATATTTACAAAAAAAAAAAAAAAAGTTTAGAACGGCACTCCCCCTCCAGCTCTTGGCATCTCCCCTACAGCAGTTACCCATAATCCCCACCACTATTGCTCTCCCCACATGTGCCCTGCTGACTGTGCATCTACTGGCCATGTTATTCTGTGCTGACTCTATCTTTACTCTTACCAGTATCTCTATTCCTGCAAGGGCTTTTCATGCCCGTGGTGTAAAATAAGATAAGCATAAACTATCGAAGGGCACTTTTAAGTCATATAATACTGTACAGAAAGTTAAAAGTGTAGGAAAAGATAGACTGCTACTCACCATGTAGATAAAACACTAAGTTGTGGGCAGGCACAATTAAAAGACATCTACACGTAAGCTTTCGGCCGTAGCCTTTGTCGGAAGAACAGAAACACACACCATTCATTCACACAAGCAAGCACATCTTATGCTCGCATTATCGCCAACTCCATCAGCTCGAGCCAGAATGCAGTTATCAAGTGGGACGGTAGCAGCAATCTGTAGGGGTCAGGGAAGGGGAACGGATAGCAGTGTATGGGCGGGGAGAAGCACTCACTGGTAGTGTGTTCAGGGACTAGAATGCCAATGGGTGCAATGTCTGGTTGTGTGGCAGGGAGGTGGGGAAAACAGCAAAAAACGAGAGGAGCAGGGAAAGATGAGTAGGTGTGTTGGCACAGGGTGATAAACAAAGAGTACAGGTGATGGGAATTGGGATGAGGTGATAGGACAGAGGGGCTGGAAACTGCTGGGTAAAGGGTGTGGGGCAGTATGTTACCATAGATTGAGACCGGGATAATTATGGGAGCGGGGAATGTGTTGTAAGAATAAGTCCCTTTTTGTGGTGCAGAAAAGCTGGTGATGGAATGGAGGATCCAGATGTCTCAAGTAGTGAAGCAGCCATTGTAATCAAGGATGTTTATGTTCAACTGCATGTTGTGCCACAGGATGGTCCACTAAGCTCCTGGCTGCAGTTCGGTGGTGGCCGTTCATCCTGGTGGACAGCTGGTTGGTAGTCATACTAATGTAAAAAGCTTTGCTGCATGATTGTAGCAAAGCTGGTAAATGACATTGCTGCTTTCACAAGTGGCCCAGCCCTTGATGGGGTAGGATAAACCTGTGACGGGATTGGAATAGTAAGTGCTGGGTGGGTGGATTTGGTGGGTCTTGCACACGGGTCTTCCATAGGGATAGGATCGTTGTGGCAAGGAGTTGGGATTGGGAGTGGCATAGGGATGGACTAAGATGTTGGATGATGTGGGTGATGGAACACTGCTTTAGGAGGAGTGAGAAGGATCTCAGGTAGGATGTCCCTCATTTCAGGGCATGATAATAGGTAATCAAAGCCCTGGTAAAGGATGTGGTTCAGTTGTTGCAGTCCGAGGTGTTGCTGGGTAACATAGGATGCACTCCTTTGTGAGGGTAAATGGCAGGCGAGGCCTGTGTCTGGGGCATAGTGCCTGCCAGGAAGTTATGTATACCTACTAAATCCAAGGAATTTTCTGATACAGTTAGTGCTATCTTTCCTGCTTTTCTTCTTGTGTTTTTGTCTGTGATGAAGACAGGGAAGTGTTCTGCCTTGCCACTGACCAAACCACATAACACAGCATTGATGACTTTTGTAGCTGTTGTACTTTCAGTGCTACTTGTAACCTAGGAGTGTTGTGTTCCTGTATTATTTCCCTTACATTACTTCTATTCCCTCTTCATCCAGTTAATTGCATTTTTTTAGTTAACTGTCTTGTTTGCTCATCTTTTTTCTTTGGCCATTCCTCTTTGTCCTACACAAGTCATCAAATTCTTCTCTCTCTTTGTCTTTCCTATTCTGTGTGCTCAGTTTTTCCTCTTGCTTGTCACAGCCTTTTTGTAAGTGTGCCTACAATGCTGCCATCATTTGATGAAATCTTGGTGGTACATGTATTTTTGTCTATGTCTATATTACTGTTGTACAGTCATTTATCTGTTCCTGTGCTTTGCAGTGACTATAGAAACTGCAGCAAATAGTTATTGTGGATGTATCACACAACTGGTCATTTAATTTGTTCTGCTAGCAATTAGAAATAGCTAATATAACATTCTGAAGCAATTGCTGTGTTCAGTGCTGCTTCTATTAAAGTGCGTGTTGTTGTACACTTCTGTAGTATTATCAGTAATAATGTTGTCATTTGTAAACGTAATTTCACTATTCCTTGATGAAATCAGGGACTTTGGTAGTCTTCGGGGAAATACTTTAGCAGCTGGATTCGCTTTAAGGTGTTCTGTCTTAATAGAAATGTGTTGTTTACAGATATTGTGAACCAAGGTATGATTTCCCATCACAGGAAGAAGTTATTGCAAAGGCCATAGAAATAACAAAAGCAACATTGCAAAGATGTCCTAAAACTTTGGTAGTGTGTGGAACATATCTCATTGGTAAGTTGTTCACATTTTACCTTTTGGTCATAGAGATATACTAAATATGCAACTGTATTTGTACAATCACAAAAATACAATTCTGAAGCTGGTGTAATATTCCTCACACAGAATTTTCCCGTACTGTCAATTACGTCATAGTATATAATATACTTGTCTTTTTTGGCCAATGTAACAGTGAGTGTCATTGTAATGATACATTTTATGGTGTAACCTCTAATTTTTCTAATAGGGCAGTGTTACTTTCAGGAAAGGAAAAAGTTTTTCTAGGTATCAGTAAAGCAATAGGAGCAAAACTGTGGGCACGCCCTGATAAGAGAGGTGTGCTAAAATGTTTGTGTGATCCAAACATTGAAACAAGACTTGTAACAAAACCACATGAAGCTCAGGTGCATGTGCTGGCTATGAAAGAGCTCAACAGCCGGGTAAGTATCATCAGTATTTTGGTTTGGTTCCATAGTATTAGATGCTTAAGGTAATTTTTCATTAGGGATATGATGGATGCAATAATTCTAATTTCCCTTTCAAAAGTTTGACGGATACCCTACATATTGTCAACCGATTACATGTATCTGTATCATTGGAAAACTTTATCAGTGTGCCTGAAGTTGTCCTAGTAATTTATTATTACTGGTAACGATTACTGGATCTGACATTCAAAATCACTTTAGCATTTTTTCAATTTCATCGGGGACAAAGATAGGTGCCAATCTGACTTCGGTGTGAGACATCAAGGAAGGTATTACTCACATCTAATGCTAAATTTAACTTCTCATTTCATTTCTGTGTACATGATACGTACAGCATTTTTACTGAAAATAGTTGACCAAAAAGCTTTTTCTGAAATACCAGTTTCGGGTGGCTATACTGAGCTGACAATATTTCCAGATGGTTCCTTATAACAGTAAAATGCAAAGTTATGTTAATATTACCCATCTTCACTTACTTTCAACACATTTTAAAATTTCCAGCAGTACTTTCATTGCAGTTTCCAAATGTTGATGAATTTTGAATTGAAGAATTCTGTACTTGCTGACTTTCGAGTAAAATGGGATGAAGATATTAAACTACCTTGAAAATGCTATGCCCTTCTACATCCAAGAGGAACATGTTATTTTGCATGTCCAGTTTTTAGAATTGTGATGAGTAACTATTATTTAAGGGGCACCTATTTTCAGCAGAAATGCTGTATGACTTCCCTGATGTCTCATGGCGAACAGGTTGGACTGGCACCTGTCTTCATTGCTGGTGAGACTGAAAATCTCAAAATTATATTTAAAGGTCAGATCCAGTAAACCTTACCAGTAGTAATAACCTACTTGTCAACTTCAGACACACTGATGCAATTCTTCAGCGATATCAGCATGTGTGATTGGTTGACAGTATGGAGGGTACCTGTCAAAATCTTCTTTGGCGTTAGACAGTTCAGTCTTCAGAGTCATTTCTGAAGATAATTGCAATTTTCGCATAATAAATCATACTTTGGGGAATTTTGGACACGGGACCTCTGTCACCGAATATCTGCAATTAACTGACTGGGCCACAGTGACTTTGCTTTGAATACAGCCAGTTGTACCATTTAGATAGACTACTTTGGGGTCAATTTTTCCAAAAGTTGTCAGATTCACATGTCCAAAGGAAATATGGAGACATCAACATCTTCCAAAATTGTGGTGAATATACCAGTTGAGGATATAATGATCCTCTCCTTTAATCCATCCTAGAAAAAAGCTACCCCAGTTTAGCGTCTGTCAAATGATCAGAAAAGTCGATGCTTGGCTCCTATTGTCTTACATACAGCATTTGTGTGTCATAATGACATCACATCTCATTTCAACAGTGTGCAACAAGACTCACCTCTGGAGGAAGATAGGTTGTTACAGAAGTTAGTTTTTAGTGATGAAACAATGTTTCATGTGTTTGGAAAGGTGAACCGTCATAAGGTGTCTCTTTGGGACACTGAAAACCCACACAGGATTATGGAGCATATTTTCATGAAACTGTCATATTGATGTTTTCCGTATTGCAAATGGTGCCCATATTGAGCACCAGTGATGTGAGTGAAAGACTTGGAGAGACACTCTGTACTCTGATATGTATTTGTTTTCTGTATGTCTTACAGTTTTCTGACAGTCTTCTTCTGAAACTTCCAGAGGTACTTATGAATAACCTGTGTGTATTTGCTGCTCAATGTTTTTTCCATAAGCCATACAGTAATGATGGTTTTTCTTCATGTAATTATTCATTTTATATCCTACCTGATATTTTCTATTATCATAACGTAAACCTACATCTACATGGCTACTCTCAAAATCACACAAAAGTGTCTGGCAGAGGGTTCATCGAACCATCTTCACATTAATTCTCTATTATTCCACTCTCGAACAGCTTGCATCTTTCAATGCAAACTGCAGTTTCCCTTATTTTATTATTATGATTGTTTCTTTCTACGTAGGTCAGAGTCAACAAAATATTTTCACTTTCTGAGGAGAAAGTTTGTGATTGCAATTTCAAGAGAAAATCGCGCTTCAACTTCTTTGCCCCTGTAACTGAAGTCAAATTATTGTGACTGAATAATATCTAGTTACTTGGAAACTTTTGGGCAAGAGAATTCGCTTCCCCAATATTTTTACACAATTATCTCCCACACTTCCAGGTAGAAATTTTGTTAATTTTGAATTTTCAAGTCTATAAAACTAAATGATTAGAGCTTATGGTTCATAATCATATTTTGTCTGACCCTCGTTGTCGAAGTCAGCACCTGGAATAAAATCTCTGTGGCTCTGCAGAATTCTGGTGATTGTCGACTCTGAAAATTCTTAAAATAATCAGAGGCACAACGTACGTCGTGGGGAAGCCGTCTTGGGTGCTGTGGAAATTGGATATTTGTAGTAAGGCCTTATGGGACTGAGATCATTGTTCCCTAAGCATACACACTACTTAATCTAACTTAAACTAACTTATACGCTAAGGACAGAACGCACACACCCATGCCCGAGGGAGGACTCGAACATCCGACGGGGGGAGCCACACGGACTGTGACAAGGCGCCTCAGACCGCGTGGCTTGGGTGCTATGACATACTCACTATGCAGTGTGGTAATCAGTGCACAAGGTGTGCATCAGTTTTGATAAAGTCCAGAATTTAATCTCTTAAAATAGAGAATAAACAGCCATGGCTGTTCCCTATGAGTTACGACACACCAAATATTGTTCTGAGCCACAGACAAGGGAGAAGTTAAAATAACCATGGAATTGAACGTACCTTTTTCATTCATAAAATTGTATTTTTCCAGAAATTATTTTCCTAGCTACATTTAAATATATGTCGTCTTCTTGTATGAAATGAAATGTTATCATAATCCATCAAATTACATTCAGTATTCAAAATGGCAGCTTACAATAATGCTGTTAATTACAGTGCCACTGCGATCCTACTCTCTGCAATTCTCACACAGAAGTCAGTGAGTTCCTTTTACACGTAATGTTCCACATTATATCCGCAGAGTTTTTATATCATGAGTCAGAGATAATCTGTATCTCACAGTCATAATGAGTCTTTGAGCCATATAAATCACTTGTTCGGTTATGCATAAACATTTGTTCTACAAGAGAAATGAAATGGGAAAAAGGTGATACTGCAATGCCACAACAAAAAAACATCTTTGTTCTAATGATTTCCACCCCAAATTCTGTATCATGTCCATGACACTCTCTCCCCTATTTCTCGATAATACAAAATGTGGTGCCCTTCCTTGAACTTTCTCGATGTACTCGATTAATCTTATCTGGTAAGGATGCCACTCCACACAGCAGTACTCCAAAAGAGGATGGACAGTCTCCTTAGTAGATATGTTGCACCTTTTAAGTGTTCTACCAATAAAACATAGTCTTTGGTTCTCCTTCCCCACAGCATTTTCTTTGTGTTCTTTCCAGTTTAAGTTGTTTGTAATTGTAATTACACGGTATTTAATTGAATTTACATCCTTTAGATTTCATTGATTTATTGTTTAACTGAAGTGTAATGGATTTGTTTTAGCACTCATGTGGGTGATCTCACACTTTTCATTATTTAGGGTCAATTGCCAATTTTTGCACCATGCAGATATCTTCTAAATCATTCGCAATTTGGTTTTGATCTTCTGATGAATTTACTAGACAATAAATGACAGCATCATTTTCGAACGGCGTAAGGTGGCTGCTTACATTGTCTCCTAAATAGCTTATATAGATAAGGCACAACAGAGGGCGTGTAACACTACCTTGGGAAACCCTAGAAATCACTTCTGCTTTACTCGATGACTATCTGCCAATTACTACGAACTATGACCTCTTTGACAGGGAATAATGAATTCATTTGCACAACTGACATGATATTCCATAAGCACACAATTTGATTACAAGCCACTCATGTGGTACGGTGTCAAAAGCCTTCTGGAAATCTAGAAATGTGGAATCATCTTAAATTAAGGTTATCAACTTTTTTTTTCAGACTATGGACATTTGAATTTTATTAAACCAAAAGAGGTATTTATTTTTATTATTTTTATTTACACGTCTAGTACTGTAGGACCAAATTGAGAAGCAAATCTCCAAGGTCATGGAACATTTCAGTACATGAAATATAGCATAAAAGTAATAACAAATAAAATGAAATGTTTATGAACCCAAAAAATGTCAAGCCATAAGTTTAAGTAAATGCTATCAACAATGTAACATACAACTTAGCTTAAATTTTTCAAGGAACTCCTCAACAGAGTAGAAGGATTGGCCCATGAGGAAACTTTTCAGTTTCAATTTGAAAGTGTGTGGATTACTGCTAAGATTTTTGAATTCTTATGGTAGCTTATTGAAAATGGATGCAGCAGTCTACTGCACGCCTTTCTGCACAAGAGTTAAGGAAGCGCAATCCAAATGCAGATTGGATTTCTGCCGAGTATTAACTGAGTGAAAGCTGCTAATTCTTGGAAATAATCTGATATTGTTAACAAGAAATGACAGTAAAGAAAATATATAATGAGAGAGCAATGTCAAAATACCCAGACTGGTGATCAGGGGTCGACCAGAGGTTCGCGAACTTACAACACTTACTGCCCAAACTGCCCATTTCTGAGCCAAAAATATCCTTTTAGAATGGGAAGAGTTACCTCAAAATATAATACCATATGACATAAGCGAATGAAAATAAGCAAAGTAGACTAATTTTTGTGTCAAACAATCACTTACTTCAGACACCATTCAAATAGTAAAAATGGAAGAATTAAGTCTTTGAACAAGGTCCTGGACATGGGCTTTCCACGACAGTTTACTATCTACATGAACACCTGGAAATTTGAACTGTTCAGTTTCACAAATCATACGCCCATTCTGTGAAATTAAAATGTTGAGTTTTGTTGAATTGTGTGGTAGAAACTGCAAAAACCCAGTCTTACTGTGATTTAGTGTTAGTTTATTTTGCACAAGCCATGAACTTATGTCATGAACTGCACTATTTGAAACCGAGCCAATGATGCACACAACATCCTTTACTACCAAGCTAGTGTCATCAGCAAACAGAAATATTTTAGAATTACCTGTAATACTAGAGGGCATATCATTTATATAAATAAGGAACAGGAGTGGCCTCAACACTGATCCCTGGGGGCACCCCCCATTTGACCGTACCCCACTCAGATCCCACGTCACCACCAGTTCATTAACACATTTTTGTTTACAGGACTTGAAGGATCATCTCAACAGCTTACAGGGGATATATTCCAATGTTCTTGCCTTTCGGCCATCAGGATGGGAGTTGCAAGACTCAGGATCCTCACTAACCTTCAGGCGAACAGCTGATGATAATGTCACTATTTACGGTAAGTCTGAAGCACTCTCTAATATATATGTATCGCAGTATGGGAGCATTTCCAGGAATGAATTGAAAGTAGCAATGAATACACTCTTTTTGAACTTTGTACCAATTTATGGTTATGTTGATAACACCTGTGAGAGATCTACAAAGAACTTCTTTCCTAAGGAAATGTGTGAGAGCCTTTTACTTTTAAGTAAACTGTTTAAGATGGGCTATAAGGAGATTTGTGTAGGACACAGCCCTCCTATTTCTCACAATAATAGTCTGTTTGTGGATTTGGTTTTCAAAGATGAAATTCTTATTAGAAAGAGATTGATGCAAGTAGTGAGAAATGATGTCATGGTTTTGCGAGCAGAAGGATCACATGTATTTGTAGAGCATTTACTTGTTTATAGAGGTTTAAGTTTGACGTTGCAGTACCAAGTAAACATATGCTACTTTGGAACAACTTTGCAAAGGTCTTAGAATACACGTAAATAAAAGGTGTCAAGTAAAGAATTCTTCAAAGGCTGGTTCTCATGGAAAATTTATCGATCAAATTGTAATGAGAGACAAAATTGTTAAAGATAGTGTTCCATGTAAGGCCTGGATGTGCGTTCAATACTAGTAGTTGAAACACACTGGCCAGTAAGGTTCTGTGTGGAGGAAAGATGGTCTGTGCCAAGCAGTGTGATTAACATGGAGGGGCAGGACAGAAAGTAACAATTGCTTCATTAAGGAGAAACCAAAATGGAAAATCAAGGGTGGAGTAATGACAATGTCATGAAAAGGATAAATTGTGACTCATCATATAGTGGAGAAGTTCAGTCACAGACAGGTGAAACAAAAAGACTTGGCAGCCAGAGACAGTGGTTGTGTGTGTGTGAACTGCATTGTCATGAATGTGTATGTGTGTTTTGTCTATTTCAGAAGAAGGCCTTCTGGATGAAAGTTTATATGTTTAATAGTTTTTGTTGTACCTGTCTGTGACTCAAGTTCTCTGCTATATGGTGATTAGCACACTACGTTTTTCATAGTATTGTCGTTTAGGAGAAACAGGTAGATGGAAAATAAGAAATTGTGTGTGTAACTCTGTTAGACTTCCCACAACACCAGAACCTTGCACCTTCTACATTCAAATTCCTTCTTAAGATTCAAAGGGTTCTGGTAATAATATTGCAGTGTTGCTGCTGTCTGGACAATTATTGTGGTCATTTGACATTAGTAGATACACATAAAGATGCTTACTTCCATATTTCATTTACTTCAATTTGTTTGTGCAGTATGTGGTCTTATTGGAATCTGCGTGAGAAAGAAAACACCACATATCTCATCAAAAAATTGAGTTGTTAATGAGGTTATGTTGCTGTAAGAAGTGAGATGACATTTAGTGCAAGTGTGTTCTCAGTTCATGTAGCATTACCTATATCTTCTTTCCACATCAAAAACATTTTGTAAATTGTTCTGTAAAAATCATCATGAATAAAGTAACTTGTGAAGCACTGGTAAAACTGAAATGATTTCTGTAGCTTTGAACGCATTCAGCACCATCAGCAGGTGCTTATCTCTCTCACAATTACAGTAGCATCTGTTTCCTTAGTTGGTAATAATCTTTATCAAATCTTTTACCAAATTTGGTTTGGGCATGGTCCTTCCGTCTCGAAAAATACATTGATATTTTGTTGTTATTCTGACATACGCTAAAAAAATAAAAGGCACCACGAAGAAATTATCCACGTGGGATGAAAATTGGTAGATGTGAAGTACATCTGCAGACAAAAAGATGATTACAATTTCAGAAAAATTGGACGATTTATTAAAGAGAAAGAGCTTCAAACATTGAGAAAGTCAATAATGCATTGGTCCACCTCTGGCCCTTATGCATGTGGTTATTTGTCTTGATATTGATTAGTAGAGTTGTTGGATGTTCTCCTGAGGTATATCATGCTAAATACTGTCCAATTGGTGCATTGGATCCTCAATTACAAGCTGTTTGAAGGGCTCTGCCCATAACGTTCCAGAAGTTCTCAATTGGTGAGAGATTTGGTGACTTTGCTGGCCAAGGTAGGGTTTGTCAAGCACAAAAATAAGCAGTGGAAGGAACTCTCATTATGTGCTGGTCGACATTATCTTGCTGAAATGTAAGCCCAGTATGGCTCACCACGATGGGCAACAAAACGAGGCACGGAATATCCTCGGCGTACCGCTGTTCTTTGAGGGTGCCGCGGATAACAACCAAATAGGTCTTGCTGTGAAAAGAAATGGCATGCCAGACCATCACTCCTGTTTATCAGGCCGTATTGTGGGCAACAGTCAAGTTGGTACCCCACCACTTTGTGGAGCATCTTCAGACATGTCTTCACTGTGTAATCTTATTGACTGTAGTAGAATTGTCTTCCTTGATGAGTCACACTTCAAATCAAGTCTTAATGACCAGCAAAGGCGTGCCTGGAGATGCCCGGGACAACGGTGGGATAGCAAACTTGCTGTTGACCACTGTATGGCCTGACAACCAGGCGTGATGGTATGGGGTGCCATTTTATTTCATAGCAGGACCTCTTTGGTTCTCATCTGTAGCACCCTCATACCAAGGAGGTACGTCAATGATATTCTCTGCCCCCTGTCAATGCTCTACGTGGCAAACCATCCTATGCTTACATTACAGCGAGATAGTGCCTGCCCGCACCCGACAAAAGTTTCTGCAGCTTGTCTTCATGTTCGCCAAACCCTACCTTGGTCAGCAAAGCCTCCAGATCTTTCCCCACATTTGGAGCATTAGGGGCAGGACCCTCCAACCAGCTCGTGATTTTGAGGATCTAATGCACCAGTTGACACAATCTGGCACGATGTTCCTCAGGAGGAGCTCCAACAACTCTGCCAGTCGGTGCCAGGCCAAGTAACTGTTTGCATAAGGGCCAGATTTGCTCAATTTGTAAAGTTCTTTCTCTTGAATAAATCATAGAAGTTTTCTTCATTTGTTTTTCTGTACGTGTGTATCGCACGTACCAATTTCTGTCCAATGTGGGCAATTCCTTTGTGGTTCTTTATTTCTCCCCACCCCCCTCTCCCCTTAGCGTGTTCAATGGAAATTTGTTGTTAATCTTATCTTTGTTGTTGGAAAGACTTATCTGCAATACTTGAAGCTGCTCCTCCTCCCCCCCCCCCCCCCTTTTCTACTCTGGGTTTGTGAAATATTCACCTGACATCTAAAGAGGCTTATGTAATTAGTATAGATAGATATAGCAAGGAAAATTATGGCCAAATGTAAATAATTTAGAGTAAAGGACTCTCTGAAAAGCAGAAGTATTGACTTGTCAGCAGACACACAAAAGGGAATGAAAACTTTGCTAGCTTTTGGAAGAAAGCCTTTGAGTAAATTCTTTGTACAAAAATCATTTCTGCAATCAATTTCATAGCTTTGTACACACATGGACCAAAATTTAGATACAGTGTAAAAGTAATGATCAAGCAAAGAGGATTTCAGATTTCTACATACAAAAACAGAGTCTTCATACATTTTATTTCTGATGGCAGACTGTTGTAAAATTAATTTTTTTAGTGAGTACTTGTGACCTTCGTGCCACAATACCATTGTGTGTATAGAGTTCTCACAACAAATAATCCAATATTCTTATGTAGTTGTTAGTGGTACGAATATTTGGCACTAAAATATATGTCGGATGCCTTTCCCTAACAAGTTATGTAATCCAAAAACATTTCAAACTACTTGCTCTCTCTTGACAGCATAACAGTTTACTAAATGGAAATACTAAGTCAACATATGTATAACAGTATTTAGATTTTACCTTTACAAAATATAGAATAGTTATTTGTTGATATAGCTGTATAAATGTCATCTTTGGAAGTCATTTGGCTTAAAATGTTAGTACTGAATACTAGATGGGTTTTCACTAGCGAACATTAACATCTATTGTTACTCCAATTGGTATGCATGTGGCTCTGGTCTGTATCTGCCTCACTACATTTTTCATTTATTTGCTAGTGTTTCGGTATATTACACCCTCCTGAAGCCATTGATCTCATAGTTGTGTGGCAGTCATAGGATCCTGATCAACACGATCAGTATTATGCTGGAATGGTGAAACAGTCCTCATTGTCCATGATCTGGCTGCCCTTTAATTCTGGCATGCACTGGTAGATGTTTCTCTGTCTTACATGAGGCATAACATGACCTTCTCACAAACAGCCAATATTGAGATGTGGAAACTGCAGGTAGGAATGTCAGCAATGTAGGAAAAGACCGTTTGCTACTTACCGTAAAGCAGACACGTTAAGTTGGAGATAGGCACAATAAAAGACACTTATAGCAAGATTTTGGCCACAGCCTTCATCAGTAAAAGAGCACAGCTCATGTACACATGATCACCATCTCCAGCATCTCGGTCTGGAATGTAACTATCACATGGGATGCAAGCATTGTGCATAAGGTGTGCTTGCTTGTGTGTAAATGGTGTGTTTCTTTTACTAATAAAGGCTGTGGCCAAAAGCTTTCTGCAAGTGTCTTTTAATTGTGCTTGTCTTCAACTTAACGTGTCTTCTTTACAGTAAGACACATTGACAGTATTCAGATGTGATTTGCGAGTGAGAAACCTGCATGGTAGTCTTCCATTACATGCAGAATGTAGAAGGTGTTTCTCCTACCTTCAGCTGTGATTTTTTCCATCATATGCAAACTGTAGAAAATGATCAAAGAGAGGATATGGAACAAAAAAGGTCTAATGAATTTATGTCCAGAAATGTATGGCTTCCATGCTAGAGACTTTTGTGTTGTCTCATTGTCACTGTAGGCTTGTACCATGGGAAGCAAGGAGAGGATGCTGGTTGCCAGCCAGTATCCTCTGTCTATATCACACTCTGCATGCAGATTTTAAAATAGAAAATTAGTTTACTCAAGGTAGTCCAGCTGCCGTGGTACAAGCTCTTCTGTAATAGTCCACATTAGCCTCACTGCTGGTGAAGTACACGTCCCATTATGTACACTATTCTGGTCGCTAAGTGTAGCCTGCACGTTCCACTATGGTCGCTGCGTGCTGCCTGCGACTGTCTGCAACGGCAAGTGACTGGGCTGCGACTGATGTCTCGGTGACTCACAGAATGACAGACTGGAATTGACTGGGCCCTCCGATCCGCAGCGGCGATCCAAATACAGGCGGCCAAGACGGCATCGGCAACACCTTTCCTGCAAGACCGTCTTTGGCCTCTGTTGATTTTCTCACAACCTCTTTGCCACCTGGTGTGCTGGTGCCAACTTACACCAGCACAGAGACCATTTATTCAGTCATACTTCGTTACAGATACTGCGGTCTAATACACACTGTACCATGCAGCCACACAGTTAAAGTATGTACGGTTTCCTCCTAGAGGGTGGTACTGTTCCTCATACGTCGTGCTCTAGCACCCTCTCCTGCTGTAATAATTTGTAATGTTGTGTCTGATTCACTTCTCTAGCTGTCGCACCTTGTAATGGATGTTGATACAGCATTGTATGCAATGGTTCCATATTCGAATTGAGAGCTTTCCGACATGGTGTTTACTTATGGAAAGGCAAATGGTAGCATGCAGCAGGCAGCAAGGTTGTATCAGGAGGTCTATCCCCACTGGCAACTACCACAGCATTCAATGTTTGCAACAATGTTTCACCGTTTGTCTGAGACAGGGTCATATCAGGAAGCAGGAAATCATGAATGACATTCCGAAAATGTTCAGACAGCAGACTTAGAGGAAAATATGACTAACACTGTGGAAGGCATCCACCGTACCAGTACCAGGCAGTTGGCCCACCAGTACAGAGTAAGCCAGACGATCATGTGGAACATTCTCCATGACAATTGTTACTACCCTTATCTCTTACATCATGTACAGGGCTTACTAGCGACAGACTTTCCACAGCAGGAACAGTTTTGTCACTGATTTCTTCACTAGGCAACCATGATTCCAGGATCTGTGTCGTCCATCCTATTACCAGATAAGGCCACCTTTTTGTGGAGTGCTATCTTCAACTTTCATAAGTCATCTGTGGGATACTATGCACAATCCCCCTGATATGGTGACAGAAAATCATCAGCATCGGTGCAGCCGGAATGTGTGGGCTGGGATAATTGATGACCATATTGTGGGACCAGTCTTCCTTCCTTGTCACCAGAACTATCAGCGTTTCTTGTGGGTGACTTTGCCTCCGCTGCTGGGAGAAATGCCATTGATGATTCAAAGGGTTATGTGGCTGCCACATGATGGTGCTCCACCTACTTCGCTGTTAATGTCCGAACATATCCCAATCGTGTCTTCCCTGGTCAATGGATCAGACAAGGGGATCCAGTTGCATGGCCTACTTGTTCACTGGCTCTCAATCTGTGCAATTTCTGGTTATCGGACCAACTCATGCTGGTAAGTTTCTGGCTCATACAAATATAAACACATTTTCTCCACTTACAGTGTTGCATGGTGATTTTGCTTTTTTTGGCATAGTTTATTGAACATTTCCTCAGGCCGATTGACTCGAGCAGGTTTCTGAGTTTTGCTCAAGTTGTTGTAGAATCCATCAGCAACAGATTTGTCTACAGCTAAATGTTTGTGCAAATTCAAACAGACCACAACCTTCGAAATGCTTGATGATGCCTCTTTTTCAATTTAAGTGTCAAGCCAGTCCTCTTCAGTCATGGAAAGAAACTGATTTTGGTTGGCCATCTCTTAATTCATCACTGACAGGAGCATAACCAGAATGAAATTCTGTAAACCAATCACAGACAGTCTTTTCTGACGACTATTGATTATTACCATTTGAATGAAGCTGTTCGCGACATTGTTGATAGGTGTTCATCAAAATTGTAAAAATTAATCCAATGGAACTCTTTACCTGAAATTTCCATTTTTTGACAACACTGTTTTTTAATCATTCACTGTAAACAGCCAACATGTCCAATTTCTGAGCTGTAATTGTTTTAA
Organism: Schistocerca americana; assembly: GCF_021461395.2. Classification (NCBI taxonomy): domain Eukaryota; kingdom Metazoa; phylum Arthropoda; class Insecta; order Orthoptera; family Acrididae; genus Schistocerca; species Schistocerca americana. The sequence continues at coordinate 980,060,420 of NC_060121.1, forward strand.
CAATAATAATTTTTTTAAAACAGTAGCATTTTCATCTAGTAGCTGTTTCTGAAAACTTTCATACATGTAAGTTGCATAAGAGTTACTCTTAATTTGTGCCATTAATAAATCTCTAATGTGTTTTTTTACAGGTGTCCCCTATAGTGAACACTCCAGCTATTCAGAATTACGTGAGTTTGTACAGTTTCTGCAGCCAGAACATATTGTTCCGACAGTGAATGTTGGAAAACATGCTATTTTGCAGCGATACTTTTCTTCGTGGCTGTCTCAACCAGTTTCTTCAAAAACTCAGAAGAAACTGTCCTCTTACCTCTCTGTGCAATAAATTTTATAATTTTATAGAAATTTAAAGCAGATGTTGCTTAAATTTACTTTTTATAAAATATAGTAAGACAATATGATTGTTAAAGTTTTTTACAGAATTTATATGAACTTTACGGGGTTTTATTAAATGCACCATATTACTTTCCATTTGAAAAATTGTCCTAAATTATTTTGTTATGTATTTATTTTGAATATTTTCCATTTTTACTTTCCTGTCTACATTCCTGCTTTTCTTATATTTGATATTTTGCTAATGTTGTCTGTGTTGCCTCTGGATTGCATTATCTGATAATCAATGTGGGGAACAGTGGGGTAATAGGTGTTACAAGACATAGATGATATTGCCCTTGTTGAAACTGAAATTTCTGCGGGAAATTGTCATTATGTAGGTAACTTGTACTGTTATTTTTCTGAATTTTTTCGGAATGTATAAACAAGTGGCTGGTGATAGTCAAAAGACTATTAAAGTAAGCTAGAGAAGAGGAAAAGAGTAGCAGTATTCATTTATCTTCCATGTAGAAAATGTGCTAATGTTCGAAAAGGTACTAGGCATATCTATGTAAAATATAAGCAATGGAATCATCGAAGGTAACCACTCACTGTATAGCGGAAGTGTAGAGTGATGGTCCAGCATATGAATCCACCTTCTCCTTCAGAGACACACATACTTTGTATCGGTATTACTAACCTAACAGATCTTTCAAGATGTTTAACCATAGGTCTCAAACAGCAGTCTAACTGCTGTCTCTACAGGATAATTGTATTGGCTGTTGATGCACTACACCAGCAGACACAACTTTTGTCTGCAAGGTAACTGCAAATAAATCTGAGCAAACGTTTTTGATAAGCTTTTAAAGAAATAAAAGAAAAGAAGTAGAAATATAAGCTTTTCAATATGCTAATTTGAGCCAGTTTATGAGAATTCAGTTTTTAAGTGAGTAAGTAGGAAACGAAGTGATTCTATACCGCCCTGATCATTAACTAAAATAGGTCATAATAGGAGATGTATTGATGTGGAAGGAAAGATGTGCCCTCTTAATGATTTTTGAGCTATTTTTTTTTTTTTTTTTTCATTATACATGCCATTAAGTGGCAAATAAGATAATTCTGTTTATTTATTTCATGATATATTTTTTTTCTGGTGGGCAATGCTGATACACCATCAAAAACCAGCTGCTGTGGTTATGTTTTGTCTCTGCCTGCAAAGCCTCGTATTTATCCTCCATTATTGTTATTCTGATTATCCTGCAGGGGAAGTAATCATGTGTTCCAGTGCATTTTATTGTGTTTCTATCAAGTGTTGTGTGTCACTTTCACGAGGTCAGTGATATTAGAAAATATACTATCTAGCTCGTAGCAGGCATATAATGGAAATCAAACAATGGAAACTCCAGGATGGAATGGAACAATATTATGAAAACGGAAGTTGGTACTCACCATATAGCTGAGATGCTGAGTCACAGACAGGAACAACAAAAAGGCTGTCACAAATAAATAAAGCTTTTGGCCATTAAGGCCTTCATCAGCAATAGACGTACACACACACCCACAAACGCAACTCACACACACGATCACACTATCAGGCAACAGAAATCACAGTTGTGCCTGTCTGCATATAATGGAAATATTTTTTTTTCTCTATTACCTGTTCATTATTACTTTATTGTATCTCCAGTATTTTATGTGGAAAACCCTAAGTATGCCTTGCCCTTTTTTTATTCTCACTTGTAATTTGCTCTACTGTTCATCAGGTATATTAATAACTCACTTAGATTTTTACTTTGATCACCTCCCTCACTTGATGCATAAAGAAAAACTCAAATCTCTTACCTTGAAATGCTAATCTGCCTTCATACATAATCAATAAATATCGGTATTAACCTCCACTGCCCTCGCAGTGTCAAGGTCTGCAATCCAGAACAGCAATATCCTCCAGTCACCAAGTGGTTGCTTTTTCATCAGTGGAATACCATCAGTTAATACACTGACGCAAAAAAAGTCGCCGCACCAAGAAGGAGTTGTGCGACATAAACGGGATTTGCTAGGTGTGTTTCTACATCTGAAAGATGATGTCTATTCAGATTTTGTGCCAGTCGCATAAGGGTGGTGCCAGTAACACTGCTATGAGGATGCAAATCAGGTTTGCTTTAAATACACGCTGTAATGATTGTGAGCATTAGTTACTTTTGAGATTGGATGTGATGAGTGGACGTTAGTCAAGAATGCATTTAAGATGGCAAAGACACCATTGTCAACACCTCACTGAGCTTGAATGAGGTCGTATAATAGGGCTATGAGAACCCTCGTGTTCATTATGTTCATTGTGGTGATCATGAGAATCTACAGTCGCAAGAAGACCAGACTATGGACAGTAACGTGGCAATACCAAGAGAGCAGACCATTGTGTTCAATGTATGGCCCCGGCGCATCGTAATACATCTGCAACAGCAATTTCAGCAGCAGGTGGCACCACAATGACACAACAAACTATTACAAATCGAGTACTTCAAGGGCAGTTCTCATACATATATCTTGTTGCATGCATTTCACTGACCCCAAACCAATGCTGAATCCACCTTCACTGAAAATTTTATGTCAATCTGGTGATTCATCCTGTTGTGTTACCATTCAAAAACAACATTCCAGGTTGTTTCCCCCCCCCCCCCCCCCCCCCCAACAGGATAACACTTGCCCAGGTACCTAGGCAAGTGTTACATGCTGTACAGTGTGCTGACATGTTGCCTAGGCCTGCTCGATCACCATATCTGTCTCGAATTGAGCACATATTGGACATCATCGGATGACAACTCCAGTGTCATCCACAAACAGCACTAACCCACCATCCCTGTATTGACTGGACAAGTGCAACTGCCAAGGAACTCCATCCCACAAATTGATATCCGGCATCAACATTCTGGCAGTTACACCAGCTATTAATGTATCAGTATTTCACATTTCCGATGGCTTGTCTTGCACTTACATTAACCTGTGATCTTGCAATGTTAATCACTTAAATATGTTACCTAGACAAAGGTATTCCTGAAATTTCATTACTCTAATTATTTTGTGGTGTTGCAAATTTTTTTCCTGTCAGTGTACATGTCATGCTGAAAGCTACTTGTGAACATGCCAGTCACTGTAAGCACTAATTAATCAATTAATTTTATTTTTTTATTTATTTAATTCATTTACTTATTTTAATTTTATCTTCTATGAATTTGTCTTCTACATCTTCAACCATTCTCTACAAGCCACCTTATGGAGTGTGGAAGAGGATACTTATCTTCCCACTATCATCCTCCCTTTTTTTCTTTCTTATTCTATTCAAATGATGATTGACTGTCACCAAGACCCTAAATCAGCTCAAGTTTCTCTCATGTTTCCTCTCCTGCTGATTTTGTGGGATGTTATCGGAGGAAGTTTATATTGCCTGACTCTCCTTTGAACATACAGTGTCTGAATTTTAGCAATAAACCTCTCGACAAGGCGCAATCCATCTTTTGCAGAGTTTGCCATTGAGTTTGGTGGTCATCTCCATGATCGTCTTTTGCTTACTAAATGAAACCAAGATAAAGTGCACTGCTTTTTTTAGACCTTCTGTATCACTTCTACCAAAACTACCTGGCAAGATTCCTGAATAAACCCTTACACAGTGCAGGTTTCAACCTGTACCCCGCAGCCTGGCCTGTAAAGGCCAGCCTGGTTGGTTCGTCAGACTGTGCAGCAGAATACAACCCCCTGGGTCATCCCGGCTAATTTGGAGCACCCACTTTCCCCGTATGTCTGGATGGTTAACCTCGTGGGCAGCTGCTGTGGTTGTGTTTTGTGTCAGCCTGCAAAGCCTCGTATTTATCCTCCATTATTGTTATTCTGATTATCCTGCAGGGGAAGTAATCGTGTTTCAGTGCATTATGACATAAAATCTTTTTCCTTTTCACTTTCTCATTTTCCTTTCCACTTTCAATAATGTATTGCTGGAACTGAGTAAGCTTATTACCACAACCGTGAAGAACATTGTACTATGCATATTAAACTTGCTGAATATGTGACTACAGTGTGGACACCTGTCTTATTACACATGATTACATACCGTGCGCACACTGAATTTACTCAGTCATTGTCTGAGTGGATCCTTATTTCCCTAGCTGCTCGTGGGACCGAGATAGAACCCTCGAAATCATCTTCTTCTCCTCCCAGCAGGATTGGTGTACCACCTGGGAGTATTCACACCCATTCTTCCAAATCAATTAGAGAGCCTAGTCCTCCTGATAATAAGAATACTTTGGACTGCAGGAACTGGGCTGATGGAGTCATGAATAACACTTTGTTACTGGTGATAAAGAGGAAGGAAGGGACATTTGAAAAAGTGTCCCCCTTTTATATCCATAAGGGTTTGGAAGGCCTTGCTGGAACATTAAAATCTATAAAATGATTGTGTAATGCAGGCAGACCTCCTTCAGAAGTCGCAGAAACTGGATGACTATGATATAATTGTTGAGTTGCACGCCTCTCTCAACTCCAATAAGGGCATTGTCACATGCCAAGATACCATGGACATGGACATAGCAGAACTGAAGCAAGAAAGCATCCCTGGGAATAGTCAATGTGAAGCAATGAACTTGGAGGAATAATGGAGAAACTGAAAAGAGTGACACTTTTTCATTGTCACATTCAATTCTCCAACACTTCCTGAATATCTTATGGTCGGGTTCCTTCAACTTCAATGTTCCACCTTACATTCCAAACCGTACGCGATGCTATGAATGCCAGCGTTTCGGCCATACAACCACGATTTATGGAGGTGAAGCAATCTGCAAGAACTGTGGAAAAGCCGCTCATGATGCTGGGACTGACTGCCGATCTCTATCAACTGCTCTGGGAACCACCCAGCCTGGAGCCAAAACTACCCACTTTTTGCTGAAGAATGCAAAATACAGGAGATAAAAGTGACCGAGCGGATCCCCTATGCTGAAGCCAAAAAAGAATATAAGGCGACGAAACTCCATCTTTGCCACCTCGTATTCCTCCACGGTGTAGAAACCTATTCCCAAGGCGGACGCTTCGACACAGACGACGCCTAGTGTGCCTGTATCCACCACAAGTACCTGCACTTGCATGCCTTCTTGTCAAGGGAAAAAGAGTAAGGACAAAAAGCAATCCAGGCAGTTGCATCAGGAAAGACCAACAACAGTTCTGCAGCGAGCATCCAAAAGGTACAAGAAAAGCAGAGAGCCTCTCAACACCCCCTTTCACCCTCATCCTCGAATGGACAGATGCAGGGATAGGTTCACGACGTTTGGACCAAAAGCTGCCCTGCGTTCCGTCAGACGTCATTCTTTCCCATCTGACTGATGAGGAGGATATCGTGGAGTTAGATGCTTTGGATCCAGGGAGCCCCTCCACTCCCCCTCGCTCTTCAAGTGCTTCACCTCCCCGGTGCAAAGATAGGGGTAAATTAAAACCGCACCGATGACATGGCTTCCGTACTACAGTGGAAGATGAATGGATTCAGGACTTGTGTGGAGGAACTGAAACTCCTAGCACAGGTACGTCCCTTGTGCTTTTGTTTACAAGAAATGCATTTGAAAGATACAGATGTCATGCTACAGGGATATACACTGTACCACAAGGATGACCTGTCAGGGGAAAGGACCTAGGGAGGTGTCTCAGTGTTTGTCACTAATATGCACTACTCCACTGCTCTCCCCTTGGCTACTGACTTGCAAGCAGTTGCAGTTCAAATTAATGTGTGTCGAAGGATCACTGTTTGCTCACTGTATTTACCTCCGTAAGCTGCATTAGACTCTGAGGCTTTCACGGATCTTATCGCACAACTCCCGCAACCGTTCCTCCTCCTGAGAGACTTCAATATCCACCATATCCTGTGGGGCTTAACCAATACTTGCCCTGGGGGTCGGGTGTTGGAGGGCCTCGTGACGTCTCACGAGCTGTGCATCCTCAACACGGGTACTCACACACATTTCTCTACTGCTACTGGGTCATTCTCAGCCATCGACCTCTCTTTTGTGTTCTCCCGCCCTCGTCGATTCTGTTCTCTGGGAGGTCATTGATGACCTTCATTACAGTGACCACTTCCCAATCCACCTTCACCTACTAAATGGCTCACCACCTCAAGTTATGGTCCCAAAATGGATGGTCAGCAGGGCTAACTGGACACGTTTCAGCCAGCTGGCTGTGTGAGAACACTGCAACAGCATCCAAGAATGGGTGGACCACATCACATGAGTGATCCATCATGCCTCTGACTTCTCCATCCAACAGTCCTCAGGTCATCTTAGGAGGCCAACAGTACCTTGGTGTGCAGATGAGTGTCATTCCGCGATCCGGGAAAGGTGTGCGGCTCTTTGACATTTTAAATGCCGACCGACAGCAGACAACCTTAGGACCTTTTGGGTCGCAAGGGCCAAGGCTCGACATGTCATTAATGAGAGTAAGACAAGGTCATGGCAATCGTTCCCTGGACTCTGTCAATCGTTCCACTTCTTCTATAAAAGTATGGGAAGCCATCAGGAGGATTTCCGGTAAACGCAGCCGTTTACCAATAGCAGCATGCAAGCCAGGATCCGGCGTTTCGTAGCTATTGTGTGACTGTAGAGAGGAAAAAGTTGGACTTCAGGTCCAACAGTTCTGAGGCCTACAACTCCCCTTTCTCCATGTGGGAGCTGGAATTGGCACTGACTGAGATTCACGACACTGCACTCAGTCACGACCCTCCTAGAGGCGGCTATTCAGCAGGCTTTTCTCCGTAAGCATCACTATATCGGCACATTCTTCGATATAAGTAAGGCATATGATATTACTTGGAGAATACATTCGCACAACTGCCTGATTGATTTGAGCAGGAAAATGGTGTTCCTCAGAGCAGTGTTTTAAGTGTTACCCTCTTTGTGGTAGCCATCAACAGTATCACATCTACGGTAAGGAGTCCTGTATTATGCTCCTTATTTGTAGACAATTTTGCTGTTTGATGTTCCTCCTCCAGTGTTGCAATGGTGAGTCGTCAGTTGCTACTTACAGTGCAGTGGTTTAGCAGAGTGGGCTGCAAAGACAGGTTTTCAGTTTTCTGCAGATTAGTGTTTGTGTGTGTTCATTTTAATCATTCCTATAATCTTTTTTAATTTGCCTGCTTTGAATGTGGGGGACACCATCCTACATTTTAGAGTCACAGTGCAGTTTCTGAGCCTCAGTTTAACTCCCAATTGTCGTCGTTACCACACCTGAAAGCCAGAACCCTGAAGGCACTGAACATCATCAAGTGCCTTAGCAACAGGTCTTGGGGAGTGGACAGGGTGCATCTTAAGTTTTATTGGGCTTTTGTGCGTTCACGGCTGGACTATGGTTGCACGGTGTATGGGTCAGTGAAGCTCTCTTACTTGCGTATAATTGACACTGTCCATCATGAGGGGATTTGGCTGTCCATGGGTGCTTATCGTACCAGTCCCATACCTAGCATCTGTGCTGAGGCAGGGGAACTGCCACTTAGCATCCGGTGTGAGATCCTCATGGTACGTGTGGCGTGTAAGTTCCTTGAAGCTCCAACTTCACCAGTACCCCTTACTGTTGCCCATCCACCTCTGGAACGCCTTTTTTCCAACCGCCCACGAGCCACGATGCCACTTGGGGTCCGCATGCAGCTTTTGCTGGAGTCACTCTGTGTGGAGCCAGTATGATCCCAAATCTAGGTTTTTAACTGCCTACTGCCCTGGTTACTGGAGAAGCCCAGAGTGATTTTAGATTTGGTGCGGTACAGGAGAGAGAGCACTCCTGCATCCATTTTTAATCCCATATTCTCTGATATTTTATCTGAGTACCACAACCATGTAGCTGTTTTTACGTATGGGTCCAAGCAGGGCAGCTCTGTTGGTTGCCCTGTTGTTTTCCCGGATCGTGTCCTCAAGGTCAGACTGCCTCCAGAATTTACCGTCTTCGACGCAGAATTATAGGCAATCTTGCGAGCGCTGGAGCAGATGAGACGTTCTCCCGGTGTTAGATTTCTCGTCTGCTCAGAGTCTCTGAGTGCCGTTTACTCTCTCCAACATTTGTACCCAGCAGATACAGTAACCCAGAACATCCAGGATGCTCTCCTACAGCTAGAATGACTGGGGAAGGAAGCATCTTTTGCTGGGTACCTGGGCACATTGGAATTGCAGGGAATGAAAGGGTGGATCGAGTAGCCAAGGAGGCGTGTCTTGATCCTCTCGTATTTCGGTGCGCTATCCCCCTGCATGCTATCACCTTGCTGTAGAAGTACAAAGTCATGTGTTGATGGGAAGACACATGGGGAGTGGCTGGTAGTGACCTATAACAGGCTCCGTGTCATCAAGCCCACAGCTCGGCCGTGGAATACTTCCTTCCAGCCATGTCAGTGGGATGAGGACCTTCTTACTTGTCTTGCATAGGCCACAGCCTACACATGTATTCCTACTCCGGCGAGAGGACGCTCCAATGTATGGTGCATGTGGCGTGCAGGTCATGGTGCACCACATTTTGTTGGACTGCATTTTATTTGCCAACCAGGACTGCAGCGTATTCGCCATCTATTTCATGTAATGCTGAAATGAATGTGGTTAGGGTTTTAAAGTTTTTTGCATTGTCCAGCGTTTTTAACAATATTTTAGGGAGATGTCCTTAATGCACCGAATGGTGGCTAGCTCATTCTAGATTTTCGTAAGTGGTGAGTCAGTCACATTTCCCTGTTGTTTTCTTTTAGTTCTTCTGTGTTTTGTTTCCTCTGTGTACTGATTTCGTGATTAGCTCTCTTCCCTACTTATTGATTTTAGTCCATGTGAGAGTGCATGTGGTACAGAGTGACCGTGTGGTCGTTTCGAGTGCATGTGTGTACAACACTTTTAGTTCATCTCCACATTCATTTGTTTTTATAAGTGCAAGGGCTCTGATAACCTCACCATTGGTTGCCCATCAGATCCAAACACACACACACACACACACACACACACACACACACACACAATCAAATCACACAATAACTCACAATCACCTAGTACAATGACAATAATACACTATATATGATTTCCTTCACTTCACGAAAAGTAAATGAAATATCTGTGACTATATTTATGAGGACCCAAAAGACCCTGTTCACCTATAAATTTTCGCATTAACTTTTTCACAAATAACGTGTCATTCTGTGAACTATTAACGATCTTTGGCTGCTTTTTATAGCTGAGTTTGATTCCTAATGTCCACTGTGACCTTTGATGCATTTCACCTCCCTCCCCAGAGCCCGTTCTGATGTTCAATGAAACACACATTCTTGTAGGTGTAATGACTGACAAGATCTTAATAAACTGAGTGCTAGACCCCAAGCCTTGTTTAAATTGAAACCCCCATCCCTGTTTATTAGGTTATTTGACATCTGTAATTATGCTGTCCCAGAAACTTGACATTTGCACCACAATACTGTTCTCATTGCATCTCATCTTATGATTTTATTCAAGGTAGAGCTCTGTGACAGCTGATTTCCTTGGTTGTTTTAGTTGGGTGTGTTACTAATGTTCTTGCATCTGTCCTCGACTGCTCTGATAGTCTCGTCCCATTAAGACATGCCACATTCACGTGGAATGTGGTACACATTCACCTTTTGGAGGCCTCAGTCATCTTTAATGTCACGAAGCAGAATTTTTGTTTTAGTTGAAGGGAGTGAAATACAGTGGATGCCATGTTTCTGTAGGAGTCTACCAATCTTTCCAGATATAGGGTCAACGTGAGGTATATAAGTGATTCTTGACTTCTCTTTCTCTATCTAAGTTTCAAGCTTTTCTCAGCTGTTCTTGATTTTGATTCTGTTTTAGAATCTTAACCAGTCCAGATGATGTGAAGGAGAGTGCAATGAGAAGATGGATTTGTTAATACAAGAATTTGCAGTTATTCAGTAAAACCTCCACGGTAATATCATATTTATGCATTGTATCCACAAGTGACATTTTTATCCATTTTGAACCTAAATTTTCAGATCAGAAAACAGGGAGCAACTACTGTAGTACAATGGTAAGAAATGCTCTGTGGTCAAGAAGAAATTGACATGATTTTAGGTAGCCGGTAAAGTGCGAAAGATTTAAACCATAAATTAAGAAATGTTATAAATCCCTTATTCACAGTTTAGTATTGTATAGTAGTAGACTTTCATGAATAGAAATTATTTTTAAAAACTGAAATCTGTTGGAAATGCAGAACTTCCACCTCTGCTATCCAACCATGCTAAACATATTTCTATACTTTGCTAAAATAGAAAAACGCTGACTTTTCATATCCTATTGATTCCCCTCAGTAATTTAAAATATTTTTCTTTCCATTTGTTTCTGACTGTTAGTGAAGGAAAAGAACAGTTATGATCGAGAACTGAAGAATATGTTAATTGTCTGACTTTTGAAGACTGGTACCTCCCACAGAAATAAATGAAAAACCTTTTTTTTATGGTTGTGTTTCACCCATTACTATTGCAGATTTTATTTTTCATGCAAAAGTTTTCATCCTAAACATAAGAAAAATTCTCACTTTGACAAGACACTCTGCTTCTAGAATACGACTTATTGGAAAAAAGTAGTCTGCATTTTATTGAGACTGCTGCTTCACAAGTAGTTTCAGGCAATATCCACTAAGACTGTTCGTAACTAAATATAATTAATTTACGGTTTATCGTCTTTGATAGTATTTTTTGAACCTTCAGTGTGTCTTTCTGTGGCCTGAAAAAATGTATTTATCAATAAAGTGTTTGAAAACAAATCCTGTTATAGAAATATAAAGCAGCAAGCCATCCATGACTTGTCTGAGGTTAAATACCAAATAGAATTGACACAAGACAACAAAGGTGCATGAAATTAGCTCATTTGATTGTAGCTAAATTATGGTCGCTTGACTCATCAGACAGTCCACCTTGAGGTGAGGAGGTACTAAATTTTTTGTGCCACAGAGTCAAAGGTAAATCAACGTTACTACCTGAGTCATCTGCCATGGGCAACAAGTGCTCATGATGGGGCCCTTGATATGTCCACCATTCTCTGTCATTAGAGAACAATAAAAGAACATAGTGTCTGATTATATGTGTGTGTCTGCCTAAAACACTCACATGTGACCTTTACCTTCAGCAAGAGTACACACTACACCATCACTCCTGAACCTTGTCAGAATAGTTTAAGGATTACACACAGTGCTTGCATGGCCTCCATGTCTCCTGATTTCTATAATACAGGACGCAGATCTGACCAGTCTCAGTGATCTGCATTTGAGCTGTCATGGATTATGATAGCTCCAGAAAGCTTTCAGTGTCTTATGTAGTCCATGCTACAGCACATCACCACCATTATTAGGGTGAAAGGACATGCAATATGCCAGCAGGTAGGAGTGTTTTTAATTCAGTTGCTCATATCTATATTTTGAGTAGGGAGGCATGTAGTTGTATAGCATATCCAGCATGATTCACTCTTGTTTCGCATTTATTTAGATTGAACTCCTTAGCAGTTTCATTCAAGTCAGAACAGTAGTTATAAAACTTAATGGCAGATTAAAACTGTGTGCTGGACCAAGCTTGAAGCTGGGACTAAAACCTTTTGCAGGCAAGTGCTCTACTGACTGAGCTATGACTCATAACATGCCCTCACAGTTTTTTTCTGCGATTACGTCATTTCTACCTTACAAACTTCACAGAAGTTCTCTTGCATACCTCACAGGACTAGCACTCGTGGAAGAAAGGATACTGTGGAGACAGGGCTTAGCCGTAGCCTGGAGAATTGTTTTCGGAAACAGTGAATTTATTTCACACGTGTCCAAACAAAGCAAAGGCAGTATACTGAGATTTTTAAATATTGGTCTTCAGGACTCTATGCATTTAATTTGTTTCATTTCTCTGACAATCTTTTTGTGTTACCTGTATGATTTTTGGAGTCCCCACAAAAAATAACTATATATAAAAACAAAGATGAGGTGACTTACCGAACAAAAGTGCTGGCAGGTCGATAGACACACAAACAAACACAAACATACACACAAAATTCAAGCTTTTGCAACAAACTGTTGCCTCATCAGGAAAGAGGGAAGGAGAGGGGAAGACGAAAGGAAGTGGGTTTTAAGGGAGAGGGTAAGGAGTCATTCCGATCCCGGGAGCGGAAAGACTTACCTTAGGGGGAAAAAAGGACAGGTATACACTCGCACACACGCACATATCCATCCACACATACAGACACAAGCAGACATATTTAAAGACAAAGAGTTTGGGCAGAGATGTCAGTTGAGGCAGAAGTGTAGAGGCAAAGAAGTTGTTGAAAGACAGGTGAGGTATGAGTGGCGGCAACTTGAAATTAGCGGAGATTGAGGCCTGGCGGATGACGAGAAGATAGGATATACTGAAGGGCAAGTTCCCATCTCCGGAGTTCGGATAGGTTGGTGTTGGTGGGAAGTATCCAGATAACCCGGACGGTGTAACACTGTGCCAAGATGTGCTGGCTGTGCACCAAGGCATGTATAGCCACAGGGTGATCCTCATTACCAACAAACACTGTCTGCCTGTGTCCATTCATGCGAATGGACAGTTTGTTGCTGGTCATTCCCACATAGAATGCATCACAGTGTAGGCAGGTCAGTTGGTAAATCACGTGGGTGCTTTCACACGTGGCTCTGCCTCTGATCGTGTACACCTTCCGGGTTACAGGACTGGAGTAGGTGGTGGTGGGAGGGTGCATGGGACAGGTTTTGCATCGGGGGCGGTTACAAGGATAGGAGCCAGAGGGTAGGGAAGGTGGTTTGGGGATTTCATAGGGATGAACTAACAGGTTACGAAGGTTAGGTGGATGGCAGAAAGACACTCTTGGCGGAGTGGGGAGGATTTCATGAAGGATATATATATATATATATATATATATATATATATATATATATATATATATATATATATACACAGGGTGTTTCAGAAATGACCGGTATATTTGAAACGGCAATAAAAACTAAACGAGCAGCGATAGAAATACACCGTTTGTTGCAATATGCTTGGGACAACAGTACATTTTCAGGCAGACAAACTTTCGAAATTACAGTAGTTACAATTTTCAACAACAGATGGCGCTGCGGTCTGGGAAACTCTATAGTACGATATTTTCCACATATCCACCATGCGTAGCAATAATATGGCGTAGTCTCTGAATGAAATTACCCGAAACCTTTGACAACGTGTCTGGCGGAATGGCTTCACATGCAGATGAGATGTACTGCTTCAGCTGTTCAATTGTTTCTGGATTCTGGCGGTACACCTGGTCTTTCAAGTGTCCCCACAGAAAGAAGTCACAGGGGTTCATGTCTGGCGAATAGGGAGGCCAATCCACGCCGCCTCCTGTATGTTTCGGATAGCCCAAAGCAATCACACGATCATCGAAATATTCATTCAGGAAATTAAAGACGTCGGCCGTGCGATGTGGCCGGGCACCATCTTGCATAAACCACGAGGTGTTCGCAGTGTCGCCTAAGGCAGTTTGTACCGCCACAAATTCACGAAGAATGTCTAGATATCGTGATGCAGTAATCGTTTCGGATCTGAAAAATGGGCCAATGATTCCTTTGGAAGAAATGGCGGCCCAGACCAGTACTTTTTGAGGATGCAGGGACGATGGGACTGCAACATGGGGCTTTTCGGTTCCCCATATGCGCCAGTTCTGTTTATTGACGGAGCCGTTCAGGTAAAAATAAGCTTCGTCAGTAAACCAAATGCTGCCCACATGCATATCGCCGTCATCAATCCTGTGCACTATATCGTTAGCGAATGTCTCTCGTGCAGCAATGGTAGCAGCGCTGAGGGGTTGCCGCGTTTGAATTTTGTATGGATAGAGGTGTAAACTCTGGCGCATGAGACGATACGTGGACGTTGGCGTCATTTGGACCGCAGCTGCAACACGGCGAACTGAAACCCGAGGCCACTGTCGGATCACCTGCTGCACTAGCTGCGCGTTGCCCTCTGTGGTTGCCGTACGCGGTCACCCTACCTTTCCAGCACGTTCATCCGACACGTTCCCAGTCCGTTGAAATTTTTCAAACAGATCCTTTATTGTATCGCTTTTCGGTCCTTTGGTTACATTAAACCTCCGTTGAAAACTTCGTCTTGTTGCAACAACACTGTGTTCTAGGCGGTGGAATTCCAACACCAGAAAAATCCTCTGTTCTAAGGAATAAACCATGTTGTCTACAGCACACTTGCACGTTGTGAACAGCACACGCTTACAGCAGAAAGACAACGTACAGAATGGCGCACCCACAGACTGCGTTGTCTTCTATATCTTTCACATCACTTGCAGCGCCATCTGTTGTTGAAAATTGTAACTACTGTAATTTCGAAAGTTTGTCCGCCTGAAAATGTACTGTTGTCCCAAGCATATTGCAACAAACGGTGTAATTCTATCGCTGCTCGTTTAGTTTTTATTGCCGTTTCAAATATACCGGTCATTTTTGAAACACCCTGTGTGTGTATATATATATATATATATATATATATATATATATTAGTAGTGATGTGGTGCTGCTTATATGTTGCTACTACTGGGGAACAGCTTGTATTTTGAATGTGAAGGAAGAGGGATGGATTGGGGAAAGCTAAACACTGAAGTCAGATTGCTGGGAACCCACCTGTTGTGAAGACGAGGAGGCAAATATCTCTGTTGCTTCTCTTCATCACAAGAAGTAGGTCCCTCTCAGAGTGGGATCTGAGTGACTTCCCTTTTTATTTTCCCCAATCCATCCCTCATTCCTCCCTGACAAAGAAACTAACCATTCGAAAAGCTAAGGTAGGTTCCAGTTTTTTGTGCTTTGCATTTATCACCAATATTCAGAATGTAACATCATGAAGATAAATAAGTACTGGACAGCCATTCTGTCTCCTTGAACTTAATGTTTTTACATTAGAGGAAAAACTATAAATTTTGTGCACCTTGGACTTTCTGGAGGCAAGATGTATGAGTACCTAATTACTTTAATTACTTTGCAAGTAGAGAGAGAGTCTTTAAGGTTCCTGTAACTAGCATCATTCTTTGGAGAAGAAGTTTATAGAGATTCCAGAAGGGCTATCCAGAGAAGATGATCGGCTGTGTACACCAAGTAAGTCGACTTGTATAAGAGAAGTGGGAAGTTTGCACATACACTTCACACACTCTTAGTCATCAAATCGTTAGAAGAGGAAGACAAATTTTGTCATGTCACGCACCACTCATTGCTGGAGTGGAAAGGTTTAAAGTTATTGAAGCAGTCAAAAAAACAAAGTAGAAAAAAAGTATAGTATTTGGTCATGGTTAATCTCTTTGTTGGGTGTTGGTCGATGTTTGGGTGATTGCAAACATTCTAATTTGTTGCTGCCTTCTAAGTGTCTACCCCACCGAAGAGCCTCCCTAAAGAACCTTTTCATATTAGACTTTAATGGGTAGTCAGCCTTGTTGAATTACTCAGCTAGAAAACACCTGACGAAACATTTTCGACACTTTTTGTTTCATTTGAGATGGCCATCACAATAGTGGTACCATTTACTATGCCACCTGCTAATTTAAGGATCCCTTTTAAATCTCACGAAGTGTGATATTTGTGTTACTAACTTAACTCATATTTCATGTCAATTATGTTTCTGAAGTACGTGTCAAAGCTATCATGCAGTTTTTCTGTAGTTAAATAAGCTTTCTTGGTGACTGCCTTTTTGCTGTATATTATCAATATGTCAAATTTATTATATGAACAAAAGTCTGCAATCAACATAGATCTTAATTTACTCAAAATTTCATTTGGTACACACTAAGGTGGGTACTCTAAGTCACACATTATCACTTGCAGAGAGAGAGAGAGAATGTGTGTGTGTGTGTGAGTGTGTGTAGTTCAAAAAAACATTATGATATTATATAGTTGGTATTGTCTTTTGATGCTGAACCCATTAAGATGTAATCATCTACTTATGGTGCTGTAACAATGGTCTTTGTGTTGAAATTCCTTTACATGTTCCTTTTTCTTTAATATAACACACAAGTGGCACCCACTCACCACCTTAATTGTCATTTTTTCAATAATTTCAAGATGATAAACTGTAATTCACATAGTTTTTCAAGAACTTTAAAACAGTTTGTCCTTACTCTGCACTAACATTATAATAAAACTTGCTAAGTTTACTGCAGGGTTTAAGAATCATCAAGGACCCTTCAGATCCTTTACAAGGAAAGTTATGGGTTTCTTAATATGCAATAACAATCACTATTGTACAAAGTGTTTTATTTCAGGCTGACAATTTTCAGTCAATATATTACATTTTTTTGTAAAAAAATATTCAATATCTTGGTACAGGTCATTGTAAGAATTTACATGATGAGTAATTATTCAGTAATTACTCTAAAAAGCTTGAATTGTGATAACATTACTGCTCTGATATCACAGAATTTGGTAACAAGCTGAAGATTTAAATGCACACAAATTAAATGTATTTCATATTATTTTGCAGTTGTAATTGGCCATTTATTCTCAGTTATTAGTTACAAGTTTGCTATGGATCTTCTAGAAATCATGTCATCTCACTATGCTTTCAGTTGCTTGTTTTTAATTATAGGCACACATTAAATATAATACAATTTCTGAAATAAGAACAACTTGATCTTAAACATCTCCCTTAACTTTTGGCAGAGTTTTTCCAAGGTTTCTTTAATTATTTATGTGTTGGCACTAATAATTTAAAACATATTACATTTTAAATAGAAATGTCCAGCAAACAAATTAGTTTCCAGTCTTTCCACAGCATTGTTGAATTCCTATTAATTTCTTATTCATCTTTTTTAATAATATAGAGCATACCACACCGCAAAAGAGATTTACAACTGCAAAGCTGCATATGGAGCCACATTTGTGTGACAAAATAAAATTTGCTATTCATCTAGAAAAATAACATCCACTTTATCATTTGTGCTCAGTGACAAAAATGGTTATCACAACTGTCAGTTCCCAAAATCCACTAATTTTTGGGAAACATTCTGGAGGAGTAACAAATATATTTATATAGTACTATAATTCCATATTCCTGTATGAAGTTTTTGTTAAAATCAAAAACTTTGCATACAAAGAAGATGAACATGGACGGTTTCATTACAATATTTGTGTATTTTCACAAATCTTAATTCAAAACACTGCTTAGGGGAAAGTGTGCAGGAGAGCACCCGTATCCTTATGAAATAAATAAGGCAGTTGTTTGGAATTTCAACAGCATAGTTAAACTTTCATATTTTAACATTAAAAACAAATCAAAAATTTACACAACAAAAAATACTTTTAGATCAACAGTGATGAAGTGTCATAAATGGTCCCATGTAAAGGTCTGAAGTATGTACAGAAATATAGATTTCCACATTTTAGGAAACAGATATGTAAATTCATACAGGATAAAATTTTGTTCAAAACTGTTACCCTGTCTTAAATTACATGTGGAATACTTTTTTTATACTAATGGAAGATTTTTACTTAGTTGTTTGGCCCATTGGAATGCCACATTTGTATGTATACTTTACATGCAACATTTATATAAAAATAACTCTGCACTATTTATAATGATAGTTATCACTCTGTGCCACTTGTAAGTTGTTAAGACCTTCAACATTTTCAGATTGGGGGAAGTAATTTAAAATACAGGGAGGAATTACAATTTACGGCCCTGATATCAAAGTGTCATAGTCCAGTCAGTCTTCCTCTGCTTTTATAGAGTATTAGCTGCAGCCTCACATAAAATGATGTTCTGATCATATTTACATATGAATATTCACAAATCTGCTTCAACTTCAACAATAAAACATATCAACAATATACACTTCTTTCTAACACTCCTGGGATGCACAACAGATTTAAAAATTGTAATACTGCACAAGCTCTTAACAGAGACAACAGGATCCTCTACAGAAATATCTTGTGACAAATTCATATGTACCTGTTATGAAAATATATCATAGTATTTCTGCCTTTGTCTTCATTATGACTTCTGCATTGAAGTTAAGAATATTTACATTTTTAATGTCAATTATTAACACACGGCCTACCAGTGATGTCCTTTCACAATCAAGTTTGTAAATATTCAGTTGGTATAATAATTGCACCACACTGGTTGAGATACGCAGTATCCAAATTCTCTCAGAGAACTTGTTGTGTTAACAGTTCAATAGGTGTGTGCATATTTCAGCATTCTGATTTGTCCTCCTCTACGAGCTTTTGAGTGTCTTTGCCAGTATCTGTAGAGGTGGGATCCAGTTCTCTGTGCCTTATGTGAATCTGAGGTGATGATTTCTGAATTATACTTGAAGGTGCGAGAATAGCTGATGCTGGTTCAGGCATCATATCTACTTCTCCATTGCTTCCAATTTTTGATTTAGCAACATCTGCTGGAACTTCGTATATCCCCCCACCACCGCCTCCATTTCCAGTTTGTCCTCCAGTTACATTTCCAAGGGCATCATACATCGGATTGCTGAAGTCTCTATTTTTTGGTCCAACATCACGCATGTTGTATTCAGCATCTATTGGTTCCTGTAATAACATATTCTGTCAATAGTGTCCACATACTAGTACAAGAAAGCCAAATGTTAGCATATAAATCACAGGGGGTTTTCAATAATACCAATTTATACAATAAGGCAATGACAATGTATCATGGGTATCCTATAAAATTTAATGTCCTAGTAACAGTTTCATTTATTTTGCTCTTCACCAACAATATAATACTAATATACAGCTCTTATTTTGAATGTAATGTAGATGTGCACATAGGATATTGAAGAGGCCTTTGTGTATATGAATTGCATGTTCTAACTGCCTCAACTGTGGATTGAAACTTAATTTATTGTGGATTATCTCTAGCCTCTTTGTCAGAAATAAAACAGATAGCACAACTAAATTAGAATTACATTAATACCTTCAGCTGCTAATGGGCGTTGATATACAGGGTATTACAAAAAGGTACGGCCAAACATTCAGGAAACATTCCTCACACACAAAGAAAGAAAATACGTTATGTGGACATGTGGCCGGAAACGCTTACTTTCCATGTTAGAGCTCATTTTATTACTTCTCTTCAAATCACAATAATCATGGAATGGAAACACAGCAACAGAACGTATCAGCGTGACTTCAAACACTTTATTACAGGAAATGTTCAAAATGTCCTCCGTTAGCAAGGATACATGCATCCACCCTCCGTCGCATGGAATCCCTCATGCGCTGATGCAGCCCTGGAGAATGGCGTATTGTATCACAGCCGTCCACAATACAAGCATGAAGAGTCTCTACATTTGGTACCAGGATTGCGCAGACAAGAGCTTTCAAATGCCCCCATAAATGAAAGTCAAGAGGTTTGAGGTCAGGAGAACGTGGAGGCCATGGAATTGGTCCGCCTCTACCAATCCATCGGTCACCGAATCTGTTGCTGAGAAGCGTACGAACACTTCGACTGAAATGTGCAGGAGCTCCATCGTGCATGAACCACATGTTGTGTCGTACTTGTAAAGGCACATGTTCTAGCAGCACAGGTAGAGTATCCCGTATGAAATCATGATAACGTGCTCCATTGAGCGTAGGTGGAAGAACTTGGGGCCCAATCACGACATCACCAACAATGCCTGCCCAAACGTTCACAGAAAATCTGTGTTGATAACATGATTGCACAATTGCGTGCGGATTCTCATCAGCCCACACATGTTGATTGTGAAAATTTACAATTTGATCACGTTGGAGTACACACTGACGAAACTAAAATGAGCTCTAACATGGAAATAAGCGTTTCTGGACGCATGTCCACATAACATCTTTTCTTTATTTGTGTGTGAGGAATGTTTCCTGAAAGTTTGGCCGTACCTTTTTGTAACACCCTGTATATCAATGGGGACAGGTGAAAATGTGTGCCCCGACTGGGACTCGAACCTGGGATCTCCTGCTTACATGGCAGACGCTCTGTCCATCTGAGCCACCGAGGGCACAGAGGATAGCGCAACTGCAGGGACTATCTCGCACACACCTTCCGCGAGACCCACATTCTCACCTTGTATGTCCACACACTACATTTGTAGTGTCCCACCCCAACACACTCATTATTCGTGGAAGACATTCTTACCAAGTCCCGTAAGAGTTCGGGGAATGTGTGTGCATCCGCACAGAAGAAGAAGGTCATGGTCGGTGTTGCCAGAACTATATACTTATATGGATATAGTGTCTGTTCTTTTGGATGTCCGAAAGAACAGACACCATATCCATATAAGTAGTTAGTACAACTGTTCTGTGTATATGCACTAGGCCTGCTACCATTGCTCAAATGTGTCACAATGTCATCATGCAGAGGATGGCGACTATACAAGATGTTGGTACATTGATCTATGACAGCAGATTTAGTGCACATATACACAGTAAAAATAATAGTGAGTTTTACTCCTAGTGAGAAGGCTGGCAGTAATCCTTGAAACTGTGAGTTTTAATTTACATCTGACACACCCAGAACACAGTGTTTTATACAAAGATGTCATGAACATATTAAAGAGGATTAATATATCTAAAAACAAAGATGATGTGACTTACCAAATGAAAGCGCTGGCAGGTTGATAGACACACAAACAAACACAAACATACACACAAAATTCAAGCTTTTGCAAGCAACGGTTGCTTCATCAGGAAAGAGGGAAGGAGAGGGGAAGACGAAAGGATGTGGGATTTAAGGGAGAGGGTAAGGAGTCATTCCAATCCCGGGAGCGGAAAGACTTACCTTAGGGGTAAAAAGGACTGGTATACACTCGCACACACACACATATCCATCCGCACAAACACAGACACACTTCCGTCTCGACTGACATCTCTGCCCAAACTCTTTGTCTTTAAATATGTCTGCTTGTGTCTGTATATGTGTGGGTGGATATGTGTGTGTGCGAGTTTATACCCGTCCTTTTTTCCCCCTAAGGTAAGTCTTTCCGCTCCCGGGATTGGAATGACTCCTTACCCTCTCCCTTAAAACCCACATCCTTTCGTCTTTCCCTCTCCTTCCCTCTTTCCTGATGAAGCAACCGTTGGTTGCAAAAGCTTGAATTTTGTGTGTATGTTTGTGTTTGTTTGTGTGTCTATCAACCTGCCAGCGCTTTCGTTTGGTAAGTCACATCATCTTTGTTTTTAGATATATTTTTCCCACGTGGAATGTTTCCCTCAATTATATTAAAGAGGATTAATTTAGACCAGTGATGATCAACCTGCTCCCCACCACTCACTACTGGGAATTCCAGTTTTCATGGTGGGCAGTAGGGGGACAGGGCTTTTAAGTACATTTTTAATATGTTTTATAAAATTTTGACATAAAGTACTTGATTAGTACTTATTATTATATGCTTTAACTTTCTGTAGCCCTGCTTCATAAATTTTATTAAGTAACGTTACTTCTCTACTGTATGAATCAGCATTACAGTCACAAAATTTTACTACTAACAGAGTTACAAAACTGGGCTATAGGCAAAAAAGGTTGACTACGCCTGATTTAGACACAATTCTAGCCTGAAGTGTCATATCTATAAGAAATAAGGAATTGTCTATTGCAGTTATACAATGCCACTATTAACTGTAACTGCTGGTAAAAGTATATTGACTGGACAAAAAATATATAAAGATATTTATGCTTCAGTTTGAAAAATGGATATATTTTCACTACATATGCTTATGCCTTAACTGCCTACAGGAGTTGCTCACGAATAACAACAAATGTTTGAAACAGAACTGCAATTCCTGCCAGTAATGTTAATAATTTTTGGAATATGATTAAAATGAAAACTACTAAATATTTCAGTGTTACAGGGATCAAAGCAATGTCAAATGTGGCTAATATTTTTTTTATTTCAATCCATAGTCAAATATCCGTTTATAACGATTACTAGTTTCATTACATTTTAGAACACCTTTGGATGTATTGTAGTTGCAGAGCAACCAGTTAATTATATGTGCAATGCACAACCTCCATAAGTCACTAAGTTGATGAAGTCACTGTGTCCAAACAAAACAGTTACAAAGGTAAAATAAAATTAGGATCAGAAGAAGTAAACTAATATGTAAGACTGAAGAAAATGAGATCGAGAATGAACAGTGACATTCTCTTCCGACCTGATTTTAGTTTCATATGCTGGCCTTAGTTTTATTATATCTTTGCAATGGTTTATTTTCAATATAGTGACTTCATCATCTTGATGTACCATATGTAGCGGGCAACACCTCATAACATGCTAACCGACACTCCTTTGTAATTCCTGACTTTGTAATGTCTGTTATTAGTGACTTTGGAGGCTATAAACATAAATGTGATTATAAGCTGAAATAAAAAATACTAAAATAGTTGTTCTTGCTACTACATATCTCCACATGGCATCATTTTAATGTAGCACATATCCCAAACCACTTTAAGGACAGTTATACTTTGTACTTTATTATTACAGGAATACTACTGTTTCAAAAATCTGTATGTTAAGATATGCCTGGCTTTGTATTCCACGTAATAGCTCCACTGGAAAACTTCTAGCAGGTATCAAATTAAATGGGGCTCCACAATCATATTGCATTGTCTTTCTGATGCAGAAGAATCCATTTATTTACTAGCTCTACAGAATCTCCTTGTATTTCTTGATTAATAGAAAACATAACACTGGGCAATCTGATATTGTTCCCTCAGTATACAATCAATTTCACATATTTTTCAATATCAAAAAGACAAACTATTGATTACTTTCTTACAGCCAATCCTTCTGTTACGCTACTTCTCCCTATCTACCACCTGAGCTCAAATATTTTCAAGTAATGGATTTCTGTAAAATGCCCAAAATGTGTCCATAAATTCCTGTTAGCTACAGTATCCTATAGTTCAAACATGCACTTACGAATGCCTTATTTCTGCCTCACCTAAGAGAGATATCCTGCATCATCTAAAAGCAGCAATATGTACATGTACTGTGAAAGGGCAGAGATATGATTTTTTGAGATTTCCTATTATGTGCGGTAAAGATTCAAGCCATAAAGTATCACAGCATAAAATTGTTGCCTATATATGATCTGCTGCACTTCTTTGCACTACAGTGGTGTTTCTCTCACTGGACTTACATGCACATGCAATCATTATATGTAGTAATCATATTAATAAAATAGGCTATCCTTTGCAATAATAATAATAATAATAATAATAATAATTACTAATAAGAACAATGAGATTGCTGAAACAATGACGTTTTTTTTTTTAAAACTCTGGGAATCTGATAAGCAATTTATGGTTACAGAAGGTAAGTTTTTACTCGCCAGGTGTATTTTTGTTAATTAATATTTATGGCAAGGTTACTTACTACTCGTGTCCCTTGCGGGCCATTAGCTGCAAAAGCTGGTGAGCCAAATTCAACATTCGTTCCTTGTCTGAAGGAAACACTCTGGGAATTAGTTAGTCCACCGAGGCCAGGAGCCTTTCCACTGCAAAACAGCAAAATGATTATTCCACACACAGCGCAATTGATCTGTTAAAAAAATACATGTCTAACAACACATACTGTTAGTTTTGTTTCCACAGTGACTTATGAATAATAAAAGAAGAGTAGTCTTTTCTCAGTTGCTTATGAAAGTTTCTAGTTCATTTTCTTATTTATTTATAACAGATGCCTCTTTATGGCTCAGCTAGAAATAAACACTTCTCTCCACTGCATTATCATTCTGTGGAAGAATGCTACAATTGTGTAGCACCTCTTATCGAGCGCTCATAGTTCACTAACTCACTAATAAATCACAGTGTCTTTATTCTACTAAGATTTTTTTAACAGTTTCCTTTCACGGTTTGCCCTTCTGTGTCTTCCTTGACTCAGGTTCCAGATAAATTCTGTGCTTAATCACCATTTATACTCTATTTCCTACAACTTGTTCCCCTATTGTGCCATATGATGGAAACTTTAATTGAGAAAAATTTGGTGTTTCCTCTGGGCTTATTTTTTCAGACAAATCATAATGAGACTTTTTTAAAATCTATATTTTATTAGAATTTTAAATGTTTATGTGAGAATAAATCACTACTCATTGAATAAATGAGGCACTAAGTATCAGTTAAGCACATGGAAATAAACTATCACCAGCTGAGCTTTCCAGCTGGTTCTTCACCTCAGATTGTTTGCTTTCCGATCAAGGACAGCTCTACTGTTTATTAGCCCCCCCCCCTTTTCTTTTTTAAACATGCTGTCTACTGCTTAACACTTCCTCCATCCCTTACAAGGATACATAAATTATATTCCATCCCAAGTTCTTAATTGTCATATTTGCTAATGTAATTTCAGTTTAAAAGCTAAGTTTTCTTTATTGACTTGTAGGAATACTTATAAAATGAGACCTCTTTGGCAATTATTGAAACTTCCACACATACTTCAGTGCATAAAACAATTAATTTTTGCATTAATTTTCTTCCCAGTGCATGTTTCTCTTAGTTGGCAATAAAAAAGCAAACTTACTGTTTGACATTCAGAAGAGAAAAGGTCTCAGAACAATACATACATACTTTTCTCACAAGTATTTTCCTCATAAGCTGTTTCAATCATTTCCATTGCTGGATCAACCCACAGGCAACAGAATATCAGAACCTTAATAGACACTGTTCCAAGTTTTGTGAGATTCTTAATAACACAGTGAATAATGTCTCACAATGACGAGTAATGCCTAAACAAGCATTCATTTAAAGCAGCATATTTAATTGCCTGAAGTTTGGAAAATATGATGGAAACGACAGAAGACAAACTGACAACTAGGGTGGAGACGAAAGCATAATGACACTGCGAGGCTGCACTGAACTGTGACGGTCTATGAGGCATCATGTATTGCACGTGGATAAAGTGGAATACTTATGATGACTGATTAAAAATTATATCAGTGCTTTTCTCACACCCATAAGACTTTAGGAGTGTTTCTTGCTATAGGCATAAAATGAAGAATAAAACTGAAATCTGAGTTTAAAAACTATTTCTCTCTATCTTATAGATTGAGATCTCAAATGCAACTGCCGCCATCATACACTCATGTATGTGATATGCACGAGTCCCATAGACCTTGACAACAAATACCTTGAAGCTGGCAATTTTAAAAGCCTGTCAGTTTGCTACGTATATTCTTCTAGTCATTGTATATCCGGAAGTGCAAGCTGATCGTAAACAACAAAGCACGTGTTTGATTACATATGACAGGAAATTAAAATATATTTACAAACCTATGCGCATTTTCCTTTTGCAAGAAAGACTCTTTAACTGAAAGCCAGAGACACAATTCACTTAAATAATTAAATAAATAAATATATCTAAAAACAAAGATGATGTGACTTACCAAATGAAAGTGCTGGCAGGTCGACAGACACACAAACAAACACAAACATACACACAAAATTCTAGCTTTCGCAACCAACGGTTGCCTCATCAGGAAAGAGGGAAGGAGAGGGAAAGATGAAAGGATGTGGGTTTTAAGGGAGAGGGTAAGGAGTCATTC
The DNA here is from genome assembly GCF_021461395.2 of Schistocerca americana. Taxonomy (NCBI): domain Eukaryota; kingdom Metazoa; phylum Arthropoda; class Insecta; order Orthoptera; family Acrididae; genus Schistocerca; species Schistocerca americana. Next base: position 980,086,268 of record NC_060121.1, read on the forward strand.
CAATCCCGGGAGCGGAAAGACTTACCTTGGGGGAAAAAAGGACAGGTATACACTCGCACACACACACATATCCATCCGCACATACAATCTTTGTTTTTAGATATATTTTTCCTACGTGGAATGTTTCCCTCTATTATAAATAAATAAATAATAAGAAAACATGTTACATGCTGTACTTACAATGGATGCTTCCGGAAAACTATAAACAATGCCACTGCAGATGCTAGTACAAGAAGAATAACCACAATAGGCACAACAATTGTTGCAGTACTAGGTCCAGATCCACCTTCTGTTGCATGCTGAAGATAGGTTCCACAGAATTTGCCAGCAAATTCTTTGGGACATTCACAAACAAGATCACTGGAACCGTCATCTGCTTCTTGACATACGCCGCCATTCTGACACCTGCATATCCGTGGTTCTGGATGTGGCTCTTCATTAGGTGCATCACACTGCACTTCATTGTTGCCTTTGTGTGTCTGTGTATTGTCTGGACACATACACCGGTGCCCACCAGGCACAATAACACACAGGTGGGAACACGGGCTATTATAGCAAGGATCAATCAGTGACATGTTGTAACGAAGTTTGTGGTACACTGGAAGAGAAACAAAGACATAGCAATTATTTATTCTGACTGCTCAGTACTCTACAATATAAAAAAATTGGTCCACGACAGCAAATACTACACATTCTGGTACAAAGTGTTGTCACCACTAGTTTGTACCAATATCACTCTCCATTGCAGACAGTTAGTTTCATATGACAGAACCACATGTGCTTGGGAAGTACACTGCCAACCATTAAAATTGCAACACCAGGCAAGATAGTTTCGCATAATGATTCAATACAGTATAGTATGAAGAATACAGGATTAAAGTAGTAGGTGACTTTGGGGCACACAAGTTGCAAAATGTAATACAAAGAGCTCCCACCTCTGGCAGCAATGATCGCCCTAACACGACAGGGCATCCAGTTGAACTGAGCTCAAATGACAGAGTTGGGTACACCATTCCATGCTGCTTCATGCCACAGTTCACGAACTTCTGTGGCTGGCGAGTTTTGGCTTCGCAGTCTCTTGGCCAGATGTTTTCAATGGGAACAGCCAAACAGCTTCTGTATCTATGTAGGTCGGGACAGCACAGACAACACAGGGTTTTGCATCATCTCATCAAATAAAGTGTCAAAGAGACCTCAAAGATAGGTCAGAGATGTAATAGCTGCTGTCCAAATTACCAGCTAAGTGAATCTGAGGTGACGATGATGTGTGCCCATTGGCAACCCGTACCATTATACCTGTCTCTGCTGCAACAAGGAAGGAAGCCAAAACAATGTGCTGACAGTCTGTGGTGCTCTAGAAGTTGTCCCACTGTCAGTGTAGGTACTTGTCTTGCCACAAATAAGCCAATTTCCTGACATGACTGTACACCTGGCACAGCTGAGCAAACAAAATGTCTGTTATCTCAGATGCAAGCCAAGAGGGGCACTGAGATCTTGCCTGACAACTATTATGAGGCTCCTGAGCCCATAGACTCCATACTTGCATGACAGTTGTGGCATACTGTCAAACACGAGGTCCAACTTTGGAACGATAAACCACAGTCTCGATACTGCACAAAATCCTTCCAGTGCTGAGGTCCGACACTTGCTGGTAAATGTTTCTTCTTACATGACTCGTAACATTTAGATGGGACTTCTGAATGAAAAACCTACTGTGTAGTCTTTTCTTACAAACAGAACATAAGTAATATTACTCCTGCATACTTTGCGTGCTGCACTGAAAGGCTAACCATTTGTATATCCTAACGGGTAAAACATCTGAGGCCAATTTTACATTTTTGGATGTTGCCTTCACAATGTTACACTTTTAGTGGTGTCCACCCCCGGCAGCTGAGTGGTCAGCGTGACAGGGTGTCAATCCTAAGGGCCCGGGTTCGATTCCCAACTGGGTCGGAGATTTTCTCCGCTCAGGAACTGGGTGTTGTGTTGTCCTAATCATCATCATTTCATCCCCATTGACGTGCAGGTCGCCAAAGTGGTGTCAACTTGAAAGACCTGCACCAGGCGGCCGGTCTACGCAACGGGACACCCTCGCCACATGACATTTTTTTTAGTGGTAATCAGTGTATATACACAGCCAGAAAAAATTAATACCACATTTCAGGGGGTTTCCAATTGACTCAAGATGTATATTGAGTACACCAAATGATTAAGTACCAGGTATCGACCCATGCCGAAACACTCATATTAGTGGGTGGTGTAGCCTCCACAGGCCGCAATGCAGGCACTGATTCTGGCATCCAGCTGATCGCACAGTGGCGAATACTGTCTTGGGATACGTTATGCTCTGCCTGCTCGACCTGTCCAGTTAGTTCAGTAAGAGTTGATGGTTGACGAGCCACACGAGTCACTTCTCCACCATCATGTACCACATGTGCTCGATTGGAGACAAGTCTGGGGACTAAGCTGGTCAGGGAAATTGTTGCACGTCTTGCATAGCACAATGATTTTCACAGGCAGTATGTGAATGAGCATTAATCTGTTGGAATAACACGTCACATTCCTGTTGCAAGAACTGCAAAAGAACAGGTCTAACAACATTCTGCACATACTGAGCAGTGGTTAGCATCCCCCTTCAGAAACACCAATGTTAAGCGAGGGTTGTAGCTTATTGCACTCCACACCATAAAGCGTGGGATGGGGCCAGTGTGTCTTAGAAGGATGCACTCTATGAGACAGTGCTCACCAGGTCTATGCTGTAGGCACAAACAACCATCACTTGCATGCAAGCAGAATCTTCCATCACTGAAGACCGTGACGTGTCAATCCATCTTCCCGAGGGAAGTGATCCTCTGACAGCACCAGTCGAGCCACGGTTGTCGATGTTGTGGCGCAGGTGGAAAATGGGCTACAGGTGTGCGTGGTCATAGTCCCACTGCTAATAACCAGTTCGCCACAGTTCGTGTTGACACATCTGGGCTCAAAAGCCCTCTTCTCTGTGCTGTGGTAGCTGTACGATCTGCCACTGCTGCCCTTACAGTGCGATGATCCTGGAAGGCGTCTGTGCAGTGTGGATATCCAAAACCTCATCTACAGCTGTGAGGATGTTCACATGACCACTGGTACCAGCAGCATTGCATAACTCATGCAATACATCCAACTTGTGTGGTAATTCTGCAAAAGAACCATCCCACCACTCGGGAGGCTACAATTTGACCCGTTTCAAACTCACTCCATTGGCTGTAGGGAGCACGAGTGCATCTCTGTGGCATGGTTGTCTGCTTGCTTCACACATTTGCACCCAGTTGGCATACACTGTCATCAGATCAAAATCAACATGGGTCTTTCCAGGTGTAATAATTTTTTTCCTGCCATGTAGTACTGAATGTAGAATACTTGAATTCATTCTTAAATAATTAACAGTTTTTAAAATTCAGTACCAGTCTAAGTCAAGTAAGGTCTCCCTCTCCCCCTCCCCTCACTCTCTCTCTCTCTCTCTCTCTCTCTCTCTCTCTCACACACACACACACACACACACACACACACTAATTATTTGCAATGATTGCCTCACAGTATTTTATTCTCGTCAGTGAGTATGAAACACTTTCATTATCTTTTTCACTAATACATAAAAAAGCCTACCCTGTAAATAGTATACCATCCATATACCTTTTTGTCATTCTCAAAAGAAGGCAAAGGGAGCTTTCCCCTGCACAAAGATGGCTACGAGGAGTAGAGGAGTTAAGTCCTAACTCACTCAATTAGTTCAAAAGAAATGGGACATATTTTGTTTTTCATTAAACACTTCAAGGTGCAGAGTTACCAAACTTTTTCTTTTTAAATTAAAGCAAAGAGGGGAGGAAGGCAGAGAGGAAAAAGGCAGGAAAGTTAGAGTTTAACATCTCATCAACATTATGTCTGATGTGCTTGATAAAAACAGAAGCTGAATAGTACAGGAGGCGGAGCAGTGGCATTTTCAGAGTAGCTGTTCTACTCCTAAAATAAATATGTAAAGTAATCTAGAAGTACTTACCACCATTATCAGTGTGTGTAGATTTGTGTTTTTTTTCCATGATGGTGTTTATAAAACATGATGTGTAAATGAAAGAATAAATAAGTTCTCATACGAAATAAGTTGTTTCTTCGAGGCAGAATGTACGTGGTGCCTATGTTCAGGAATAAATTCATCATTCATTTTTTCACAAGTGACTGAAACACAGCATAAAATAATAGTGCTGTGGCTGCTGTTACTATACGGTATTATTTGACTCAGAAGATTGACAGGATCAAAAGCGAGTATATTGTTTGTCAAATGTCTTCTAATTTCTGTAGATTCAGAACTAGGGCACTATGAAGCAAAGAAAAACGTCTTCAGACAGGAGTGTTATTTCCTCTTCATGAAGGGTTCTTAGTGGCGCAGATATAACGTAAATGAGGAGAATAATCTAACTGAATATTCAGAGGTTATGGTTTTTATTTATGTCTAATTTTTTTTTTACTACTACCATCTGTTTGGTAAGTAATTTGTTCTAAACTATTTAGGTGTTGCTTATGGAAATGTTTATAAACCTTTTAATCATCTTCAGAGGGCACATGTGTCAAATTTTGCAATTTACCCTGCATGCCAAAGAAATTGAGATACAATGAAAGTACCATGGAACACTTCACATTTATGATTTTGATGTTGTGAGACAGCACAGCTGCAGTTGTGTGTGTGTGTGTGTGTGTGTGTGTGTGAGAGAGAGAGAGAGAGAGAGAGAGAGAGAGAGAGAGAGAGAGAGAGATTGCTTGTGGATATTACTTTATGCATCTACACTCTGCATTAGTCTGTTGTATTAACACCCCATGGGGAAAGGGTGGCCATGCTTGCCCCTTATTGGGCTTGCGGGCAGATGGAGATAGTATATGCTGCTTGCCAGATGGCCATATTGCACAGGTTCTGCACATGCACGAGTTGCTTGGCCACTCCTACTCACAATGAATGTCCAGGGTAGTATGATCACGAATGCTGCAAGACTGTGTGCGCCTATGTGATTTGCCCACTTCTGTCCGTACCCACTCAGCTGCCCCTGGGTCGGCACACAAGCTGCAACAGTCTACTCCGCACTGTTCACACATCTCTTGAGTACACAACACTGTGGCTTGTCATGTCCATCTCACATCTCTCTATGTCATATATACTGTAGTGCTATAGAAACTGGTGTAGGCACACGTATTTATATACAGAGATATGTAAACAGGCAGAATATGCCACTGCAGTTGGCAATGCCTGGCACAGTTGTTAGATCAGTTACAGTTGCTACAAGGGCATGTTATCACAATTTAAGTGAGTTTGAGTGGTGTTATAGTTGGCACAAAAGAGATGGAACACAGCTTGAGGTAGCAATGACGTGGGGATTTTTCCGTACGACCATTTCATGAGTGTACTATGAATATCAGGAATCCAGTAAAACATTAAATTGTGGCTGGAAAAAGATCCTGCAAGAATGAGACCAATGACGACTGCAGAGAATTGTTCAGTGTGACAGATGTGCAACCTTTCCGCAAACTGCTGCAGATTTCACTGCCGGGCCATCAACAAGTGTCAGCGTGTGAACCATTCAATGAAACATCATCTATATGGACTTAAGGAAATGAAGACCCACTCGTGTACCCTTGATGACTGTATGACACACAATCTTTATGCCTCACCTGGGCCTGTCGACACTGACAAAAGCCGATGGACATGTATGGGTATGGAGACTGATGAATCCATGGACACTGCATGTCAGTAGGGGACTATACAAGTTGGTGGAGGCTCTGTAATGGTGTGGGGCATGTGCAGTTGGAGTGATATGGAACCCCTGATACGTCTAGATAAGACTCTGACAGGTGACAGATACCAAAGCATCCTGTCTGATCACCTGCATCCATTCATGTCCACTGTGCATTCCAACAGACTTGGGCAATTCCAGCAGGACAATGTGACACCCCACACATCCAGAATTGCTACGGAGTGGCTCCAGGGACACTCTTCTGAGTTTAAAAACTTCTGCTGGCCACCAAACTCCCCAGACATGAATGTTATGGAGCACATCTGGGATGCCTTGCAACATGCTGTTCAGAAGAGATCTCCACTCCCTCGTGTTCTTACGGATATATGGACAACCCTGCAAGATTCATGGTGTCAATTTCCTCCAGTACTACTTCAGACATTAGTCGAGTCTAAGCCATGTCATGTTGCAGTGGCACTTCTGCGTGCTCGCGGGGGCCCTACATGATATTAGGCAGGTGTACCAGTTTCTTTGGCTCTTCGGTGTATCTCCTTTAAAGATCCGCTGGATCAAAATTCTGTTTTCCATTATTATACTTCAGTACCTCCTTTTGAAGACTACTTCTCGATATGGATAAATTTTATCCAGCAATATACTGAACTCAAAAGGAGTAATGACTTTTCATTAAGTCTGAGAGAATGATTTCACATAGTGGTTAAGCAGTGGGCTTGCTTTTGAGAGAACTGGCCTTCTAATCCATGTCTAGCCATCCAGACTTAGTTTTTTTATGGTTTCATTAAATCAACTAAAGTGAATATCAGGAGGGTTACTTTGAAGGGACATTTCCAATTTTCTTCCCCATCCTTGCTTGATATGAACTTATGCTCTATCTCTAATGGCCACATCATCAATGGTATATTAGAGGCTAATCTTCCTTTTGTAAGCCTAACTCCAGTCCACAACTCATACATATCTATTGAAACATTCAATTACTATGTTATTAAACATTTTTTTGATTATCATGAAAATGTATTAAGGATATGTGCAGGTCTTTTGATCGTCATATTCATGTATCACAATCTGGTGGACTATTTAGAGCAAGTGAAAAGTCAAAAATATCTCTTCTTCATTGTTAACATGAATGTTGTAATTCTAAATACTGCTATCCTAAACTACTTAAAATCAAATAACAGGATTTCTGCACTAGCCTTGTAACATGTGCCCAATTGCATTGTTATTTGTTATCAATAATTGCATTTAATTTGGTAAATTTACAAAAATTAAGTCTCTATTTAAAATCAATTCAAAATTTTCTAGCAATTTTACAATTATTGATACAAGATTGATATTAATGTGGGTTCACACAAAAGCAGATACCATCAACTTGTTTGTTTCATCTTCCAACTCGTCTATCATCTATGTGTAAAACAGCTACTTCCTGCCACTGCCTACATGATGTGTTCATATGTAACTTTCAAAATATGTAAATCTATCAAACGGAAGAAATTAATTTGCTCTAGTCTGAAGACATTACCTAATTTATTCCTTAGCTTTAGCTTATGAGGCATCTTGATTTTGGTATCCGCAAGAACCCTGTATTTGTGTGATCTGACAGACGATATGGTGTGTCTCATGTAAATGTCCACATTCTCATTCAAATATGCACTCTGAGCTTGTAAATCACTAATATTACACCAATCCAATAGCTCACTTCACACTAATACACAAACAAATGAAGACACACACATCTAGATACAAATAAAACTTACCTTTCACTCCTGATGGACTTTCAATATCTTTTGCAACTACTACTGGAACGCCACGTCCAAATTTGTCCTGTCTGACAAGTTCTCCATTGTCTCTGTTCACCCAGTACAGGCTGCTTTCAAACACATCCAATGATATGGGATGACGCAAGGACTCTTAATAGGAAAGAGAGAAATAATTTAATAATATATAAAAAAATCTAGAGATAACAGATATATAAAGTCAGTTATAAAAAGAATAAGAACACAATTTTTTACTTAAAGTAGGGTGTTAATTGGTGCACTACATTACATATAGCTTACACAAGCTAGACTAATAATGGAAATTAATATAAGGGTAATATACGAACGAGTTAACAATAAACACCAACATGAGCACTGCTACTACACAACTACATTCTGTACAATGTTTGTCAAAATTTTAGCTGCAGCATGTTACAGGAGACATCTAAGGAGGAGGAACTGGACATTCTTTGTTCAGAATTTATCCTTACCAGTTCAGGAGGGAGCCTAGAAATCACATTCAGCTAACTCATCATTTCCCAGTACCGAAATTGGGCATGCAGCAGTTCTATGAGACTAGAAATTAATGCTGCTTCCTGTTGTACAAGGCTAGGAATGAGGAACATATAATATCCATCAACAGCTGAGATGACTCTCTATTAGGACAACAATGAGATAAATAGAAATGAGCATGTGTTGTGAGTGATACATTACTCTCAATTTCTTGTTTACAAGGTTTAACAGGAATTTAAATCTGTAAAACCACACTAACAATAAATTACTTAATTTCTTCAATTATATCATGAAGGTAAAATTTTTTGGTGTATAAAGGATAATGTCAAAACCCATAACCTAATACAACAATGCAGATTCTGTTTCACTTATTCTGGTGTGGTTTGTATTGTTTGGTGAGTTTCATCCTCATAAGTGCTGCAGTGGGAGAGAGACAACTAACACAGCTTTTCTAGACAACATTTCTGGTAGGTAAAATTAGCATCAGCTAAGCTTGTAGCTCCGAAATTTTTGGAGCGAGAGAGTGTTGACATCTTCTTTATATAATGATGGCACTGTCACTGCCTCAGAACAACTATGCTTGGAGATCTGAAGAAGCTCTGCAGTGTCTGGGGCACTGCATGGAAAACTCCACATCAGATACTAAGTAAAAGTTTAATTGTAGCCTACGCAATGTGTGACTGTCAAAGGTGTACATACAAGTGTAAAACCAAGCTGTTGCTTCCATTTCTGCACAATATTTTGACAACCGACCCAATCATCATCTTCTGGTGCTGCAAAATGTGGTGTTACGTTTACTCGCTGCCTGGACTCAGCAAGTACATGTAACAGCACAACCAGAAGCATCTGAAGAAGATGATTGGGTCAGCTGTCAAAATACTGTGCAAAAATGGAAGCAACATCTCAAATGTAAGCCCAGAAGTACAATTTTAATCAATCATGCCAAGAAAACCTGAGAAAACATGTTAATTTAGTTAAATAAAATGTGACAATGAGTAAGTGACTAACATTTTCCAAGTGCAAAAATAAAAAGTACAATAAAAAAAAACTGACAAACTCCATTATCTTCCTTTCTTTAGCTTCCTGTCACTTCATATATGGTCAACATATAAAACTGGTGATGTGTGCAGGGACATAATAACAGCCCTACGACTGTTACAATGGTGTGCTCCACAGTTCAATCAGGAACTGTTCGACAGACTGTAGCTCTGCCAGCAATAAGAATATCACAGGAGTGTATCATCCATGAAAAAAATGTCCACAGATGAGTGATGCAAATGGAACTGATGCAGTTAGTGGCAACTGTTGCTAAGCAATCTAAAAACTGTATTACAGCCTACTTGTATTCAAAAGATTTTTGGACTGAGAAGCTGTAGGTGCATGTGATGTCAAGATTTTAATTTAAAAATTATTAAGTATTATCACTAATAAAGAAGGACGTTTATATTGAAAGCATTGAAATTAATTTATGACTGAAAGATTGTAGAACAACAAATTAATGTACCGGTGGAATGGGAATAACCTTAATAAGGATTTTCAGAGAGAATATTAAGTGAACAGATAACAAGACTCTTATGAGCATCCCAACAAGCTATCTGAATGAAGACTTTGTTCAGACGTAACAACAGCAAATTAACACTGAAATGATCTAAGCATAAACTAGCTGGTCAGAAACTTGCATAAAAAAGAAAAGAAAATAGTGGGAGCAATCAGGGTAAACATGAGAGGTTAGAAGAAAACAGCAAAAAAAGAAAGAACAAGAAAAGGAGATGACAGAGAAAACTCGGGAGAATATTTCCTTTATCAAAAAAAGATGCACACTAACATCAATAAGTGGCAGCAAAAAACGTTAGTTAAGCTCATCCTCCACAGCCTTATGAAGCTAGAGAGCAAGGCGTTACTGCAGTTAGCCAATAAAAATAAACAAATAAAAGCTTTCGCAACAAACTGTTGCCTCATCAGGAAAGAGGGAAGGAGAGGGGCTTGTGTCTGTATGTGTGGATGGATATGTGCGTGTGTGCGAGTGTATACCTGTCCTTTTTTCCCCCTAAGGTAAGTCTTTCCGCTCCCGGGATTGGAATGACTCCTTACCCTCTCCCTTAAAACCCACTTCCTTTCGTCTTCCCCTCTCCTTCCCTCTTTCCTGATGAGGCAACAGTTTGTTGCGAAAGCTTGAATTTTGTGTGTATGTTTGTGTTTGTTTGTGTGTCTATCGACCTGCCAGCGCTTTTGTTCGGTAAGTCACCTCATCTTTGTTTTTATATATAATTTTTCCCACGTGGAATGTTTCCTTCCATTACATTAAACAAATAAAAGAAAAGAAATAAAAGACTAGCTACACTCTATACATAAGCCTGTACAGTAAAATTAACTAATCATTTGAATTTGCTACTAATAAAATGCAATTAGCTTTAAGTTCACATTTAAAAAATCTGAATCCTGTACCAGTAACTAATAGAATGATGGAGCACATGTGGTACAATGATCAATGATTTCTCAGTTGCATGTGACCTTCCAAGTCTATTAATTCAGTGTAGATACTGTTTTACTAGAGTCTGTAAGGAAATTTCAGCTGTTTCTTTTGGGACTGGTAGCCAGTACAACAATTCAGCTTTGATAATCAGCCTCATTCATGTGATTTCATACTTGAAATTGTTTCTTCTCATTGTTGCATACAACTTCAAACATGTCTTCAACACTGTGTACTCTGCCATCCATACACATTCATACTTTTTGTCAAACACTTCATAAATGGTAAAATGACATTTTAGTTCATGGTGCATTACATCAGAGCTTCACTGCAGTCCAAATGTGCTTCACAATGGAGTCTCTAAAATACTGGCCAATTGCTCACAATACTATGATCTTGTCTCTAAATAACAAAGATGACGTAAACAAGTTCAGTGGATATTCCAAACATTTTCTGCTATTTCACTAGACATCCCACACACTTAGCCAGCAAGTTAAAAAAAGTTGTCAGTGAAGTTATAGAAAAAACTGAAAATTCTCAATTTCGATCACACAGTAGTCTAAAATGCCAAATAAACATTATCAGTTATGGAAACAACGCGTCATGATCAATGCTGTATCAAAAGCTCTGATATTCACACACACACACACACACACACGCACACACACACAAGCACACACACACACACACACACACACACACACACACACACACACACACACACTGATATTGTGCAGACACTTTAACATGGCAGTTTTTAGTGGGGGAGAGGGGGTGTTTTGATACGTGATCATAGGATACTGGCAGAGATCAGGCCTGTACTGTTAACTTTACTGCCGACCTCAGTCAAGAAATGCACTGTAATCATTACTGAAACCTTACTGTACTCTGTTTTGTTTTGCGTTGTGCAATCATTCTTTATTGTTGCTATTTTTTATTTTGAAACGAGTGAAGACATTAATCCCGATCCATCACTGGGTTTGAATATGATTCTCTCAATGTCAGAAGAGATCAGTGATACCCAAGACCATATATCAGTTCTGTATTTGTGCTAGCACAAAACACGAGCCGGCCGCTGTGGCTGAGCAGATCTAGGCGCCCAGTCCGGAACCACGCTGCTTCTACGGTTGCAGGTTCGAATCCTGCCTCAGGCATGGATGAGTGTGATGTCCTTAGGTTAGTTAGGTTAAAGTAGCTCTAAGTCTGGGGGACTGATGACCTCAGATGTTAAGTCCCATAGTGCTTAGAGCCATTTGAGCCACAGAACATGAATGCAGGCTGCTGACTCTGTGAGAGGGTAGTGGACCTCGTCTTCAGCACCGCTCCTCTCCCCTGGTGGTTTAAGTTCTTGTTTGCTTACACTCACTGTTGGCTGACAGAATATAGTGTCAGCAAACTACTACTATACTAAAGTTATTCTGAATGACAGTGCTGAGTTAAAACAATTTTTCTTCTAATATTCCTACAGATAGAGAAGTGACACCTAATTTAACCTGGTGCTATTGATTTCATTGAGCCAATTACAAGTCCTCAAAGTGGAAACTGAAGATTTTGTTTTTAAGTACCAGTTCAGGGGCTGGCAAACATTATCACTTTATCATTGAATTCTATAATGCTGGAGAATCTTCAGTTTCTATTAAAAATAAATGAAAACAAATATCTACCTCCTTTCAAAACATCAACTCTGTTGGATCCATCTTGTCGCATCCTCACAATGTAGTTCAGTTTAGTGTCGGCCCAATATAACGTGTGGTCCATAGCGTAGTCAACAACGAGGCCTGTTGGGTGCCTGATACCATCTGTGACCAGTGGCCTGCGTTTGCTCCCATCCATCCAAGCTGTCTCAATCTTTGGTGCTGCCCCAGCATCAGCCCAGAACATGCGGCCTAACTGAGGATCGAGAGCCACTGAAGTTGGTGATTCCAGTCCAGTCGTCACAAGGGAGCGGCGGAAGCGTCCATCTTGCTTTGCAACCATTACTCTGCCTCTCGGTTTGTTGCCTGAACGGTCAGTCTCTGTCCAATACAGATTTTCTGCAACCCAATCCACTGCAATGCCAGTTGGCTTTGAATTACCTGTTGAAAACATTAAGCTTCATTAAGTAACAGTTCCACAGATGAAATGCAAATCACTTGCTTCAGGACATATGTGAAATATGTGAATAATCTATGTACACATCTTCTAATAAGTGTTAAAAGAAACATCCAAGTTCTTTACAAGCAAAGCGAACAGGCTCATTCACTGAAATTATAGTTACAAAGATAACTCTAAATGTCAACATTTTAGGCTAGGCTTTATCATGACTGTTACTGGTGTCAAATGAAACAACAACCTCACTGTTACAAGCTGATGAACAGTGACTGGTAACAGTAATCTTGTTGTTTCATTCAGTTATACTGATTTATGCTTTTCTCACTCTAGATGATGAAGAATACAGTTTTGTTTATGGAACATACAAACAAAATTGAATGGGAATTTGTAGTCTGGTGGAGAGTACATGCCGTTCAGCTAAAATGTTTAGCAAATAGGAGGCTAATCCATAACCTAAGTGTTACACAAGCAGCGTACAAGCAGTTATTTAGACGAAATTAATACCTTCTTGAACATACTGTGTCAAAACTGTACTCATGTTAAATGTCTTATACAACCTTAATTATTACCTCTACAAGGAACTTAGAGCAACGACAGAACTTTCAAGGTGAAAGACTGTTTCATGATACATCTCATGACTTTCAGTATTTCACGTTGGAGTTATAAGACCCTGTTTGTAACTTATCAGATAGGATCAGTAAGGTTAGGTTACTGTCAGATATAGATATGACTAGTGACTTTTGAAGATGTTAATTTATGTTTATTTTTAACATGATGAATGAATGGTCGGTTTTGTTGTATGGAATGAGCCGGCCTAAAGATATGCTAATCACTCTGGTCACTGTTCACTACTTTTCATTGAGTCCTGTCCTCTCCTCACACCATTACTACTGCTCTTGTTTGTAACTATGTCTTTTTTATGTATAATTTTGTGTCATGACTTTCCTTAGCCACTGTTTCAACAATAGTTACTTCTTCATTTCTTTCTGTTTGTTCTGTCAGTTTATGCCTCTTTTGTACTTCCATTTTCTGAGCATTCCTGTGCTATTCTGGCTTGCACCCTCCCTGCAACTTCTAAATTCTACTATTTTCAGGCTTCAGTTGTTTGCTACAGTGACGTGCACAAAAGATGACAGGCGGTTGTGTGATCCACAGTGGCAAGAGGCAGTATATCACACAACGCACCAGCCAATAGCATCACTCTGCCACACCTGTCTATAATATGTACTTGTAGGTACATGTAGAACATTTAGCAGTGTTTTTCATGTTAGTGAAGATATGGTGAGACTTACTTTGTCACCATAGTGTTTACTATGGGTGACATTTGCCAGCTCAACTCGTTACATTAACAACCAATAGTGATGGTTTTCAGAATATGTGAATTTTTCAAGAGAGCCAGAAGCAATTAAAGTGTCCTCATGTAGAATACCAACAGCATTAGCAGTTGCTCAATCAGAGAACAGTTAGAGAATATGGTGTGGGACTGAGACATAAAATACATTGATATTCTCCGTCCCTCTCTCACTATCTCTGCAGAGAATGCACCACACAGCTCCCTTCCAAACTGCACACCACTACTGCATTCTGCTATTGATTTGCCTTTCCTCACTTCATATAGGATATTCTGGTTATATATCCTATTTAATTTCTAAATAGTATCATTCCAGCCAGCCGTTTTCTTTGCCTCACCAGATGGGGATGCTGAAATTTTTGAATTCTATTAACTTCTTATGACTATCAGTGTGCAACCATTTCTGCTGGCATTTGGTAAGTACAAATTTCTTCCGTTGGTATTAAGTTGTAAGTACTCATTGATTGGACAGGTCAGACACATTTGTTTGTCATAGCTGTCTTAAACTGATCCATAAAATCAATGGATGGACACAAAATAAAAAGGGAAATTCCTCCTACAAATAATAGACTTTTCCAAGATAGACTTAAAAAAAGAGAGGGGGGGGGGGGGGGAGGAAGACAGGAAATGTGGCAGTATCTACAAAAAGACAAAGAAGGCTCTCTCTACACCTATACCCGTATTACACAAGCCTTCTTACAGTGCACGGTGGAGAGTTCACAATAACCAGTATCACCTCCCCCCCCCCCCCCCCCTCTCTTTTTCTTCTCCATTTGCATACAGTAAACAAGGAAAATGACTGTGGTACACCTCTTCATTTCTTGTGATGTACCTCTTTTCTTCTCATGGCGTTACACAAGCTGTATGTAGATGGAAGTAATACATTTCTCATGACATCTTGGACAATATCCTTTTGAAAAGTAATGTATGAGCCTGATGGTAATTCACAACATATGTTTAGTCATGGATTTCGCTGGCATTTGTTGGGCATTTTTGTCATGCCGACGCAGCTAACCCATGATGAATGTCACTGCTTTTCTCTGCATTTCCTTATCAATTCCATTAAAATGACTTCGTAAGAGATTCTAGTTGACAAACAGTATTCAAAGTTTGGTCAGCAAACATTTTGTAAGTAATCTCCTTAATGCACAGGACTAGCTTAAATATTCCAAATGAATCTCAGCCTGTCATCTGTCTCTATACATAATTTTTTGTGTTCTTCCCATTTTGAATTATTTTGGATGAATATCCCTAGATTTGATGACTGTGACTAACAGCCAATGTAGTACTGTAGCAATATTAGATCTCTTCACCTACTTATGCATACTTGGTTGTGTTGAGTGATGACTCTTAGTCTTTGCATCAAGCCTTGACAATCTCATGTCTACTTGCATTACATAACTATATAACTGCTTCTTCCATATATTTGTACATCCTACTATAAGGTTGCATCTGGCAATGTAGCAATTTTACATTGTTAATACAAATAAAACCTGTTGTTTTTCACTTATTGACATATTTATATAAAAAATAATATAGTGCTAAGAAATTCCAAAACTGATTGACTGTTATCTTTGTACATTATTGTCTTAAGTATATAAGACCATAAAAATGGCATTAAGCTATTTTGTAAGAAGATGAAAGAAACTGACACAAAGGTCATACACAACCATTATGTGTATAAATATTTCAGTAAGTAAATTTTCATACTTAGGAATGTCATTTAAAACATGATGGTTGGTTTAATTAAGTCTGGAAGGTTGTGCAAAGAAGTAAGTAGGCCTACTACTGGAATTGAAGTACACATGAAACTCTTTGATGCTAATTTTGTATATACTGATTGCATCCTGAATATGTAAGCATTTCATGACTAAATCCTATATGATTATATATACTGATCCTATATGTAATTTATTGAATTCGCCCTTACATATGTTTGCTCAGATGTATCAACAGAGATGATTTGCTCAGATGTATCAACACAGATGATGCAGGGGTGCTCCATACCATGAGCAATGTGAGGTTTGGCATCAGCTGGTTTTGACACACATGAAGTAGTCAGTCTAGTCTGAGCTTGCATACTGACCAAGTTGCAAGAGAACACAATGTGTGTGATCATGCATAGAAATTTATTTGTTAAAGACTGAGATTAATTTAGTACTTGATGAAAGACTATTTCATAGTACAGTGTTCACATTGAACTAAACAGCAATGGCTAACTTAGAAGAAACTTCGAAATATGAGTGATTGTAACTCTGGTGTGAATACTGATTAGGCTACACAATAGGGACATTTTCTTTGATTCTACAGAACAAGTAAATTCATTGTTCATTCTAAACTGTATGTAACTGGAAGAGACACTTTTCATCACTGTTATTATTTTGATGGGGAATGATACATAAGAATGACACAATTTTCTATAAGGTAGGTGCAATACGCACACAGAGACTTTAATAGTTTTGACCTAATTACCTAGGCTGTAAGTTTGTACTCCAGTGATGTCATTAACCTTGTAGTCTGATCCCAATAATATCAACAGCAAACTCATCAGAAACCAAATCTTATCATAACCACGACTGGGGGAGGCTTGTAGGTTCCAGTCTCAAGTTTACATTTTTAATATAACCTTTAGGTGAGAAATGATTGGTATTCTAGTATAAATAAACACATTAAATTCCAGCACAGATTTTTCTTTCAAATATACACACATTTATAGTAAAGCATTTTACCTTTCATATTCAGATCTTGAGCATATCCCATTTTTACTTCTCCATGTTTAGCATTAATCATATATGACCTCTTAATTGTTTTATCATATGAATCTGCCCAAAACACATATTCCATTCTTGGATCATAGTCAATTGCTTCAATCCTCTTCTCATTCTGAATTACATTTTGTGCTCTTCGTTCTTTTGGTTCATATGCTCTTATCTCTGGTCCATTGCCAAAAAGTAATGTAATATCACCGTCTGCCACCTTGCATACACCACTCAGTCTATCAGAGAGAACAAACCCATCTCGACAGGAGCAACTGAAAGTTCCATTTAGATTGGTACAAGTCTGTGAGCAGTGATGGGTCCCAGATTCACATTCATCTATATCTGTAGAATCAAAGAAATCAAATTTAATAAAAATATAAACTATCATACATAAATATTCTAGAAATTATTTTATCTCAAAAATAACCTGAAGAGTGAGCAAAATTACTGCAAGCAGATAAAAATAAATATCCATTTCTTTTTTGTTAGCTCGAAACACATGAAACTGAGTCACAAAGTATCCATCAGTGAAATGAATAAATAACACACAGAAATTACAGATGAATTATAAAATTTTGAAGAAAATGCACCTCTATTACTTTCACAGTTGCAATGAATGATAAAGTCAATAAAGACAAAAACTTCACATAAAGTGCCATCCTGAGGTTTAGTGTTCTTTCACGACGAGCTGTACTTTGCCCTTATTTCTGCTCTCTTGCATATTTCCTCACAACAGTTCCACACTTCAAAGTACATGTGTACCAGAAGAAGAGGAGACAGAAAGAGGATTGATAACAAAGAGTGGAGAAAACCTGAGGAGACAAATGCAAGGTTGCACTGAATTTCTGACTATGCCACTTGAAAAAAACTCCTTCTACATTACATTTTAAATCTTTATATAACCTGTGTTTAAACCTGTAAGCAACAACATTTCCCTCTAGAGATTTTATTGCTAATAAGTACTGTGGCTTTTGTTGCGAATGAGATAAGGTTCACAAAACAAATCACAAGTGAAAATGATATTTTTTTGTTTTTCTTCCCCTTTCCAATGAATTTTGTTTTATGATAAACACAAAAAGTAAAACAAATAACAAGCAAAAAAATACTGATGCTCGTATTTAGAAAGCCACACTGCAAATTTGGAACCAGGGTAAACCAGCTAGATTCTTTGGTAATTTTGATTCTTCATACACATATTTTCTTAGTCTGCAGTTCTTAAATTTCTTAGCATACACATAACTGTTTACTATTCTCTCTACTTCAAGCATTGTCAAGTACAGTTGTTATTGCTTTCCATCCTGCCTTATGAATTTTATAATCTTCATGTTTCTTCTTTCTACTCTTTCTGTAAAACAGTTCCCCATTTTTGAACATTACACACATTTTTGACCGTAAGAACATGCATTTCTTTCACCTTTCATTACTAGCTCTGCCTCATATCTCTGAATTTTTATTAATTTTTAAATGGGTTATACATCGTCTCCTTTGTCATGAAATTAAACTATTGATATCTTAAAGCCTGGGAACTGGGAAAACTCAACCTTGAAAGAAAATACTAGAATGAAACTTACTAAAACATGGGAAGAGAGCTCAGTCATATATAAATCAGCTTATAAGTTGAGGCAGTGGTTGTGACAGCACTTAGAAAAGAGTATACATACTAACAAGTATGAGAAGTTAAAGTGAACTAAGAAAACCTAATCCTTCTCATCACCTCTGGTAAGTCTCCTCTGATCCTCGGTTTCTTAAACCTTTTCCTTCACCCCTCTTCCTTCCCCTTCAACTCTTCCACCAGAAGAAGGAGCCACTGACTCCAAAAGCTTGTAAAAGTCAAACCCTTTTGTCTGTGTGTTCCCCTGCCACTGCTTGTTGAGTACATTTTTTTATCTATCTGTTTACATTATATTGTCAATAACTGATTATTTTCATTGATAACTAAGATAACTAAGATAAGTTAAAATGATCCAATGTATCGTTTTCATTGTTGCTAGCACTGAATGAATGATCAGGAAGGCAAAGCTCTTGTAGTGCATAAAAGCATTGCACAGCACAACATAATGACTGAGAAAACTGAAATGGCACACATTTGAAGACAGACGCATACTAATCCATGAGAACCAACTTACGAAGTTCCAAGAACCAACTTTAAGTGATGAATCTATGAATATACAAAAACCCACTACATATCATTCCTGGAGGAACCTTTCAGTCAAGATTAAATTAATTATGGCATGCGAGAGCGGCATTTAAGAAACCATTCCTGTCACGCTCCAATGGAATGGGATGATACCTTAATAACTGGTACAATAGAAAGTATTTTCTGCCATACATTTCACAGAGATTTGCAAAGTATGGATGTAGATGTAACAACAGGTGAGTAACTTTCAGTGTAAACACATTGCAATGAAATGTTCAGACCTTACATATGATCACATATCTGCACTTATTCACTTACACAACCAAACAACTATAAATGAGCCATTAGTTCATGACAAATACACAAAAATCTTACCAAGGCATTTCTTTTTATTTTCAGGAGATATAATGTACCCACTGTAGCAAGCACAGATATATCCACCACCAGTTATATTGATGCAGTGATGTTCACATCCTCCTCTTGTTGCTTCTGTGCATGATTTCAAATGGTCTGAAAACAAGGGAAAAAGCATATGTTAAATGTGGTATACAATATACGAGGGCACGATGAATCAAGTAATATGCTACAATCCACTATGTACCATTCCCAAAGGGACTGTGAAAGCCTCTGAATTTTTTATGTCTAAACTCTTAAAGCTTTTTAAATAAAACAAAATTTATTAACAATCTACATCTTTATTCTTCATGTCTACCTATTTATTTCTGAATGTAGTCATCCTGGTGACCCATACATTTCTCCCAACGAGAGACCAGTTTGTTGATACCGAGATGGCAGAATGTTTGCTTGCACCACTTCACCACTATCAAAGTGAAGTCATTAAAGGTGTTCGCTAAGTTTTGTAAACAGGTGAAAATCGGATGGGTCAAGTTAAGGTAAGCACCACCATTTACGAGCATGAACAACCCAGTGTCTCACATTATTGATGGTGATACAATCATCACCATCCACAGCTTTAATTCTTCTAAGGTTTTCAATGGGGGAGATATTTTTTGTGGTTAAAAACTCAGTTACAGCACGCTGTTTCTTGTGCACCAACATAGTTACGTTTCACCATGTTACATGATACAATTACGAGACCATCATGGGCGAGGTTTCCAATTTGTGTCAGGGAAGCTGGGAAGTCAACTGAGCAATATGCATGACATGTACTACCTCAACCTATATTGAGAACAGAATAAAAAAAATCAGAGGCATTACTTTTCAGCATGCTCTTGTACAAAAAGTAATTACAAACAATGGCTATACTGGCACTCCACAGTGTGCATTTGGGCAAATTGAAAATTAATCCATCTTCCCATCTTCCTTTCCTGATACACAACGAACAACTAAACCATCTTCCTGTTTGTTCTAACATAAAAAGGTAACTATATATATATCAATATAATAGAAGGAAACATTCCACGTGGGAAAAATTATATATAAAAACAAAGATGAGGTGACTTACCGAACAAAAGCGCTGGCAGGTCGATAGACACACAAACAAACACAAACATACACACAAAATTCAAGCTTTCGCAACAAACTGTTGCCTCATCAGGAAAGAGGGAAGGAGAGGGGAAGACGAAAGGAAGTGGGTTTTAAGGGAGAGGGTAAGGAGTCATTCCAATCCCGGGAGCGGAAAGACTTACCTTAGGGGGAAAAAAGGACAGGTATACACTCGCACACACGCACATATCCATCTACACATACAGACAACATGTTTGTCTGTATGTCTGTATGTGTGGATGGATATGTGCGTGTGTGCGAGTGTATACCTGTCCTTTTTTCCCCCTAAGGTAAGTCTTTCCGCTCCCGGGATTGGAATGACTCCTTACCCTCTCCCTTAAAACCCACTTCCTTTCGTCTTCCCCTCTCCTTCCCTCTTTCCTGATGAGGCAACAGTTTGTAGCGAAAGCTTGAATTTTGTGTGTATGTTTGTGTTTGTTTGTGTGTCTATCGACCTGCCAGCGCTTTTGTTTGGTAAGTCACCTCATCTTTGTTTTTTATATATATATATATATATATATATATATATATATATATATATATATATATATATATGAATTTAATAGAGGGAAACATTCCACGTGGGAAAAATATATCTAAAAAGAAAGATGATGAAACTTACCAAACAAAAGCGCTGGCAGGTCGATAGACACACAAACAAACACAAACATACACACAAAATTCTAGCTTTCGCAACCAATGGTTGCCTCGTCAGGAAAGAGGGAAGGAGAAGGAAAGACAAAAGGATATGGGTTTTAAGGGAGAGGGTAAGGAGTCATTCCAATCCCGGGAGCGGAAAGACTTACCTTGGGGGGAAAAAAGGGGAGTATACACTCGCACACACACATATCCATCCACACATACACAGACACAAGCAGACATTTGTAAAGGCAAAGGTAAGTCTTTCCGCTCCCGGGATTGGAATGACTCCTTACCCTCTCCCTTAAAACCCATATCCTTTTGTCTTTCCTTCTCCTTCCCTCTTTCCTGACGAGGTAACCATTGGTTGCGAAAGCTAGAATTTTGTGTGTATGTTTGTGTTTGTTTGTGTGTCTATCGACCTGCCAGCGCTTTTGTTTGGTAAGTTTCATCATCTTTCTTTTTAGATATATATATATATATATATATATATATATATATATATATATATATATATATAAATTCTTAAATGTAATTTCTAAGTAGTAAATGCAGTAGAGGGGCAGCAGCCTTTTCAGCAGCTGCAGAGGCAACAGTCTGGATGATTGACTGATTTGGCCTTGTAACATTAACCAAAATGGCCTTCCTGTGCTGGTACTAAAAATGGCTGAAAGCAAGGGGAAACTACAGCCATAATTTTTCCCAAGGGCATGCAGCTTTACTATATTGTTAAATGATGACGGCATCCTCTTGGATAAAATATTTCGGAGGTAAAATAGTCCTCCATTCGGATCTCCGGACGGGGACTACTCAGGAGGATGTCGTTATCAGGAGAAA
The DNA here is from genome assembly GCF_021461395.2 of Schistocerca americana. Lineage (NCBI taxonomy): Eukaryota > Metazoa > Arthropoda > Insecta > Orthoptera > Acrididae > Schistocerca > Schistocerca americana. The sequence goes on from NC_060121.1 coordinate 980,108,093, forward strand.
GAAAACTGGCATTCTACGGATCAGAGCGGGGAATGTCACATCCCTTAATTGGGCAGGTAGGTTAGAAAATATAAAAAGGAAAATGGATAAATTAAAGTTAGATACAGTGTGAATTAGTGAAGTTCGGTGGCAGGCTTCTGGTCAGGTGAATACAGGGTTATAAATACAAAATTGAATATGGGTAATGCAGGAGTAGGTTTAATAATGAATAAAAAATAGGAGCATGGGTAAGCTACTATGAACAGCATTGTGAATGCATTGTTGTAGCCAAGATAGATAAGAAGCCAACGCCTACCACATTAGTACAAGTTTATATGCCAACTAGCTCCACAGATGATGAAGAGACTGAAGAAGTCTATGATGTGATAAAAGAAATTATTCAGATAGTGAAGAGAGATGAAAACTGAATAGTCGTGGGGGACTGGAATTCGATAGTAGGAAAAGGAAGATAAGGAAAAGTAGTAGTTGAATATGGAATGCGTGTAGGGAATGAAAGAGGAAGCTGTATGGTAGAATTTTGCACAGAGCATAACTTAATCATAGCTAACAATTGGCTTAAGAATCGTGACAGAAGTTTGTATACATGGAAGAGGCCTGGAAACACTGGAAGATTTCAGATAGATTATATAATGGTTAGACAGAGATTTAGAAACAAGGTTTTAAACTGTAAGACATATCCAGGAGCAGATGTGGACTCTGACCACAATTTATTGGTTACGAACTGTAAATTAAAATAAAGAAACTGCAAAAAGGTGGCATTTTAAGGAGATGGGACGTGGATAAACTGAAAGAACCAGAGATTGTAGAGAATTTCAGAGAGAGCATTAGGGAATGATTGACAAGAATGAAGGAAAGAAATACAGTAGGAGAAGAATGGGGAGCTTTGAAAGATGAAATAGTGAAGGCAGCAGGGGATCAAGTAGGTAAAAAGACGAGGGCTAGTAGAAATCTTTGGGTAACAGAAGAGATACTGAATTTAATTGATGAAAGGAGAAAATATAAAAATGCAGTAAATGAAGTAGGTGCAAAGGAATACAAACGTCTCAAAAATGAGATTGACAGGAAGTGCAAAATGGCTAAGCAGGGATGGCTAGAGGACAAATGTAAGGATGTAGATGCATATATCACTAGTGGTAAGATAGATACAGCCTACAGGAAAATTAAAGAGAACTTTGGAGGAAAGAGAGCTACCTGTATGAATATCAAGAGATCATGTGGAAAATTGGTTATAAGCAAAGAAGGGGAAATCAGAAAGGTCGAAGGAATATATAGAGGGTATCTATAAGGGCAATGTACTTGAGGGTAATATGGAAATGGAAGAGGATGTAGATGAAGATGAAAGTGGTAGTAAATGAGTTTTGCTATTTGGGGAGCAAAATAATTGATGATGGTCGAAGTAGGGAGGATATAAAATGTAGACTGGCAATGGCAAGGAAAGTGTTTCTGAAGAAGAGAAATTTGTTAACATCGAGTACAGATTTAAGTGTCAGTAAGTCTTTTCTGAAAGTATTTGTATGGAGTGTGGCCATGTATGGAAGTGAAACATGGACAATAAATAGTTTAGACAAGAAGAGAATAGAAGCTTTCGAAATGTGGTGCTACAGAAGAACGCTGAAGATTAGATGTGTAGATCACGTAACTAATGAGGAGGTATTGAATAGAATTGCGGAGAAGAGTAGTTTGTGGCACAACTTGACTAGAAGAAGGGATTGGTTGGTAGGACACATTCCGAGGCATCAAGGGATCACCAATTTAGTACTGGAGGGAAGCGTGGAGGGTAAAAACCGTAGAGGGAGATCCAGGGAGGAATACATAAGCGGATTCAGAAGGATGTAGGTTGCAGTAGTTACACAGAGATGAAGAACCTTGCACAGGATAGGGTAGCATGGAGAGCTGCATCAAATCAGTCTCTGGACTAAAAACCATAACAACAACAACTAATGGAGTACACTGAACAAAGTAGAAACATCGAGATTTTCTGCATTATTGAAGCTCTTTGTAATGAGGCTGAAGACAACATAAGACTTTACTGCCGCATATCAGAACTCCCAATATAATTCCTTTGGGTGCTATCTTGCACCAAACAAGTTTATGAAAAACTTTATTAGAGGAAAAGGATTTTTGAGTTTATGTTCCGTTTAATTTCCATGGTCACACACAAGAATGGACTACCTGGAGGGCATTCAACCAACACTCTTTTGGCATCACAAGGAGAAAAACTAATATCCAGGAATGGAGTCTTAGTATGAAATCGGTGTTGCATGAAAGAGGGCAAGCAGACTTCAGACTACTTTTTGCAGTATTGCTTAGCCCAGTGTTGTACACCATGGAGGACTTAGCAAAATCTACAGTCAGTGGCCTTGAAGTCATCTACTTCTGGTCTGAAGTTGTGTACTATTTTTAATGCTTATATTTTGTTCTAAGTCATGTATCCACTGTAATATGGTATTTTTTGCTACTGATATGATATATAAAAATAAATACCATTGGTCATCAACTGATACAGCAAATTAAGAGTCATACATTATACTTAGAATTAACTATTCTTTCACGGGTATCAGCATAACAACAGAATAATGTGTAACTAAGATGCATATGCAAGATAGTAACTTCTCTCCCAAAAAAGTCTGTTAAATGGAACTTCTCTCACTAAAAATATCCATTACATGGACTTGTAACACTAAACAGGTAAAAGAATTTTGGAAAAATGATATTCTCTTTCTTCAAAAGGAGCACATTGCAGTTGTAGACACTGTCAGTAGCCCACACTCTTGCTATCTTTACTCCTCCAAAAACTAAAGATCACCACTTACAATCTGTCCACATTTTTGGGATTGTTCTCACTGTATACAACTGTGCAATGTATCTCAAATTAAGATACTTAGCCTGAATAATTAACTACTTTATATAAATCACACAGAGGGATTACTTACGACAACCAAGCTCATCAGAATTGTCACCACAGTCATCTGCAAAATCACACAATTTTTTCTTGTCAACACAGTTCTTATTTGCACAGTGATATTCTGAATAATGGTTGCATGGCTTGATACGAGAGGCACACAATGTCATATTATTTTCATCACTTCCATCACCACAATTGTCTGCTCCATCGCACACCTGATATCTTGGAATGCATTTATGATTATCACACTGGAATCTTCTTAGGGTATCACAGTTAAAGTCATCTGCAAAACAAAGTTAAAACTTGTTGCAGTTGTCCAACAACAAAAAATAGTATTTATCAAGTATTTCTATAAGGATCAATGTAATCCCCCCCCCCTTTTTTTTACAGATAACACATGTCTTTGGTAATACATTCTCAAATCTTTCCTCTTGTCACATCCCCATTTGTCTTTCTTCATCTGAAATTTCAGTTTAATTCCTACAACCAACTAATCCAAAATATTTATACAGAAGACAAAAAAACGTACTGCACAATGCTGGACTTTCATCTGAATTATCACCACAGTCATCTGTTCCATCACAGAGGTCCCCTTGGTTCACACACAGATGATTGGAACACTCAAATTTACTCTCAGGACAATATCTACCATTAGGATATCGTGGTGGACAATGCATTTCATCACTCATGTCCAGACAATCTCTGTCTCCATCACACTTGAAATATGCTGCAATGCAGTGGCCACTAGCACACTGGAATGTTCCATTCTGCAAATGAAAAAGAAGACCATAAATTATTTCTGGCATAATATCACAATTTTTATTGCATTTACAACCATTCATGCATCCATTGTTGATAAGGACCATTCATAACATGAAGTTATGCTGACAGAATTTCTTTGTTTTTACAGTTAAATGTTGTATTAACAGACTATAAAAGTGAAACAATGGGGAGCTTTTGAGCATATCATGACCTGATATGGACGCATATTTTTATAAATTGCTCAGTAACATTTATTCGAAGAGGAAGTTTCTGTTCCACTGCACACAAACCGATCTGATTATTTTCTACCAAGAGTGGCTGGAGATAATGGTCATGTGTGCAAGACGTGTGCTTGCTTGTGTGAATGTGTGTGTATTTTCTTTTCTGAAGAAAGCACTAGTCGAAAGCTAAATGTGTAACAGTCTTTTAGTTGTGCCTGTCTGCAACTTAATGTATCATTTTATGGTAAGTAGTAATCAATCCTATCCTTTCCATAATATTGTTGTTCTTTGATTTAGACACACAGACTGAGGGGTCAGACTGATCAAAAGAAATTTTGTGTGTGTGGAAAATGTGATGCTGGAAACTGCACATTTTTATAAAGTATTAAAAACTAAATATCTGAAACTGATTGGTAAATAAAGAAAGAGTTGAGAAAAATGTAAAATTGCGTATACTGACACATTTTGGATGTTTGCGAGTCTAAAATAATATGAAACAATGGAATCAAGCTAGTCTGTGAATAGGGGAAAAAAGTATAAATTTGTTTAAAGGTGTGCTTCTGGATGTTCCGCTAAGTTGTTGCTTACATTTTCTGCACAATATTTTGATGACCAACCCAGACATCTTCTTAGTGCGCTGCAAGTTTCGCTGTTGCATACACTTTCTGCCTGGACTCCAGCCGACTGAATTATTTTTAACCACAGTTGACTTATAGCTGAACTTTAATAAAGTAATCAGTCTTGATTGCACAATACTTTATTCATGGTAACTGATTTCAATCTCTCAAATCATCATCAGACCATTAAGTGACTCCTTTAACAATCTGTGATTACGGCAAATGGAACCAATCATATACTAAAAGGTACATTCATCACTGCAGATGTGGCATGCCTTATGATTAAAACAACTGAAGCAAATTAGCTGCTACTTAACATTGCCTCAAATATAATCTTGAAATTAAGTATGATGAGATCAGTATTGTGGTACAATCACCAAATTTCTGGGATAGCACAGTTAAGGAACCTATCAAAATAAAGTCATCAGAGAACCTCAAACAGGGATGGAGGTATCAATTTATAAAACGTTTGGGGTCTGGCACTCAATTTATTAAGATCTCATCGGACACCACACTCACCAGAATTGAAAAAGGCTGAGAGAATTTGAGTTTCACAGAACATCAATGCATGCTCTGAAAAACAAAAGACCATCAAAGTGGATTGAACTACGCTATAATTAATGGTGCTCGACCAGCAATAGTTCACAGTTTGCTTGGAGCACAGGCAGCGAGTGTACGTAACAGCAAAACTCGAGCTCCTGGAGAGGAAGGCTGGATCAGTCACTGAAATATTGTGCGTAAATGGAAGCAACAACACAAAAAGACCTGGAAGCACTCCAACGATCAACAACACTGATAAAGCCTGAGAATCGTATAACTTTGTCTGTTAAATACTTACAGGTTTAATTTTTGTGGACAGTTATGACTTTTAAATTGCTGAAATATGAAACTATTACACATTATATTTCACAATATTATATGATTATACATTATATCTCACAATATTATACTAGTTAAACAAAAAATCTTAATCATTCATTTGCAAATCGTCCAATTTTCAAATAGCCTCCTAATAAGTTTCTGCATTGCTGACTAATTTTGTAATTTAGTACATCTACAAAGTAGTCTGTTCATTCTTTTCACTACTAATATTAAATTGCTTACAACATGTGATGTAAATATTACGAAGATTTTCCCTGCTTATCCACAGTTTTTCATAAAAAAGAGGTCTTAAAAGAAAAATGTACCGAACCCACAAATTACAAAATCTCAGTATGTATTATATTTCATAACTCTGAAGCATTTAAGTTTTTGGGATTGTAGAAGTCCACAATTATACTACTTTAAAGTGAAGTAACTGACAAGTAATCATACCCTGCACTGAAATCCTGCACAGTTTACTTCGTCTGAATTATCTCCACAATCATCATCATGATCACAGCGCCATCTTGTTGGAATACATTTGTTATTTGCACAACGGAACTCTGATTCTGAACATTCCCTGTATGATCCACTGCACACGGATTCATGTTCATCACTATTATCACCACAGTCATTCTCAAAATCACACAGCCACCGCCTGAAAAAAAAAAAAAAAATACACTTTTAGAATAACAGAAATTCCAGGATAGAAACCAGACTACCACTTGTCTAAAGCTGTGTGATGCAAAGACATACCCAGCAGCACAGATACTTAACCCTTGCAATACTGGGAGGGGGTTACTTTATGCCCACTTCTTGAAAATATTGTAATACATAATATTTTAAAATGCTGAAAAACATTATTTTATTATCTGTAGTGAATTGTTCTACCAAATTCCATATAAGTTTTAAATTTTTCAGTTAAACTTAACCCAAAAACTTAGGTCTGGACCTGCCCCCCTCCCCACAAGCATCGCTCACTATGCAATTTCTTTTATGGGCCAAGTTGCTAAAAACCAATTTATCTTCTTAGCTACCACATTCAATTCTGGAATATTAACATTAGTCAACAATCAATGCTTTAATGTAATTAGGCAATACAAAAAATGTGCAACTGCTGGACATGACAGAGAAAGGCATATAACAATAGAAGTCAGCCAACAGGGAAACTTTACAAAAGTATGAAAAAGCCCCGAGGAACTCACAGGCATGATATAGATTCACTTTGTATTGATTCTGTGACAGCTATTAGAATTAGGGCTCTTTCTTCTACATAACAGGTATTTTTTGTTAATGCATGAATGTCTCCTCTTACCTTGGAATGCATCTGTTGTTCATACACTGGAAATCACCTGTCTCATGGCATTTTGGACAGTTCTCTACCATTTCATCACTGTTATCTCTGCAGTCATCCTTTCCATCACAGAATAACCATTTTGGAATGCAACGATAATTTGCATGGCCGGGACAACGCTGCCACCCATTTGTACAGTTACGCTGCCTAATGGAATTAAAATAAAGTGTTTTACTCATGTTTCTTTTGTAACATTTACATAAAAAACACAGAAAATGCAGTAAGAGTTCAAGAACTAATATTTCACTCATTCACTGTGTTCTCTGTAGATCCCATCCTAAAACAGAATCTTCAGAGAAGTAGAACGAGTCAAGGTATACATTAATAAAGAAAGCTACTTCATAGAAACTCATTGCTAACATCGTATTGGCAACAAATAATCATAAAACCACAATATAATATTTGTAGTTAAACACATTGTATTTCACATGGTAAAATTATCAGAAAGCCTATACTTCAAAACAAAAACAATTCTAGTTTATATATAATGTAGGAGGAAGGACAGAGTCTACACTGTTGTACTGAAATGAGAGAGAATAAATATGAGATGTGCATACAAAGAAGAATAAGGGAGCCTTTTCTCTTTGCTGATATTTGTTCCTAATCTGTCACAAATACTCTTGTGCAAACTACAATACTCTTGTGCAATCAAACCATCTCGAGTAGGCCTACTTGTCTTGAAATATTTTACTTGCGGCAGTATATGTGCTTTTATTATTTTTACTTCCCACATTTTTCATTTTTCCTACCTTTACATTTAATTCCTATCTTTTATTGTGTTTCTTAGTTTTCCAATCCATGAAAATGGCATGTCTCAGAACAGTAACAGTCTTCTCCCTTAACACTGTTATTTAAACATACTTTTCTGAATTTCACCTGCCACCTGTACTTTTTTTCATATACATCTCCAGTCTCATTATAACCAACATATTCATCCCGAGAGAATCAGCAGCTGTATTGATATTTAAAGCAACTCTCATTTATTCTTCAGTCTTAGTTGGAGCACTTAAAAACTTCACGTATTTTATTAATTAGATCTCCTGCTCAACATAAATTTGTCTCGGTTAACATTTACATACTTTAGGATTAAAGGAGACAACATATCCAAAAAGCAGAAGCACTGAGTCATCGATAAGCACACACAAAAAAGGAAACTTCCTAGCTTTTGGAATTATCCTTTGACAAGCTAAAGCACAAAAACACTCTTTCACACATATGCCTATGCCCCTACGCATTGCCGGCTAAAGTTGTGTGCCTATTGGCAACTCAATGTTTCCTCTTTTCAGGGAGAAGTGTCCTTTAATCGTAAAGTATTTACATTCTACAAGAACTTTCCTAGGACGTTTATCTCAGTTAACATTTATCCACAAGGATTTAACTTACCTGCACATATAAGCTGGTTCATCAGAATCATCACCACAATCATTGTCAAAATCACACATCCACAATTTAGGGATACACCGGCCATTCTTGCAAGAAAATTCTGTTTCAGGATCACACTGTCGGTTTCCTAAAAACCAATTAAAATAAATTTATTTTCATCCATTAAATGAGTTGAAGCTGTTGAATGGAGGGAAAATTTAATTTACTTTGCCTGTGTAAGGAATATAAAGATGAATTATACATTTCAAGTTTACTTACGGCATATTGCAGGATCTTCATCACTGGCATCCTTACAATCTGCATCACCATCACACTTCCAGGCATTGAGAATACATCGTCCAGTGGTTTTGCATTTAAATTCAAGATCAGGACATGGTAAATCACATTTTTTCTCATCTGAATTGTCTCCACAGTCATCGACTCCATCACATATAGTGGCAGTTGCAGTACAGTTTCCGTTCTCACACTGGAATGTCCCTGCACGACACTGCCGGCCAGGGCAATCCGAAGGTTCATCTGATCCATCCCTGCAGTCTTTTTCCCCATCGCACCTGCAAGTACGTTAAAAATGGATCACACAACATATATAACCACAATTCATCATCATTAGATAGCATTCACAAGCAGTTTTAAATATCTACAACTAATATCCTTCACTACTGGTGCAACTGAAGGATGCCTGACATATAGTAGCTCACATTTTGTTGCCACGATAAATAAAAATCTATTCATTTACTGACTTCTCTGCCTCACACTAAACAATAGACATTTGCCTATTCCAAACAGAATGTGCTTACAAGGTAGAAAGTAACTTAATACAGTATTTCTATGGTCTTTACAACTCCTACACAAATATTTTTAATTATTATAAATCAGATCCATAGAGAACCTATCCATTGTTAGATTACTTCAATGGTAACATTAACACAAGGAACTCAAAGTAAAAATTATGACTGCCACAATACATATCATGGAACTACAATTTCATTTGGTCCCAGACAGTTTGTAATATCAATGCATACTTTCAGAACTTACTTCCAGAACCATGGGATGCAACTCTCATCTGGTGCACCACAACGATGTTGTCCCACTGTACAGTTGGCAATGCAGGTCTTGTTATCCGCAGGAGAGAGGAAAAACTGATTGGGACATGCACAAGTGTAACCAACAGTACCCTCACCTTCTCCATAACCCTCTGGGGTTTGGTACTGTCCTGAGCCTGGAGCTAGCAGGCATAAATGTGAGCAACCTACACAAAAACATAATTTTTTGTTTTACAAAAGCTGGCAATGCACTGTTCTATATTTGTCAACAAAACGTTAAAGGAACTAGATTACTGTACTCAATTAGAAAAAGATAATGACATTTAAAACCACAAAAAGCATTCAAATAAAATTTATTATTGAGTTCTGTCAGCTTTTCATTTCTAGACTCATTTTGTAAGGAACCCATAGATTCATTTCATAAAGAAATGAAATACTCAGCAACTAAAATGTATGTCTCCACTGGTATACTTGAACAATTGACTTCAGTACATCTTACCTCCATTCCCATTACCACAAGGATTGTGGTATGCTAGCTGCCTCAGAGGATGGAACACATGAATATCATACGGTCTGTGCGTGGTATTGCGAATTACTTCCAAGTTATGCCCATTAAATTTATTTGCTCGACTGATGGCTTTAAGGTTCCAGTCTGTCCAGAACAGATCATCATCAAATAAAGTTATTGCAAATACATGTGGTACTTGCTGACCAGATAACACCACATGTCTGTGCCTGCCTTCCAGGTCTACAGATGCAATGTAATCAAGATGTGCATCTGCCCAATACAGACGATCGGTGAAATAATCAATGGTTAAAGCATTTGGCCAAGCAATGTCTTGATCCCACTTCAGTATTCTTGTGAAGTTAGAGCCATCCATACCAATCTTTCCAATATAAGCCTGCAAAGTTAAAAAACATTTAAGCTGCTACTTATTCTTGCTATTACACTAATAATGACATACAATACACAAGAAATGAAATGTGTGTGTGTGTGAGTGGGGGGAGGGGGTGATTTTGAGACCAGGGGATGTGGAGAGACAAGAAAGTTGCATCCTGGGTGGATTGTGGGAATATAAGATATTGCTTCATCTGCAAAATTCCAAGAAACTTATGCAGCTCAATTGTTTTTCTACTCTTGTTGCAACACATCTCCTACCTTTTCCTGCTCTTTATCATCTGTCTCTGAAATCCTCCCATGTGCATGGATAGTGTCCTTATCTTCACATGTCAATTACACATGGATAGATTGCAGTCTTTATTTCACTTCATTCGATTGTGTGAACCATTTATGTGTGTACTGATGCAGTAAATGGTTCTATTTTAAGCGTTGTGATGTATGGGCATCTTAGATGGAAAGAGCATACCAGCTACATTCACGAAAAAGATAGCTCACAGCCATAGAAACTCCTACTGTCTTAAAACAAATTGACTATGGGTTTATCTACACATGTCTGTAACAACGGATTTGGTGTGTGTGTGTGTGTGTGTGTGTGTGTGTGTGTGTGTGTGTGTGTGTGTGCGTGTGTGTGTGTGGGTGGGTGTGTGGGTGGGGTGGAGGGGAGAGAGAGAGAGAGAGAGAGAGAGACTGCAATCTACATGAGTAAAATATTCAGGCAGTTAAGAGTAACCACTAATATGAGTAAATGCCAACATTGTATGTATTATTTAATTAAGTATAATTTACTAATTGTATGCTCTGTATATGTTCTTACCACTATTATGTTCGTAAAAGAGAACGTATAAAGTAACATAATGAATATACACACTCATCATTACAGTAAACAAACCAGTTGCTGCTAGAAGGCATTTCTTTAACAGGTTGCCCAGTGATAGAAAGTAACTGTATGGGGTTGTTTTTAAGTACAAGTTAAAACAGTTATTCATTGAAAAATATGTATATCCACTTAAAAGGCTTTGAACTCCACCATCAACGGCAGTATGTCCAGTTCCGTTATCTAACATGATCTATTTTTTGTGTACATTAACTACTTTTCTAATGTGATATTATTAATGTGAATGCACAAAAATTTATTGCAGGCAAATAAAGATCTTGCATGGTGAAATCTGAAGAGCTGTTCAGTTTGCACTACAAAAACAATGAAGAAGATGTTCTGGAGTCAAATGTGGAAAACTGATGTTTCTACCACATGCATATTTGTGAATATGTGTGGGATAGGATAAGTCTTACAAAAAAGTTAAACAAAAAAATAATTAAAATAAATAAGACGGTCTGTTCAAGAGTACATATGTTCTCTCAGCTGCAAAATTAAAATCTGGTGTAAGGTAACATTCAATACAGTTTTGCTACACCCCTTGCATAGTAATATGATTGGATTCTCCTTGGCATGCAGTTTGCAAAGTGGTCAAGATTTACCACTCTTACATGGCAGCCCTCATGAGGTCCTCAAGTGTGTGAGGAGGGTACCTGCAACAATGCACTGCAAGCTCCACCTGGTCCCAAGCACTCTCCATTGATATCATGTCAGGAGATGCAGTAGCCCATTCCACCATTCAGTTAATTCCTGTCACCTGGGTGAAGACATTCACGAAGTGGAAGCAACATGCTCATGCATTTTGTCTCTAAAGACAGACCCATTGCCAAAAAGTTGACAGTAGAGCTGAATAATAGGTTGGAGGCCCCTGATTGATACTGCATAGATCTCAAATTATCCTCTCTAGCAATGAAAACTTTCAGAGATCCCTATATGATACCACCCCAAAACAAGATTATATACCTCCCTTCTGGTCCTGTCTTGGTACTTGGATGGTTCCACACTCTTCTACAATGACAGCCTGATATCAGACAAACCATGAATTCATTGATGACAGAACCCTACACCACTGATCCAGATTCCAATCCAGTGATCCCTCTCTCACCTTCTTCATGTACCATGGTGCTGTGGAGCTTGCACTGTGTAGTGCCTCAAGTATTTTGGGGTAAATTCTAGAAACACTCGGCCTTCCACCGTCTCAAACATCCGATATTTTAGATACAAGTGTGGGGAATGAGATCATTTCTACTGATCCACCTGTTTCTATGTGCAGGTCAGAAGTTTGTTATTAGAAGAATGGGAGAGGGGCAAGTCACTGACGACAACAAGTGTTTGCCGCCAGCGCAACAAAAGATGTGAGGAGAACTCAACTAATAATTATGTCGTATTCTTCGATATGTTAGTGTCTGTGGTGATTGTAAAAAAGACTACTGAACCACTGAATATAGATTGCTACGCACATTCATGTATTGGCCTCGCTTGAGACCTTTAAATTATTTCATGTCTTGGCTATGAACGAAACAAGACACATGAATGCTATTTGAATATGTGTAAATGAGTCTAATGCGTAAGGAATAAGTTAGCTTGCAGAAGTTATTATCTGTGAAAGTTGAAAATATAAAGTGATTGAACTTAAAAGTATTATACGAGTACCAAAATTATTTCAAGGATAGATAAGTATTTTAATAAATAACCAGCTATAGTCTTCAGAGAAGAAGCTTGTGGGAGATCAATGTAGCTGATTACCCAGAGAAGAGGATCAGCCTACACACAACGAGCAGGTTAACTGAATTGAGAGACGTGTGTGCCTTGCAACCCAATACCTCACTGTCTCTTGTCGTCCGAAAAACGTTAGAACTGTTGTGCATAATGGACACTGAAGGTCAAATTGAATATGTAGAAATAGTTCCATACTGTTTTAGAGTCCACCCAGTCCTCCCATTTGCCTCCAAAAAGCCAGCATGCAATTCTGTTGCATTCTCCTCAGAATAATTATTAGCTATCAATGTGTTGATTGTGGTTATCAGTTAGTGTTGTTGACTGCAGGTGACATTACAAGGCAGATCTTTAATATTTTGAGTCTCACGACAGCAGGTGAATGTGAAGATGACACTGTTGTGGTGTCTGCCAGTTTGGTGGGTAACTTCCCACACTAGCAACTCTTTTTACCTCAAACTGATGCTGTAAACATGATCGAAGCTTGAAATAACCTTTCATGGCAGTCTGACAGACTTACAACTGCTCACGTACCATGTTGTCCACTTCACAACTGGAGACAGCACACACACAAAACAGCACTGTTAATGCAGGGCTACTTTCACCCTCGTTACACAGTGACTTCCTATGGTCAAAAGAATATTAGAAAAGAGGTTTCTAATCCAAAAACGCAAATTATGTTAGTCATGAGGGTGGTCCAAAACATTTTTGAGCGATTTAGTGTGTGTATGCACATGGGTGTGCGTTTGTTTGGGTGCACATTTGAGCCTGTGCAATTGTCTGCATGTGATCAAGTGTGTTATCCTCTCATTTACCATTATGTTTCTAGAAATGGGTCATTAACTCTGTTCGGAGAGGTTGTGGAAAGAAACAAGAGGTTGTGGAAAGAAACAGACCATAATGATGTATAGTAACAGTAGCCTGAAGTAATTTCTGTAGTTTCTCATATAGAGAATAATAAATTATGGTCTGTTGAGGATTTTAAGCTGTCTTCATCACATTGTGAATCCAGCATATGTCAGGGTGTCATGTCACCAAATCATTGTTTCTGTGCACTTGGTGTTAACAAAATATGTTAATACTTAAGATATGCTTGAAAGGTTACCTGCAGATGCCAGCTGGTAAAGTAGAGGTAACCAATGCCAGGATGCACTACAACTGCACGTGGGTCTGCAATGCCAGACATGATAGTCTTCCTGCTGCGGCCATCCAGTTCAGCAACATCCAGATTCTTACTGTGCCGGTCAAGCCAATACAGCTTGCGGCCAACCCAGTCCACAGCAAGGCCCTCTAAACCGTGGCTATCATGGCGAATAACTGGCTCCTTTGTCTGGTTGTTGTCTGTGCTACCAATTGGAGATCTGCAAAAAGAAAAAAAAATTGAGCAATAGAAACAATATTCATTGAGCCCTTGGTGATTTTTGTTTCACAGGCCTTTTACAGTGGTCCAAAGAATAATTCTCTGTCCAACATTTGTTTCTCAATGCCACACATCACATCATCATCATTAGGGGTATAAGCACTCAGCTGACAGATTCACATTTAAAGCCAATCTCTTTACATATGCTCATGCAATGGTCAGTTTATGATGTCATCAGACCACTGCCTAAGATCACAGAGTTGCATCAATGAATGGAGACAGCAACTGTGTCCTAACTTCAACCATAGCTTGACAAATTTATTTTTGTTTGTCTTTTCAGTTAGTGAAATATTGCAGCAACAAAAGAATCAGAGCAGTTTAAGAGAATTATCAGAACACAGGCATTCCCTGGGAACTAATGAAAATATTCCTGCATTACAATATATAAAAATCAATGGCTTGATTTGGTATTACCCCCCCCCCCCCCCCCCCCAACATTTCCTTCCTGACCTTGAATATTTTAATTGTAACATCAAATAAGCGCGTAAAGAATTAATCTTTAAAAAAAATCTATTACCTCTGTAAATCCAAGATTACCAATTTTGATATCTTTACAGAGTTCTTCTTTGGACTTCTATGGAAACAGTCTAAATATGCCCACAACAGTTACATATTTATTGGAAGAGGGAGAATAAGCTACATATTTTTCAGTCACAGAGGATTATGTATGCCTACTTCGTTGCTCCTTCAGCTTTTTAAATACAGCTGCTTGATTTAGAAAATAAAGAAGTCAATGGCCCTGATCACTGTGATCCATTTATTTGCTTGCAACTTAATGTTCTGGAAATGTATATCACTACTGGAATGCTAGTTCCTTCATGCTAGAAAAAATTGCTAATGTGTTATGCCATACATCAATTATTCTAGTGGTCAATGTTATTTGAATTTATTCCTTTTTTTGTCACAGTATAACTATTATATTCGTTCAAAGTGAACAAAATAGCTGTAAAACCATCCAGAGCCATTTTAGTGTTGTAAATTAATATTGTTGACTCACACAAATAATGACATAATTATAACCTTCTGAAGGAGGGCACTACGTGCCTGAAACCAGTTAAGGAAATTAAAATTTCTTTTATACAAATGACTGCTGATTATTTTGACATAAGCAACTACACTTGCTGAAGATGGATAAAATATTAAAATTAAACTTATCAGGACTTTAAGCAAGCGATTTGTTTGGATCTAATGAGGGTCCTAGAATAAATCTTTAAGTAATGGCATACATCACAGAATCTCAGTGAGTGATCAAATTTCACTGAGTGATTATGATTTTCACCAGTAAATTAATGTTATTTTGCAGAGTAGAACTACTTCAATTTACCTATAGATTGTCTTAGCACTGACATCACAGAAGTACAAGTACTGGTCCTTGTAATCAAAATCCAGTGCTACTACATTCATGAGGTCCTGATGGACTAATGAATATTGTGTGGCATCCAGTGACATGTTCCGTATGTAATACTTGTTGGTAAATATCAGCCAGGGTTTTGTGCCATCTCTCCTTTTACATGTATGTTCATCTGTTTCTCTCTCATAAAATGCATCATTACATTTGCAGTAATAAGAACCAGGCGTATTTGAACAGTACTGTGAACAAACTCCAGGGGTTTCCAAACATTCATCTATATCTATACAAGCTTTATTGTCTGGCATTAACCTGGAAAGAAACAACAGAATATGAGAAACATTCTTTAATGAAAGTTCAAACACAATTCTGTATTTGGACAAGCACTTTTTTTTAAACTCACTTGTATCCTTGGTTACATTCACAGTAATATCCTGTGGGTGTGTCCACACACTTATGTCCACACTGATGCACTTCTACTTTGGCACACTCATCAACATTGCAATGCAGAGGCTCGTCAGAATCGTCAGAACAGTCAGACACCTTATTACACACCAAACTGCTATCGATGCAGTCTCCATTGTTACATCGGAATTTTCCTTGTGGGCATGTCTTATTTTTCTCTGAAATGAGATACAAGCATGTAAGAGTAACAGGTGATCCCAGATTCAGCAATAGGAAATGTTGACAAGAAAACTGAAAGCAGAACTCAAATAACTGCAAAGGCTTAATCATGTTGTAAAATTATGAGCAGACAGAATGGCTGGCTGCTACTTTTCTACAAGAGTCAAAATACCAGATATCCAAGAGATACATGAAAAATAGAGAAAAAAGAAAACTATTCATAGCTTTCAGAATTATTAGTTCCTTCTTACGGGATAATGACTAACCCCTCCCTACCAACCTACCCCTCATTCATATCTGAGGAGCACACTAACAGATCTGAAAGGTATGAACGATGCTTTATTTATTTAATGTGCTTATCGCCCTTACTGGATCGTACCTCCTGTTGGTAAGTGCTGGGTAGTCACTTTGTCTCCTTGCGATTTTATAATTTTCTCACGCAAATTTTCCTTTTGGCACACACACACACACACACACACACACACACACAAACTCCTCATCCTGACCCTGAAGGTCCAAGGCATGTTGACTGGCTACAATGTCATCCTCTGCCACACAGTATCATGCCGCAAGGAGGGGCACGTGGTTAGCACACCTCCCTCCTGGTCTCTTTGCCAACATGCCAAACCTTGGAGCCACTACTTATTGATCAAGTAGCTCCTCAATTGGCATCATCAGCCTGAGTCCACCCTGTACCAGTCCTCCAACGAAGGAAACATTATTGGCACTAATGAGAATCGAATCCGGGTCCTCCACATGGGAGCACTCTTGATCACGCAGCTATGGAGGCAGGTTTTTGACACACAGAATTTTAACTCAAAATACAGTCTCCTGAGAAAAGGTGGCATGAAAACTGAAAAAGAATTCTCACATTCCATGCAGAATATAAGCGGCGCCTTTGTTATAAGCAACAAGCCGCAAATGTGCGCCAGAACAGAATTCGACCTCAAATTCCTGCCTTTTGCCACCAACTGTGCTGCCGCAGCATGACTCAAAGCTTCAGCTTGAAGGGAAATTGGAGTACAGTATACTCATGATTATTTGGGATAATATGGGGGAGAAATGCAAGAATAATCAAAAAACACGAATAACAGAGGTATTTTCAAACATATATTTTTTGTTCGAAAATTTATTCAAGTTCTATGCCTAAGTACTGTAGCCTTGTTTATTTATAAACATATTCTGTGATGTTGGTCTGCTTGTGAAAGGAGTTGACATTTTTCTGCAGAGCATTTCAAATTTCTTTTGCCACAATTACGTTTTTGTACTGATACCCTCTCTGACCTATATAATCTAGAAGAGTTTCAGCACATTGCAGTGTGGTACAATGACTGACAAGGTCATTGTCTTCACCCCCATTTTCATATTCACTGTCCTCTTCTTTGTTTTATTGTGAAACAGCAGTCACAATTTTCGTGCCCCTCATTACTGAAAGACAGCTTCCCATGCATCGATCTTCTGCTGCTCATTCAAATTTTCTACATCAACAGATTCAAAAACTTTTAAAACAATTTCTAGATTCATTATTTGTGCAGTCCTTATTTCTTCATCACTACCACCTTGAAAATCACTTTCTTCTATATGTGGAAGAATTTTCCACCAGGATCGAACTAGTGTATGCGGCCTGATTCCTACCAGCCATCAGCAATCCAGCATATGGCATCTAGAATTGACAAATTCTTCCAGAACACCACAAAATTATCCTCATTAACTAACATAGATCAGCTCGGTAGTGCCATTTTACCTATGCAATTATGCCTTGGTCCATTGGCTGTGTAATGGCTGCCACGTTAGGAGGTAAAAACTTCGTTACTGTGAGACCATCATCAGGTACGAGGATCTTATCATCGAAATATGAATGGGCATTATCAAGCAATAGAACAGCCTTTTGTGGCAATCCTTTCTCTTCTATAAATCGCCAAACTTGTGATAAAAAATGTGGGTGGAACCAGTTTTTGAAAATTTCACTATCCAAGCTCCTGTTTGGTTGTAAAAACGCACAGGAAATCCTTAGCTGTGATATCCATGAATGCTACAGTTTTTCTCCAATCACTAGTAGTTTCATTTTGTGGTTCCGAGAAGCATTTTGGTGCACAAAACTGTAATGCATTCTTTAGATGACTTATCTGCAGGAGCACAAACTTTTCTCCTAGAAGCAAGGGTTGTGGTTGGTAGACATTTCCAATACATAGCACTTTCATCCGCATTATAAATTTGGTCACGTGTGAAATTCTCTTATTCCACAAATTTCTGGGCCTCTTCCTGGAAGAAATCAGCTGCCACAACATTTGAACTAAGCCACTATCCTGGCACAGTAAGTTTGCAAATCACATGACACTGTTTGAGCCTGGTTAGCCATCCACACGAGGCATTAAATTCTCCCTCTAACGCTGTAACTTCATGAAAAAACTTAGTATTTTTGGCAATCATGCCTGAAACATGGACAGCTTTTACTTATTTATGGCTAAACCACTGCAAAAAATCAGCAGCAGGTTGGCCAGTAACAATGTAAATGGTTCTCTGTTGACAGGTGGCAGTCATTTAAACAATGAAATAGCACATATTGTCATGTGGCAGGCTGTTTGTTAGAGGGATTTTTTTTTTTTTTTAGATGCATGAATAATCCCCAATCTGAATAATCTGCATGTGAAGGCAAGTATACTGTATCTTGAAAGTAGAAAGTGAAGAGCCTCAGAACAGTGATAAGATCAATCAAACTATTTAATTAATTTCTTTGGTGATCTCAATAAAATTATGCACAGTAAGCCTGTCATAAAAATAAATGATAACTTACAAATAAAATCATGAACACAGTACTGGTTTACACTCCACATAAGACTGAAAAATGAATCTGTGTACCTAAATTGCTATTCTGATCAGTGAGCAGGGTGAATAAACCATATAGCCTAAAGAACAACTTTCATGTTTGTCGACAATTTTTAACAATTGTAATAGTTAAAAACAATTTATTATACAGTGCTACGTAAAAAATTGTATTATAGAGTGTTACATAAAAACTATGATTTTTTTAATGCTCATCTATTTGTAGCACATCTCTGACACAAAATTAGTGTATTCTGTTCACTGGACCATGTACATATTTCACAACTAAATATGTACGTCATACAACAAGACATTGTACATTGCTGTAGTCTCTTAATCGTTATTTATTGTGTATTCTAGAAATACTACTGAACAGTGATGCAACTCAAGGCATTCCAAGAGCTCTTAATACCGTATCCGCTATCCAGAAATATTTACAGGTGTTACATCCATGTCTAAACTAATTTTTTAAAAATATTATACAGTAAACCAATTTTGCTTCTAATTATTATTTTCTCTAGAGAATCAAATAACACAGAATGTAGTTATATGACTTGTAACTGACACCAAATAAATGAATCACAAACACAATACAACATTATTCTACCCTCAACACCACGCAGACACTTTGGTTTACTGGGATGTTTTAGAGACTTTGATAACCATCAGCATTTATTGATATGTGCAAATCGATTTGCTGTATCTTACCTGGACAACTGAATTCATCAGAGCCATCGCCGCAGTCATCTCCCCCATCACAATGGTAGGCACGACGAATGCATTTGAAGTTTTGACAAGTAAATTCTTGAGGACTGCATGTTTTGTACTGAGAATTACAGAATTTCCCCTCATCTGTTCCATCACCGCAGTCATTATCATGGTCACATACCCAACCCTAAATGTGAGTTCAAATGAGCCCAAATCAATAAAAATGTTGATAGTACACATAAAGTTAGAATAAAAATGAATACAGCTGACTGAGAAGTCAAACAAACATATGTGTCTAAAGAAACCACTGATTGTTTTTATTGTAGATGTGTGAAAGTAAGGCAGAACCATCATAATTTTTCTTATATCATTCCTGGTATTAACATTTTTTTTTCTTTATTTGAACTCATTCTGTTACAAAGGAATATACAATAGTTACACACAATAGCTAATTTTTTATGCATGATTTATTCCAATGAAATATACTATTCACTTGATATTTACAGACTATTTATGATAGCAATACCATTGGTTATTATGGAATTATTTTAGTTAAAGAAACATTCAGGGTTTACGATTCATAAAAAAATGTTCAATGAAAAAACAGGTGTTTATTTCTAAAGTAACACAGCTCGTTTGAAAGCCCTCATTCTCCTCTTTTCAACAAACATCTAACTTTTCCCAAACACTTCATATTTCACAAGTTATTCATATTCACAATGTCTGTGTTCCAAAACGTTTCAATGTTAACTTGTGATTATTTCCAAAACTCAGTACCATAGTTTTGATGCACAGTTTTTTTTTTCATCCCAAAAATGCCTACTTTTGGCAGAATAATTTGTTAGTTCATTAATTATTCAGTCTGAAAAATTTAAGTTTCTTGTAATATTTTGGTAGGCTTTTTGTATCCCTGAGGGCATAGAAATCAACTTCATAATGTAGTGCCTGATATTTTTGCCATTTTCTAATTATACAGCTCATAGTTGAACAGAATTTCTCTTTTTCCTATTGTACCTTTGTGTCCTTTCATTTTACTGTCATTTGTATCTTTAACCAACATATAACTGCTGTGTATTTCAATGTTCTGTAATTTTTATACTGTGCTCAGCTACAAATAGGTGTGGCAAACAGAGCAACATCAGTCTGTTAAGTAGTTAAATTGCTAACATCTAGGCATTGCTATTAGTCAGCCTCTATTTTGCTACCAGAACATAAACATCATGTTATAAGTTAATTTGTGTCCAGTATCAAAACTGTACATTTACTATGTGTCAGTTCCTGCTCAGGAACCAAAATGTATACAACATGTAGTTGGTAGCTAGTTGAAATGGATTTTACAATGAATCAGAGGGAAACTTTCATTATGCTAATATCACCTATTTATGAATCAGTGCTCAGGAGAAGTGCCTATATCTACCATATTTTGAATTAATCTGCCTCCAAAGAACTGTGCAAATATTATTAATGAGTGTAGCTTACCTATCTGCTATAAACAATGAGCCTCCTGCTTGATAAAAAGCTGATTATCACAAGGGACTATTGTGAAGAGACTAAAAATTACTTACTGCAGTGTTGTGTACATTATTTAACAGATGTCAATCAATCCCATTAATAATAGGAATTTAATTCAAGGCGACATATTACGAGATCACTGACTGCTAAGTTCTACATCTGTTAAATTAAGCAAAGAATGAAAAAACAAATGTAACATTTATGGAGAGCTGGGACAGTAAATCATCAGAAAGCTGAATTACTTATTCTTCAACAGTTTGGCATACTGTGAGTCACACACATGAACTTAATTACTGCTTTGTCTCTTCTCCTTCCAGAATGTCTTCATTCTTTCACTGAAGTTCTTCATCCTGTATCAGATAATTTTTTTGTAAACTCTTGAAGTTATTGGCCTTAGTCTGAAATGATTCTTTAGTGTAAATATCTTTTGGACCAATCTCAACTACTTTGACTATAGTTTTTACTTCATCAGCCCATTTTGCATCCACTTTCAACATTTACGTTTGTTAATGTACTACCACTAATTATAGTAAGCTTCCATAGAATTACAGCCTTCTCTTGCGTATCATATTTGTTGTTTCCTTTGCCTCTATGAACACTTTTTCCTTTTACCTACGTAAGTAATTTCTTTCTTTCCTCTCGAGGTACTCCATTTCGAATTACAGCCTTCTCTTGCGTATCATGTTTGTTGTTTCCTTTGCCTCTATGAACACTTTTTCCTTTTATCTACTTAAGTAATTTCTTTATATCTAAAAACAAAGATGATGTGACTTACCAAACAAAAGCGCTGGCAGGTCGATAGACACACAAACAAACACAAAAATACACACAAAATTCAAGCTTTCGCAACAAACTGTTGCCTCATCTGGAAAGAGGGAAGGAGAGGGAAAGACGAAAGGATGTGGGTTTTAAGGGAGAGGGTAAGGAGTCATTCCAATCCCAGGAGCGGAAAGACTTACCTTAGGGGGAAAAAAGGACAGGTATACACTCGCACACACGCACATATCCATCCACACATACAGACACAAGCAGACATATTTAAAGACAAAGAGTTTGGGCAGAGATGTCAGTCGAGGCAGAAGTGTATGATGTCTGCTTGTGTCTGTATATGTGTGGATGGATATGTGTGTGTGTGCGAGTGTATACCCGTCCTTTTTTCCCCCTAAGGTAAGTCTTTCCGCTCCCGGGATTGGAATGACTCCTTACCCTCTCCCTTAAAACCCACATCCTTTCGTCTTTCCCTCTCCTTCCCTCTTTCCAGATGAGGCAACAGTTTGTTGCGAAAGCTTGAGTTTTGTGTGTATGTTTGTGTTTGTTTGTGTGTCTATCGACCTGCCAGCGCTTTCATTTGGTAAGTCACATCATCTTTGTTTTTAGATATATTTTTCCCACGTGGAATGTTTCCCTCTATTATATTAAGTAATTTCTTTCTTTCTTCTCGAGGTACTCCATTTCCAATTTCTTATTCATATCAGGCATTTTGACATGATTCTGTTTTTGTTATGGGCTTCTGTTTTCACTATAAAATGTTGTAGTGTTATGCTTTACCTATGTTTTGGTAATCACTTTTTTGTTGATGTATTCTGCATTAACCTCTATATTATGTCCATCTGCTACTGTTTCACCTCCCTAGCTCCTCTTTTGTTCGCTTCTCTATCAATACCACTTGGAGAAATGAGTTCTACATTATAATTGGTCTGCTATCTTGATTTTTTAACTGCTTTGCTTTAGTACAGCAGTTTATCTCTTCAAGCCACTGAATGAGGCAATGCCGAAGATTCTCTGTGTAGTTATTAGTCAATCTCTTTTTTGTTCCTGTTGATGAGGAAGAAATGGCTAACTGTATGCCTCATTAAACACCTTAAACAGGTCAAGATGATGAAGAACCAACACTCATCACATGAATATGAAAATGTCAGGTACTGAGACACATTATCTCAGAACAGAAAACCGACTACAATCGCTTAATGAAGTTTGTTGAGTATCTCAGTCCAGACATCATAACTGTGAGATTCTACAGAGATTATGCAAAGAACTTGCTCCTCTTCTAGCAGAAGTTTATCACAGTCTGCTGGGACAATGAAGGGTACCTAGTGACTGGGGAAATAAAAGCAGGGCACTCTCATTTTCAATAAAAGTCATAGCACAGATACACGTAATTATAGGCCCATATCACTGACATCAGTCTGTTATAGAATAATGGAACATGTTTTATGTTCATATATTATGATATTTCTGGAGAATGAAAATCTCCTCTACATAAAACAACATGGATCCTACAAGCATAGATTTCTGAAACTCAGCTTGTTATCTTTGTCCATGCGATCCACATTGTTGCAGACATCAGCAACTAGATGGATGCCGTATTCCTTGACTTCTAGAAGGCATTCAAAACAGCTGTGAACTGTAGTTAAGTGGAAAAAATATGAGCCTACCAAATATTGGACCAGATTTGTGAGTGGATGCAAGACATCCTTGCAGATAGAACTCAACACATCAGTCTTAATGGAATAAATTTAACAGATGTAAAGGTAATTTCAGGAGTACACCTGGGAAGACTGGTCACTGGTTATAACTAATCTAGCAGATAATGTCAGAAGCTCCATGAGATTATTTGCAATGGTGTGGTTGTCTGTAAGAAGTTAGCAATCCCAGAAAACTAGCAAACACCAGAAAAACCTGCAGAAGATCAATGACTGAAGCAGGGTTTGCAGTTGACAATGAAGGTACATAAATGTAACATATTACAGATAACTAGGCAAAGAAATTCACTATTGTGTGATAACATTATTGGTGACAAATCACTGGAAACGGCCTAGGAGAAACCATCTGGGGTGACCTATGTGGAATGACCAATAAAACAAATAGTATGAAAAGCAGACGCGAGGCGAGATTCATTAGAAGAATTTTAAGGCAATCTTACTCATGCATGAATGAAGTGATCTACAAAACACTCGTTTGGCCAAATCTTGTGTATTGTACATTGGTCTGGACCCATTACTGGGTTGGATTAATAGAAGAAATAGACAAGATCCAACAGAGAGTTACATGTTTCATCACAGGATTGTTAGTTGGCACAACAGCATTACCATGATGCTCAACAAACTCCAGAAGTGGTGTGCATCACAGAGAAGTTTACTATTATAATTCCAAGGGAGAGGTTCCAGAAAGAGTCAGGCAACAATTTACTTCTTCCCACATGTATCTTACAAAATGACCGCAATGAGAAAATCCCAAAAAACATACCTAACATGGTTTACTGACAATCATTCTTTGCACACGCCACTCGCAAATAGAATGGGGAACATAGGAACAGATAGTGGTACCAGAATAACCCTCAGCCACAGATTGTAAGGTTGCTTGCAGAGTATAGATGTAAAATAACTTTTATCCTTTTATAATGATCCTTATACTAAAATATATGAAAGTACAGCATTCATCACTTTACTATCTGTCTCAAATATTGGTTTTAAATAGTTGATCAACAGCATTAGATGCAGGATATAAGATTTGAGTTTTCATTTAATTGTCTCCTGGTGCACGATTAGTTACTGGCAGGATGAAAGCTTTCCAATCCACAGGGTAACAACCTTCTGAGTTTCTCTGACAAAATATTGAGTGTGTTGCTTCCAGCTTGTTGTGGGCAGTAATCAACTCAGCAATCAGCAACGACCTATTTCCTTCTCATATTCAGCCATGACAGAAAAAAGATTTTTTTCGTGTAGTTTTATAGAATTAAATGAAAGCAAATAGAAGAATACACTGAACCCGTATGAAACAACAATAAAAATTAAACAACAAATACACAAAAGCTCATCTGGCAAGTAATTACTTGCACTGTGGCACACGGCACAATAATGATGTCTCAGATGCTACCAAAATTAATTTTATAGTTTTCTTAACAATTTCTCACTGTAAGTTTCTACAGGTCCAACAGAATGCAAATTCATTAGTGATGACATTTTTCTTTACACAAGAGGAACAGTTTCATGCCTCTCATGGTATTTTATTTTTTATCTCGGAATACTTTTAAGTTTTCCCCAGAAATATGTATCAAATGAATCTACAAACTTTGAGAATGTTCTCATTTAATTTTCACTTTAAATTTGTTCAAGACTACTAATAGAGATGTCTAACTATATTTCAGAATTTTTACTAACATTTGAGATTATCACGAGCTGGCCATGCTGTTGGATTTAAGATGAACTAGACATGTCTATTTTTGTGATGGCCATTAGAGTTTTGTAGATTTGCAATGAGCACATTGCTGCAGATGATGCTAAATATATTAAAACACTCTCTAATAGGAAATCACAAGTGCTGCCGAGAACCTTCTACTGCTGCTAGCTAACAATCAACATAGACTGGCACACAGAAACACGAAGAAGAAGAAGAAGAAGAAGAAGAAGAAGAAGACGATGATGATGATGGTATGATGGCATATACAAATCAAAGGTTCTAGATATCACTTGTTTTAATTCTCTACAGAATTGTGAATTTTTCTAGAACTGTTATCAACATTAAAAGCTTTCATATTTTAATTCAATTATTTGTAGTATGCTTAAGCAAACTTTTTAGTTTCAGGATGATTCTGTCTCAAAAATCTGCAAAGAAATGATTAGAAACCACAACATGCTAATCCAACTGAGGAGACAAATAAGACGGACAGAAATAAAAATGTGGGACACTACATTGCACTTTATTTATTGCTACTATAACTTTCAGGAAGAATAATATTAGTTGCAATGAATGCAGCACTTAGAATGCACACAAGATCAGAAATATCCAAGAGTTTTGCCCTCATAAATTATGTGGCAGTGCACAACAAAATTAAGCAGTATTTACCTTGTTAATGCAGCGTCCATTGGCACACTTAAACTGTCCTTCACCACAAGGAGCTGGAGTTGGGCAATTCAAGAGGGTCGAGTTTTCGTCTGCCCCATCCACACAATCTGGGTCACCATCACAAAGCCATTTCTTGGGAATACATTGGGCCCGATTCCATTTCTTATTTTCATTGCACGTAAATTCTGTCTCCTCATCACATTTTCTATCATCTAAAATTTTCAATAAAATTATAGCTATATTATTTTGTCAGGGGACTGTTGTAAATTATAAAGAAACATAATTTGTGAATTGTCATTTTACAGTCTTTCATGGTAAAAAGATACATTCCAATTAATTTGCATTGAAAACAGATTTTTGAAAACACGATGAGACATCCTCAAATCTTCATAAGAACCAAAAATTAACACAAACACTGTAAATAACCAGTACTTAAAATCTGAAAAACTGATGGAGCTGTCTCTTAGAATCACCATTTCTTCTTCAAGAACTGTTCTGAGGGAAGGAAGATTGACATTCAATGTCCCACAGAGAACACCTCACTAGAGACTTGGTAGAGAAGTGGATTAGATAATAGGGCAGCAAACAGGTTTCAAAGGAGCCATTCAAGAATTTACTTTATGTGTTTGAAGGAAACCACAGAAAAGCTAGATAGACAACCAGAAAGGGATTTGCCATCACCGACCAAAATATAAATCCAGTGTAAAAAATGAACCACCTCATTCAGTAATTCATCAGAAAAGCAATAACAAAAAGTATCAATTCTTCCACTGCCCCTGGGACATGTATGTGCCATTTAGGTTACCAAAGAACCAGTGAGAATTTGCTGCATGTTATTGTCAAATTGCTTTGTGCAAAAACTGTTTGACACCACATCACAAGTAGGATACATGTAACTGTTGCATGAGATACTTGCATTTGCATGTAATGATAAAGATCTTGTCAGTTGAAATAATCTACTGAAATGAGAAACAATAATGGAAATTTAGCAAGACCTGGCACTGCCGGCAGGAGAAGCAGTAGCTGTTGAAGTTAAGTTTGTAGGACAGCCGTAAGTCCCAATCAATGTTTTTTATACACCAGTCTTGCTCAATTTGACAAGAACATCATAGAAACTGTAGAAGTTACAGTTCAAAGTAAACTATGGTATTTACATTTCAAAGTAAATTCCACAGATTCTGACAATACTCTTTCTAATAGAGCTATACCAGTCAATAAAAAATTATTGATTGGAACTTGTGAGTACCCTGCAAACT
The DNA here is from genome assembly GCF_021461395.2 of Schistocerca americana. Classification (NCBI taxonomy): domain Eukaryota; kingdom Metazoa; phylum Arthropoda; class Insecta; order Orthoptera; family Acrididae; genus Schistocerca; species Schistocerca americana. The sequence continues at coordinate 980,135,266 of NC_060121.1, forward strand.
TAATAACGGAACTTCCTGAATGGAACACCACGTAAAATAAAGGAAAGGCAATCCCACCTTTAGCAGCCTGATGTGTGATGCATGGACACACATAACAGAACACACTTTAAAGTGTCACAGTGGCTGTGGTAGTGTGTGTTTAGGTGTCTGTGTGGTTATGTGTGTGAACGTGTGTACTTTCTGCCAGAAGAAAAGCCAGAAATCAAAAGCTATTTAATACTGTGTCTATGAATCACACAACAGTCCGCTAGAAGCAAGTGATTATCTTTCCCTTTACTTTACCCACTGAAAAGTCAAATATTTGTCATCATAAATACAATCCACATGATTTTTGGAAAATATACAGTGTGAACCAAAACTACACTGAACAACTTTCAGTTGCTGTTCAGGGATACGTTCTGAGTATTTTGGGATACGAGACCTCATTACAGCATTATTGCATTTGCTTTGGTTGCTTGCCCCATTTATCACTGTATCTGTATTGTACTGAAAATACTGAAAACAGTGCACAACAGTGCAAATCTGAATGGTATCTGCTGTGTGTCTTGTTTCCACTTGCTCACAGTGCCTGCTGTTGACACAAGTAAAGTCCACTTTAATTCGCCTTCAAGTTAGTATTCAGTAATGCTTAGTTCTGTCTAGAGTTGTGTTTTCTGGCAGTGTTAGTTATGCATTGACAGTGATACACAGCAGTATTATGGATAGGTTTATTGATGACGAGTTGGCCAATGTGCATTTCCTGTATAGGTTCAATGAATGCAATGGCAGAGCGGTGCAATGACACAATGCTGAGCCAGTGATGTCAACCACTTCAGCTGTACATAGTCACCTATGAAAAAACGAAATTTTTTTTTTTTTTTTTTTTTTTTTTTTTGGGATGTACATTTTGGTGATTACACATAATAGGCTTTTTCACTGTTGTGAAGGTATTTTCTCAGAAGGAAAGGTAATTGGGGTGACAAACAGGATAAATCATAATTACATTATTACTTTATAAAGAGCTGCTGAAGATCGCAAGTTCCTTATAGCGAAACACTCAAAACTTATCCAGTGAACAACCTGAGCAAGTTTGTTGGTGGAGTTACGGTTCAGCCCATACCTCATAGATGAAAATACAAGATGATCATTCACTTCATGTACACTGGGACAAAATAGACCCAAATAAAAACACCAGTGGGACACATATGTCCCAGCCCTCCGCACATTGTAAATGATATTTTTTTCATATTGTTACTTCTGACCGCAACATTAATTAAAATAAACACACACTATTACTGCCTTTCACATATCCATCCCAAACACACACACACACACACACACACACATACACACACTATCAGGGACAATGGTTTGGCACTGAACAAATTTCTTTTAAAAAATTTCACACTATAGCGAAAGAATTCCCACAGTTTTCTTGAAATTATTGGGATAAGACATGTATCGATTTTGCTGTATTAAAAGCATTATGCCTGAAAAGAAAGTTATTGATGAGAAATGAGTGCAATTATATGTTTTCTTTTGTATTGAAAGTGAATGCTCTCAATTCGATATGTAATGACAGTTTCTACACCAGAAGGTCAAAGCCTGTTCAGCATCTGTAGGGTACCTGGTTCAAGAAAACATATGAAATATTTAATTTCATACAAGGTAATTAAATGTGTGAATGTAACATATAGCAATTTTACATCTGATGCAACAAATACAAATAATCTGATTAATGACCTGTTGCCATTTATTTTGAATGTATATCATTTTGGAACATAATTACTGCAGTCCAGTTGGTGCTGTGTGAGCAGTATGTGTGATGGCATATAAAAATCAGATATTACAGTTTTATAATGTAGCCAAATCTTCAGCCACGAAGTTGTGAATGAATTTATGATATAACATGTGACAGTCCTCTTGTGAACTTTGGAGGCCCAATGGTGATATTTTAAGTAAGTAGAAGTTTAAAACTGATCTGTCAGTTGATAAATTGAGATGATTCTTTTTTGAATCATAAAAAGTAGGAATATTACGTGAGGCTCAGGAATTTATTTAAAACAATTGAAACTTATTTTGAAACTGCAGAAAATGGCTGACATTAATAAAAATATACATTTTTTTTTTTTTACTTACTGCACTGATGACGCTTATCTTCATCAGAATTATCAAGGCAGTCATTATCCCCATCACATATGTAGATCCTTGGAATACAGTTTCCATTATCACAAGTGAAAAGATCGCCAAAACAGGTGCGACCCTCCAACCTGCAGTATTCGGGTGGCTCATCTGATCCATCTCCACAGTCATCATCACCATCGCAGTACCATGTAGCAGGTATGCATCGGTGGTTGGGACATCTGCAAAAGCGTGCTATCATATAAAATGAAATTTGAGGGTAGGGGGTGACGGCATGAGCTCCACTCCACCACATAAGTATTTTTGTATATGAATACAGACACACAAAATATTGGTAACACTGTGAACTAGCCAGATGTTAAAGTTGTATCTGATATTCAAAAGGCCTTTTAAAAGCAAACACCAATTTTCCGCACATGAACAGAGTTGTTATTGAGGGGTTCATAAAAGAAAACGCAAAAACCACGAGTATGGAGACAATAAAGAGCAAAGCTAGCATAATCTATTAGATTTATCTTGAATTATCAATTCAGTATTGTTGCATGTTAAACTGGAGTGCTCAGTATTTTGCTTTTTTCGCATGATTTCTATCCCTCACATAATTCATGTCTAACTAAAGCCAAGCTAATAGTTTTCATATTCTAATTTATTACTATCAAACACATATGGTAGGCCCTGTGAATTCGTTTTCACCATGAATATGTCTAGCAACTGAACACTTGAGTATGAGGAATGTGTGCATGTGTGGTGCAGAAGAATTATTTGCAGTTTTGAGATGCAACAAGCTGGAAACTATTCGCCTGTTATGCTTTATCCTCCCGTGAATTACTAAAGTTTTTCCTCATTTTTCATTCTATTTTCAATGCAACTGCACACAAAATACATAATATTTCAGAATGTTATTTAGGCCAAGATCCATGTAGACTTATTGTTCAGTTGGTTCTACTGGTATCTGTGACATAATGATCCAATTAGTTTTATGGGAAGATAAGTTAATTAAAAGTTATAGCTAACTGAAAATTCTATTACAGTACATAATGGGAAAACATTCTGAGCTAATCTGCGGAACCTGACATGTTGTTACCACTTATTCGAAAGCAGACTTCCTACTCTTTCCAAGAACATACTTTAAATTATCTGAAACTAATTAACTTATGGCATAACTGACAATGAAAATATGGGCCATCATAATTTGAACTGCCAATTTTGCTTTGTGCTTGCTAAATTCTGAATTTTGACACTGTACTTTTGTTGCTAAATTTTTTTCCAAATCAGATGGCGCCACTCAACCACTAAATTAAGATTTTGCATTATTTTGCAAAATGTAAATTTCTCTTCAATATGGATGCCATACTCGTAATTAGGGTATCCCCAATACAGAAGTATACGATAGTTCAGTATACTTTTATAATTTACTAACCTTCTACATTTTTCTCAATTCAGAAAACAGTTAAGTCTCACAGTCTTTTCAAAACAGCAAAATTTAACCAAGCCAATTCTCAAAACATTATGTAGTTTCTGAGACAAACAAATATTTGTACCATTGTCTTCAAATCACCCACAACACCCCAAAATCACCCGTCTGCCACTAGCATCTGTACAAGTAACAACTATGTTGGCTGGTATGAAAAAGGCTGCATCCTGACACTAAACATGTAACATCTATTTATCTATGAGTCTGGCTTCAGGTACGAGATGTGTAATAACTATGCTGGTTAGGCTCTGTAACCTCCGAGTAATCATGCAAGATCCTTACATTGATTCGTGTCTCTGCAGGGTTCACTTGTAATGTTAACCTCTTGTGTAAAAGTCTGTGACCATCAAGTAACTGCATAATATCTACACACCTTAAAACCCCGTATACTATAGTAAACATGCAACATATAAGTACAACTGCGAACTGCACCATAAAACTTATTTACAACATGTTTTAATTATATTGTTAACTTTGTACATGACAATAACATGTGCACAGTGTCTGTTATGATATATCGCCACTGTGTCAAGTTTCCACTGTGATGTGTAACGAATAGTACATCACTGATTAATGACTGGGTTATTTATCTTCTGAGTCTGTTGATGAAGGAAGAGATGTGATTCTCTTTACCTGTTTGATCTGCAAACTGAAAGACTGGAACTGGCAACCAAAAACATTACAGTGCCAGTAACATGGAAAAAAAGTCACTTAAAATTCAAGTACTGTGTGGTCTACAGCATTTGGTACTGTCTTTTCTATTCAGTTTTCAAAAAACTTTTTCAGAACATCAGAATATGGCACTTCAAAGTAAGTGAACTGAGTGCAAAGCAAGTAAAGAGGGTTGTCTCAGCTTGTCTATCATTTCTTATTTGAATATTATAAATAGCAGGAATGATGATAAATAATCATAATGTAGTTATATTTAACAGAAAATCTTAATTTATTAATTTGTTTTCAGAAAATATACAGCAAATATAGCTAATGATTGACCTCTTTCAAGAAAAATATTTATATAACTCATCTGATGATGTTTGGGAGTGGCAGTAATAAGCACTAATATCTGGAAATGTCAAAGTTGGAATATATTTGCATAGGGTAGCACACTGTTAGGAAACTAACCACCAATACAGGATTTATACTTGATGCACAATTTAATCCTGTGTGTAGTGTTCAATTACAAGGATTGCTGGTCTGTAATTAATAATTTATAGCAACTTACACTAATAAATAATTATCGCAGTGTCAACAATGTTTTATAATGAAGTGTACATGCCGTCCCCCTTTCACATCAGTCATGCTATAACACTCTCAAAAAACACCTGGCTGTATACCAGTAATAAAAGTAATAACTAGCAAATATTATCTAACTGGAATGTGGCTCAGTAGACTGGAATACAAACGGTTCAAATTTTAATCGTTACTTCTACAGCCCCCATCAATAAGCAATAAACAAGTGCTGTAACACAATAGTTCAGCTTGACAAAGTGTTCCTCTTTGAAGCACACAGTCATATACATCCACGGGACAGCATCTGTGACTCTAACGAAGAAGGTTTTATTTGACATGTTACCAATCAGTTCTTGTTGATGTACCTGTCAACGCCTCTATTATACCACAAGTGACTACCTCCACTCATTAAGCTGTTTATATTCCATCCAGGATTTTCCAGTCTCATTATGTGAGTCACATGTACTTCTTGTGAGAGAACTGTTGGTTGACTGGGGACCAAACAGCAAGGTCACCAGTCCCATCGGATTATGGAAGGATGGGGAAGGAAGACGGCCATGCGCTCTCAAAGGAACCATCCTGGCATTTGCCTGAAGCGATTTTGGGAAATTGCGGAAAACCTAAATCACAATGGCCGGATGCAGGTTTGAACCGTCATCCTCCCGAATGCGAGTCTAGTGTAAAGAACTGTTGGAAGGAACAAGTGATGTAAACTGACCTGAAGCTATTTTGTGGGCAAGATCTCTCTGCACAGTGCAGCGGATCCTCATCACTGTTGTCACCACAGTCATTGTCTCCATCACAAAGCCAGTAAGGTTCCACACAGATATTTGTTTTCTCACACTTAAGGTGATTTGGAGGGCATGTCTTATTTCGTGGACACAGGTCATGTGTCTCATCAGATGTTGCATTATCTTTACAGTCGTTCACTCCATTGCAAACCTGAAAAAAAATATGAAAGAAATTACTGAAACACAGAGTAGTAGTAGTAACAATAATAATAATAATAATAATATTTATGCAACACTGAATATTCAGACAGAATCCTTAGAAACAAAACAGTTTCACAATATCGTACAAGTTATTCTTCTGCATATTCTTCTTGTCAGTTTATAATTTATAAATTTATTGTTTTACAAATAATTTTACATTTTAATACATTTAACATTTATTAATATATAAGAAACAAAGTTATAATATTTTTATTACCATTAGATTGCATGTGAATTACCTAAAACTATGAGCCTGACATACTTACAAAGCATTTTTCATAGAAATAATGAACTCAATAAGGGAATAAAATGGATGTTCAACGAAAATTCCTTTTTGTTGGTCTTTTAATTTACCAACAGAAAGGCAAATTACATGGTATCTTAATTTTGTCTGGTATTAAGTTGCCATAGGTCACAGTTCAAGTTTGGATATTACTTTTAATAAATTTTGGAAACAGGTTCCGATAAGCTTCTCTCAGTTTGGCACCACAAATAAATCTGACAGTTTTTTTCTGCAGCGATAGAAATGAATTTAGGTTGACTTGTATTGCTGCACATTTCTACCAAATAGTACAAATTTGATACATACTTCTCTTTACCATATTTGCTAATAATGTTTATGGCAAATATGATTTTAGATAGGTTACAGGCGAAGGAATGTATATGCATGTCCCATTTGAGGTTGACCTGGATGGTATTTCCCAAGAATTTCATCCATTTTTTTCCATTTTTATGTCATTTGCTAAAGATAATTTCAAACCAAAATCTGTTATCCAGTGTTAATTCCATTACTGCAATCTTTGAAGCTGCAGCATTTAGATAGCTTTCATTGAAATACTTGACTACTTCACTGGTAACACTGTTAGACAACAACTCCAGTCTTGTGTTTGAGACACATGTATCATATCAGAGATTTGGAATTTGAATGAGCCACTGTTTTTTCGAGCAACACAAATTGTTTCTTGTTGCTCATATATGATTTCATCATTCAAAAGAAGTTCCTCTAATACCAGGTTCTAAAGCTTGTCAAGTAATGTATTGCTGCTGACACAATCAAAAGTGTTTTCAAGAGCAAGGAACACTCCTGTTACATAGTCATTGTTCGCTACAGCAGTTCTTATTTTTTCTATCAACTGTGTTGCAGCTACTGCAGTTGACTTGTTTTTCACAAAGCCATTCTGATTTTGAAACATTAGATTGTGTAACCTCAGTAATGTCATTTGCCTGGTGTAAATAACTTTCTCAATTACCTAGGATCATGCAGGAGGTTACAGTGAGATGGGTCGATAGTTTTCAGTTTTAAATTTATCACCTTTCTTGTAAATCAAGGTTACTTGTACTATTTGTAGATTGTTTGGGAAACTACCTGATGCAATTACATCATTTACTGCTGTGGCCATGGCATCAGATCTGTCTTCTATGCACTTTTTTAATGTGCTGATAGACATACCATCACAGCCTGCTGATTTTAAACCTTCCTATGTATTTTATCTCTTAACTGTTATTTGGGGCCAATTATATGTTTTGTTTAGCTTGAATGCCCTCATATCTGTACTGGAGATTACTGAAAAAGCCATTGATGGATTTTCCAGTAGAAGAAAAGCACACATTAAAAGCATTTGTGACCTGAGATTGGCATTTGATGATACTCCCACTATTGCTGATGGTAAGATCACTGCTGATTTGCCCTTACAATCCATAAAGTTATTTATAACTTTCCTAACAGCTATGCCCATGTTACTCAACTTTTTTTTTAACACTGTGGACATGTACAGGGTTATTACAAATGATTGAAGCGATTTCACAGCTCTATAAGAACTTTATTATTTGAGATATTTTCACAATGCTTTGCACACACATACAAAAACTCAAAAAGTTTTTTTAGGCATTCACAAATGTTCAATATGTGCCCCTTTAGTGATTCGGCAGACATCAAGCCGATAATCAAGTTCCTCCCACACTCGGCGCAGCATGTCCCCATCAATGAGTTCGAAAGCATCGTTGATGCGAGCTCGCAGTTCTGGCACGTTTCTTGGTAGAGGAGGTTTAAACACTGAATCTTTCACATAACCCCACAGAAAGAAATCGCATGGGGTTAAGTCGGGAGAGCGTGGAGGCCATATGAGTTGCTGATCACGATCTCCACCACGACCGATCCATTGGTTTTCCAATCTCCTGTTTAAGAAATGCCGAACATCATGATGGAAGTGCGGTGGAGCACCATCCTGTTGAAAGATGAAGTCGGCGCTGTCGGTCTCCAGTTGTGGCATGAGCCAATTTTCCAGCATGTCCAGATACACATGTCCTGTAACGTTTTTTTCGCAGAAGAAAAAGGGGCCGTAAACTTTAAACCATGAGATTGCACAAAACACGTTAACTTTTGGTGAATTGCGAATTTGCTGCACAAATGCGTGAGGATTCTCTACCGCCCAGATTCGCACATTGTGTCTGTTCACTTCACCATTAAGAAAAAATGTTGCTTCATCACTGAAAACAAGTTTCGCACTGAACACATCCTCTTCCATGAGCTGTTGCAACCGCGCCGAAAATTCAAAGTATTTGACTTTGTCGTCGGGTGTCAGGGCTTGTAGCAATTGTAAATGGTAAGGCTTCTGCTTTAGCCTTTTCTGTAAGATTTTCCAAACCGTCGGCTGTGGTACGTTTAGCTCCCTGCTTGCTTTATTCGTCGATTTCCGCGGGCTACGCATGAAACTTGCCCGCACGCGTTCAACCTTTTCTTCGCTCACTGGGGGGTTCTTTTCACGCCCTTCCCCCCCCCCCCCCCCCTCCCCCCCCAGTTGGTGCAGGAGATAGCAAGTCTATGTTTTTTATCTCCAGTTAGTATGATGTTAACCCAACCCTTTTTTATTGCAATGTTTACTGCCTAGCCTATGTCAACAAGTAGGGCATTAAGAATTTAAAAGAAAATATCTTGACTACCCACGAAAGTCTGTACAGACCTAAAATGATCAAGCTGCCTTAACCTCACTTGTAGTTAACTGCTGCAAGTTTTTTTTTATGTCCTCTACACTAAAAGTAGAGCTTGCACAAGATTACTTGACCAGTGCACAGAAATGCATCCTTGTTGTCAGCACTGGGTGAGTCCACCTCTTTTCTGAAGTGGCAGTCGTCTCAATTGCCTATTGTCTACACAACTGTGAGCTTCGTCCATTACTACTAAATCATTGTGTGCCCATTTCGACTACCTTTCTAAAAGATTTTAATGAAACTATTTGATAAAAAAAGTTGATTCTTACACATCAGCTAGTCTCATTCATCAGCTTCACTATCAACTGCCTATCATTTCATTAATGGTCATAATTATTGTCGCTTATGAGTTTGCATTTGGTGCACGTTAGTTCATGTATTATTGCTTACGAAATGAAGCTAACATTTTGAATTTTTCTTCAAACTTTGAGAAGAGATCTGTATCTGTCACTAACCTCGAGAAAATGGATTGTATATAGTGCACTAGCTTCTGACTGTCTGGGCAAACAATGATGGAAATGAAATATTCATATCATCCTTCAAATCTCATAGACAGTTCAAGATACCGAAATGAATTTTTGGCAAATGACAGCTTGTAAAGTGGAGAGCATTAGCTACATAGCTAACATGCAAAAATTTCTTATCTAATGTGATATACGAGTGATTACAGATGTTTTCAATGAAATAATGTTACCCATCCAACAGCTATTGACAGCTGGTGAAATGAGAATTAGTACAGGTTTTGTAACACCATAAATGAAGGAATCACATTTATTTTTTTACCAAGCAGGTCTTTTCATAAGTTACTAACCTTAACTTGGCCTCAATTGTTTGATTTACAGAAGGCTGTTTCAGTGTTCTATCACAATTGGAGCTGCTTTAGCATAACTATGAGGTGAAATTGTGTAAACAATGCTATGTTTTGGCAAAGAAGCTAATTTTAACATGGCAACAAGATAAAGGAAAAAAGGCGTACAAGACAAGAAAAAATAAATCGCTGTCTCTGATCCAGTTCCAACATAATCCTGCACCCATTGTGTTTTTAATAATAAACTGCTGACTTGTTGAACTGTTTGTTGTGCTGGTACAACCTGTTAATACAATTGTTTGCAAGCTCATTTGCTATAGCTTACAAGTTCTGTGAGATATGCATTCATGTGAAGGCTTGGGAAGCTGTAGGACTACACTTATCCTACTGCACTGTCCCGTCCGCAAGGGAGCCCCCACTACTACGGTTGCACCTTCTGAGCAGCTAGTGGCCAAGTGATACAGCACACACTCTACTCACATCTATTACATTTCATTTTCTAGCTCTTTCAGCAAAGATTGCTACCCCATCACCACATTGCTCTTTTCTACCGAAGGCAGAGTGAAAGATCATGAAGAGTGGCTGTGACATCCACTAATTAGTTCATTTGTATAACAATGTTCAATTATATCTAAAAAAAATAAGGATTGTCCTCCCTGCAATGGTATCCAAATGATTGTGCTTACTGCTAAGACTTTCAAAGTTTTGTTGAATTAATTTGAATCTATGGTAGGATTGCTAAACACTGACTGAAGGTGTCACTTTACCAGATTGTTCAATGTGCCTCTGAAGTTCCTCCATTTCCTATTTTGATAATTATTTCACTCATTTTGCTTCTGGACATCATTTATAGTTTTAGTTGCTACATGATTGTTCATTCTCTCTTCAGAGTTTTTTGAGTTAGGCGCAATTGTGGTGTCTTTGTTTTCTGTAAAGTGGTTCGCCTTGTGTTTCCTACCAATGTTATCTATGTTATATGTGCTGCACTCAATTGCATTTTCTGTATGTTTTACATTGTTCTAGCCTTTGGTACTAAGTTTTCCTTAGTTAGAGACTGAAATTTTTTGGATGTAACACTGTCATTGGGGTTGCAGTTAGCTGTGAATCACTGATTCACACTCACATCTGAAGCCTTGAAGAAGAAAGACTAAAATGAGAATGTTAACAATAAATTTGTTTTCATGTAGGCTTTGTCTCCTTGTCTAGGGTTCAGAGTGGAGTTGTGTTCTCTGATGCAAAAGTCTTCATCAAGCTCTCAACATAAAACAAGAAATCCGGAACCACTACCAATTCAGTTTCATGTCAAGAAAAGGTACGGAGCCTCACATAGCACAATTTACAAAAGTTGTTCTTGAAGTAGTGGATAAAGGCCACCATGTAACTGGTAGTTTCTTACTTCTGTAAAAGGTTTTTGACACTGCTGGGCACAGAATTTTATTACCCATGTTAAACATACTAGGAATATGTGTAAAGCAGACCAGAATATATGAGATTTCTCATTGTAATGTAGCAGAACATGTAAAGACTTTGGCAAAGAGAATTTTTACAGTATGTTATGTCCTTTGAATGCTTGCTCCAACGTGCACCATTTCATGACTCCAAAGTGACCCATTTTGGATATATACATCCAGTCCACGGTTATCATATCGTGCTTTGGAGAATAAGTGCCTGGAATACACAGTCGGCCTTCAAGGTAAAGAAAAAGGTAGTGCAAATAATAAAAAGAATAGCAGCAGTAGGGTTCACTGCATTGAGTTATTTAAAATGCTATGAATTTTGACGTCCTTTGGCAATATATCTTTCAAAATATCACGCACATTAAGAAAAATCTTCATCTGTATGCTACGAACATCTCAATGCATGAAAAGGGAATCAAATCGATCCACTATTTACATCTAAACATTAAAAACAAATATAAAACACAAAATAATGTGTTATATAATGGACTGACACTCGACAATAGGCTGACAGAGAAAATTAAAAGATGTAGGCCCAAATGATCCCAGAATCTTTAGTCAAAGACTTAAGAAACATTTATTACATAACACTTATTAAACCATAAATGAATACTTCAAATGGTCCTATATAGCCACTTCATACCCTTGAATATGTAATGTAACATAAATCTATTCAGCAAGTGGCAGCAGGAGCAAACACATACAAAAGTTGAGGGAATGTGCAAGCATCTAGAGCCAGTGCCTTCTTCTGGCAGAAGGGCTGAAAGGGAAGGAAGAGGGATGAAGGAGAAGGACTGGTGAGGTTTAGGAAATGGGGAGGATTATAAAAAAGTCACACAGAATGCTGGGTCAGAAGTGACTTATCAAAGGGAATGAGAAGAAAACACCAATTTTTGCTGCACGGGATGAGATTTGAAAACCTTGGAGTTTAAAGGTGAAAGATAGGGTAATAAGCAAGACAGAGATTACTAACAAAACATCGTGCAAGAGTAAATAAGAGCAGAAAGCTACATGCATTATACATGGTAGGGGTGGGGAGGATGGGGGAGGGGGGGGGGGGGGGGAAGGTCATAAAATAATATATATAGTAAACTAAATGGAGGTGAAGTTAGAAAAAGTTACTGAGAATAAATGCTGAGACCAAAGGAATTAATGTAAACTAAAACCAGGTGTCAGGTGGGCAGGTGGGTAGTGAGAACCAACGACATAATGTAATGACAGTTTCCAGCCAGCAGAATACTGAGAAAATGGTGTCAGGGAGAGGAATGCTGATGCCATGTTTGGTGAAACAGACACCGAAGTCCATGACTGTCATGTCGAAGAGCTTGCTCTGAACACAGGATATTGTGCGTTGCTAGTGTACACCCTCTGTCTATGCTCATTCAGCCTAACTGATAACTGGGTGGTAGTCGTACCAATGTACGAGGTGCATTCAAGTTCTAAGGCCTCCGATTTTTTTTCTCCGGACTGGAAAGAGATAGAAATGTGCATTGTTTTAAAATGAGGCCGCGTTCATTGTCAATACGTCCCATAGATGGCAGCACCGTACGGCAGATGGAATTTTACCGCCAGCGGCGAGAATGAGAACTGTTTTAAATACTTAAAATGGCGACATTTTCCTTACTTGAACAGCGTGCAATCATTCGTTTTCTGAATTTGCGTGGTGTGAAACCAATTGAAATTTATCAACAGTTAAAGGAGACATGTGGTGATGGAGTTACGGATGTGTCGAAAGTTCGTTTGTGGGTGCGACAGTTTAATGAAGGCAGAACATCGTGTGACAACAAACCGAAACAACCTCGGGCTCGCACAAGCCGGTCTGACGACATGATCGAGAAAGTGGAGAGAATTGTTTTGGGGGATCACCGAATGACTGTTGAACAGATCGCCTCCAGAGTTGGCATTTCTGTGGGTTCTGTGCACACAATCCTGCATGACGACCTGACAATGCGAAAAGTGTCATCCAGGTGGGTGCCACGAATGCTGACGGACGACCACACGGCTGCCCGCGTGGCATGTTGCCGAGCAATGATGACACGCAACGGCAGCATGACTGGGACTTTCTTTTCATCGGTTGTGACAATGGATGAGACGTGGATGCCATTTTTCAATCCAGAAACAAAGCGCCAGTCAGCTCAATGGAAGCACACAGATTCACCGCCACCAAAAAAATTTCGGGTAACCGCCAGTGCTGAAAAAATGATGGTGTCCATGTTCTGGGACAGCGAGGGCGTAATCCTTACCCATTGCGTTCCAGAGGGCACTACGGTAACAGATGCATCCTACAAAAATGTTTTGTAGAACAAATTCCTACCTGCACTGCAACAAAAACATCCGGGAAGGGCTGCGCGTGTGCTGTTTCACCAAGACAAAGCACCCGCACGTCGAGCTAACGTTACGCAACAGTTTCTTCGTGATAACAACTTTGAAGTGATTCCTCATGCTCCCTACTCACCTGACCTGGCTCCTAGTGACTTTTGGCTTTTTCCAACAATGAAAGACACTCTCCGTGGCCGCACATTCACCAGCCGTGCTGCTATTGCCTCAGCGATTTTCCAGTGGTCAAAACAGACTCCTAAAGATGCCTTCGCCGCTGCCATGGAATCATTGCGTCAGTGTTGTGAAAAATGTGCACGTCTGCAGGGCGATTACGTCGAGAAGTAACGCCAGTTTCATCGATTTTGGGTGAGTAGTTAATTAGAAAAAAAATCGGAGGCCTTAGAACTTGAATGCACCTCGTAGAAGGTCAAACAGTGTTTGCATAATAGCTGGTACATAAATGTGTCTCTTCACAGGTGGCCCTCCCTTTGATACTATATGCCTTGCCAGCTACATGGCTGATATAGGAGGGTGCATAGGGCAAGTCTTACGGTGGGGACGATCACAGGGGTAGGAGCCACAGGGTACGGAAGGGGGTGTAGAACTAGTGTAGTGTTTGACAAGGTTAATGTAGAGAATGGGAGGGTGACGAAAAGCTGTTCTAGGAGTCGGGGACAAAATGTCAGACAGAATGAACTTCACTTTAGGACGCGATTTCAGGAGGTCATAGTCTTTTTGAAGCATCTGATTAATACGTTTATGACCAGGATAATGCTGAGTGTTCTATATTGTTGTTGGTGTTCCTCTTCTTCCTGATGGCCCAGGAAATCTGTTGGAGGAGGTTAGACTGGCGGTGTGTTACTGTAGGGAGTCTGCATCTGAGCTAATACGTTTGCCTCAAATGCCAAGGCTGTATGGTAGTGAACATTTGACATGGAAAGGATGGCAACTGTCAAAATGTATGTAATGCTGTTTGTTAGTAGGTTTAATGTCAACAGAAGGATGTAGCTGACTTGTGGGATTCAGAATAGCCTCAAATGAACTTTAATTGGCACTGAACTCCCATTTGGGAATAACAGTGTTTAAATCCCCATCTGAGCATCCTAATTTACATTTGTCATGGTCTCCTTGAATTAGTTTAGATGGCCATAACCAGTACCTTTGAAAAGAGCATGGCTGATTTTCTTTCCCATCCCTATCCAACATCAGTGTGTGCTCCATCTCTAATGACATGTGGACGGCTGTTAAACTCTGATCGCCTTTCCACCTCACTACTGTCTTCCAAATTTCAAAATATCAACTTAGACTCATATTATCATTTTCTTATTTCTCAGTGTATAATAAACCTCAAATTTTTAGTATTAATAGAAGCAATGTTCTTTCTCAGGATGTGAAATAATACTTTCTTTCTCAAACAAAATAATAATAGTGATAATAATAATTTTATGGGAAGTCCCAATGTAAAATAAACAATGACTATTCAATGACCATGAATATGAAGATCTGAACATATATGTACATATGAAACTCAAGACACTTTGGTATGTTTGATGTAAGCAGTGAACCAGAAAGAGGATGGGGTGTCAAGACAGGAAAGAAAAATGACTTGAAAATGGCAGGAAGTTAAACACACAAGGAGACGTACGCATGCACCAAAAACCACACACAACAAATGCAAAGGTGGTTGTAGGTAACGCAAGCTGTAGAGGGTCTAGGGAGAAGGGCAGAGGTAAAACACTAAGTGACCAAAATACCAAACAAGTATGAAAGAGAATATGAAGATTGATACAACAGTAACCATCAGAAATGGACTGAGTGAATTAAGAAGGTCCGAAGCCTACTAAACAGAAGGATGGAATAAGAACACAGAATAAAGAGAAAGTTACTGCAGCAGATGCAGGAAAGTGATACAGAAAGCAAGCCAAACTGGGTACAGGTATGAGCAAAAACTGAGACCAGGAGATTTATGGGACTGTAAGACAGATATAGTGGAAGTATGATCCTCGCAAGGACTTTTCATAGGAGCTGTTAATGGCAGTAGGAAGGGCAGGAGGGAATTAAGGATGACTTGAGTTGTAAAATAGCTATTGAAATGAAGGCATTAACATTGGTTGGCTGAGTCTGCACTTCACCATGGGCTGATAATGGTCATCAATGAAACTTATGTATCCACAGACTTTAGTGGAGGGCCTTTTTGTGCACAAAGACAACAGTAGTCAAAGTGCTGATACTAACTGTAGTTTACTAATGTGGACAAAAACAGAGGTACAGATGTATGTTGATGCTGAGGAATGTTGTTATTTGAGGACGGAAGGATCAAGAAGATATTAAGTTTTTGGAGGAACTGGGAGAAAGTACCTCTGAGAGCATACGTTCAGATAAATGCTTTAATCTCAAGTCTTTGCTGCATTTCAAACATTTAAAAAATTGATGTCTTGAAAACATGTGACTTACCTGAGATTTTTCTATGCATCTATGATTTTCACACGTAAATTCTCCAGCAGCACATGGTGGGTAATCACAATCTAATTCATCAGAACCATCACGGCAATCATTTTCATGGTCACATTGCCAAGTTTTGAAAATGCATCTTCCATTTGCACATCGAAATTCATTGGAGCCACAAGAATGAAACGCTGAAAATAATTAAATTAACTGAACTTAAAATACAAGAGTGCTTTCATACTGCTTATTCACATGGTCAGTATACAAGTAATGATTTGTAAATCAGGACAAACTGTGGAATAAAGATGTGATTTAACAACAACTAGTCCAACTAAGTGACAACTAAATTTATCTAGAATATTTTAAATCTAATCACATCACAAAAAGTGTGCACTCTCTGCCCCTACACACACACACACACACACACACACACACACACATGATATAATATTCAGAGCATGCTCTGGATCAAAGAAATGGAATATTGGTAGCCTGTATCAACTGGTTGCTGCAAGAGTTTTTGCAATTTTAGCTTCACTTGCGTTATCACTTGCTGAACAAGTAGAAACACAGCTAGATGAACTAGATCCACTTTCTCTAATATCAATCCTAACATAAATACCACTTTTTTAATTCTTTCTCTTTCCTAATCCATATGCGGTATGTACGCAAAATTTCAAAATTCTATTACCAACCGTATTCTTATGAACCTTATTACTTATATGTGACTGATAACTGTAATAAAAATCCTGAATGGAAACATTTTGTTTAAGATATTCAACATTTAAGCTAGACAATAAATTGATACTTACCACAGTAGTAAACATCTTCATCACTGTTGTCACCACAATCATCATCTCCATCACATGCCCACATACGTGAAATGCACCTGCCATTTTTGCAGTAAAATTTACTTCCGTCACATGAATAGTTCTTTGGCACGCACATCCTGTTCTCATTTACTAATTTGGAGTCGCCATCACATTTACATTCTGCCTGAAACCCAATAACAATCTCATTTAAAGAAATGTCAGTCACTAAATAATACTTAACAAATGCTTAAGTTTATTTATTACAGATATTGCAGAAAACAAGACAGTGCATTAATAGAAAATAAAAATAACTGCACCCAGTCTTTAATGAAATATTAATTGATTTCCATAAACCAGTTTTTGAGTCTTTTGGGCTCATCTTTGTGTTTTTATTTTTCTAATATGCAGCATAACACTACAAAAATAAATATGTAACTTCTGCATGATCCATCTGAAGATAAATCTGAGAAGGTTAAAAAAAACTGAACTTTGTTCTAGTTGCTACAAATCTGTTCTCTTCTTGACTATGACACCCAAAATCTCTTTTAAAATTTATGAAACTGCTAGTAAAGCACAAGTAGGAAGTATGTTTACTGCTATGTTTGTTAAAAAAAGCGGTGTAAGCCTCTCATACAATACTCATACTTCAAATTTAGAAAATTGTTACTCACCCTAAAGCAGAGATGCTGAGTTACAGATAGACACAACAAAAAGGCTCTCACAATTATAGTTTTCGTCCATTAAGGCCTTTGTCAACGACACACACACACACACACACACACACACACACACACACACACACAAAAACGGAACTCACACACACGACTGCAGTGTCGGGCAACTGAAACCACACTGTGAGCAGCAGCACCAGTGCATGATGGGAGTGGCGACTGGGTGGGGGTAAGGAGGAGGCTGGGGCAGGGATGGGGAGGAATAGTTTGGTAGGGGCGGCAGACAGAGAAGTTCTGCAGGTTAGACAGAGGATATTGTTACATTCCATCCCGGATTTTCCATTGTTAAATTTTGAAAATTGAATTTTTAATGTATCATAGCAAAATTAAACAGTGAAATGTAAATTCAAGTTACACGGACATGAAAAAAGTGAAGGGATAGCTCCTAATTTCGTGTCGGACCTCCTTTTGTCCAGAATAGTGCAGTAACTTGACGTGGCATGGATTCCACAAGTCTTTGGAGGTCCCCTAAAGAAATACTGAGCCATGCTGCCTCCACAGCTGTCTATTGTTGTGAAAGTGTTTCTGGTGCAGGATTTTGTGCACAATGTTATGTACCATGATGGGACATATGGGTGACCAAATCATTCGCTCGAACTGTCCAGAATGTTTTTCAAATCAGTCACAAACAATTATGGCCCAGTGACATGAAGCATTGTCATCCATAAAAATTACACTGTTGTTTTGGAATGTGGAGTCCACGAATGGCTGCTAACAGCCTCCAAGTAGCTGAACATAACCAATGCTAATCAATGATTGGTTCAGTTGGTCCAGGGCACCCAGTCCATTCCAAGTAAACACAGCCCACACCATTATGGAGCCACCACCAGCTTGCATAGATAGTTGTTGACAACCTCTCCTTCTCCCACTTCCTATAGTGGAAACAGTTTTTTGCAACCAGCTCTATCAATTAGACTCATTCCAAACTTCATCCGAACACGCCTTGGAGGGCTAATGGTATGACCAACCGCTGTGTCATCCTCAGCTGACAGACATCATTGGATGCAGATGTGGAGGGGCATGTGGTTAGCACATCACTCTCCCAGCCATAGTCAGTTTTTGTGACCGGAACTTGGACTCAATCCAAAGCCATTACTCAACGCTGCCTGACTCAGTTCACTCTTCCAACCAACCATCATCTGCCCCCACTGTGCCCAAATAATGCCCTGTTAACTTTCCAGAATTTCCTCATCTTGAAGCTTTCCTCACCATCATACCCCAAGTCCCTCAACACACAAAGCAAGCTTACATCTGCAGAAACATGACCTAAAAACTGATCCCAGCCTTGTGGTGCTACCTGCTACCAAAGGCTCCACCACTGTCATTATCAACCACAGGGATTTCCTGGCAGAGGGACTCTGCCAGCTGTCACATACATCCACCTACAAACCCTGCCACAGTGACCCCAGTCCAGAAATCCTGTAGGATCTCAGGTACCTTCTCAAATCCTCAGGCCCATCCCACAACGTCTCTTCCTGAGTCTCTCTCTCTTTTCTTCCTCCCACCAATCCCTGCACTCCTACCTCCTACATGCTTCCTAATGGACATAAACACAACCAACCAGTTGCCCCATAGTGGCTGGTTACTATGCCCCCACAAAGAGAATCTCTGCTCTAGTGGACCTCCACTTTCAGTCTATTACCCGTAGCCTGCCCTTCTATAATAAAGGTGACAAACCATATCCTCCACTGATTCTCCACAGTTTCTGTTCCTTTACCATCCAGCACAATGCTCGTCCCTGTCAAGCCACCACCCTCCACGCTAACGACCCAAATGCTCATGGTCTTGCCACTGTTGAACACTACCTTTCCCAATTCCTGAGTGACTCCAAACCTATAGCCTCCATCCTGGTCACCATGATAAACTATATCGCCACCCACAATTACTTCACCTTTGAAGGCATCACCTACAAACAAATCTGTAGTACAGCAATGGCCCAACCTACACCAACCTATTTATGGACAATCTAAATAACTCCTTGCTAACCACCCCGAACTCCTCACCTGGTTCATATTCATTAATCAAATCTTCGTGATCTGGACTGAGGGTGAAGACACCCCAGCCACATTCCACCAGAACCTCAACACCTTCTCCCCTGTTTGCTACACTTTGTCATCCTCAACCTAACAAGCCACCTTCCTCAACATTATCCTCCACCTCAAGGATGGCCACATCAGTTCCTCCATTCACATCACACCTACTAACCTCCACTTCAACAGCTGCCATCCATTCTATACCACAAAACCCCTTCCATACAACCTAGTCACCCACCGCAGTCAGATCTGTAGTGACGAGCAGTCCCTCTCGAAATATACTGATGGCTTCATTTAGGCCTTCACAGAATGTAATTACCCTCTCAACCTTGTACAGAAATAAATCTCCCATGTCTTGTCTCTTTACTCACCGATCACCTCCTGCATGCTCACTATCTGGCCACAAAAGACCATTCCTCTAATGATTCAGTACCACACATGACTGGAGCAACTGAATCATATTCTCCTCCACAGTTTTGATACCTCTTGTTGCACCCTGAAATGAGAAATATTCTACCACTATCCTCTCCACCTCTCCCACAGTGGTATTTCACTGCCCACTGAACCTACACAATAAACTCATCCACTCCTACTCCACCCCTGCTCCCAAACCCCTGCCTCATGTCTCATATTCCTGCAATAGGTCTAAATGCAAGACCTGTTGCATATATATGTGTACATCCTCCCACTAACACCTGCTCCAGTCCTGCCACAGGCACTCCTATCCCATCAGAGGCAGGGCTAGCTGTGAAAGCCACTATGTGATCTACAAAATAAGCTGCAACTGCTGTGCTGTTTTCTCTGTGGGCAGGACAATTAACAAGATCTCTGCACGAGTGGTCGCCATCAATCTGTGGTCAAATGCAGTTGAACCATCCAGTTCCTGAACATATTGCCCAACATGATGTGCTTCACTTCAATGGCAGCTACACATCCTGCACCATTTAGACCTTTTCAAACAACAACAATTTCTCTGAATTGTGCAGGATGGAAACCTTCTTACAACATAGCCCTTCATTCCCATAACCCCCTTGTCTTGACCTCCGCTAGTCCCTGTCGTCCACTTACCTATCTCCTTCCCCTGCTCCCACTCCAGCACTCTACAAGCCTCCTATTCTGCCAACAAATCTACTAGCCTTTTCCCCTTCTCTCCTCTGCTTCCCCCCCCCCCCCCCCCCCCCGCCCCAGCATATCCACACAACTCTCCACCTAGCAGCGCTATCCTATCTCCACCATGCCCCTGCACACTCTCACATGCAGCACATCCTCCCCACAACTATTCTGCTACCCCTCTTCCTACCTGGCCCAACCTTGATCTACACCCCACCAAATTACTGCTCACATCAGATGTAGTCGCCGTCACAGTCCGCATTTGAGCCACAGACAGCGGTCATGTGCGTGTGAATTTTGCTTTTGTGAAATGTGTGTGTTTTCTATTTCTGTACGATTTTTTGTCTAAAAGCTTAAATGTTTGGCAGACTTTCCATCGTGCCTGTCTGAGACTCAATCCTTCCTCTACGCAATCTATCCTTTTCATAATATTGTTGTTATTCTATCCTGAACTTTCTATTGTTTAATATAATTGCTTAGCAATAAAATAACTGAATTTGGTGGTGGTAGACGATGACAATTACGTCAAATACGAAACACTTTCCCAACTTTCTGTACAATTAGATTTATTCATTCATGAACCAACTTTCAGCTTATTAGGCCATATCAGGTAGCAACTGAATGTTGCTAACACAGAGGAACTAATGTAAAATTTACACAGATATTTCTTATACAAATGACACAAAAATGATAACATGCAGAGTGTTTACAAAGAAGAGTACTACAGTTTTATGTCACACAGAAATAGTTATATTTACCTAAAAATGAAAAAAAAGTTTTTTTTATGCACATGTCATTGCATTTAACAACCAATGAAAAATAAAGCTGAATTTGCAACAGCAAACTAATATTTGCATAACTAAAACATAAATTTGATAGAGATGGAAAGGGGGGACTGAATTGGACATGTGTTATATGTTTATTGATTTCAAGTAAGTCCAGTAGGATCATCTTTCTGCTTTTCTGAACAGTAGGTAAAACTTCATAATCTACATCACATGGGCAGTTTTCTAGTAAAAGATGTTGAATCTGTCTTACTTAATCCCTTGACGCTGAGTGTCATGAATTCGCACCATACCAACACTGTGCTCATAACTGGAAGGTTAAATGTTTTTGAATGGCAATGTCAGTAGATGCCAATTGTTCATGACACTGCCAATACTTATGACAAGTGCTACATTCTCCTGAGTGTTTCGGGTACCTCTAAAGCACCATCATTTATATCTTTCATCCAGAAATTTATTCACGCATTAAGGTGTTGAATCACTAATTTGTCTCATGTTCAGTTAACCTAATTCCCACAGTTCATGACCAAATAAATATAATTATGCAGAAAATTAGAAAAGTGTTTTCTATTCAACACAGAAATAAATTGTCAAAACACAGAAAAGGAAACAGTATGGCAGATACACATTCACGTAAAAATTAAACTAAACTCAGCCCGAACAGGCCGTGAGGGCACAACAGTACCAACTGGCTGCCATCTCATCCCCAGCCCACTGGCATCACTGGATGTAGATATGGAGGGGCATGTTGTCGGTACACCACTCTTCTGACCGCATGCTACTTCTCAATCAAGTAGCTCCTCAATTTGCCTCACAAGGTCTGAGTGCATCGTGCTTTCCGACAGTGCTCGGCGAATCAAATGGTCACCCATCCAAGAGCTAGCACAACCCGACAGCCATTAACTTCAGTGATTTGATGGGAACCGATGTTACCACTGTGGCAAGGCCGTTGGCCCATACACATTCATGTGTATACTGATACCATTCCCTTTTCTCCCACATTAAAAAAGTGAATTTGATGCAATTTCTTAGATAGAATTCACTCATTAATTTATTCATTATGAAGATTTCCAGTGAACTTACTGTTCCATTGGGTCCTGGGTGACAGGACTGTTCACAGCCTCCATTGGTTATGTGACATGAGTTTTCTACACATGCTTGTCGAAGTGAAGAGAAAACTTGAATGTCTCTAGGTGAATCATCCAGCCGCTTTACCATTTCTATCATATTGGCACCAGTATGTTTTTCAGCTCTGTAGACACCACGGAGCTGTAGGTCTGTCCAGTACATATACTGTCCATGTACAGTGATAGCAAATGGATAAATAGTGGCCGTTATTAAAATCTGAAATATGTGTATACAATGTTATCATTTATGAGCGTGACAAAAAACTTAAAATACAGGAAAAGTACTTTAAATTTCTTACAAAACTCAGTAACACATTGCGCTTTTGCTATTCTCTTCAAAATTTTGAGTGCTTCTTACAAAGCTCAGTTACACACTGCAATTTTGCTACTCTCTTCAAAATTTTGAGCACTTCAACATCATAAACTACTAATAGTAGCATCATCAGGAAAATGAAGCCATGATATTATTACTGTTTTTCTAATTCACAGTAGGCACCATGGAAATGAATTTATCAAATGAAGGACAGATTTTTCTCACTATTTCATCTTTGCAAATTTTTACCAGCTTAAGTGTACCTACTATCTGACAAACTATCAAGAACAGCACAATTTGTAACCAAAATGAGTAGTAGCACGTCATGTGAAAACAATTCCATTTTCAAACTTATGGTACAATGTTTTAGGTAGACACTCGATAATGGTTTAAAAATCCTAAATTAGTAGTGTAATGAAGAAGTAATTTAAATAAATACAGGTGAAATGGAAAAATGCTACCACCATTATTAGACTTTAAACTGTTATGGCAGCAGTCTTTTATTCTACACACAGGTGGAAACATTTTAAAAAATTAATGACCTCTCTATTCTGGCCCTCCAGATCTGATCTCTCAATTTTTTCACGAACAGCATCTGTCCAATAAAGCATCCGGTCATCATAGTCAATGGCAAGACCACTGGGTTGTGACAGGTCTTTGTCAATGATGGCTTTCTTAAGAGAACCTGCCATAGTGGTGCGATAAATTTTACCAGATGTCCCAAATCGTCCCCAGTCTGTGTAGTATAAGGACCTGCAGAAATAACATACTTGTTTTGTATTACACTGAGCTTAAAGAAACACACTAAAATATTGCTTGTATTAATGGTGTATAAATATATTAATGATATACAAAGTAAAAAATACTTCATATTACATGTTGTTTCTTATATTTACGACAGGAAGAATAATGTAAAGGCATATTACAGGAAGGTTGAACATACACATACATAGGAATGCAAAAGGTTTGACTGAAGAGTGAGATCTGAGATAAGTTCCCAACCACAGTAAACTCTCGACTATCTGGTTCATAGCTATTGGCCTCTGTACTATCCAGTCTATTTAATAAATATAATAATACATCTGCATGATAAAATGAGGATTAATGTATTGTATGTACTGTACTTTTCCAAAGCTTTAGCAAGATGGCACCTGCTACAATGCTGTGTCGTCTTTCAAAATGTTTTATGTATCTTTGTGTTCCGGCACATCTGGATTACAGTTATAAATTATATAGTCTACTGTTCAAGTACCAAACCTGCCCTTCAACAAATGATACAACAATGTCCTCTTCCTGCACTCACAAACAGCAAAGAACACACGTAGAGAGCAACTCTGTGTTCTTTGTTTCTCCAGTAGCATATCAGACATCCAAAGTGCGAGGGTTGTTAAATTGTTGTTTTGTGTGTTCCATTGTGTTTAATTAAAGAGTCTGAAATGGGTGATAAATGACAAAAAAAAGCTTGTAGTGGCTATGAATCAGAAACTACATACTGTAAATTGACAGGATTCTGGGAGAGCAGCCAAAACTATTTATCTGGAGCAAGGGTAGGAAAAAGTACTGTTGGAGACTGCAAGAAAAACTGAGCAGAAATTGAAAAGTGGTGCACTTTGCAAGCTAGTGGAAGTGAAATAAACGTAGGGAAGACAATGTTGCAAGGTAAGAATAAAGAAACTAACAAAAATTTACTTTTATGGCATGAACATTTAAGAGGAAAAGTTTGCCCATTACTGGGCTGAGGGACAATCATGACAGATGATCTGTTTTCAGAGTCAAGTCACACTGACAATCTCATTGTTATGCATGGCAAATCAATAACTTACATAGCTGGTTTCACCATATGTTGCAAGCAACTGTTGGGAGTTCAGGCAGTGAGCAGTAATAAGACCATCGTTTACAGCATCTGCCCATTAATAGTTCAGGTATGCAATACATGCAGAAAGTGGCTATTTGGGTAGCAGAGTACGTGTGGCATGCACATGGAAGTTGTTTAGGCTAGAGAAACCCCCCCTCCCAGTATGAGAGATGAGTTGCCTGCCAAATTGAATTTACATCAGACATCAGCCACAATGTTCTCACAGACTGTTCTCATGAATCGGATACAGAAAAGTTTAATACAATATTAGTAAACTGCAGGAGCACCCAAGAAAAGGTCTCAGAATTGCTACTGATTGTTCAAATTGTAATGCCCAGATAGCAATAGTAACAGAAATCTGATTGAAACAGCAGGTGAATATCAACAAAAGCCTGCATTCCAACTGGAATATTTATCATAAGGATACCTTAGCAGCCAGTGGTGGTGGTGTATTTATTGCTGTAAAGAAATCGATAATTTCTAGTGAGGTTATCATGAATCCTGAATGTGAATTAGTCATAGTAAAGTTATACATCAAAGTCAATCAAAAATAGTAATCGAATGCTATTATGGACCACTTACGTTAGGTGCTGTAGTGGTAGAGCACTTAAGAGTGAACTTACAGAATATTGTTAATAATTTCCCTGATCATACAGTTGTAATTGAGGGGGGGGGGGGGCTTCAACTTGCCAGGTAAAGATTGGGAGAGTTTTGCTATTAAAACTGGTGCCAGAGACAGGGATTTGTGTGTCATTATACAGAATGTCTTGTCTGAAAATAATTTTGAGCAGATAATTAGAGAACTAACTCATGAAGGTAACATCTTAGACCTGAATTTATTGAACCAGTTAACACAGAGGAAGGTATCAGTGACCATATGGCTGTGATGTTATTCAATCTGTATATTGAGCAAGCAGCAAAGGAAACAAAAGAAAAATTCAGAGTAGGTATTAAAATCCATGGAGAAGAAATAAAAACTTTGAAGTTCGCCGATGACATTGTAATTCTGTCAGAGACAGCAAAGGACTTGGAAGGGCAGTTGAATGGAATGGACAGTGTCTTGAAAGGAGGATATAAGATGAACATCAACAAAAGCAAAACGAGGATAATGGAATGTAGTCGAATAAAGTCGGGTGATGCTGAGGGAATTAGATTAGGAAATGAGACACTTAAAGTAGTAAAGGAGTTTTGCTATTTGGGGAGCAAAATAACTGATGATGGTCGAAGTAGAGAGGATATAAAATGTAGGCTGGCAATGGCAAGGAAAGCGTTTCTGAAGAAGAGAAATTTGTTAACATCCAGTATTGATTTAAGTGTCAGGAAGTCATTTCTGAAAGTATTCGTATGGAGTGTAGCCATGTATGGAAGTGAAACATGGACGATAAATAGTTTGGACAAGAAGAGAATAGAAGCTTTCGAAATGGGGTGCTACAGAAGAATGCTGAAGATTAGATGGGTAGATCACATAACTAATGAGGAAGTATTGAATAGGATTGGGGAGAAGAGAAGTTTGTGGCACAACTTGACCAGAAGAAGGGATCGGTTGGTAGGACATGTTCTGAGGCGTCAAGGGATCACCAATTTAGTATTGGAGGGCAGCGTGGAGGGTAAAAATCGTAGAGGGAGACCAAGAGATGAATACACTAAGCAGATTCAGAAGGATGTAGGTTGCAGTAGGTACTGGGAGATGAAGAAGCTTGCACAGGATAGAGTAGCATGGAGAGCTGCATCAAACCAGTCTCAGGACTGAAGACCACAACAACAACAACAACAACAACAAGGCTGTGATAGCAACTATGACTATACGTTTTACAAGGAATATTAACCCTTTCGGAGTTGATGAGATACAAACATCTCACTAAAGCAATGTGCAGTTATGAGTGTTGGGACATCTACATCTCATATCTGTCTAGTGCTAGCATGTAGAGAGATGTTATCACAACTTTTTGCAGAAAAACACTACAGACCATGGGATGGATATATAGAAGGCTGTGAGTGATCAAATGGGGCAGCATGTATTTTTAGTGTGTGTGTTTCACGAAAATCAGATCAAATCTCCACCTTCTACATCCAAGAATATCTGAAGTAACTAACTGTGGTTTCTTACACATTATAGACATTGTTTTGAAACATTGCCATACACCTCATAATTCTGCTGGTTTGCACATAATTTATATGTAGTGGGACATATATGTCCCAGAAAACTTCACAGAATGTAGAAAATAAAGGTGTGTGATTTGTAAAAGCCATCTTCAAATGTTATGCTGAAAATTGTGTGCAATATTTCATGTTTTTCAATGTCAGGAGAAACAATGTGTTTTGGTACTAATTTGTTATACTTTTTTCCGTTGTTTTCATCATGATAAAATCATTATAAAATGAAAAATTTAACTCGGAGAATTCTAGGTTCACATAAAAACAGGGACCTAGTTAGGTTCATTGGACATATGTCCCCCTTCACTGATTTTCAAAATAGGTCACATCACATTTTTTTGGTAGAGAAAGTGTATTATTTATCACAAAGGAAGACAGGTTTTGACCTTTTATTTTTTCAAATATATGCTAAATAAATTTTAACTGTGAAAGGGTTAAGAAACATAGGAAGATATTTTTACTATGCAAGAGTGACATGATACAAATTGCAGAGTATTTGAGTATTCAGCATCAAATGTTCAGTGATGAGGACAAAGATGTGGCCCACAACTGAAAAAGCTCAAAAGCATTGTTCAATATGCCTTAGGCAAGCATGTTTGGTACAAGGTCTTACAGGATGGGAAAGACCCACTGTGGTTTAATAGCTGTATTAGAAAACTACTCCATAAACAAAGAGAACTTCAGTTCAGATTCAAGACAAGTAAAAACTTAACTGACAAACAAAAGCTGAATGAAGCGAAAATGAGTAATGAGAAAAGTGTTCAATGAGTTTGAAAGTAAAATTTTGTCAATGATCTGAGTGAAAACACTAAAAAGTTTTGGTATTATGTGAAGTCAGTAAGCAGTTTGAAACCAATCACTCAAGAGATCATATTGGCACCGAAACGGAAGATAACGGATAGGAGGCCATAATAGTCTTCTGGAATTGTTTCACTGCAGAAAATCATAATGCAGTCCCTCCTTTCAATCATCATATGAACACTGTGATGGGAGATACTGCGATAACTGACTGCAGAACAGAAAAGCCACTATAATTGCTTAGCAGTGCAAAGGCATCAGGGCCAGATGAGATATCTATAAGATTCTACAAAGATCATGTGACGTGCTAATTCCCCTTCTAGCAGCAGTTTATCGTAGTTTGCTAGAGCAACAAAGGGTACCTAGCACCTGGAAAAAAGCACAGGTCATTCCCGATTCCAAGAAGTGCTGCAGGGTAGCAGCATACAATTACACATCTATATCATTGAAAGTCAATCTGATGTAGAATTATGGAATATGTTTTATGCTCAAGAATTACGACGTTTTTGGAGAACAAAAATATGCTCTATAAAAATCAACATGATTCTGTAAACAGACATCTAGCAAATCTCAGCTCACTCTGTTCCTCTTTGAGATTCATAGTGCTGTAGACAACAGTGCTAAGGTTGATGAAGTGTTCGTTGCATTCAGGAAGGCATTTGACACTGTCCCACACCACTTAATGAAAAAATATAATCGTATCGAGTGCGGGACCAGATTTGTGACTGGATTCAAGATTTCCTCATAGATAGAACTGAATATGTCACTCTTAGTGGAACAAAATCAACAGGTGTATATGTAATTTCTGGAGTACCCCAAGGACATGTGATAGGACGACAACTGTTTACAATGAATGTAAATGATCTAGTAGAAAGTGTCACATGCTCTTTAAGACTGTTTGCAGATGATGACCTGCAGAAGATTTTAAGAAAAGAAAGCCACTACTGTACAACTACCCGATTGATGAGAAACTATGTCTAACATAAAATATCTAGAAGTAACTATCCAGAACAATCTTCAGTGGGATGACCCCACAAAACAAATATTAGGAAAACCAGACACCAGGCTGAGATTCATAGGACGAGTCTTGAGGAAATGTAACTCATTCATGAATGAAGTGCCTCATGAGGTGCTTGTTCGATCAGTTCTGGAGACCTGTTCTTCAATATGGGATCCTTACCAGGTAGGACTGATATGAGAGATGGAGAGATCCAATGAAGAGCAGCATGTTTTGTCACAGGATAGTTTAATTGGTATGAGAGTGCTCCTGAGATGCTCAACAAACTCCATTGGCAGACGTTATAAGAGAGGTGCTGTGCATCACAGGGAGGTTTACTATTGAAATTTTGAGAGAGCACTTTCCACAAAGAGTCGGACAACATATTACTTCCTATCACATACGTCTCGTGTAATGATCATGACAAGAAAATCTGAGAAATATGAGACAATGGAGAGGCTTACCAACAACCATTATTCCTACACACAATTTGCGAGTGGGGATCTCTTAGTTGTACTTCTCCTCAACCACATGCCATTAGGTGGCTTGCAGAGTATGATGTAGATGTATATGTAGAAGTCAACTCATTAGAATATTGTGAATGGAAATGACAGACCTGCATACCCATAAACATACGACAATCCCAAATACATGATGATAACCTTTCTTCAGTCCTGTAACATTCTACTTTCAAAACATGGGAGAAAAGTTGTCATTAACAGCACCATGAATACTACTCCAAAAACATGTTGGTAAAGTTGCCAATTCAGACACCACGAAGTTGGAGACTGCAAGAAAAAAAATTACAATAATAGCGTTTCTACTGTCATCAACGATTCAGCAGTCCATTACTACAGTAGACTGAGTGTTGTTCTGTATGAGTACCTCCTGTCTGTACTGCCCAAACAAAGTTCTTGCTTAAATACCTCATATACAGTGGCGAATCTCTTACCATTGTGTTCAAGAAATGATTCCCTCACAACACTGTGAGACTACCAGCAGGGCAGTTCTTCCAAATACTATTCTGAAATCCTAATCAAAGTTATTCTCATAATATGGCCAACTGTCACTATCTTTGGAACCTCCTCAATTCTATCGAGCTCCTTTCCAGTCCATGGGGCACTTGTTTATCTACTTTTTTTTTTTTTTAATGTTATGAGTGGAGATTATCTCATGCCACAACTATCTTTGGAACCTCCTCAATTCTATCGAGCTCCTTTCCAGTCCATGGGGCACTTGTTTATCTACTTTTTTTTTTTTTTTTTTTAATGTTACGAGTGGAGATTATCTCATGCCACAAGTGGACCCATCACTGAGTGCTTCAGTTTCTAACAAGTACTCATGAATAGTGTATCAGATCTAGTATAGGTATTTCTAAATATCCCATACGGTACTAAAACATTTCATTGTTTAAAATGTGTATAGTAGCAGAAGAAAGTAAAAGTGTGGAATACAAAACAAATAACTGTGGGGGCTTGGCTAGCGCTGGCAAAAACCTCATCAGATCTAACATAGATATGTATCATTGATTGAAGTATATGTAAAAGTGGACCAAGATATTACACACTGGTGCAGGAAGAAGTAAAAGAAACAAAGCATAGGGTAATTGTGTTCTTATGGAGAAGGAAGTCTAGACAAATTACGTTTCACTTTTGATATCTTACTTAAAATAGGAATATTCATACTCAAAAGTTAAAAGTACAATGAACAATTACCCATTGCAAGGATCAATAACAATAGCCCTTGGTCTTTCAACTCGAGCTATCATTACAAGATCAGTTCCATCAAAATTCATTGCATAGATGCTACTATTTGAAGAATCTGTCCAGTAAATCTTCTTCTGTGTCCAATCAAATGCGATTCCTTCTGGGTTGATGCCTTTGTCTAAAATAGTATGAGTCTCACTTGATGGATTTGCACTTGGAATCCATGCAATCTTTGCCCAGGGACGAATTTGCGTAAATAGTAGTCTCTGATCAGCAAAATCAAAATCAACTCCGACAACATTTGTTAAATTGACCTGCAATTATAATTGCATGTTTACTACATAAATCTGTGGATACGTCAAAATTTTTACATCTAAAATATGTACACTGACCATGTTGGTTCGCAAATAATATCAGATATGTAGCAAAAAATACAAAATTCGTAATAACTGTTATCATAATTTCATGTGTATCAAAGAAAAAGTATGACTGATAAAACAAAAATGCAACAACAATATTATTAAAAGGACATATTGCTACTCACCAAATTGCGCAGATGTTGAGTACCAGGCAGGCACAACAAAAAGACTGCTATACATTTGCACTTTTGGCCAACATGCCTTTTCTAAAGTAGAAAAAACACATTCATTCATACAACTCACACACACACACACACACACACACACACACACACACACGACCACTATTTCTGTCCACTGAGGCTGTGCAGCTTCATGAGCCAGAATCAGTGTCATGTGTTTGAGAATTGCGCTTGTGTGAACGTGTGTGTTGTTTTACTTTAGAAGGAGGCCTTTTGGCCAAAAGGGTAAACACGTAGCAGCCTTTTTGCTGGGACTCAACGTCTCCTCTATATGGTGAGTAGCATAATACTGTCATTATTCCATCCTTGCTTTTCCATAATAAAGAGGCATACAGACTAATGCTTCATACTGCAGTTAATGTAAATAAGAGTTACATACCACAGGCTTGAATGGATACGTTGTAACTTGAGGATCCAGACTAATGGCCCTTATTTCTGTTCGAGTTGCAAACACCAAGAATTCATTTACAGTTTCACATTTGCGTCCATTTCCTGTTGTAGACAGCTCTCCTGTAGCACAGTCACACTTAAACTGTGGTTTTCCACCATTTGGCTCTGGTGGGAATGAAAAACATAGTTGCTCACAGCCTCCATTTCCTAATTTCACGCAAGGATTGCTTTCATCACGTGGTTGGTTTAACTGATCATAAATTGCGATGTCTCTTAGACGTGGCAGATTTGTTCGGAGGGAGATGGCTCTTGTATTATTCCCAGGCACTTTTGATGCCTTGAAAACTGTAGCTAGATTACGATCAACCCAATATACATCACCCACGTGTACAGCTATTCCCATTGGATTGGGCAAATTACGTCGTATAAGCTGAAAATAACAAAAACTTCTACTGACTTGTTCCAACAAACAGAATACATTTATGACAAAATACAGTGTATTGTTATTACCTGTCTGTTACCACCATTATAAGAAATTTTTTGTATCATATCGAGTCTTGAATCAACCCAATACACATCATGAGTCAGCATGTCCACAGTGAGATCTCTCGGATTGCTGATACCTGATGTGACAACAGGGGACCAGTTTGAACCATCTAGCAAAGCCTTTCCGATTCGTGGGTACTGTCCATAATCAATCCAGTAAAGAAGCCTGTTTAAGAAAGATAATGATTATACTGATATAAAAATGTTATTTTGGATAATTATGAAGTCACTTTCCACAAACCTTTTAACTGGATTTACTGCAAGCTCTCTTGGTGAATCAGTAGTTGTTTTCCTAAGAACTTTCCTGTTTGAACCATCAAGCCAGGAAACTTCAAGATAATTTTCATGTGGAAAGACATTCGTGAAATACAAGTTCCCTGCTACCCAGTCAATTGCAAGTCCTCGTATACCATTGGAACCAATTCCATCTTTAATGACGGGTTGAAGACCTGTACCATTTGGATGTATACGGAAAATACCATTCCATATACCTCTATTGAATTCCACCCAGTAGATCCAGTTTTCAGCATAATGAACGTCAACATGCAAGATGTGATGCCCTGGAAACAATACATAAATTTCCTCAATTATCAGGACATGAAAACAAAATGTGAATGACTTAATGAAATTTGTTAATAAAACGTTTTGTAAAGATTATGCCAACAACATGGGGGACAACACGGAGACTGCTAATGATTTAAAAAAACAGTGGTATCTGATGGCTGAACAATTTAAATGAAGATTCAGTCACTGTAAGCAAAAAGTAAAATGAACAGAAGAGTAGAAAAAATATCTGTGTGTTACAACGTATATTAGACATCAAGGTAAATACAAGTTAAAATGATTCATACAACAAGAATAAGGAACATACAAAGTTAACTTAGTAATCATGGCAGACTGTATTCAAATGGTGTAGAAATTAAACAGTGAATGTTGCATAAAAGTGAGGACTGAATGCATGAAAGAGTATTTGTAGATGAAGGAGAAGGTGATATGGTTTTGGAAAAAAAATATATCCTAATATAAATTTTTCCTTTCCCATTATCAAATGTCTTGTACTGTCAGCCTCTCCACATTCTAGTTAACAAGGTTACAAAAACACAAAAACTATTAATTTTTAGATGACCATTTGTTTATTGCCATGCTGAACACAGTACATATGGAAATACTATGCTGATCTTATTCTTCTCACCTAGTCCAGAAATTGGAACCATAGCTTCTGCTGAATCTTTCAAGCTATAGCCTCTTGTAATGTCTAGTTGTGACACTACAGCAAATGTCTTGTAGGGCACACAGCTCACTTCATTATCTTTCTTGTAACCAACAGAGCACATGCACACTCTCGTATTACTTTCACTGGGTATGCACAACTGATTACACCCACCATTATTAGCCACACATGGATGATTTCCAGCTGAAAAAATTATATCACAGAAAATATAGTGTTATGTGTTTATAGTAGTTGAAAGTTGTCACATATAATTGTGATAAATCAAACAATAAATTTGAAAACAAATCTAATTTAAACTACTCTTCACAGTGCTACATTTTTTTTTTACCAAATGTGGCAGTTTGGAAGGCAACTATATTTAAAATTCTAGGTATCTCAACTGTGCTTAAAAAAATTACAAATTGTCTATTGTGCTTAAAAGTAAAAGTTGACAGCATTTAAGAATCATCACAGAAACAGTCGGGTCTCTAACTGAAGATGTGTTTATTGGAACAAAAACAATACCCCAGTAGCCACTGTAAATATTTTATATGCACTCCAACCTTGTCTTATCTGCATTAAAAATACACTGTCATTGGTACACTTACATATTAATGCATTCACTCGCCTTCTTCCAACATTGTTAATAAATATATGGAAATTTATTTATTTATCAAAACCATCATGTTTGTGATATGGACCACATGTTAATGCACATATTGAAAAAGCATAGAGCTATTTGTTACAATAATTTTATACACAAATGTACTTAAATGACAGAGTATACATATCAACAGTTAGTTACTTTCACATTCCACAGATCATTTGTTTGATTAACTGTAATGATGAACAACAATTCAACTTACATTTATATGATATATTTCTATACAAATATAGCTACATGCTCACCCCCCCCCCCCTCCATATACAAATTAGTCATTATGTATTACATAAACGGAAATTTTTCTACAGGGTAGAAGGAGTTATCAAGGTGAAATGTGTTCAGTGTATTTTCAGATTTAATTTTTCTGTCCATCACGCATTTCATATGATGGGCTAAAGTTCAAAGAAAGGCAGCTCATTTTGTATTATCATGAAATAGGGGACAGAGTGTCATGGATGTGATATGGGAGTTAGGGTGGTGACTGTTAAAACAAAAACTTTTTCATTGCAGTGAGATCTTTTCATGAAATTTCAATCACCTAATTTCTTCTCTGGATGTGAAAATATTTTCAAAAATTTTAGCATCTGCATTGTGCATCCCTTTTTGCACTAAATCCAATCTTAATGTGGAACACTGAAGTCTTTTTTTCTCCTGTATTGTAATTATATACATCAGTGTTCTTTTGAGCTTTAGTTGGTTATTTATAATGCCAAACTCCTTAAAGAGATATCTAAAGAGATATCTACAAAATGACTGTGAGTGAGTGCCTAATACTATTCTCACAGCACATTTTTGGAGAATGAAAACTTTCTGTCTTAAAGATGTGTTACCCCATATCATTATTCCACATGAATTTATCAAATGTAACAACCCAAATACTGTGTGTCAACTTACTGATTTCTCTCTCCTCAAGTTTTGTAATGATTTTATATGCAAATGTGGTTGGACTGAGTTGTTTAAGGAGTTGAAAAATGTCTTTTCTCTTTTCCTTCTTTCTCTCAGTTTAAATTCTCATCAATATGGAAAACAAAATTTTTGAAATTTTCAACCCAGTTATTATTTCTTCAGCATGTGTTAAATTTATCATTGGACGTGCAGATTTGACTATGCTGCATCTTTTTGAAATTGACAGTGAGACCATCTGCAGAGAACTACTAAATAATACTTTTAAGGACATTACTTAACATTTCTTCTTAATTTGAACACAGGTGCCACTCACAAAAAGAACTAATTCTGTTTGTATATTAGATGGAAGCCTCTTTATTCGTATATGTGAGAAACACCAGTGGGCATAGGATTGAGCCTTTAGAACATTTGTGATTTCCCCAGTCAGAATAAACTCCCCTAGTTACATTACCTGAATTATTATTTACAGCTTTCTGAATTCTTTTGATTAGGTATAATGTTATTTATATGGTTGGCTATTCCATCTACCCCAAGAAACCTCAATTTATTAAGCATGGTTCACACAGTCAAATGTGTTAGATAGGTCACAGAACAATTCGTTCTATTTTGTTATGCTTGTAAAATTTTGCAGGTAAAAATGTAAATGGGATTCTCAGCTGAGCAACTCTTCTTAAACCCAAACTGATTTACTAAAGATATCACTGTTTCTCAGGTAGGATACTGTTCTAGAATATTAATTAATATACAATATTATAACAATACGATGAAAATAGTTCCACTTAATATGAACTGGTCTAGAACTGAATAAAACAACATAACAAGACCATAGCACTGTAATGCAATTATGACATATACTGGTTTCATAGAATCGGCAGAGCTTTTGAAATGTGGTCCTAAATAAGAATGCTGAAGATTAGACTGGTAGATTAGATTAGATTAGATTAGATTAATACTAGTTCCATGGATCATGAATACGATATTTCGTAATGATGTGGAACGAGTCGAATTTTCCAATACATGACATAATTAGGTTAATTTAACAACATACTTAAGTTAATATAACAACTTTATTTTTTGTGTTTTTTGTTTTTCTTTATTTTTTATTTTTTTTAATATTTTTTTCTTTTTTTTCTTAATTTATATCTAAAAATTCCTCTATGGAGTAGAAGGAGTTGTCATTCAGAAATTCTTTTAATTTCTTCTTAAATACTTGTTGGTTATCTGTCAGGCTTTTGATACTATTTGGTAAGTGGCCAAAGACTTTAGTGCCAGTATAATTCACCCCTTTCTGTGCCAAAGTTAGATTTAATCTTGAATAGTGAAGATCATCCTTTCTCCTAGTATTGTAGTTATGCACACTGCTATTACTTTGGAATTGGGTTTGGTTGTTAATAACAAATTTCATAAGAGAGTATATATACTGAGAAGCTACTGTGAATATCCCTAGATATCTTAAATAAATGTCTGCAGGATGATCTTGGGTGGACTCCAGCTATTATTCTGATTACACGCTTTCGTGCAATAAATACTTTATTCCTCAGTGATTAATTACCCCAAAATATGATGCCATATGAAAGCAATGAGTGAAAATAGGCGTAGTAAGCTAATTTACTAAGATGTTTATCACCAAAATTTGCAATGACCCTTATTGCATAAGTAGCTGAACTCAAACGTTTCAGCAGATCATCAATGTGTTTCTTCTAATTTAATCTCTCATCAATGGACACACCTAAACATTTGGAATATTCTACCTTAGCTATATGCTTCTGATTAAGGTCTATATTTATTAATGGCATCATACCATTCACTGTACGGAACTGTATGTACTGTGTCTTATCAAAATTCAGTGAGAGTCCGTTTACAAGGAACCACTTCGTAATTTTCTGAAAGACAGTATTGACAATTTCATCAGTTAATTCTTGTTTGTCAGGTGTGATTACTATACTTGTATCATCAGCAAAGAGAACTAACTTTGCCTCTTCATGAATATAGAATGGCAAGTCATCAATATATAATTATAACAACAAAGGACCCAAGACTGACCCTTGTGGACCCCCATTCTTGATAGTTCCCCAGTTTGAGGAATGTGCTGATCTTTGCATGTTACGAGAACTACTTATTTCAACTTTCTGCACTCGTCCAGTTAGGTACGAATTAAACCATTTGTGCACTGTCCCACTCCTGCCACAATACTTGAGCTTGTCTAGCAGAATTTCATGATTTACACAATCAAAAGCCTTTGAGAGATCACAAAAAATCCCAATGGGTGGTGTTCGGTTATTCAGATCATTCAAAATTTGACTGGTAAAAGCATATATGGCATTTTCTGTTGAAAAACCTTTCTGGAAACCAAACTGACATTTTGTTAGTACTTCATTTTTACAGATATGTGAAGCTACTCTTGAATACATTACTTTCTCAAAAATTTTGGATAAAGCTGTTAGAAGGGAGATTGGATGGTAATTGTTGACATCAGATCTATCCCCCTTTTTATGCAAAGGTATAACAATAGCATATTTCAGTCTATCAGGGAAAATGCCCTGTTCCAGAGAGCTATTACACAGGTGGCTGAGAATCTTACTTATCTGTTGAGAACAAGCTTTTAGTATTTTGCTGGAAATGCCATCAATTCCATGTGAGTTTTTGCTTTTAAGCAAGTTTATTATTTTCCTAATTTCAGAGGGAGAAGTGGGTGAGATTTCAATTGTATCAAATTGCATAGGTATGGCCTCTTCCATTAACAGCCTAGCATCTTCTAATGAACACCTGGATCCTACTATATCCACAACATTTAGAAAATGATTATTAAAAATATTTTCAACTTCTGACTTTTTGTTCGTAAGGTTTTCATTCAATTTGATGGTAATACTGTCTTCCTGTGCTCTTGGTTGACCTGTTTCTCTTTTAATAATATTCCAAATTGTTTTAATTTTATTATCAGAGTTGCTGATTTCAGACATGATAAACATACTCCTGGATTTTTTAATAACTTTTCTTAATATAACACAGTAGTTTTTATAATTTTTGATACTTTCTGGGTCACTACTCTTTCTTGCTGTCAGATACATTTTCCTTTTCCGGTTACAAGACTTTTTATACCCTTAGTAAGCCATGGTTTGTTACAAGGTTTCTTACGAGTATATTTAACTATTTTCTTGGGGAAGCAGTTTTCAAATGCATTTACAAAAATGTCATGAAATAAATTATATTTTAAATTGGCATCAGGTTCACGGTACACCTCATCCCAGTCTAACTGCTGTAGGCTTTCCCTGAAATTTGCAATTGTTAAATCGTTGACTGAACGTACTACTTTGGAGGACTGTTTAGTATTGCTGAATGGAGCTATGTCATATATTGTAACTAGCTGTGCACCATGATCAGAAAGACCATTCTCAACAGGCTGAGCATTTATCTGGTTAAACTTATCTTGGTCTATAAAGAAGTTATCTATC
The DNA here is from genome assembly GCF_021461395.2 of Schistocerca americana. Taxonomy (NCBI): domain Eukaryota; kingdom Metazoa; phylum Arthropoda; class Insecta; order Orthoptera; family Acrididae; genus Schistocerca; species Schistocerca americana. Next base: position 980,173,290 of record NC_060121.1, read on the forward strand.
AGTGAGCTGCTATCCTTTACCACCCGAGTAGGAAAATCAATAACGGGTGTCAAATTGAAAGAACCGAGTAATACTTCAGGGTCATTTTTCCTATTACCCTCTTTCAGAGAATCTACATTGAAGTCCCCACAAATAATAATTTGCTTCCCCCTGTCTGACAGATAGCACAACAAGGAGTCCAAATTTTTCAGAAATATATGAAAATTTCCTGATGGGGACCTATATACAGTTACAATTATAAATGTGCCTTTATTTAATTTAAGCTCACAGGCACATGCTTCTATATGTTTCTCTACACAAAACTTTTTTGTTTCTATACTTTTTGCACAATGATAACTTTTGACATATATGGAAACTCCTCCTTTCTCCATATTTTCTCTCATTACATGTGCAGAGAGCTTATATCCACTTACATTTACCTTATCCATATCAGTAACAATGTGATGTTCAGACAGGCATAGTATATCTATTTCATCCTCAGCTTCTAAATCTTCTAAACAAACCAGAAGCTCATCTGTTTTATTCTTTAAACTCCCAATATTTTGATGAAATATACTTACATTATTTTTAATTATACTTTTATGAGAACCTTTCCTTATTCTAACATTTGCAGTACTCTCCTGTCTGAGTTTCTCATTGTGCTTAGGCCTAGTTCCTATACCAGTTGTCACATGGTGTTCAGAGAGGCAGATTATGTCAACTGGGTTGGGTGACTTTAATTCATCAATGCAATTACCTAGGACTGAGATACAACTTGGTGGAGATAAAATTTCTGGTGATTGGTGAAAATTTATAATTGATAGCTGTGATTGGTGATCCAATGTGCTAGAATTGTGCTGCTTAATTTCTTTCCTAAACTGAAGATTTGTTTCAATCCTGACCTCTCGTAGAACTTGGCATCTTTCTGTCTTACCTATCCTAAAAAAGGTGCTGCTCCAACACCTGTAACCACTGGTATTTTACCATTCATGGCAGTGCCTCCCCCCCTTAAATTTCCTGCTATTACCCCAGCCAGTTTCCCCTTCCCTTTCCTGTTGAGATGTAGGCCGAGCCTGGTATAGTCCCACCTACTGAGATAATCAACAGGAACCACACCAATATGAGCCCCCGCACCCGACCCAAGCAGCCGTTCCAACTCCAAATTAACTCTCCCAACAGAAGAGTTCAAATGAGGCCGGTCATGGCATCTCAGGACAGATACAAATTCAACATTGGTGTGTCTCGATGCCGACGCAATCTTTACCAGGTCACACTCTATACTGTATCCAGGATCTCTGTCGATGCTGTTCCCTGACCCTCCCACAATAACCACGGTGTCTTCCCTGGTAAATCCTTTACAGAGTGAACCTAAATCCTCTGTCACCTGATCCAGACTAGCACTTGGTTTGAAAAAATTTGTGACCTGGTATTCTGGTCCTAATTCCTCCTGCAGAAGTTGGCCTACACCTCTGGCATGAGAACTGCCTAACAACAAAACTTTCTTCCTTTTCAATGACTTTCCTACATTCTTTTTCAATTTCCTATTGAAAGTTTGTTGTGTCCTGTCTACACCTACCACTGCTTGAGGCTCATCAGTTTCTAACTGAAGCAACAGGTCAAACTTATTTTTGACATTCACCACAAAACTGTCAGACTTAGTTCTAGGCCTGTTCCTTCTGCTACCTGTTGCCACTTCCCACCTGTCTTTGCCCTTCTCCCTCCTTAACCTGTCCAGATCTTCCCTAGCCTGATCTAGCTCAGCCTGAAGGGTAGCAATTTTCCCCTCCTGTTCCACTATCTTCCTATCTCTGCTGCAAATCCTACATAACCACTGATGAGCCTGATCCACTTTCCCAACACCCACGCCACTGCAGTCCCCCTAGTGAAAAAAACTACTACATCCATCACACCAAACCCCGGAACTAACACTTCTACAGCAAGTCAGGCACTTCTCACTCATGGCAAAAATAATACTTTAGCTAGAATAAATCAATTAAATTAGCGAAAATCAAAAAAGACGTTACAAGAATTAAGCCTATTCACAAATGTATATAAGCAAGTTTCTGATTTAAAATTCTGCTGTTATCTGAGATCTGTATTAAAACAATGAAGGTATACGCTATTTATTATATATTTCACTCGTTGGAATGAAAAAAAGGACAATTAAACGAGATACTTTAACTTTGATTCTCCAAAAACTATGTAACTAATGAGGAGGCACAAGAAATTTAGGGTATAGCTTGACTAAAAGGAGCGACTGGTTGGAGGACATATTCTGAGACATCAAAGAACTGTCAATTTAGTATTGGAGGGAAGTGTGTGTGTGGGGGGGGGGGGAGGGGGGTGTAAAAATTGTAGAGGGAGACCAAGGAACGAGTACAGTAAACGCGTTCAAATGGATGCGGATTGTAGTAATTATTCCGAAATGAAGAGGACAGAGTATCATGAAGATCTGCATCAAACTAGTCTTTCAGCAACTGAATAAAAAATATGTTAGGGCAGGATAATGGTGACTTCCTTCCTGTTGAGTTCTTATTATTTCTGACTGAGGCAATTTATAATAAAATATGATGTTTCTGTGGCCCATGCTGCCATGGCATTTACTCAGTCTCTGGTTCATCAGATTAATGTTGCCACCATTATGTGTGTAGTGATCACACATATCATATCATTATTTGTTTAAAACTGATGGGGATTCTCATTCACAAATGAAATGGCCTCTAAAATGTACAGGGTTTTGAAAGAATATGGAAATACAACAAGAAATGCACACTTGGAAATAAATGCGGATGTTAGCCAAGCCTGCAGGTGAGGCTGTTGTATTTACCCATGATCGGTGCCTGTGCAACATCCTCAATATGTTGCGAGTGTCAGTTGTGGCCAGAACAGTATTATGTGTAATTGTGAGTGCATGATATTGGCACTAAGTGAATGCTTAAGTAGCTAAATTGTTGGTATTCATACGCTGGGTGCGTCCATTGCCAGGGTAGCTGAAGTGTTTGGTGTTTCAAGAGGCACCATATCAAAGATTCAGTTATACCTGGGAAAACATCACCCGCTAAGTCACAACATGGATGAGACTGTGTCTTGGACATTCATGATGGATGGTCTTTGAAGGGGATTGTGACGCAAAATAAAGAGACAACAGCTGCAAAAGTCACTGGAAAACTGAATGTCACACTCACAAATCCTGCCAGCATCAAAACAACATGAAGGAAACTCCATACGTACAAAATGATTGTATGGCATCGATGTCCGGGAGCCCCCAACTGGGGAAGTTCGGCTGCTGAGTTGCAAGTTTTTTCAGTTGATAACGCACTGGACGACTTGTGTGTCGATGATGATGAGGACAACGCAACACCCAGTTCCCAAGCATAGAAAATCTCCAAACTGGCCGTGAATCAAACCTGGACCTGCTGCATGTCAGTCAGATGTGCTGAACCCTCAGCTCAGCAGATGGACTCCATAAGCACAGAATTGTAGGGTAATATGGAATTTAAAAAACAGTTATCAACGGTGCAAAATGTCTGTAACAAGATAATATGGCCCCAAAGCCACAAAAACCTGGGCTGTGTAGCAGTGGAAGAATGTCACTTGCTTCGATGAGTCTGGTTTCATGCTGTTTCCAAATTATCACTGAGTTTATATCCTGAGATTGAAACATGGCGAGGGTTCAGTGATGATTTGGACAGCCACATTGTGGTATTCCATGGGCCCCACGTTTACTCTGCAAAGAGGCCTTACTGCCCATGGTAAGTGATGATGCTGTGTTCCAAGATGACGTGGTCCCTGTTCACACACCTTACATCATCCACGACTCATTTTGTGAAAATGAAGATGGACTGTTGCATCTCCCCTGGCCATCACTATTATAAGATCTCAATATTATTGAGCCTTTGTGGTCTGCTTTGAAGAGAAGAGTGTATGATCAATAACACCTCCAACAGCATTAGGCAAACTAGCCACTATTTTGCAGGAAGAATGGTACAAGATTATAAGAGTGCCTTGAATACCACTCATGACACGTATTTATCCATTTCAAGATGATCGTAAGCTGGTTCAAATGCCAATGGTTTGCCCTTACCATATTAGGCATGGTAATGTGTTGTGTTTGTAATGTTTCCATATTTTTGTCCACCCCTTGTATACTCACAGGTCACAAAATATTTCTGGTTCTTTCAAAATTGGCACTACAGAGAACTGTTATGAGATTAGATGGGTGCTGCAATGTTTTGTAAGACAATACATGAAATTTTCTAGAAAAATATAAACTTATACTCTTCTAAATTGAAATGGAGAATTTAGTTGCACAAGATTGATCGGCCAGAATATTAGAATTATTAGTTTGTATGGATCTTCAAATGGTGATGTTAATTTATTTTTTGATAAATTTGAACTAATGATGAGAAACATTTTGAAGCTCAATAAAAACGTCGCAACTTGCGGTGATTAAAAAACAGAGTCGTCAGCCTCGGATGAGCTCAAATTAAAAACATTTCTAAACCTACTGACATCATTACATTTATTTTGGGCTAACAATAGCCCTACATATGGGAACGCCTGTTTGGACAATATTATAGTCGATTTCTCAAGAGACCTATGCACTGTAAGCAAAGCAGGTGAATGTTTCACAGATTGTGATCCCCTACTCCTCACATAAGGTCAGAAAGAGAAATATAGTAAGTTATTCACACACTGCTTAGAAACGCAAGCTGGAACTTTGTTTAGGAATAGGATGTAGATAAATCAACTGTCAAATCACTCTTTAATAATTTCTTTCAGACATATACCGACTTATGGTACTCTTACTCACCACTGAAAAGAAATATCACTAAACCAAATCGAAATGGTAAAAAGCTTACATGGTACACTGATGACCTTGCTGTATCAGGCAAAAAGATGCTTTCACTACACAAAATGCATAAAAATAATTGCAAATGTGGCACAGACAGCAGCATGATATTTCTTATAAAGCTTATCTCAAATTTAAAAAAAACATTATGAAGCCAAATCTAAACTTGCCATACAAGCTGCCTATGAAAGTTACACTGAGGAGCTCCCAATAAATGCAAGGCTGATTGTGATATTATAACACAAGAATTCAATTCTACCCAAACTCAACATATTCTCTTGAGCCAGGAGAGCTCAATAAATACTTTACTTCTACAGTAAATGAATTAAGAAAAAAATTAACCATCAAACACATCAGCAACTGCTGATCATCTTCCTAGAGGGTGTGAATCCCATTGGGATCTTGTCACATCCACAGATTAGAAAATACTTACAAAATTTTTAAACTCAAAAAGTATGAACTGCTACTGGCTATCTAACTACACAATGAAAATGACAATACACCACATTTTCAAATCGTTTGCTTTTATTATGAATATGTGGCTAGAATTTGGAGTTTTCCCTGACCAGCTTAAAATTTCAAAAGTTATACCTATTTACAAAAAGGGGAAAAAGCATCTCCCTGAAACCTACAGATATACTGTTACAATATTTTTCAAAATATTATAAGCAATGTACAGGTTAGTAACTACTTTGCAAAACATGACCTTGTTTGTAAAAGACTACATGGTCTTTGACACAGAAAAAATGCCACTTCTGCTTCTGAAAATACGAGTATTACAAATGTAATGTATTGCGAATACATAGAAAGAAGACTCCTTTACTGTATGATTATATGATAGCGAAACAAACACTGGTAGCAGTTACTTATGTAAAATATCTGGGAGTATGCGTACGGAATGATTTGAAGTGGAATGATCATATAAAATTAATTGTTGGTAAGGCGAGTGCCAGGTTGAGATTCATTGGGAGAGTCCTTAGAAAATGTAGTCCATCAACAAAGGAGGTGGCTTACAAAACACTCATTTGACCTATACTTGAATATTGCTCATCAGTGTGGGATCTGTACCAGGTCTGGTTGACAGAGGAGATAGAGAATATCCAAAGAAGAGCGGCATGTTTCGTCACAGGGTTATTTGGTAAGTGTAATAGCGTTACGGAGATGTTTAGCAAACTCCAAGAGGCAGACTCTGCAAGAGAGGTGCTCTGCATCATGGTGTAGCTTTCTGTCCAGGTTTCGAGAGAGTGCGTTTCTGGATGAGGTATCGAATATATTGCTTCCCCCTACTTATACCTCCCGAGGAGATAACGAATGTAAAATTACAGAGATTCAAGTGCGCACAGAGGCTTTCCGGCAGTTGTTCTTCCCGCAAACCATATGCGACTGGAACAGGAAAGGGAGGTAATGAAGTGGCACGTAAAGTGCCTTCCGCCACACACCGTTGGGTGGCTTACGGAGTATAAATGTAGATGTAGATGTATGGTCTCTCTTCAGCTATGCTATTTCGGTGAGCTATTTGACTGCATTCCCTTTGACGTCTTATTAGCCAAACTACAGTATTATGGAATAAATAATACAGCATTAGAAATAATGGGAAGTCCATATTGGAATATCAACAATATTATGAAAAGGATAGATTGCTCACTGCAAAGATGACATGTGGAGTTGCAGACAGGCATAACAAACAGTGTCACAGTCTTTTTGTTGTGCCTATCTGCAACTCAACATGCCATCTTCATGGTCAGAAGCAAACTGTCCTTGTCACAATATTGTTAGCATTATAAATAAATAAGTCTTAACTAAATTACAGGAGACAATTTGTGTTGACTCAAAACAGGCATTCTTCCTCGAAAAAAGTCGTGTCTGGTGTGCCTCAGGGCTCCGTCCTTGGACCAGCCTTCTTCATTATTGTCATTAAGGATTTCGATTAGCCACATTGTGCTGGGGGTTCAGTCAGTTATCTGCTAAGTGGATGATATAACTTTAATCACGACAGATCAAGATATATCAAGGCTACACCAGAAATCACGATACTCTCTTCTCAAAACTAAACTGGTTCTCATCTAAAAAAACTACTGTGTAATCCACAGAAATCTCAGCATTTGCAACTGGGACTAGCTTAAGATGTAGAACCAAAATCTGTAGAACTGCTTGGAATACATACTGATTCCAAATTAAGCTGACAAACCCACACTAAGTATGTCTACAAAAAGATAACACGTTTCCTGTATCATATGGAAATTAGCTGAGCTAGTAAATAATAAATATCTTAGGGCAGCTTACTTCTGACTTTTTCAGCATCACATAACTTATGGGCTGTTGCTATGGACATTGCAGTCTAATGAATATAAAAATGCCTTTTCAGCAGTCAATAAGTATTTTATCTGATGGGGAAGAATTTTCTCATTGTCTTATCTCCGATCATCTTTTTTTCCATTTTGCTACATTTTAAGTATTCATATTTCAATATTTACTTACTTTGTCTTTTCCTGAATATTGTGAATGTTTTCAGATCAGGTTCATTATCTAGTATTAACTTCGGATTCCCTCCAGTTGGCAGGTCCACTCGTTCAATCTTTTCGAAAACAGGATCTAAATAATATAATCTGCTATCCAATACACCCAGAGCCTTTGGCAATGCTACATTCTTATCTTCCTTGAGGAGTGCTCCTTGATTTGCACCATCAGTGGTTATCATATTTATCTATGAAAAGACAGTGACACATTTTAATAACTAGTGCTGAAAATCACTTTACAAAAGTTATGTAAATAATTTCTACTTACACTTGGAGGATACTGTATACTATAGTACAGTATATGGCTGTCAAGATCAATTGTAATTGCCTCTGGTTGATCCACCTCTATGAGCACTACTGGGTTTGATCCATCCATGTTAACCTTTCCTATTTTGGATGGCACACCAAAGCCACCTTCATCTGCCCAGTACAATTTCCTGGAACAGTTAACATGAGCATGAAAATTTGTATTTTTATTTTCAGTATGATGAAACACTCCCTTACGATATGAAACATACCCTTCCTTTGGATCCAGACACATTGATTTGGGTTTTGCAACAGATGTTTTATTGCCATCATTTGCTAAAATAATGGCACGGTATTTTGACTTGCCATCAACTTTGATGGCTTCAAAATTTGAAGCCATTCGGTTTCCAATGTACAGATTGCGGCCAAGCCAGTCAAATGCAATTGTGTATGGGGCACCAACAATTCCAGTGTCACCATTTCCCAACAATTCTGTTCTGTTTCCACCCCCATATGGAGTGGTATAAATTGTGCACTAAAGACACATAAAAAGTTAAACATTACTGATTTAATTTGCAGGAAGTCAAAACGTATCTGACACAATGATTACACACACAATGGCATCAGAATGTCCACTGCAGTTATGGCTGCTGAAATTATAATTTGTTGAAAGAAGTAAAATACTCACATTTTCGTCATCATCTTCTTTGCCTTCAACCCAATACAAAGTATTCATCTTACGATCATAGTCCAATTGAATTCCTCCTTCAATACCCACAATTGGTGTGAGAAAACCAGTTGTTTTGTCACCTGGTGTCAAACTAACATCCACAATTTGAGAGGCCCTCATGACCATTAAGAATGATGTCTCTTCTGCAAAAATCACAAAATTATGCAAATATCGAAGCTGCTTCATATAACAGCGTTAAAAACTGCACAGTACAAGCAAAAAAGAGAGAGAGAATACAGTCAACAGTGATTACACAATACTATTCTGGTATATTTAAAAAATACTAAAGCCTGTATACACAATTCAAAAAAAGTTGAAAATTACTCAAAATTTTCAGCAGATTTACATCAGCTCTGAATTGTATTTTATATCCTATCCAGATAAATATATATTATATAATATTAATGAGTCATCTACATCTATATCTATATCGATACTCTGCAATCCACCTTATGGCAGTTGGCAGAGAGTATCCTGTGCCACTACTAGTTACTTCCCTCCTTGTTCCACTCGCAAATAGAACGAGAGAAAAGCAACTGTCTATATACCTCTATATCTTATCTTCATGGTCCTTATGCACAATGAATGTTGGAAGCGACAGAGTCATTCTGCAGTAAGCATCGAATGCAGGTTCTCTACGTTTTCTCGATAGTGTTCCACAAAAGTGAATGTTGTCCTCCCTCCAGGTATCCCATTTGAGTTCCCAAAGCATTTCTATAACACTTGCGTGTTGTTTGAACCTACTAGTAACATATCCAGCAGCCCAACTCTGAATTGTTCTGATGTCTTCCCTGAAGAGTACTCAAGAATAGGTAGGTCACACTAAGGTCCAGTGTGACAGAAAAAGTGCAGGTGACTCCATTATGTAAGAAGGCTAAAAGAATGGACTCACTAAAATCTAGACCACTATTTCTAACATCAGTTTGATGAAGAATTCTAGAGCATATTCTTTTCTTGAGACAGAGTAGTTTATGTCCATGAATCGCCATGGTTTTAGAAAGCATCACTTCTGCAAAACTCAGCTTGCCCTTTTCTCCCATGATATTCTGTGAACTATGGATGAAGTGCGACAGGCTTCTACTAGTTTTTCCATTCGTCTGTAAAGAATTCGCGTTAGTATTTGCAGCTGTGACTTATTAAACTGATAGTTCGGTAATTTTCACATCTGTCAACACCTGCTTTCTTTGGGATTGGAATTATTATATTCTTCTTGACATCTGAGGGTATTTTGCCTGTCTCATACATCTTGCTCACCAGATGGTAGAGTTTTGTCAGGACTGGCTCTCCCAAAGCTGTCAGTAGTTCTAATGGAATGTTGTCTACTCCCGGGGCCTTGTTGCGACTAAGGTCTTTCAGTGCTCTGTCAAACTCTTCCCGCAGTATCATATCTCCCATTTCATCTTCTTGTACATCCTCTTCCATTTCCATAATATTGTCCTCAAGAACATCGCCCTTGTATGGACCCTCTATATACTCCTTCCACTTTCTGCTTTCCCTTCTTTGCTTAGAACTGGGTTTCCATCTGAGCTCTTGATATTCATACAAGTGGCTCTCTTTTCTCCAAAGGTCTCTTTAATTACCCTGTAGACAGTGTCTATCTTACCCCTAGTGAAATAACCCTCTACATCCTTACATTTGTCCTCTAGCCATCCCTGCTTAGCCATTTTGCACTTCCTGTCGATCTCATTTTTGAGACGTTTGTATTCCTTTTTGCCTGTTTCATTTGCTGCATTTTTATATTTTCTCCTTTCATCAATTAAATTCAATATTTCTTCTGTTATCCAAGGATTTCTACTAGCCCTCGTCTTTTTACCTACTTGCTCCTCTGCAGCCTTCACTACTTCATCCCTCAAAGCTACCCATTCTTCTTCTACTGTATTTCTTTCCCCGATTCCTGTCAATTGTTCCCTTATGCTCTCCCTGAAACACTGTACAACCTCTGGTTCTTTCAGTTTATCCAGGTCCCATCTCCTTAAATTCCCGCCTTTTTGCAGTTTCTTCAGTTTTAATCTACAGTTCATAACCAATACATTGTGGTCAGAGTCCACATCTGCCCCTGGAAATGTCTTACAATTTAAAACTTGGTTCCGAAATCTCTGTCTTATCATTATATAATCTATCTGAAACCTGTCACTATCTCCAGGCTTCTTCCATGTATACAATCTTCTTTTATGATTCTTGAACCAAGTGTTAGCTATGATTAGGTTGTGCTCTGTGCAAAATTCTACCAGGCGGCTTCCTCTTTCGTTTCTTACCCCCAATCCATATTCACCTACTACGTTTCCTTCTCACCCTTTTCCTACTGATGAATTCCAGTCACCCACGACTATTAAATTTTCATCTCCCTTCACTATCTGAATAATTTCTTTTATTTCATCATACATTTCTTCAATTGCTTCATCATCTGCAGAGGTAGTTGGCATATGAACTCGTACTACTGTGGTAGGCATGGGCTCCGTATCTATCTTGGCCACAATAATGCGTTCACTATGCTGTTTGTAGTAGCTTACCCGCATTCTTATCTTCCTATTCATTATTAAACCTACTCCTGCATTACCCCTAGTTGATTTTGTGTGTATAACCCCATAGTCACCTGACCAGAAGTCTTGTTCCTCCTGCCACCGAACTTCACTAATTCCCACTATATCTAACTTTAACCTATCCATTTCCCTTTTTAAATTTTCTAACCTACCTGCCCAATTAAGGGATCTGACATTCCACGCTCCGATCCGTAGAATGCCAGGTGTCTTTCTCCTGATAACGACATCCTCTCGAGTAGTCCCCGCCCGGAGATCCGAATGGGGGACTATTTTACCTCCGGAATGTTTTACCCAAGAGGACGCCATCATCATTTAACCATACAGAGTCGCAGATAGGCACACCAAAAAGACTCTCACAATTATAGCTTTTGGCGATTAAGGCCTTTGTCAACAATAGACACACACACACACACACACACACACACACACACACACACACACACACACAATGCAAACTCACATATACGACTGCAGTCTCAGGCAATTGTGTGTGTGTGTGTGTGTGTGTGTGTGTGTGTGTCTACTGTTGATGAAGGCCTTAATGGCCAAAAGCTATAATTGTGAGTCTTTTCGCTGTGCCTACCTATGACTCAGTATCTCCACTATATGGTGAGTAGCAACTTTACTTCTCTTAATATTGTTACATTCCATCGTGGATTTTCCATTGTTTGATTTTAACAGGGGCTACTGAATATGTACATTAGAAGGGCAGCACAAATGGTCACAAGTTTGTTTGATCTACAGGACAGTATCACTGAGATGTTGAAAGAACTGAACTGGCAGACTCTTGACAACAGACAGAAACCATCCTCTGAAAGCTTGCTAACAAAGTTTCAAGAATCAGCTTTAAATGATGAGTCTAGCAATATACTACAACCCCCTAAATATCGCTCCCATAGGGATCATGAGGACAAGATTAGATTAATTACAGCACACACAGCCATTTAAGCAATCATTTTTCCTGCATTCCATACATGAATGGAATGGGAAAAAGCCGTAATAACTGGTACTGTGGGATGTAGCCTCTGCCATGTACTTCACAGTGGTTTGCAGAGTATAGACGTAGATGTAGCTAAATAGACAAAGAGTAAGCAATCATCATGAGTACAGGAAAAATTTGTGTTGGGGTCTTGTCACTCTGTCCTCCTTTACTAAGTATTATGAAACTAACATGTAAATACTGTTCTTAAAATATTACAGTGGAAAATCTAGGATAGAATGTAACAATATTATGAGAAGGAAAGTTGCTACTCATAATATTATTGTTCTTAAAATATAACTGGATATGGACAGATTCATATTTAGTTTACATCCAATTTACTTTCCACTCATGTCTTGCAAGGACTTCATGTTGTGGGCTGGTGTTTTGTGTCAAAACCATCTGAACTACATACATTTTGAGATTTAATTTGTTTGCTCTGTTGTAGAATATTCACTTTGTTGACTATATGTGAGGATACTGGTCTCTATGTTCAAATCCCACTCCACCACAATTATAATTTCACACATAGGTAAGCAATGTGCATACTCTGCAAGATAGTACAAGTTAACAACCCTGACAATGTGGTGTCACCTACAGTTTGAATGATTGTTTTTGTATGGCTACCTCACTAAGCACTTCCTTGTCATACATATCAGTTATTCCAGAGGAACGTAGTGGCTTCAGTAGTTCTTTTACTGACAAAATATGTAACTACTGACAAAATTATTTGTAGCAATGTCTTTCAACTTCTTGCATGTGACTCTTTTTGGAAAATATGTGTTGCACAAAAGAAAACATTAAGTAACAATGTATTTAAATCAATGTCACATTTGAAAAAAATTATCAAAAACAAAGATATGTATACTTACCAACTGTACAGACCCCTTCAATTGACATTCGGAAACCAGGCCTACACCTGCAGGTATATCCAGTGGGTGAAGTAGGAGAAAGAAGACACAACTGGGTACAGCGTGCTGTTTTACATGGATTGCTTGCATTGGGCTGCAGTGCAAAGTGATGCACATGTATGCTGAGTGGCTGTGAAATCAGATGTGATACCACAGTTTGGTTGTGACCACGGAACTTGTGAGCAGACAGGACACGATTCAATTGACGATCTGTCCAATATACAGTATCCTCAAAAAGTGTGAGAGAATGTGGATGAAGTAAATAATGGCTTGCTGCCAAAACCTGCAACATATGCATATAAAGTTATAGATCTAGTACAAAGTTTGGCTTAAAAGTTTTAAAAGGAACATCTTATTTCCCACAACCAACTGAGGAGCTAGTTCAAACAACTGGGAAAAACTTTTCTATCTAGTGAAAAACTTTTGAATATAATTTGTGCACACTTCTACCGAAAGATGTAATGTGTTGTTGTTACAAATTAAAGTCTTTTTGTGACATAACGGTGCTGGATATGGTGAATATTTGTGTCTGTCTCAAAGTTGCCACATTTCAAGATTCACTTGAAATATATTTTATAAGTCCTCCCTCTTAATTTGATTTAATGGGTTTAATCTGCCCAGAAATTACAGTTTCCATAGTGTTAAGACTAAATGTATGATACACCACATCCTACAAACCTGAAGAGTACTTTAAGTCTTTGAATTCTGCTGTCAAATTTCAGTTACTTAAACACAAAAGTTATCTGTCTACTACTGTGTACAAGCACTACCCTCTTGTTGAACATGTATTTCCCATATTAAATACAACATTTACTTCAGATATTTGTTTTGTCTCAATGTGTTTATTTATCATCAAACCTGTTTTTAGTTTGTTCTGAATAAGCATATCATCCAAAATTTTAGTTAGCAAGCTGTTAACTTTTTTGATATCACCCACAATTTTAGCAAGTTGTTACCTTTTTTATATGACTGTATGTTGCTCAGCAACTATTCTATTTTGTGAGTAGCACTTATTCACATTACATCTCATCGTACACATAAGTATAAATATAACTTCAAAAAACTATAAAAGATAAATGAAATTATAAAAGTACTAATAAACATATATTGAAAACAAGTGCAATAATAAATATATAGATGTGACAAGCCAGAGCTAGTCACCTGAGATTCACTTCTTGTCCTAAATTAAGCAGCATTATCATCTAATACTTTTACTGACCTGTTGGCGACCAGTTCCGTCATATGAACAAAAATCTATGAAGTCTAGTTTAGAATCTGCAAAGTACACACGCTTGTTAGCGATATCCAACGTAAGTCCATTGGGCCAATAGATTTTTGTATTGATGATAATGGTACGGTTGCTTCCATCCATGCCAACCCTTTCAACGCGAGGATTTTCTCCCCAATCAGTCCAAAATAACCAACGAGCTCTACAAGAAAATAAATAACAATAACATAATTTTAAAAATCGACAACTTTATACTTCCAATTGATATATGTAATAAATTATAATTTGCTTGTCATTATCAAATAATTCACTACTGTTCCAATATCCATTTGTTAAAGAAAATTTTAGTTTTGAATAAAGATTTCACTGGTGTTAATATTTTCTACTTCCATGTGCAGCAGTCTCCAAATGCAAAGTGGTAGTCATTGCATAACCATTTTCCAACGAATGAGATTAATTTAAAAAAAGTTATACAGTGGTAATAGTGTTGCTAGTCAGTTTGTTCTATATTCTTGTTCCCTCATTATTCAATGTGTTTTTCCAGTTGACTACATTATGCAGATCAATAAGGGGACAAAAAATCCAACGTATTCATTTAATTTATATTACTCCCCATTTCCCTTTAATAATGGAAAATGAACCTGTGGTTTGATGGTTTAGCAATGTCAGGTTACAGCTATGAAACTTTGGGGTTTTGATGTTAATAAATCTTATGGTTTTTCTCATACTTAATGTTACTTCTACCTCTGGCAATGCTTTGCATATATATAAAACTAATTTCACATTTAGCTGCTGACTGGATGAGCCAGTTACCAGTTTGGAGCAATGATAGGGCATTCTATTTCCAACAGGACCATAACCAACCAAAGTGCTTATATTTTCAAGCCATCCTACTGGTTGATGACTGGTTTCTTTGTGACAAATCACTCGGTATGAATTTGCATCATGGACATAGCACTTACGTATAATGCAAAAGTGGCCTAATATTACTTTTGTCTTTTTTGTAACATGACTAACTATGTATCAATTTGTTTAGAAAGATTATGTAAAATGACATTAAAAATTTCACACTAGATATCTTTGTGAGTTTGTCACAGATGGATTGATGGAGTAAGAAACAAACAGACAAATAAACTGTATGAACATAGCTGAAAGATCATACTTAAAACTTATGAGGGATATCCAGAGAGTGCAAGATTTCTTACACAAACACAAATGCATATATTTCAATGAAACATACAGGAATAGCAGTATAGGTATTACATAATTTTTCCGTATAATCACCAATTGCTTCAATGCACTTTGTCAGCCATAGGATGAGTGTTTTAATACCTGCGATGTATATGTCTCCTGCGAACCACTTAACCAATTCGCCACTTTGATTTACACCTACCTCCTCATCATTGGAAAAATGTTTTCCTCACACATATTTTTGAAATAAATGATAGTTGCCAGGTGTGAGATCAGGACATATGAGAGGGTTCTTTTCAAAGATTGCAGTGGAATGAGGTCAACAACTCTTACACTGCTCGTGCTGAGTGCGGCCTAGTGTTGCTATGAAGGGGGCAGACTCCCCTCATCAGAATTCCACAGTGTTTGTTCAGTACGGCTTTGTGAAGTTTCTTGAGAGTCTCACAGTATCGTGCAGAGATGATTGTTTCACCCCTTGGAAAGAACTTAACAATCAGAACCACTTTATTGTCCCAAAAGCCAGTTGTCATGATTTTTTGAGCAGATTGCTGTGTTTCTAATTTTTTTGTTGAGGGAGAATGACTGTGGCACCACTGCACTGGTTGTTGCTTGTTCTCCAGTGTATGATGGTAATCCCATGTTTCACTCTCATCTCTCTGTCACTTGCAAAATGATCAAAATATTTTTGCATAGCCTTGAGTCCGTTGATTTTGTGTTCTGCAGTAAACATCTTTGGAACCCATTGCATACACATTTTGCGATATCCTAGTTGATCACTCACGATTTCATGAACAACAGTTTGACAAACTTCAGGAAATAGTTTGTGCAGGTCATCCACAAACACATGGCAATCAGAACAAATACACTCTGCAAGTTTTTGCATCAGTTCATCAATCATAATGGACAGGTGTCCACTTCTCACTTCATTGTGAATTTCCATCTGTACCAATTTTGTCACATGTTACCACAATATTACCTCCTCCCCATACACTTACACAGTTTTGGAATGAATCACAGCAGCACTCACGACCTTGACAATTCAAGCAGCGTATCATGGAACGCACTTTGCACTGGGTGGGAGACAGAATGAGAGTGCTCATCTTTAATTGTCACCACAATGAGAGTTTGGGCACTACTAATAACCATTCACACTAATTTGTTTCAGTGTGCACTACCATATGCAACAGTGGTACCAACTGTGAAAAACTCAATTCCCTGGTAGAACTAAGGACCTTGTAACCTTAGTTGCCAGTTATCCCTCCTGATTCCAGAAAATATAACACATACAGGTAATAAAACCCATTATGAAAGAGAGCCTTCATGAATGTGGAACAAATAAAGTCATTCATTAACAAGGAGAAGCAGGCAACACATGCTACTTCTGTAAGGAATGCCACAAAAATTTTTGAGTAGTGGTAATTTATTCACATTGGTTATTATGGGAATTACTTGTAGGTTCCTTTATACATCTAGGTTAGGAGAAAACAGGCGTATTGAAAAAAGCCACTGCGCTTTCTCTCATTCCACACAGCTGCTAATACTTCATACAAAGCATTTACATAACTTTATGCAAAAAACTATCAGTTGTCTACACACTCAAAAAGTCAAGAGCTATTTATTTATCACAAACACTGGAGATATGTAGAGTCCAAATATTCAGATAAATTTGAGGAGTGGCTAATAACGTATTCTCTTACTTCTTTTTGAATATCTGGGGTCTTTTAATTTGTTGTCTGAAGTTTACTGGTGACCTGTTATAGGCTTTTACTCCAGAGTATTGAACTCCATTCTGAACGCTAGATACTAATGTATAGTGCACGGGAATTATTTTTACTTCTAGCATTATAGTTGGGAATTGCAAAGTTCATTCCAAATTCACTTTCATTATTAACCACAAATACCATTACAGAATACATGCATTGGCATGTAAAAATACAAGTATCTACGACCAACAGGAGGTTTCTGCAAGATACTAGTTGATCCACTTTACACAATACTCATATCGCACATTTATGTAGAATAAATACTTTTTGATATTATTTGCATTCCCCCAAAAGATCAAGGCATACAACAGTGCTGAGGGAAAGTATTCACAGTATGCCAACAATCCTCACCACAGGACAACACAATGAGAGACATTTTTAAGTTCAAAGTTGGCAGAGCTGAGCTGTTTGGTTAACTTATTCCTGTACTGGTGCCACTTCAGTTTATTATCCATCTGGATATCAAAGAACTACACACACGGAGACCCATCAGAACACCTGTTTGGTCAGCAAGCTTTACTGTCTGCTTATATCCCTAGTAAATCACTTATGAAGCCCAAGATCAGGTGTGGGCCATGCACTGTATGTTATGGGACACAATATTAGAGTTATTCCTGTTGTATAATTTGCAAATGTGGCTCTCTGTTTTATAATGTTAAGATGAAATCCATACGTCTAAGTATTGCTTTATCTGTGCACAAGCCAAACTGAGATGTAGTTTCAAGATTTATGAATGCATGGCTCACAGTGATATGACTGAATACAATCTTCTCAGGCTTCCAGCCCTGTTAAGTGTTATGTATCTCTGTGAGCTTATTGCCAAATGCTCTTTGCCCATAATCAAGTCATAACCAACTGCTGTATGATCCTTGTTCTCATCCTTAGTAATGGCTATGGCATCATTGGTGTTCACTGTATCATAACAAACGGCCATGTTTTTGTCTCACATGTCTGCTTTGCCCACTTAAACTCACAATGGCCAGAGGTGTTCAGCTGCAAACCACTGTTTTTACTAGTAATGTTATCAGCTGTTTTGATCTCTATAGCTTCTTTAATTACATAGCAGTAAGCATCAATGATGATACAGCTGCTGTTGAATGCAATTTTAAGTCCATTTTTCAAAGCCTGTTTAGCTATCATCTGTGATTCCGGATAGGACAACTGCTGACACCTCTCATCTTCAATCTGACATTCTTCTATCAAATTCATGGTCTCTCTGATTCAATACTACCTGCACTCACATTGTATTTTGTAAACACCAGGAGCTCTGAGTTCTGTCTCATTTTTCGACAGGTCTCAATGAATTGATGTATTGTAGCAGGAGGCCTGAAAACTGACTTGATGTCATGACTCTTCAGAAACTGGCTAATCTTCCCTGTCCCTGAACAACAGAATGTCAAGAATTTAAGCATTTTACTTTCATCTTGTGTGATATTTTGCTTACCGATGCCTCCTGAAACTGCTTGCAAATAGTTGTTGTTGTAGCAGGCAGGAAGAGGAGGGGATTAGTGTGTAATGTAATGTCGATAAGGAGGTCACTAGAGTGGAGCACACAAGCTAGGATTGGGGAAGGATGGGGAAGGAAATCAGCTGTGGCCTTTCAAAGGCTGGCCGCTGTGACCGAGCGGTTCTAGGCGCTTCAGTCCGGAACCGAGCTGCTGCTACAGTCACAGGTTCAAATCCTGCCTCAGGCATGGGTGTGTGTGATGTACTTAGGTTAATTAGGTTAAAGTAGTTCTAAGTCTAGGGGCCTGATGACCTCAGATATTGAGTCTCATAGTGCTTAGAGCCATTTGAACCCTTTGAAGCCCTTCAAAGGAACCATCCTGGCATTTGCTCAAATGGCTCTGAGCACTATGGGACTTAACATCTGTGGTCATCAGTCCCCTCTGGCATTTGCCTGAAGCAATTTACGGAAATCACAGAAAACCTAAACCAAGACGGCCAGATGTGGGTTTGAACTGCTGTCCTCCTGAATGCAAGTCCAGTGTGCTAACCATTGCGCCACCTCACTTGGTTTGTTGTTGTAGTCATTGACATGGAAGACATTTCATAGGTGGTTCAGTTCTTGTGGCAAGTTTTCAGCATCATAGGCACATTTTGCTTGATGAATCAAGGTCCTTTGAACAGTGTGCATTTGGGCTGGCTGGGGTTGGTTGAAAGTCCGCAGAGTAGTAGCTGTATAAACCCAGTATTTTATTGGCACCATTCGTCTACCATTCTAAATTAAACCATTTTTTATGGGGCTCGAACCCATTTCAGAAAGAATGTTGGATTTAGAAATAATTTATCAACAACTATTACACTATGTCCCTCTATTCTGGTTGGCAATGAAACTGGACTTCAGTAACTCTAGGAGCCCTTGGTCAGAACTAGATAAGGTGAAATAAATGCAGTGAAGATAAGGACAGTATGAAGAGAAAAGCCTGGAAACCAGACAGTTACATTTAACAAGTTGCTTAAGATGTAGGGACTAGTTTACACATGACATGTTATATATATTTACCAAACTAATGGCAATCATTAAACAACATAAGTAGTGCCAGAAGGAAGAAGATCTCCACGAACAAAATTATGGCATTACAATATAGAGATCACTGAAAAGCGGGATCCCTCAATGACTGAGAAAAGGCTCCAGACAATGGGACAGCTACATGGAATTTGTGTGAATTTTACTCGGGTTGTCAGGCCATAGGAATCAAATTTATTTATTTAAAATTGGAAACACATTAAAACATGCTCCACTGCATTATAGCTGGTAATGTTCAAATGGATCTCCATTTTTGTTCAAAAATAATGCAATACCCACCAATCCATTACAAAACAAGACACTGTTTCTTTCTGTATGGGTCACATGAGTAATACACGGAAAGACATAGAGAAAATTTCCACTTTCACAATTTACAAAGCCTTTCTTCACTTACTTTGTACACTGAGTATGAATGAAGGTACATATGACACCGTTCATGAATTCATAGTATTGTTTTTCCATGAAGTCAAGATAACTTACTTATCAGTAGGATCCAGTGCCATCCCCCTAGGCTGAGTAATGTTTTCCTTTAACAGCACCATCCTGTCTGATCCATTTTCCTTAGCTACCTCAATAGTATTTAACCTTGAATCAAGCCAGTACAAGTTTCCGGCAATCCAATCATAAGCCAAGCCTTCAACAAGATCTAGGCCATTTGATATCACCTGAAGAAAATTGCACAAGGAAAATAACTTAGAAGCTCAGTGCAATGACAAAGAACACACAAAAACAGACAAATTAAGGAAATTCGCTTACACAAAGCTGTAATAAATAAATTAGTAACATTACCTCCTTGGGATCACTGCCCCTATCAAGTCGTGAAATCTTCTTCAGTTTCATGTCAGACCAAAATATAGTCCCAGTATGCATATTGGATGCTGTAGCAACAACGTTCTCAACGATAATTGGGACCCTTTCCAATCCATTATCTTTCAGGTCAGCAATTAATATGGAATGACGATTTGATATAATAAGGAATGCTCCACTCTCATCTGCAATTAAGGTTGGTTTTTAATCATACTATTTTTCATATATGTCTTATTTACAATAACTGTTATATATTTATTAAGAATTTTGTACTTACTGATAGCTTTACAGGTACGATTATCACTCTCCAGTACATAGTTTTCCTCACAATAACAAATAAAGCTGCCCTTGGTATTTTGACAGTGTTGAGAGCACATACCAGGAGGTTCACATTCATTTAGGTCTTGGCATGTGAGGCTATCATTGCTGCTCATTACTTCCCCAGGAGGACATGTACACACTGCACCCTTAAAAAGATACAAGTACAATGCATTAGACCTTCAGAATCAAACTTTATAACAAAATAGCACACTTGTTTCATATAATTTTTCTGGCCCATAATTTGTTTCTAAAGAGTGCTATGACAAGTTTACCTTTTGCCAATTTTAGTTTGAAAACACTGTTAAGCTTCAATAGTGCGCTTTGCTACAAAATTTTAACATGGACCATCATATGTGTTACTAATGTGAAAGCTGAACATTTACAACAATATCACTGCTTCCCTAGATATATACTATTTTGAAGTCAGTTTCTCAGCCTCAAAACAACACCTATCTTGTTGTGTTCTGTGAAACCTATTACTTGGTCAAAATATTACTTTTCTCTCATGACTTTTTATATGTGCGAAAGAAGCAACGAAAATGGGGTTGTTAAAAATGGAACACAAGCTTGAATTAACAAAGATATGGCAGATAATCTGTTGCGGTCATTGCAAACAACTAACCTTCAGGTTCAGTAGCTGTGAGAAGATGATGATGATGATGATGGCAGCATATATAACATTACATGACCAACAAAATCACTGTTAAGCCTCACAAATGTGATATGTTGCATGAATTATAATACTATGCAGAAATCCCAAAGTTTCGTTTTAAACCCTTTACAAATGTCTGCTTGTGTCTATGTATGTGCGGATGGATATGTGTGTGTGTGTGTGTGTGTGTGTGTGTGTGTGTGTGTGTGTGCGCGAGTGTATACCTGTCCTTTTTTCCCCCTAAGCTAAGTCTTTCTGCTCCCGGGATTGGAATGACTCCTTACCCTCTCCCTTAAATCCCACATCCTTTCGTCTTTCCCTCTCCTTCCCTCTTTCCTGATGGAGCAACCGTGGGTTGCGAAAGCTTGAAATTTGTGTGTGTGTTTGTGTTTGTTATTGTCTCTATCAACATACCAATGCTTTTGTTTGGTAAGTTACTGCATCTTTGTTTTTAGATATAAATGTTTATTTGAGTATGTATAGTGTAAAAGTTTGAACTAAATCGATTACGAACTTTTTGAGATATTTGATAATAACATTGAACATTGACTTGCCTTTGTATAGCTATATATATTACAGAAATTAAAGTCAAATTCATGAAGAGCATATTTATTTCCATAACTGACTGGATAAAATATTTTATTTCTGCATGATATTTTCTTAACTTGCCTATCAACTTTACCAGGTGATCTAAAGTACTGACATGTCACAGCTCTCAAATTTTCTTTCATGGCTCCATTACTCATATTTAAGTTGATGTATCAAATCAGATCAGAATCAGTGTCCCCATGGCTGTGGCGATACACGTTTGGGTGGTTGCATGTGATTAGATTAGATTAGATTAGATTAATACTAGTTCCATGGATCATGAATACGATATTTCGTAATGATGTGGAACAAGTCGAATTTTCCAATACATGACATAATTAAGTTAATTTAACAACATACTTAAGTTAATATAAGAACTTTTTTTATTTTTTGTGTTTTTTTATTATTTTAATAACTTTTTAGTTTTTTTTCTTAATTTATATCTAAAAATTCCTCTATGGAGTAGAAGGAGTTGTAATTCAGAAATTCTTTTAATTTCTTCTTAAATACTTGTTGGTTATCTGCCAGACTTTTGATACTATTTGGTAAGTGACCAAAGACTTTAGTGGCAGTATAATTCACCCCTTTCTGTGCAAAAGTTAGATTTAATCTTGAATAGTGAAGATCATCCTTTCTCCTAGTATTGTAGTTATGCACACTGCTATTACTTTGGAATTGGGTTTGGTTGTTAATAACAAATTTCATAAGAGAGTATATATACTGAGAAGCTGCTGTGAATATCCCCAGATCCTTAAATAAATGTCTGCAGGATGACCTTGGGTGGACTCCAGTTATTATTCTGATTACACGCTTTTGTGCAATAAATACTTTATTCCTCAGTGATGAATTACCCCAAAATATGATACCATATGAAAGCAATGAGTGAAAATAGGTGTAGTAAGCTAATTTACTACGATGTTTATCACCAAAATTTGCAATGACCCTTATTGCATAAGTAGCTGAGCTCAAACGTTTCAGCAGATCATCAATGTGTTTCTTCCAATTTAATCTCTCATCGATGGACAAACCTAAACATTTGGAATATTCTACCTTAGCTATATGCTTCTGATTAAGGTCTATATTTATTAATGGCATCATACCATTCACTGTACGGAACTGTATGTACTGTGTCTTATCAAAATTCAGTGAGAGTCCGTTTCCAAGGAACCTCTAAGTAATTTTCTGAAAGACAGTATTGACAATTTCATCAGTTAATTCTTGTTTGTCAGGTGTGATTACTATACTTGTATCATCAGCAAAGAGAACTAACTTTGCCTCTTCATGAATATAGAATGGCAAGTCATTAATATATATTAAGAACAACAAAGGACCCAAGACTGACCCTTCTGGAACCTCATTCTTGATAGTTCCCCAGTTTGAGGAATGTGCTGATCTTCGCATATTATGAGAACTGCTTATTTCAACTTTCTGCACTCGTCCAGTCAAGTACGAATTGAACCATTTGTGCACTGCCCCACCCATGCCACAATATTTGAGATTGTCTAGCAGAATTTCATGATTTACACAATCAAAAGCCTTTGAGAGATCACAAAAAATCCCAATGGGTGGTGTTCGGTTATTCAGATCATTCTAAATTTGACTGGTAAAAGCATATATGGCATTTTCTGTTGAAAAACCTTTCTGGAAACCAAACTGACATTTTGTTAGTACTTCATTTTTACAGATATGTGAAGCTACTCTTGAATACATTACTTTCTCAAAAATTTTGGATAAAGCTGTTAGAAGGGAGATTGGGTGGTAATTGTTGACATCAGATCTATCCCCCTTTTTATGCAAAGGTATAACAATAGCATATTTCAGTCTATCAGGGAAAATGCCCTGTTCCAGAGAGCTATTACACAGGTGGCTGAGAATCTTACTTATCTGTTGAGAACAAGCTTTTAGTATTTTGCTGGAAATGCCATCAATTCCATGTGAGTTTTTGCTTTTAAGCAAGTTTATTATTTTCCTAATTTCAGAGGGAGAAGTGGGTGAGATTTCAATTGTATCAAACTGCATAGGTATGACCTCTTCCATTAACAGCCTAGCATCTTCTAATGAACACCTGGATCCTACTATATCCACAACATTTAGAAAATGATTATTAAAAATATTTTCAACTTCTGACTTTTTGTTTGTAAAGTTTTCATTCAATTTGATGGTAATACTGTCTTCCTGTGCTCTTGGTTGACCTGTTTCTCTTTTAATAATATTCCAATTTTTTTTAATTTTGTTATCAGAGTTGCTGATTTCAGACATGATACACATACTTCTGGATTTTTTAATAACTTTTCCTAATATAAAACAGTAGTTTTTATAATGTTTGATAGTTTCTGGGTCACTACTCTTTCTTGCTGTCAGATACATTTCCCTTTTCCGGTTACAAGACTTTTTATACCCTTAGTAAGCCATGGTTTGTTACAAGGTTTCTTACGAGTATATTTAACTATTTTCTTGGGGAAGCAGTTTTCAAATGCATTTAGAAAAATGTCATGAAATAAATTATATTTTAAATTGGCATCAGGTTCACGGTACACCTCATCCCAGTCTAATTGCTGTAGGCTTTCCCTGAAATTTACAATTGTTAAATCGTTGACTGAACGTACTACTTTGGAGGACTGTTTAGTATTTCTGAATGGAGCTATGTCATATATTGTAACTAGCTGTGCACCATGATCAGAAAGACCATTCTCAACAGGCTGAGCATTTATCTGGTTAAACTTATCTTGGTCTATAAAGAAGTTATCTGTCAGTGAGCTGCTATCCTTTACCACCCGAGTAGGAAAATCAATAACGGGTGTCAAATTGAAAGAACCGAGTAATACTTCAAGGTCATTTTTCCTATTACCCTCTTTCAGAGAATCTACAGTGAAGTCCCCACAAATAATAATTTGCGTCCCCCTGTCTGACAGATAGCTCAACAAGGAGTCCAAATTTTTCAGTAATAGATGAAAATTTCCTGATGGGGACCTATATACAGTTACAATTATAAATGTGCCTTTATTTAATTTAAGCTCACAGGCACATGCTTCTATATGTTTCTCTACACAAAACTTTTTGTTTCTATACTTTTTGCACAATGATAACTTTTGACATATATGGCAACTCCTCCTTTCTCCATATTTTCTCTCATTACATGTGCAGAGAGCTTATATCCACTTACATTTACCTTATCCATATCAGTAACAATGTGATGCTCAGAGCTCAGACAGGCATAGTATATCTATTTCATCCTCAGCTTCTAAATCTTCTAAACAAACCAGAAGCTCATCTGTTTTATTCTTTAAACTCCCAATATTTTGATGAAATATACTTACATTATTTTTAATTATACTTTTATGAGAACCTTTCCTTATTCTAACATTTGCAGTACTCTCCTGT
The DNA here is from genome assembly GCF_021461395.2 of Schistocerca americana. Lineage (NCBI taxonomy): Eukaryota > Metazoa > Arthropoda > Insecta > Orthoptera > Acrididae > Schistocerca > Schistocerca americana. The sequence goes on from NC_060121.1 coordinate 980,198,504, forward strand.
CAGAGTTTCTCATTGTGCTTAGGCCTAGTTCCTATACCAGTTGTCACATGGTGTTCAGAGAGGCAGATTATGTCAACTGGGTTGGGTGACTTTAATTCATCAATGCAATTACCTAGGACTGAGATACAACTTGGTGGAGATAAAATTTCTGGTGATTGGTGAAAATTTGTAATTGACAGCTGTGATTGGTGATCCAATGTGCTAGAATTGTGCTGCTTAATTTCTTTCCTAAACTGAAGATTTGTTTCAATCCTGACCTCTCGTAGAGCTTGACATCTTTCTGTCTTACCTATCCTAAAAAAGGTGCTGCTCCAACACTTGTGACCACTGGTATTTTACCATTCATGGCAGTGCCTCCCCCCCCCCTTAAATTTCCTGCTATTACCCCAGCCAGTTTCCCCTTCCCTTTTCTGTTGAGATGTAGGCTGTGCCTGGTATAGTACCACCTACTGAGAGAATCAACAGGAACCACACCAATATGAGCCCCCGCACCCGACCCAAGCAGCCGTTCCAACTCCAAATTAACTCTCCCAAAAGAAGAGTTCAAATGAAGTCGGTCATGGCGTCTCAGGACAGATACAAATTCAACATTGGTGTGTCTCGATGCCGACACAATCTTTACCAGGTCACACTCTATACTGTACCCAGGACCTCTGTCGATGCTGTTCCCTGGCCCTCCCACAATAACCACGGTGTCTTCCCTGGTAAATTCTTTACAGAGTGAACCTAAATCCTCTGTCACCTGATCCAGACTAGCACTTGGTTTGAAAAAAATTGTGACCTGGTATTCTGGTCCCAATTCCTCCTGCAGAAGTTGGCCTACACCTCTGGCATGAGAACTGCCTAACAACAAAACTTTCTTCCTTTTCAATGACTTTCCTATTGAAAGTCTGTTGTGTCCTGTCTACACCTACCTCTGTTTGAGGCTCATCAGTTTCTAACTGAAGCAACAGGTCAAACTTATTTTTGACATTCACCACAAAACTGTCAGACTTAGTTCTAGGCCTGTTCCTTCTGTTACCTGTTGCCACTTCCCACCTCTCTTTGCCCTTCTCCCTCCTTAACCTGTCCAGATCTTCCCTAGCCTGATCTAGCTCAGCCTGAAGGGCAGCAATTTTCGTTCCACTATCTTCCTATCTCTGCTGCAAATCCTACATGACCACTGATGAGCCTGATCCACTTCCCCGACACCCACGCCACTGCAGTCGTGTCCCCCCCCCCCCCCCCCCCCAGTGAAAAAAACTACTGCATCCATCACACCAAACCCCAGAACTAACAGTTCTACGGCAAGTGTGAATGTGCGTGCTTTCTACTAGAAAAAGAGGCAGAGCACTGAATGTTGTTTTATTGATTATATTCTGCAAGGATTTTCTTCCAATCCTGTACACAATATGAATTACACTGACAATCAATTTCAGTGTAATATTACAGCCCCTTTCAATGTTCCTGTCTGCTATGTGAAGCAAGAAGCAAGAAGCAAACTACAACCATGTTTGCAATATTATGAAAAGGATAGATTGCTACTCACTGTAAAGATGACACACTGAGTTGCAGACAGGCACAAAAAAAAGACTGTTACACACTGAGCTATCAGCCAAAGCCTTCTTCAGATCAGAAAAAACACACACGCACTGACACAAGCAATTCCATGTCAAAAACAAATGACCTCTATCTCCAGTCACTTCAGCGAGAATGCAACTGTCACACTGAATGAAAGCAGCAGTCCGAAGTGGGGCGAGGAAGAGAGAAGGATAGCAGGGTACGTGTGGGGGTAGAGAAGAGTGCTCTCTGGCAGAGTGTGCAGGGACTAGATGGTGGCAAGACAAAGCTGCCAGATGTAGCATCGGAAGGCTGTAGGGGAGGGAGGAGGTGGGGGTTATGGGCAGAAAATAGTGACTGGAAGAGGTGAGGAGCAGAGAAGGGGGAAAGACAGGGGTCTGCATTGGCTTCGATTGGTACAACAATGAAGGTGAGGGGACATGAAATGGGAGGAGGTGATATGACAGAGGGGGTGGAAACTGTTGGGTGGAAGTGAGGGTCGGTCGGTTGATTGATTCGGAGGAGGGGACCAAACAGTGAGGTAATCGGTCCCATCAGATTAGGGAAGGAAGTCGTTCATGCCCTTTCAGAGAACCATCCCAGGATTTGACTGAAGTGATTTAGGGAAATCACAGAAAACCCAAATCAGGATGTGGTACACAGTGTTGAACCGCCGCCCTCCTGAATCTGAGTCCAGTGTGCTAACCTCTGTGCCACCTCACTTGGTGAGGGTGTGGGGATAGTAGCTTACTACAGGTTATGGCTGTGATAATTTCAAGAGTAGACTGAAACTTCATGCCCCCTCATTGTGCACCACTCTCTGCCAACACACTGACTTGTCTTTTTCCCTTCTCTGTTCCCTCTTTTTCTGGGGTAGTGATGTTTGTAAGCATGTGGACATAACTATTTGCCTATAGGAAGTTGTTTCAAAGACACTATTTCTATCAGTTTAAAATGTGAGAGAGAATTTGTACTTTAAGTTGCAAACATGAAATAAACTACACTCTAAAGAGGAAACAAAAACAACATTGAACTTTTATAGATGTCTTAGGGATAACCTTGGCTCTCAAAATGATCCTTTTATAATAAATATGTGAGGCTTACAGAGAGAACTAAATGACTTTAAGACTTGAGTACTTACTAAAGGTGTCTGAAGACAGGTATTTGAACACAGGAGTCCTCTGAATGCACAGCTGTTCCTGTCACATCCTGGACCCTCATCAGCACCATTGGGACAATCTGGCTTATTATTGCATACTTGGTGATATTTGACACAGCGCCCTGTCACTCCTGGACACTGCCATTCATCAGATGCACATCTGAAACAAATTTCCATTGTAATTTCTGTTGTAGCAAAAGAAGTTTCTCTGATAAATAAATGCACATGTCTTAAATTACTATTATTAGGGTGTACTCAGGTGTTGTTTCTGTAATACACAAGGCATAATTGTTGACAGCCCATAAAATCACTGTGCAGCGGAAAACATTTAATATATCATTCAAAATTATATTTTCATTTGTTTGCTGATTCATGTCTACAGTCCTGGTAGACACTGAAATCCCTGCACCGTGGTACCGTACCACAGCACCAGAAGAAACTGATCAAAATGGCACAATCCATCTCAACTTTGTCAACAGGCTGCAAAAGTTAATTATGTGATTTATTTTTTGTGATGATAGTTAAAACTATACAACTACCCCACATACAGGATACTGTGTGCATGGGGATATTTTCCCTTATTTACATTCATTAATCATAAAGTTTGTCTGATTTTATGGCCACTATGGGCTACATTGTACAATGTAACATGTAAGGAAAAGAATATTTTGCCATCCTCTGCCATCAGGCCTCAGAACAAACTAAAAACAGCAGTAAGAAGAGAGGGAAAGGTGGAACAGGCAAGTCCCAAAGCCCAAACACAACTGATTGGTTGATTTGATTTTTTATTGGTCCAGTTTTATCACACAGCACAAACTGTAAAATTGATGTTAGACATGTCAAAGAAAAGTTGTAATAATACATATGAGGATGGTCAAATGAAAACCTTAAGAGTCCCATAAAATTTTGAAAGTTGTGATGGTGTTTTTATGTGGCAGTAGTGTTCCTTGAGGTTCAGAAAGTGACCGAGCGATGGCAGAGTGATGCTTCAATGCAGCAATGTTCACAACAAGATGGCAGCCCCACTGTCAACATGTACCGTGATTGAGCAGAAATCTATGGTGCATTTTTTGTGTAATGGAGGTGTCAAACCAATCGAAGCTCATCGCAGAATGACAGCACAGTATCATGATTCGATTTGTCATTGCAGCGAGTGTGTAAGTGGTGTAGGACATTTAAAAGCGGTGTAACTTCTCTGGAGGATGCTCCAAGACCAGGGCAGACTCTCAACATAAGAAAACTGTGGTTAGTGGATGAGCTTGTAAAGGAGAGCATATGCATAACTCTGAACAAAATAGCCACAAGTTTGAAGATTAGTAGACGAGCTTGTAAAGGAGAACAGTTGCATAACTCTGAACAAAATAGCCACAAGTCTGAAGATTAGTATTGGCTCAGAGTAGACTATTGTTCACAATGTCCACCTGCTTAGATGAATGGTAACGTATTTGCAGCAGGCCTGGGATCGAATCCCGGCCAGGTGAAGATTTCCTCCACTCGTCGACCAGTTGTTGTGTTGTCCCCATAATCATCTCATCATCACCGATGCACAAGTTGCCCAACGTGGCGTCACCTGAAATAAGACTTGCAACCCGGCGACTGAACTTCCCCAGATGGGGTCTCCTGGTCAGCTATGCCTCCTGGTCAGCTATGCCACACGATAATTTCATTTTATTTGTTCACAATGTACTGCACTTCAACAAGGTGTTTGCAAGATGACTTCCACATCAGTTGACTGCCGAATTGAAAGACAATTACATAGATGCCTGTGAAGAACTTGTGCATCATTTCCATATTGATGGTGATGCATTTCCGGGAAAAATTATAACAGGTGATCGAGACTTGGGACCACTACCACCAAGTCCCAACAAGAAATGAAAACCTCATACCAAAACCAAAAAAATTCTGCACTCAGCTGTCTGCTGGAAAAACCATGTTCACTCTCTTCGGGGATGCAAATGGTGGAATTTTGGAGCGTTACATGGATAGGGGAGTGAAGGTAACCAGTATTTCTTATACAGACATTCTGAAAAATCAGCTTTGACCTGAAATCAGGAGTAAACAACAAGGACTTCTGACTTCAGAAGTAGTGCCAAAGCATGACAATGCCCGACCACATACAGCCTATAAGACAATTGAGACTCTTCAGAAAATTACATTTCAATGTCTGGTATGTCTTTATTCACCCAACCCTGCTCCTGATGACTTTCATCTGTTCAGTACACTCAAAGAAGCAATGAGAGGCAAGCATTTCAGAAGTAATGAAGTAGTGAAAACCTCAGTCCATGATTGGCTACACACATGACCAAATGAATCCTTTCATAGTGGTATCTATGCACTTTCAAAGTGGTGAAATACGTGCATTCAACATCAGGGAGACTACATCAAAAAATGACATGCAAGTTTTTTTGTTCATTGTTACAACTGAAAATATTATAGCACTTTTTGGTTTCACACTTCAGTAAAGTGGGGCTCAAATCATCACCCAGCAATCCAGATTTATGTATTTTGTGATTTCCAGGATCTACTGTCGAAAAAACCAGGCTGGGTCCTATGTAATTTAAATAACCAATATCCTTCCCCATCCTTGTCTTATCTGCTGATATGCTCCATACGTAAGGCCTAGCCAATGGGACATTAAACAAGAATTTTCTTTTTTCCTTCTAAATGAAATTGTTTCTTGGAAAGATGTTAACTTTAACCGAGACAATATATTTTTGACCATTTTCCTTTATTAACAAGATAATGAATGCAGACTTATCTCTGTCTCCTTTCTGGTAAGGCAAAAGCTGTCTCTCACTGTAAATCATGTCAGCAACCAGTTTGAAATGTCCCCCCCCCCCTTTCCCCCATCCCCACCTCCCAATAAAAAAGGAGGATGCAATACTGCTGTATTCACACACAGAACTAAACAAAAGTTCAGAACCTCTTCAACACTAAATATAGTGTTTTTAACACAAACTTCTGCTGCCAAATAATAAATATTTTCTCTTACCTCTTTCGGTACATTTTAGGACTTCAGTGCATCTCAATTCATTTACATTAAAAATGTAGCACAAATACGACTGGTTTTCCATGTTGTTAACAAACTAACTAGGCTGAAAATATAGACACAGAAAACCACTCAAATCCATACCAAATGAAGCAAGACTCACTGAAGATGGTGCATAAGTCATTAAACAGGTCTGGGTAAAAAATGGAAAGGAAAACGTTAGGTGTTTTCCATCAGACAGTGTTATTAGATGTTTTACAAAAGACAGTGTTCAGAACGATATTTATTTTATTAACATTAGATGTAAAATAAAAAAATGGGCTTCATAATTCAACAACAAGAGCAACTCTTTTGAACACTTGACTTAGAAGCCAGCTCTCTCTCTCTCTCTCTCTCTCTCTCTCTCTCTCTCTCTCACTCACACACACACACACACACACACACACACACACACACACACACACACACACACACACACCTTAGAAGATACTTCTCATCTTTTTTGAGGCAGGAATAAATACCGGCCAGTTTCACAGGAAAAGATGTTTTCAAATGAGACAGATATTTTAATATTTCCAGCAACATTTATAAACTTGAAAAGAGTAGATTTGATGCAAGACAGTGCAGCTACTGCAAGTAGTATAAGCTCTTTTAATAATAAAGCAGAAAATTCATTTATTGTTGAAATATTACTGTTTCTGTACTTTGTGTGTGTGCGCATCCCACAACTTGTAAAGATTTTTTGGCTGAATAAATAAATAAATTTGGCAGTATGGTGAAATATATTTGACCAAATTCCACATAGAAACTAAAGGAAAACATTAGCAAAAGTTAAGACATATCCCAAGGCAATACCTGAATGGAGGTGGGCCACATGCATGTCTCGCGTCTTCATCTGATCCATCTTCACAATCATTTTTGCCATCACAAATATAAGCCTTGAACACACACTGTGAATTGTTGCACCTGAAGAAACCCATTTGGCAGTCAATCTACAACAGTAAACATACAAACAGCATTAAAAGAAGAAAAATGCAGTTCAAGTACATAAGGGTAGATCAAAACAGCTTCATTGTAATTATTATGATAATGGGAACTGCAAAATGGAAACAATATACAAAAATGAGGACAACAAATTACATACTATTCTTTTTTGTCTCTCCCCATGACAGATGATATTTCTGGATCTGCTGCTGCTTACTATTATGTGCTCACCTCTAGTTGAAACCACTGAAAGCTCCAGCCTCATCACTGAGCAGTTAACGCGCATAATAATAATAATAATAATAATAAACCTTAGTGACATTTCTATGCTGCATAGCTAGACAGTCCTCCCTCAACATTCTGTTATCTGCAGCAGCAGTCTTGACAAGATTGTATAACATTGCATTCTTTAACAACATTATCTGTTACCAGAGGACACTTCCTGATTTATTTTAACAATTTAATAATTTCATTCAATAAGCAGTGAAAAGAACTGCAAATCAGATGATGAGTGTGTATAAGAATAATAATATTTCAGTTTGCCTTCTTTCCATCACCATTCACTACCTCAGCTGCTCAATACAGTCACAAAATCAGTGTTGTATAATGAAGCAGTATCAAACTGAACTATTCTCATAAGTCAAATCCATACGAATTTTATCCCGAAATACTCAAGTGACTGGAATCAATTATTTTAACTGTTCAAACTTTTGAAAATAAACTAATTATTGCATGAGGTTGCAGCTTTTAAAATATCTGAATCTTACATTCATGAATTTATATAAGAAGACATATAGGTCATGACTGACGGAACTGTTCAACAATGAAAGTGTTGATACAAAAAATTCTGTATTTCAAATAAAAAGAAAGACCAGAAAACATTAAAGGTTTCAAGGAAGCTAGTGGTCAACACACATAAACTTACACAAAATAGCCAGATTTCAGGTTCAGGAAGTTCAAAGTTGTTTCAGTGAAAGTGTGGTGCTTGAGTATATGAGACTGAACAACAAACAGTTGCAAAGTATGAAGAGGAAAAATTACGGTCTCAAGCAAAGAAAAAAAATCACAATTCAACCACAGACAGAAAATTGCTACTAAGGGCATTCTGAGATGTGGTCTGTAGTTTCTCACTCTACACCACTAAAGCCTCTTGCTATTTACGGAACATGACGCGCCAATGAAATGGTATATCATCTTTTAAAGACAATGTACGATCAAACCAAAATCATTTTTTCCTAGTGCCTTTTCAACAATGACTGTTCTTCCTGATATTATGCCAGCAGCTTAAATAGTTTGTACAGCTTTCTTCTACTCCTTTTTTGTGCTTCTCCTTGGGAGCAGTACAGTAATGTTCACATTGTTTGTCTTGTACTGACCTTAACAATTCAGTTTCTCTTTAGATATACTACATTTTGCTCAGCTTTTAGTTTCAGTAACAAAAGCAATAGTCTGTATAAAAAAATTAGAACCACTGCAAGCTGAAAAAAAAGCATGTAATATACAACTAATTAGTAGACAAAATTTCACAATTGTTTTCCAGTTGAGAAGATATAACAGTATAAAATTGAGCCACCTGTGAAAAGACACTCATATACCAATTGTTGTGTGAAGTCTGTTTGGTCTTTTACATCGGCGTGACTACCACCCAGTCATCAGTCACGATGAATGGACATAGGCAGAAGGTGTGTTAATAGCAACACACATTATCCTATTTAAGAACATTCTCTACAACTTGACAGTTGTGACCTTGGTGCCTGTTTCAACACGCGCGCCATCTGGATTCTTCTCCCAGACACCAGTTTCTCAGAACTCCGCAGGTCGAAAACTAGCGCTACAATGCGTCCTTGGTTCTCGCCACCCACCTGCTCTTTATTCCTTCCGTCTCAGCATTTCTTCACTCCATTTTAGTTTTCTACATCTTTTATTTTCTGACCTGTCTATTTTTCGACAGCCCCCCTCCCATCTCTGTTATATACAAGTACTTAGCTTTTTACTCTTATTAACTTGTGCACAATGTTTTATTAATAATCTCTGTCTTGCATATTACCCAATCTTGCACCTTTAAGCTCTCAGGTTTTCAAACCTCGTCTGGTGCAGTCCCAACAATCAGTCTTTACTTCTCATCCCATCCGATAAGTTTTCCCTGACCCGGGGTTCTGCGTGAATTATCCAAACTGTACCACTTTTCCTAAACCTCTCCAGTCCTTTTCCTTCACCTCTATCCCTTTCCCTTCAACTCTTCTGCCAGAAGAAGGAGCCACTGGCTTCAAAAGTTTGCATAAGTTAAACCTTTTTGAGTGGGTGTTCTCCCGCTGCTGACTGGAGACTTTTTCAAGAACAATAACTTTATTTACAAACAAGGTATAAGTTTTTCTGCTATTTTCTTCTTAGTTTTTCAAGGTTTACAAAAGTAACTGCACTAACATGTAATGGTATTAATTTTGATCCACAAGATACATGTACATGTCCTTTTGAAATTTATAACTTATGATTTGAGGGGAAAATCTCAATTATAGGCCAAACCATAATTTTTCAAGCAAAAATTCAAGAAAAAAATTGGGGCCTATATTCACGCAAAACCTAGTAACGTATTTCTTACTGTCCTAGAATTATAAATTCATGATGAATACTGGGAGGAGCAAGTAGCAGTGTGTACCACTGAAATAAACTACTGTTCAACTTGGGGGGTCGTCAATTACTCTGCAAAGTTGTACCAAATCAGTAAATTATTTTACCTGTCCACAAGATGATGGTTCATCTGAGCCGTCATCACAATCTGGTGTACCATCACAGTGCCATGATCGGGGAATGCATATCCCTGAGGACTTACACTGGAATTGTTTCTCACTGTCGCACTGATTCGGAGCCAAGGACGCTGCAAAATGGGAGAAAATTTCAGCAAACTGATGGATGAGAAGTAGAAAACAGAATTATTTAATGCTGTATTACATATAAAAGTGCATCCATTTAGCAACTCTTGGAGCACATGCAATGGAAACTTCAATTAAAAAATAAAAAATCATATACACAGCTTATATTTTAATTTTTCATTTCCTCCCCCCCTCCACTGAAATTCTCATACTTGGCCTCAGTCTTCAAACATACTGAAAATTGAGAATGTTTTCTGACCAAACAAGTTTTTCTCTTCACTGAAAAGTATTCTTTGCGACGATCATTTTGTGAATGTTGCAGTTCTGAATTACAAAGGTGTCTTGCATAAGGTGGAATTCCTCTCCAGATTCTTTGTGATGATATTGTGAACATTATGAATAGACGTAACATTTTTGTATTTTGATTTCAATGTACTTAAAAACAGTTTCATCTTTATTTCTTCCTTTCTTTCTTATTCTGGTTATTCATTCCTGTAACCTGTCCCTATCATTGTACTCATGAATGAATGTTAACTTTTTTGCACTTCAGTAATTATTAAAATTTTTATAAAGCTGTATATTAGATATAACTTTGCTTGCTGTAATGGATGTAATGCAAAATATGTGGAATGCCTGGTTAAATGTAAGACATGGCTGATTGGTCATAATACTGCCATGTTAAATAAATAAATAGAAATAACATAAAAACAAATATATCCCAGTCAAATCTCTATGGGCAACGTTCACCTCTTCATAAATATTGCTTTCTCATAAGTTGAATACACATTCTAAAATGACTCCAGTATCCATGGCATACTCACATCTAAGTATTTTATGTCAATGTTATAGACACAGATTTTAAAATAAATCACTAATCCTGTCACTGTCAAATGAAGATTCATTTCACTAACCACCAAAAAGAACAATATCAAATTGATCACAATTTTCACTGATTATTTTACATAAACATTCAATACTTTATCATCCCGCATGGACTTTGTAATTTTTTCACAAACAATACAACAAATCACTACTTACGGCAGCCTTGTTCATCACTACCATCATTGCAGTCAGGTATACCATCACATTTATATGATTCCTGTATACACTGCTTCAAATCAGCACATTTGAACTGTGATGCTGTACATGTTATTGGTGGGCAGCCTTCTTCATCCTGATTATCAAAACAGTCATTATCTCCATCACAGACCCATGACTGTGGAATACAATGACCAGACCGTGGACAAGTAAACTGAAAAATTATATAACAAAAAAACAGTATAGATTTTGGTTTCAGTCTGTATATATCAAAGTATGTAATTAATATAAAGTTTACATATGTTTTGGCAAAAGTAATTAAAATTAATCAGCCAACTTTTTAAAAAATTCACTTTCAATTAAGTTATGGAACATAAAATATATTATGCAGTCAATAAACATATTTCTAATAACAAAAGAATATACAACTACAGTTTACAATATAGTTCACAAATAGTGAGTAGAATACCTAGATAGTACACAACATTTACCTGAAAATAGGCACATGTCTTCTCTTTACAGAATTCTCCTTCATCAGAGCCATCACCACAATCATTCTCTGAATCACATTTCCACGTTTCAGGAATACAGCGTCCATTATCACAGAGGTACTGAGACAGAGCGCATGTCACATTTACACAACCAGTTTCATCTGAGTAGTCACCACAGTCGTTTTCAGAATCACATTTGAAGCTCATTGGAATGCAGCGACCTGTTTTACACTGGAACTCTCCGGCACCACATGTTGGTTCTGGAAGGTTGCATGATTATAATAATAACAATAATAATAATAATAATAGCTTTATTCAACATCGAATGGTACAGTGCACATGTACAAAGAAACAGTAATGGTTAAAGTTAATTGTACAATACACACGACACATTCTCATCAGAGCCATCACCACAATCATTCTCTGAATCACATTTCCACGTTTCAGGAATACAGCGTCCATTATCACAGAGGTACTGTCACATTTACACAACCAGTTTCATCTGAGTAGTCACCACAGTCATTTTCAGAATCACATTTGAAGCTCATTGGAATGCAGCGACCTGTTTTACACTGGAACTGTCTGGCACCACATGTTGGTTCTGGAAGGTTGCATGATTATAACAATAATAATAATAATAATAATAATAATAATAGCTTTATTCAACATCAAATGGTACAGTGCACATGTACAAAGAAACAGTAATGATTAAAGTTAATTGTACAATACACACGACACATTCTTCTGAATACGGGGGTCATTAATTTACAACAAAATTACAATAAGATGTTTACTGATTTCTATCCACATAATTTCACAAAGCATTTGTTGTTCTTCATATAAATATGGTACTCTTCTAGTGTGTAGAAAGGGTGTTTTACTAAAAATTTCTTAAGCTGATGTTTCAGTTTAATTGCAGGAAGAGCCATGACTGCACTAGGCAGTGCATTACCTAATTTTATACCTGCGTACTGAGGCCCCTTTTCGTAAAGTGCTGTTCTGTGGCTGCCACTGTAAAATCTTTTTTTATTTCTAGTATTGTACTGGTGGAAATCTGAATAAGTGTTCGGGTGCAGTCTTTTCACAAGCAATATGGCTTTCAGAATGTATGTGTTTATAACAGTTAACACCTCTGTTTTTGGAAACAAGTTGCGACAAGATTCCCTGTATTTTGCTCCACAAATTATTCTCACACCCCTTTTTTGAAGAATGAGTAGCTTATCTAGATTAGCTTTGGTTGTTGCCCCCCCCCCCCAAATTTCAATACCCTAGTTCAAGTGAGAGGAGTCTTTAGGACTACAGTGTCTCTACAGAACTTGCTAATAGTACTGATTGCAAATATATTTCTTGACAACTTAGTTGCTAGGGAGTCAATATGTGTGTCCCATTTCAGGTAGCTTTGGATTATTACACCAAGGAAATTTACACTAGACTCTTTCTTTACCAATTCGTTGCCAATGTATAATTTAATTTCATTATTCAAACTACTTTTGTTAAACTCCATCAAACATGTTTTACTGGTGCTTACATTTAAGTTGCTTTCATTAAAAAACTGAACAATTTCTTTTGTCACATTATTACACTCGACCTCTAGTTCATTACATGATTCCTTTTTACACACAATGGACGTGTCATCGGCATACAGAACAATTTTGGAATTTTTAGTACAGTATTTAATATCATTTACATAGATCAAGAACAGAAGGGGGCCCAACACCTCTTCAATTAGTTGAGCAGCTGCAGTGCTAGTTGATTTACCTTTTAGGAATCCATTTTGATTTTCAAAAATCAGGTTGTGTTTGTTAAGAAAGTTTATAATCCTGTTGTATATAACTTTCTCAAGTATTTTGGAAATGACAGGAAGGATTGAGAGTGGTCTGTAGTTTTCTATTTTGTTGTTGTCACCTTTCTTAAAAATGGGTGTTACCTGTGCTATTTTTAGTCTGTCTGGAAAGGTGCCTGATTCTATTATATTGTTGACTGCTACAGACAGAGGTACAGAGGCATTTTGGCTACAGGCTTTTAAAACATTAATATTTAGGCTATCATGCCCAGCTGAATTAGAGGGTTTTAGAGAGCTAATGATGCCCATTATTTCTGCACAGTTTGTGGGGGCTAGATATATACTATGGTCACATGTATTACCTTTAAAACTGTAGTGCATGTTTTTATGTTTGTCATTTATGGCTTCCCCTACGGAAGATAAATATTCATTAAAAATATTTACAATTTCCAGTTGGTCTTTTATGAGTATGCCATTCTGGGTAATAGTAAAGTCCATACAGGATTTGTCACTGCAGGTGCTAAAACTGCCCAGATGCCAGCAGTTATGTTGTGTGAGTTTTGAAGCTTATTTGCAACATAGTTGTTCCTGGTCTGTGTGAGTAAGTCCTTATAGTGTGTTTGATATTTGGAGGCTTCCTTTAGCTCAGGAATCTCTCTATTATTCAGCATTGCACTGTGGAGTAGTTTTAATTTTTCCCTCGCTTCAGTGACATTACTATTTACCCAAATATTTTTGTTTATATTTTTTGTTTGTTTCTTTTTTGTGATTACAACTGTGCATGTGGTATCAAAGCAGTAATAGAAGTCAGCAGTAAAGGTATCATGCGAAAAGCTATTATTTTCAAACCATTTTATTTGTGCTAGTAAGCAGTTTAGTCTATTTATGTTGTCATTATACATTATTCTTTTAGTTACAAACTGTTGCTTTGTGGTGACAGTGGGGGGCTCATGGAGCTCCAATTTAAGCTGTACTGCATGATGATCTGAGATGGCTAGTTTTAAATCTGAAGCACTGTGGGATAGGTGGGTCATGTTTGTTATTATGTTGTCAAGACATGTTTTACTATTTCCAATTTCTCTAGTGGGTACCCGAATGAGTGGGGTCAGGTAAAATTCATCACACAGGCGATGTAATTTTTGGGTGCTGACATCATTTGTTAATAAATCTATATTTATATCCCCTGTAACTATAATATTTACATGACCATTTGGCCCAGAAAATGTTGTGTCTATATATACAAGCAAGTCAGAAAGATTTACAAAAAAGTTATCTGTATTTGCTGCAGGTGGCCTGTAAACACCAATAACTGTTATGTTATCTCTACCCCATTTTAGGTTTATTGCAGCAAATTCTGAGACTCCTTCCAAGCAGTAGGCACTCACACCAATAACATTAAAATTACTTTCATTTACAGTGAAAATTGCTACACCTCCCCCAGTCTTGTCTTTTCTACTGAAGGCTGTGCAGAATTTCATACACAGTGGTTGACTAATGTTAATCAGAGCTTCATTGTACCAATGTTCAATTACAACTAATATATCGGGTTTGTCAATCTGTGAAATTACATCTAGATCATTATGCTTATTTCTAAGACTACCAAGATTCATTACAAAGGCCCCCAAAAACTTACAAAGCCGATAAATGTAGACAAAACTTTGTAAAACTGTATAAAAAAATGAAACAAAAAATAAAAATCAAAGGAAAAAAAGAAGACGAAGAACTTGGAGACTTTTAGATTTCACATAACAGACAAGAGAGGGAAATTAAGAAAGAGAAGTGTTTTAAAATTCAGATTGGTGGTAAAGTATTAATTACTCATAAGGTAAGGCAACATAAATTTGATTCCTATTTGTGTATGTTGATGACTGGTGCTGCTTGAGTTTAGTCTTTCAGTGAAAAAATTCACTTCCAGCTCTTCATCTTCCAAACAAACTCCCTTCATCCTTAGCTTGAATGTTCTAAGAAAATATTATCATAATTACAGCGATTTTCTGTCTGTATACAGTCTGTTCGTTAACCACAGTCAGTATACAAGTAGCATACCATTTGGTCTGATAAACATAATGTGTTACATAACAGGGATGTACGAGGAAATGTGTGCATCATAAATCTTTTCTTCTCCAGTAATCCAAATGGCTTATGCCTTTTTACATCATATTTTAGAAATTAACTTTTCTGTAACCTATAACAGCTCATTGTTCTTAAACTATTGAAAGCATTTCATTGATCTGACTGCCAATACTGCAGTGGATCAAAGTTGCAGCACTCTCATTCTTCACACTGACGATATGCACCAAAAAGTAGATCTCAACTACATATACAAATGAAATCTGCAGTAGTTTTCATAAGTGATGCCTTCTGCTCACTGTTCAGTTTATGTGGCATAAATCATGAACAGATCTTTCCACTGCCAAAATCTCATCTCTGTGAGTGAATTGTATTAATGATGCTGCTGCTAATCCTCACTTATATAATTTTATGCTAATTGGCAGTCTACCTGAAAATAAGCATTCTCAACAGTCCTACAAATGTCTGAAGCAGCTGTAAAGACATTTGCTACATTCAGGCTACATAAATTCTACAAGACAAAAACCAAATTTTGGAAACTCATTTCTACCGTATCATTTACGTGTTATGATTAAAACAAGTATCAAAGTAGATATGTTTTCTGAGAATCAGTTGTTTCACATGAATGTGGTGTAACCCAGCTGTTTTTGTTTCATCAGGATGATAAAGTGATGCTAGTAATATATTTGTAATACTTTTTAATAAAAATGGAGGACGGTTTCTATGGAGATGTCAATGAACTTTTATGGAAGTACATGTAGCTGCTAACACTGTGATCCATTCACCAAACATTTTATAGGTATCTCTAATTTAAAATCTTCACTGAATCAGTGCAAACGTTGTTTTTCTGTGGAAACTGATAATTCTTTCTTTTCTTTTCCAACCTATCCTTTCCTCTCAGAGGAAGGAATTACTACTTCCCAAAACTAGAATAGCCTTTTGTGCTTTTATGTGTGTCTAACAGAAGTAATGGATTTTCTTTTCCTGGAGATACGTAATAGCTAACCTTCCTGTGTCCCTTTAATGTTATAGTTTTTTCAAATAATTTATCCTTTCAATACAATAAGTAAAACGGTTGTCACAGCAATCCAAACATCTTTTGTAAAGTTTCCAAATCCTTTTATCAATAATAATCATGATAGCTCTAGTCAGACTAATGAAAACAAATTGGCACAGTTTTCTTCAATTAAAAGCACTTTTGTTTCAGTTTGCTTATAACTCACTGTTATGTCTTGTGCTGGTGGAGACACAAAGAGATCGCCACCCACGTAAACAATGTCGACCACGTTTATTAACTATTCATAAACAAAACACTCCTTCATGGAGTTTTAAGTTAGTGTACATATAAATAAAAGTCCTTTTGGTACTCTGAGTCCCAACAAGGAAGGCAAATAAAAATTAAGTGGTCAAAGGCCAAAGTGAGTAACAAAATGGTTTAAGTCTAGATTCACTTGGAATGTTCTGGAGATAACAACACAATCAGTCATGGTCTCTGTAAAGGGAGGCCAGATGCAAAGTCTGAATAAGTGGAGTCAGAGCCCAAAGCTCGGTAGGGATTAGAAGTTAAGAACAGCACGGCGACAGTCTGATTATGGTTCCTTTGCTAGAGCTCTGATTGAGGAACCGCTGCTGTGGTCAGCACCAGGCCCAGATCACTCCAAGGAATGACATGTTCAAAAGTTAAGACTGAACTATCATTTCGTGGTTGTGCACCAGCATAAATAGTGTTGTTGGGGACAGATAAAACCTGGCATGCAAGTAGGCATGTGACATCGTGTAGAAAAATAGTGCCTGTGATCACATATTGAAATGTGTTCTGCTGATAGCAGCCCTGGCACTTCTCTTAAGGGCTGCCAGAAACTCCGTGAATAACAAGCTGGCATGTTGTTGCTGTCCGGATCATTTACCAACATAAGAAGTGACAGTGGATTGGTGTGTGGCTTGTAGAAGCTTGTGCCAGGGGCAGCAAATGGTGCCTGAATGGTGGCCACCCTCGGGATGTAAACTTGTAGTTGGTCGCAGGCTGCTGTCTTATAGGGGGGGGGGCACAGCACTCACCGTATGTTCTATTCACTAGTTGCAGGTTATCTATTTTGTAGTACACTGATTATCAGATTACACTACTCAAAACTGCTGAGAATTAACCTTCAGCAAGTCTTGTTCCCACATGGCCAAAATCACTAACCATTACACAGAAACACACACTGTGCTAGATACAGCTTGCTTTGTTAGCAATATATTCACACCAGTTTTCACTCTCTGTTACTATACTTACTTGAGCAGTTTTGTTCTTCATCTGAATTGTCTAGACAGTCATCATCACCATCACAAACCCAAGCCTTTGGAACACACCGCTGGTTGTTGCATGTGAAGTCCCAGGAGTTGGGGCATGCCTGAACCGGTGGCTCAGCATTTGGGTCTGCAGCACAAGTTGATCCATCCTCTGTTAGCTTCTCCCCGTAAGGACAGCCGCACTTCACCTATACAGCAAATTGTTAGGAGAATAATACTGATAACATCCAACAACACAAAGTTGTGAAATCCATTTCCTGAGGTTATTAGTTCTTCTCTGTTGGTGATTTACTAACAGAACAATATAACCATTGATTTCCAGGGCAGTTTAAAAATATACGAAGCAAATTTCTCTATTAACTCAAATCTTATTTGCTCCATCACGTGCAAGACATGCGCATTTAAGTTGTAGAAAAATTACTGTTGGTTAACTGAGAAAATAACAACAATTTTTACCTCTGACAATGTTTTGTACATAATCAATATTACAGTTGGATTCTTATTTCAAAAGTCAGAATTCGTAATGGTTATGACCCATCTTAATTTTGCTGACTACATTTTACTGCTTGCCTCTAGTATAGGTAAACTTCAACAACTAACGGAAGAACTTAACAAGGTCATTTTGAAACTAGGCCTGAAAATGGACCTGAAATCAATTATAATAAGACTAAATATAGTGGAGATGCTGAGTCGCATATAGACACAACAAAAGACTCTCACAATTATAGCTTTCGGCCATTAAGGCCTTCATCAACAATAGACACGCATACGTAAATACACACACACTCAACGCAAACACAACTCATACACACGACTGCAGTCTAAGGCAACTGAAACTGTTGTGCCTATCTGCAACTCAGCATCTCCACTATATGTTTTTCCTTCTCATAATATGTTACATTCCATCCTGGATTTTCCATTGTTTGATAATAAGATTAAAATAATATACAATGAACACATTGAGAAGAAATTGTATAAATGAACAATGAAGTTTTAAAACCATTTTATGGGTTGGTATACTAAGCACAGCTGAAGATTTAGACTGTATGTCAAGGAGAAGGGGGAGGGCAAAAGAGTGAACAAAATAGGTTTTTCAAAACCAACCATACAATTTCTCTTAAAGGGAAAGTTTACATTTAGTGCACTTTACCAGACTGAGTCACAGCTGTGAGACATGGGTGTTTACTGCTGTGTAATTCACATATTGAGGGCTACTCAATAAATAATCGGAAGATCTATGTTGGGAATTATTAGCGCAGGCAGGAAAATAAACAAACAGATCAACAAACAGTTTGAAATGGAAGTTGTAACTGAGGTACGTAGCACACATAGCTGAGCAAATGAATGGTAATGGACCATGGAAGTCCTTTGTTGGACTAGAAGAGATGAGTGTAGACCATGTTATGATCTACTGAAAGATGGATAAATGACATTAGAAAACACGCAGCAGTAACAAAGAAAATGGATTTCAAATGGCAGCTGATGATAACTCCAGAATACAAAATTTAGCTTGCAAACACCAGAGCTACAATAAGCAGCAGGTGGTGAATACTGCATGCAATCTAATCTAGTACTGCTACCTTACAAATATTTTACTTTCTGACAGCTTATATGAAAAAACATGCTTATCAATCAGCTATCTTACCTGAAGGGTGCCAAGAGTTTCATTGCGTGGAACAGCAAAGCATAATTTTTCACAACCTCCATTATTGTATGCACAGGGCTGACTACCACTGAATATCTGTTCCTTATGACTGTACACTTTCACTCCATACAGCCGATTTGTAGTTGGTTCTCGAACAAGAATCTCTTCCTTGTCACCTGTTAACTTGTGTAGCTTTATTATTGCATCTAGTCGCCAATCAGTAATGTACATGAAGTCTGAAACAGGAGAAAGTTTATACCATTATCTATTGTCAGTATTTTAGTTCTTCTTCTGCATGTATACTTTAAAAAACTGTTGCCAATTGATGGTGTCAAACTTATTAAATTCATTTTTTTTTAAACAAAATAGGATTCATGAATTACAAACAGGCTTCATGAACTTTATGAACTCTTTTTTCCCAATTAGAAAATGTTTATTTCCACAAATAGCAAATTAATTGAGACTTAACAACAGATTAAACCAGATTCATTTTATTTATTAAGATCAGATGAGCAAGATCCATTTGCAATATTAATAGACAATCAAATAGCAGAAGTTAAATAACAGAAATCATTTTGAGAACTAAAGTTTATTAAGTGACTAACATTAACAAACAATGCTCACTGCTGATACTATAAACTTTTGCAGAATTTTACTTAGGTGCAACACACTACTTCGTAGTAAGTCCCACGTGTGGCACCTCTTTGAATGCACATTGTATCTGAAAGTTCTCTCACTTCATTCCATTACAACTGGGGAGGGGGGAACTGGTTGGGGTGGGGGGTATTGTGGTGAGGGGAGGGGGAGGAGGAGGTGACTGCAGGATCTGTACTCCATCTTATAATTTCACATTTTCACCTGCAAAAACAGACTGTTGTTGCTAACTTTCTTTCAACTGACCATTTAATGTTCCAGCCTCATAACTTATTTCAACCACAGGAATATTTCTTGATAAAGCTATGAATTATTTAGAAGACAGACAACACAGCTACAGTGACTTACTTAGGTAGCCGAGAGTGTTTTATTTGTAATTTCTGTATTTCATAATGAGCTCTTCTTGCTGATTTTTTGCCTTTTTCATTTATTCTCTCAACACATGACAGCATCAAAATGTAATACAGGCTTCCAGATGTGAGTCTAACACATATTTTGTATGTCAACAAGGCTAATAAACAATTTTGTCTCAGAACACCAGTAAATATGCATGTCAACTTCCCAAACCTACATCCATATTTACACCCATACCCAACAAACCACTTTTAAGTGCATGGCAGGGCAGGTCAACTGTACACATATTTAAATATGGACCACAGGAAGAATACCTGCTTGACTTCATCCATGTGTGTTGTAATCAGTCTAATCTCATCATCCTGGTCATCATAGGAAGAGTACTTCAGCGACTATTTAATATATGCCTGGATTCCTTTCTTAATAATAATGGAAATTCTTGGCTGGAACCTCACAAAAAATAAGGGAAAGACAACCCACTCACCTACCACAGGCTGATGGTGAGGTGTAGAAACACATATTAGAAAACAGTATTCTTGCTCTTTTTCTGGAAAACGTGCACACATACACTTACATAAGCACACTGATACCAAACAAACACTCCCGCAGTCATGCCTTGTGAACCTTCTTTCAATCTATCTACCACACCTGCACTGCAAAAAGACATAACGATTGGAATTCTGTACCTTTAAAATCTGTTTGCAGCTCATCCTCTCATAAATAAAATCCAAACACACTGCACATCTGCATATTGTTGCCGGCCGGTGTGGACAAGCGGTTAAAGGCGCTACAGTCTGGAACCGCGTGACCGCTACGGTCGCAGGTTCGAATCCTGCCTCGGGCATGGATGTGTGTGATGTCCTTAGGTTATTTAGGTTTAAGTAGTTCTAAGTTCTAGGGGACTGATGACCTTAGAAGTTAAGTCCCATAGTGCTCAGAGCCATTTGCACCATTTTTTTTGCATATTGTTAAAAACTAATTTTGGTAATGTAAGTTATAAGACAGGTACCCAGTTAGCAATTATTGTCCCATTGTTGGTCATATTATTGGCATGGGGGCATGAGCTCAGAAGGAAAGGAAATTGACCCGGGTCTTTCTGAAGGATACAATAGGGCATTTGTCTGAAATAATATATGGCAACCACAAAATATCTGAATCTGCATGGTTGGCTTTCAATTTGAAATTTGTTCTTCCCAAATAAGAGTTCAGCACCTTCATCACCACACTTCTCCATTCCATACAAATATAAGTAATATTACAACTTTCAATAATACCCAGCACAGAATATGAGAGTGCAGGAGAGAAATAAAGTTTATGAGCTTACCTTTATGTATAACAATGGAGAAAGGATGTCTAATCAGACGTGAATTAACTGTCCTGACATCTGTGCCATTTAAGTTGGAATGCTGAACATGGTCCAGAAGTGCATCACACCAATAAAGTCGATCAGAATCAAAGTCGACAGACAACCCATTGGGCCAACCAAGAGTAACATTTCGAAATACCATCAGGTTACTGCCATCAGTGTGAGCACGGCTAATATTTGCAGGACGATCCCATTCTGAGAAGAATATGTATCTGTAAACACACATAAAATTTGAAGTCTTGCAAACTTTTAAGAACAGAAAAATGTTCACATTTCCAAATAATAGCACAAAAACTTTATAGCGGAGTTAGCAATCCACCACCATATAAGTAGTGATTTTCATTTGTTTATATAGTTCTATAGCACAACAACATTTGTACAAGATAATATTTTATTTTGCATGAACTATTCTATTACCTTCAAATTACACAATGAGTACTGAAAATGACATAATTTTTTAAGATAATGAATACATATATAAATATTAATAACTGGGGTAAGAAATGCAAATAGTGCAACAATAGTCTACTTATGTATGCCAACAGTGTGATTTGTCAACTAGTAGCATAGTATTTACCTTCAGGAGATGAAATACCAGTATTATTGCCAAAAGACACATTTTAAAGTGAAGAAACTCTACCTAGCTTCTAGAATTCTCAGTTTCTTCCTTACGGATGAAAGAGGGATAGGCCGGGAAAAGTTAGAAAGGAGGGGCAGGTCATTCAACAACCAGAATGAGAGTGATCCATCTGCAGTGGGGACAAATGAGAAAAATGATATAAGTCTGTTTACTGGCGGCAGCGAAATTTCATCTCCTGAAGTTAAGTAGTGGCCAGCCATCCTGTGTCTTTGTAATTTTGTAGTTTTCTGAACTGAATTTTCCTTTTGTTACAATATAAATGTATTACAACAGTTTTAGCACCCACATTGACCTGGGGTGAAACAAACAAATAAATTAAGTTGTTGGGGAAGCAGATATCAGGCTATGATTCACTGGAAGAATTCTTTAAACACGTACACTATTTGTGAAGGAGACTGCTTACAAAACTCTTCTCTAATCAATTCTAGATTGCCTTTTAAACTTTCTGAACCCTTACAAAACAACAAACAGAAGATCTAAAGAGAAGTGTGTTAAGTGAGAGTGAGAACTTTGCAGATAAATATTTTTCGTCACGTAGATATTCAACAAACTCATGAGGCAAACACTGAAACAAGTTATTGTACATCACAAAAACTATTTTTCAAAAAATCCCAAGAACCACACTTCTGAAGGAAAACATCATCATCATCATCATCATCATCATCATCTACAATAATAACTATGTTGACAAAAGTAAATCAACTGAGGCCATATACATAGGTGTAGCCCTACACTCTATGCACCCTTCCTTACTGTAAGACAAAGTTAGGTACTAATAATGGTACACAACAAACCCACTGTGTGGTGACTTGGTAGAAAAAAAATGTTGATGTTGATCCACAACAAATTTATTTTATTGTTCAGTACTTACCCTTTGTTTGGATGCACAACAATTGCTCTCGGTCTCTTCAAGTTTTTCAGAAGAGTTCTTCGGTAAGTAACATTTCTTGTGCTCAGCACATTTAGAGTCCCCTTCCTGCTGTCAATGTAGTAAAGATTCTTTGAAACCCAATCAACAGCCATTCCCTCCACTCCTTCATTTTGAGAGGCTAGTACTATTTCGTGACCTGCAACAGAAATGAGAATACTCCAAGAAATAAACGGATGTGATTTTACTTGTAATTTTGATTTAACTGTTTCAAAATATAGAACTAACTTTCCATTCTCATTTCATTCATTTCCTTTACTGTTATTACTGACCTGTTCCATTGCGGTGAATTCGGTGTATAACATCCTGCAGAACATCTGAGTAATAAATAAATTCATCAAAAGCATCAAAATCCAGGCCAACAAATCGGGCTCTACGAGAGACAACTGGTAACATTGCATCGCTGAAACCTTCAATTACAGGATCCAACACACGCCCTTTAATGAATCTTTGTTGTGAGTACATCAAAAATTCATCAACATCTGAAAAAAAAATTTTTTTTAAATATACTCCAGTTGCTTTCTGGTTCTAAAACACCATAGAAAAATAATGAAACAGTGTATGAAAGTGGTGTGTTAAAATAATCAGAACCATAATTTATACTTTATTTCTTCCACTTATTAGTTGGACTTTCTGCAATCTGATTAATGTTTGGCGTAAGTGGTGACAAAAAAGATTAAAGGCAAAAATATTGTTGTTTTTATACCTTAGTATCACAAAAATCAGTAGTAGTTGTGGTAGATTGTAAATATCGCTAATTCTGAAAACACTTTTTTATGTTCTGCTTATCCTGACAACCTCAACGTGAAGGTCAGACACACCAACATCAGTTTAGAAGACGCCAGTGGAGGTTGGCTAGCTACAGTTGTAACTTATGGACAGGCAGTTGCGTGATAAATTTTGTAATAAAATAAGTCTTGTGAACTTACATAAAAATTTTCCTCATCATAAACTTAAATGACTTGGCAAGTTTGCAGCTTCAATTATGTCGATATTTGGACATACATACTTCTGCAAGCAGCTCTTTTTCGCAGTGAACAGAATTAAATCCACCCACAGAATCTCACTCAAAGATTGAAACTTAAAAGCTTATTTTCGGATCAACAGTGTTCAGAAAGTGTTACCCGACACTGAAGGTTTAAAGAAAAGCATAGTAATTAGTATTAACTGATATGCAGTGTTTTTATGTTTAATGTGTAAACACAATAGTTACAAAATACAAGGTGATGCCAATTTAAGCTTCGTCCAAAACTGATATTCACTATAGGGCTGCATCAGTTGTAAGACATACAAGTTTTGTACTTAGCTGCCCCTTGCTCTTTACCTTATCAATTAAAGTAAATCTGAGTTCAATTCCATTGTCATTCCTCATCAATTGAAACAGTCTTAAGACATTAGTTCACCATGAAATGCATTAATCAGCCACAGTGAAGCAATTCATCTCCGTAGAACTAACATTAGTGCTCCCCACCCCTTCCTCCACCATTACTCATAGTGATCTGGCCAGTTGATAAGGGCGAGGTGTGAACACAAGCCAGCTCGCATGAGCAGATCAATGAAAGGTCTGATGTATTTCATCCCACAATAGGACAATCAATTGTAATGTATTTCACCTCACTAAATGACATTAGTAAAATAAAAAATGGAAGTAAACTTACTGTTGCAACTTCTCCGGTCTTGGGCTAGCCTGAACCCAATATTACACGCACAGCGATAGCCGAGAATTCCTGGTGCATCCCCAACTGTCACAATGCACATGTGCTGACAGCCACCATTATTTGTGTGACAAGGATTTGATACTGTTAAATAAAAAGCATTCAAAATAAATACAGTGTCTTTAATAATTTCACAAAGTTATTAAACACACACAACACTTAACACCATAATATGTACACCATAATCAACAACTGGAGTCCTGAGATTAACTACACCATAAATGGAACACCATGAAACTAAAATTTCTGATTGCCCTGTACAACCATCAGTAACATGGCAGCTAAAGGGTTTCTTTTAAAAGAATTTGGAACAGAGGTAGCTCTGCATTCACATAATCTCACACTTCCACCTTCCTCTTTCCTTTATTTTTCTTTTGCCTTGTGCAAACACATTACTCTTTTTTTTTTTTTTTTTTTTTTTTTTTGTAAACTAATTATCCTGTCTATTGGTCTTCCATTTTCCCCCACAACATAAATTTGTTGTTACAGTTAATAGGAATAGCACTACTGATTAGAAAGGTTTGTGGAGTTCTTCAGTCCCTGAAATGCCAACTGCTAAGTTTATTGTAATTATCTAACAAGTATTTGAAATGAATGATAGCTTAAACTGTTAATAACAGATGACTGAAGTGTGAATGTTACTTTAACTTACTTCAACACTGTTGTTATTACTGCAGTTGCTAATATGCTGCTTGCTGCAAATAATGTTTATCAAATAACCAAACATGTTTATCAAATAACCAAACAGGCTATATGGTTCGCACACAATCATCACTCACTCACAACTACCACCACCATCACCAATAACAACAACACCTCTTCTAATAACAGCAACAACACTTCCAGCCATTTATTCATCATTTTTTGTAGTTCTCATCAGGGAGAAGAGCCTTCATGGGTGTGGAATAAGTCTCATTTATAAATAGGATTTGTACTACAGACACTTATTTAGGAGGTACTCAAATGACTTCTGGTGCTTGATGTAGCTCCGATTTTTACATTAAACGAGTAAAATATTGAATTTAAATGATTTGTCTTTCTTTTGTTCTTACCTTGTTGCTGAATTAAGCTATGTACAGCTTTCACAGCCTTTGGTTCTTTAACATCCCTCATACGGTAAATATCTAATATTGATTTCGTTCCTTCATATTTGTTTACACTAACAATGCCTTGCTTTGTGCTATCAGACCAGTAAATACGATTTTCAAATACTGTGAGTCGAGATGGAGATGGTACTGGTTGTCCTAGAAAATTAAAGTTCCTGGTTAATGGATAAGTACACATTAACATATATGTGAGTCTGAGAATGAATATTCATTGGGTGGCAGCATATGTGATCAATATTTTTACTGAATTTATTTCCCAGAGTTTATGTCCAAATTAAATATCCTGCCATAGTTACCTCTTAAAACGAGAAATCGTTGACCGCCTTCATAATCCACAGTTTCAATATAATCAAGCAGTGAATCACACCAAAATACTCTTTTTGCAATGATGTCGACTGAGACTCCTGAAGCCTTATACGCTGCCTCTGATACAATAGCACGAGAATTTGTTCCATCCATATTTGCACGTAGAATCTGAGTGCTATCTGCTATAAACATGTACCTGAATAACAACAGCAAATAATTTATCACAGGAAATGAAACATAAATATTAGAAAATTTGACATCATTCTGAGAATGATTCAAATTATTATCAAACTCTAAAACATAATTTTTTCATTTTTTCACTTTATAGTAAAATTTGTGACCTCTAATGATAATAAAAAAGTATGTGCTGCTTATTTACCCAACTGTAGGATCTAGCGCAATATCAGCAGGATTACTTAAGTTGCTTCCCAGCACTATGGCATTCCATCTGCCGTTCAGTTCGAAAATGTCAATCTTCTGTCCAACAGCATCAGCTACATATACTTTATCACCAACCCAGTCTACTGCAAGAGCAACTGGAGCCCATGTACCAGGAAGCGTAAAGTCTTTTGCACCATATGCGGATACTTCTGACATCAGTGCTTGAGAATGAATCTGGAATGAATTCATGGATAATGATTACATATGTATACAAATACATTAAGACTGTACTTCAGAAGGTGATAGTAGTCTGTAAATTACAGCTAACCATCGAGTAAATAGTGGCAGTCAGTGTCACATGTTGATCAAGATCTGCAACAGCTAATGTGGAGTCTAACAAGAGCCATAACTATATGTACATTACTTATAATTTCTCTAAATGGGTAGATAAGCAGAAATAATCACTCGGCTTTTGCACAGACCACATATGTACCCAAAAAATGGAAGTTTTAACTGCAATAATGTCTGGAAATAAAATGTATAATAAATGTTCTCTTAAAAGAAACCCATTAGTGGATACAGTATTTAGTATCAAATTCAATGAAAAGTTTGTTAACAAAAAGTCTGAAGTGGAAAATATTTTTATCAATAATTTTTCAAAATGTTGTAGAGAAAATAGGATCAAGCTGTTTAATAGAAAATGCAACAATGTGTATGGAAGAGGCAATACCTATGCAATTTGACAACACTGAAATTCAACCCACATCTCCTACTGAAATTAGAAAAATAATGAATTGACTCAAATGTAAAAGCTTCCATGGAATTGATGGCACATCCAACAGAGGACTCGCAGCCACATATATAGTAGATCACTGAAACAGGGCATTTTTCTGGATAGACTGAAATATGGTGGTGTTAAAAAACTTCATAAAAAAGGGAGAGGTCTAATGCTAACAACTACCACCCAATATCACTTCTGACAGCATTATCCAAAATTTTGAAAAAAGTAATGTAGTCAAGAGTAGCTTTGCATATTTGTAAAAATGAAGTACTAACAAAATGTCAATTTGTTTTTCAGAAAGGCTTTTCACCAGAAATGCTACATATATTTTCACTGATCAAATATTACACGCACTGAATAAACAAAATCACCCATTGGGATTTTTTGTGATCTCTCACAGGCTTTTGACTATGTGAATCATGAATTTCTTCTAGATAGGCTTAAGTATTGTAGTATGAATCTGACAGTGTGCACATGGTTTAATTCATATTTAACTGGAAGAACTCAAAAGTTTGAAATTAACAGTACAAACAGTCTGCAAAAATCAGCAGAGGCATCTGACTGGGGAGGATCAAGAATGGTGTCCCACATGGTTCAGTCTTAAGTCCCTATTGTTCTTAATATATATTAATGACTTACCGCTCTATATTCATGAAGATGCAAAGCTAGTTCTTTTTGATGATGACACAAGTATAGTAATCATACCAACAAACAAGAATTAGCTGAGGAAATTGCAAATAATGTCTTTCAGAAAGTTATTAAGTGATTCTCTGCAAATGGACTCTCACTAAATTTTGAGAAAATACAGTATATACAGTTCTGTACAGTAAATGGCATAACACCACTGATAAATATAGACTTTGAACAGAAGTTGGTTGCAAATGCAGAATTTTCAAAATTGCTGGATGTACGCACTGATGAGAAATTGAAAGAAACACATTGCTGATCTACTGAAATGTTTAGGTTCAGCTACTTATGCTATTATGGTTATTGCAAGTTATTAGTAATAATCATATCACTAAATTAGCCTACCATGCCTATTTTCATTCACTGCTTTCACATGGTATCATATTTTGGGCAATTCATCATTAAGAGAAAAAGTATTCATTGCACACAAGGGAGTAATCAGAATAACAGCTGGAGCTCAAAGAAATAACCTTGCAGACATTTATTTAAGAAACTTGGGATATTCACTGTACCTTTGCAATTCATATATTCACTTATAAAATTTGTTATTAATAACCATTCCCAATTCAAAAATAATAGCAAAGTGCATAGCTACAACACTAGAAGAAAGGTCTTCACTATTCTGGGTTAAATCTGACTTTGGCACAGAAAGGGGTGAATTATGCTGCTAAAAAAATCTTTGGTCATCTACCAAATAGCATTAAAACTCTGACAGATAACCAACCAGCACTTAAAAACAAATTAAAAGAATGTCTGGATGATAACTCTTTCCATTAAGATGAGGAATTTCTAGATACAAATAAAAAAAATGTACTATAAATTATACTATGTAAAGAAAACTTCTGTTAAGCTGACACATTCCAAGAAACATATTCATGATATATGGAACAAGTATTAATATAATGTAATGTAATAATGTAGTATCATTTCGAACTGACAACTGCTAATTTGGTACTTTACTTTGGAGAATTACGCCTTACCTAAAAGTTGACTTGAGGAGATGGGACAGAACTGAGCACAAAGAAAGAAATCTGCATTTGTGTACACATATCACATAACTGAATTAGGAAAATTTCAGAAATTATTGACAATTTTACATAAATAATTATTATTTACAAAATAGAGATCGCAGGCCTCTTCTTTTCTTCTACTCTTCTCTCCATCCTTATTTTTTTATATTCTGTTCTGAAGCACAGCTGTCTCCATTATTCCATCACTGCTATGTCAGAAAATGGATCTCTGGACACATTTCCATAAATAGTGGGCACTTTTAGCCAGGCTATAACTTCCTTGTCACAATACTTACAATAACTAGAAGGTATCTTAGAATCACATTTTTGAATGTTCTACAAAACCAATTTTAGAAACTAGTTACTTGATAGACTGTTTTATGCATTTGCAGAAGATTTATGTGAAAATGTGTACTAAGATTAGCTGAATGTATTTTTGAATGGAAACTTTAAAATCTGACAAAATGAGGAGGGTGCTGAAGGGGGAAGGCAAAGGATTGTGCAGAAATGAAACTGTAGGTATAAAATTCTTTATTGTCTGTATGAATAATAAATGAAAATGGAAACACATCAATGCTAAAGTGACATTTGACTTTTTAATACTCTGTTCCATAAATAATTTTATGTAAATATGTAGATCACAAAGATGAAAACAAAACACAAATCTGTATTACCTTTCTTGTTTTGGTATCGGACCAGAAGAGCAGGTTGCGCCTGTAGTGGTAGTCCAGGCCACTAGCACCAGTTGAGTTAGCTATGAGCTGCAAGTCTTGTCCCTTACTATTCATGCGCCAAACTGACAGGTCATGAGCAAAGTACAGCTGAAGGGATGAACCATTAACAGCAAAACAGTTCTTTCGATCTCTAAGTTCGTAGCCATCAACACAACTGCAAGCATAGGAGCCATCAGAATTGACGCATAATTGATCACAGTATCCCCACTTTGTGCACTCATCAAGATCTGTAAAAGATTGGATGAAATATTTACAGAAAATGCAAAAGATGTACTACAAACAAATAGGAATAATGTGTATTAAAAAAAAAAGATATTACAAGCACAGAATATATTTGGGTCAAACTGGCAAATTTCATTTTTTATGGTCACACTACAGATTAATAAAAAATACACAAACATTTGGACATTGAAACCATCACAAAGGACTGTTTGATGCCTATTTTAACTACTTAACAGTAAAATTATTAGAAGAGGTAAATGTTTATTGCTCATATCATTTTATCCTGATGAAGTCATAACTGTTGACCAAAATGCACAGCAATCATGTGAAGTAAATTGGTTGTTACTAAATATGAAGAAAAATAAGCAAACATATCAGCGCAAAGAAATTATGAACTACTGGATAGTGCTGACCTAGCAGGTGTCAGAACAGAATTTATGAAAAACTCTTGCAAGTCCATAAGTGAAACATAAAGATAATTTAATGTGCTGTGAGCCATTTTAGACTGTATAGCATATCAAGGACTTTGTTTATATGGAGATAAACTGTATCTCTTTTGGAAACCTGGAGCATGGAAGAATATTCAGTGATAAGAGTTTCCTACAGATGTGCTTTGATGTGTGAATGACAATGCAGACATTAAGAATAGCCAATAATGCCACGTTCAAATTCTGGATTCTAAGTTTTTTATTTTTTTTATTTTGTGAAGTGCAAAATTTTATGTATATGAACATTTACAGCAGGCTGTCAATTTCTGCACCACTTTGAAATCTTACTGAGATCTGACTGAATATTTATGCAGCACCTTTCAAATGGTACTTCAATACTGACAACTGCGTCATTTGCAAATAGTCTGAGGTTACTATTGGTATTTTTACAAGGTCATTAATATATAGTATGAACAGCAAGAATACCAAAACACTTTCCTGGGGCACACCCAAATTTACTTCTACATCTGACAATGACTCTCCACCCAAGATAACACACTGCATCCTCCCTAGCAAAAAATCCTCACTCCAGTTACAAATTTTGTTTGATACCCCACATGATCATACTTTTGACAAAATGCGTAGAGTCAAAGCATCGAATCAAAGACTTTTCAGAAATCAGAAATGCTGCAGCTACCTGCGTATCTCCAGGTCAATAAAACCAGTGTTCGATAAAACATAAATGTAAACACTATTCAATTTTTCTGAAGCTTTTCCTTCATGATGGAATCCACAGCATAAGATTAACTGATGCATCCCCAGTGAACTATAGCTGTTTACAATTTACTGAATAGTAAATTTCCCGGCTACTAGATTGGGCAGAACAAGACTTTTCTATGGCCACTACTCTCCCCAGCCATTACACTTTGTAGCTTTTCTTCTGGAATTACAGGACAGAATGCATGTAACATAATACTGTTCCCACCCTGCGTCCATGCTGTGGTGCATGTTTCAAGCATCTGTTCATGACAATAACAGTTTATCTGGACACGGCCATGCACCTGGAGTTACATGAAATGTGATTCACTCTACCAGGTCACATGTTTCCATTGACCCACAGTCCAATCTTGACAGTCCCAGACTCACTGTAATCTTAATTGGTGATGGCATTGGGTGAGCATGGGAACATCTAGGGTTTATCTGCTACAGGATCCCATATCCACCCATGCACTAAATAATGTGCTCTGAAACACTTGTGCCTGTATCAGCAACGTGCTCTGTTGTCAGGTCTGCCGTGAATCATTGGTTATCCTGCTTTACTGAGTGGGCATGCATCAGATGACCACATCCTGTGATGAACCATGGACATCTAACACCTCATCACCTACTCATGGTTTCAGTGTCCTTCAACCACTATCTGCAGGTGGTCAGTATCATGCGAACAGCTGACCAGTTTAACCATTTCTGAGCTGCTCAATCCCAGGCAATAACAATTTGGGATTTCTCAAAGTCATTTATGTCAGTGGATTTCTCCACTTGCAGCAGGTACCATCACTAGTATGATTCTCAGTGTGGCTCTGCCACATTTATATGCTATCCTTATCTCAACATGTGTCCACAGAAGCACCAGCTGGCATTTAATCTCAGGGGAGGGCGGGGGGGGGGGGGGGGGGGGGGGCAATGGTCATAATATTCTATCTCATTGTACCAGATTGAATTCCCATCTTGAGAGCCACTTACTGGAAATAAAATGTCAAATTTTATCAGAGACAATTGAGATTCCCAAAAACATAGGCCAGAAATAGGGTAGTTTGACACTGCTCATCCCAAGAATGGTTCCCTTTAAAGTTGTGTCAAAGTGTGCAAAATGCATTGCTTACACAGTTTTTTAATTTCATACTAGTATTTGTATTGTTTGTATCCTCCATTATGCGGCCTTTACAAATGAGGATAGTTTGAAAGTGGAAGTAAGCGAGATATTGAAAGTAAGCCAAATACATTTTCAGTAATGGCGCAAACAGAATAGTGTCATGTAATATTTGTTTTGACCAGTTCCTGCACATTATACACATTTCCTTTCACTTTTCAAAGAGAAACACACTGCTAACCACCACTGTAAAATAAATATATAAATAATTAGCCACCACTGTAAAACAAATATATAAATAAGTACATAACAGTAAAGCTTACCAACACAAGTTCTGCTGTCGTTAGCTAAACTTCTTCCTTCAGGGCAGTAACAGCTCCCACCAGTCAATGAGGCTTGACATTTGTACTCACATCCCAAAGCTGGACAACTGTTTGTAGCTAAATAACAAACAGATTTACATATTTATAGTGAGAGCATAAAAGAAATTAAAAAATAAAGACAATACCAACAGAAGTAATCAGATGGGGAAAAAATATTGCTTCAAGATTTCAGAAATTCTCCAATGGACAATCTGAAATACTCCACCAACATTACAGTGCTGCCTCACTGATGGCTCTGAAAACTATCATATCAAGCACGTTTCATATTGCAGTACTACCGAACTGTGCCAATTTGCTGTCTAGGTAAGTCAACAAATATAGAATAACTTACGTGCAGACACCTAAATCATTTACTAATAAAGGTTTCTTGGGTTTGCAGGTGAGTCAAGTGGTTTAAAATCCACAAGCTTTCGGTCGAGTACTCCTCGGCCATTGTCAAGTGGTGTCTGTCTTCTGGTTGCTGCTGCCGTCCTTACACAGCCACGCTGCCTTCCATATCACTGGTACCTGCTCCGGCACAGTGTATAGTAAAGTTTGCGTTGTGCAGCCGCCGCGCACGCTTCAACCTTCCAATGGCCAAAGGTCCCACACTGTGCTTTGCTGCAGGCCGCTGTCTTTATTGAGTGTGTTGTCACAAATTTTTATTTCGATGGCTTCTTTTAGTAGTCTATCCCAAAAACTGGTTAGTTTGTGAGATAATAGATGTCTCATCGAATGCAATATGATGACCGCGCTTTCACTGATTTCTCTGGGTACCGTAGAGGAGAACATCTCTTGTGTTCTACACAGCGCTGTTCAATGGTACGCACAGTCTGTCCGACATAGAACCGTCCACACCCATGCGGTATTACATATCCTCCTGGTGTTCTGAGGCCTACGTCATCTTTCACAGGCCTCAAGAGTTGTCGAATTTTTGCTGAAGCCCTGAAGACCGAATCGATTTTATGCTTCTTTAGGAGCCAGCTTATCTTTCCTGTTATTGAGACACAGAAAACTCGGGGCTTCTAAACCACTTGATGCAGCTGGAAGCCCGAGAAACCTTTATTAGTGCATATCGTCGTGAAACTATGCACTCATATGTCCTAAATCATTTCTATTAACACTGATAGCAGAGCAAATAGATCATATTACTTTTGATCTTGTACTGTATTTTTACATTATATGTCGAAGAACTTTGTACACTACATGTTCTGATGGTAAGAGTGCACACTGTGATCTTTTGATCCTGGTCATATAGGCCTCCTCTAACCCATGATTATAAAGAGGAGATGATGAATACTGTGCTCCCAGTACATCACATTCTTATTGGAAAATCTCATTGTCTATTATCATCTCTTTTATGATGACATTTAAACATGTATACTGTCTTCCCTCAGCAAAATTTACTGAATTGTTTTTGCTACCTAAGCACTGTTTATTATTATTTGTACTCGCATATAGGTGAATACACTCTCATTTGCATTCTCTCTCTCTCTCTCATTTTTTGAAGTTCTTGGGTTCTTCACAAACCAATTTATCATTGTGATCATCCCCAAACCCCTTCATATCAGCTCCTACACAGATAAGATTTCTTTGCACAGCATCCCTGTCATTAAAATAACCTATTGTATGATTGTGCCTGTTTCTCGTTCTTAGTTGCTTCATCTATGATGCTTGTTCTCTGGGGTAGTCGAAGGGATTACTTTCACTCACTATTATCAAAGAACTCTTTTTGTGTCAACCCATCTAAGGTGGAATTTAAAAAGTAAATACTTAACATGGGAAATGGTGAAAGTTTTTCTTGTGCAAATTACTTTACGATTTACCAGAATAAAAATCACATAAAAACTACCCTCCGAAATTTACTGTAATATGCAGTGGTTTCCCACTGTTGGATCAATAAAATTCTGTTGGGTAGAGAAAACTTTTCTTATGAATAAACTGATAGCATATGAGAGTCTTTAAAAGGAGTGATTATGAATGTAAAGAAAAGATTTTTTTATAACAAATGCTTGGAGAAAGAGTTTTCTGGTCAGTCCATGATCTCCACATCAAGGGTGGCTTGAATTCAGTTACTGTCCAAATCACAAACATGCTCTGAGCAGCATAAAGGGAGAGGCTGTACTTCACAATTTTCATTCTAATTTACTGCCAGCAGCAATGTTTGCCTATGTTTTGTGGCTTTACATCTTTCATTCATGATGTATGTTTATTTTCTTACTAGTTAATCCTGCAAACCTCTCTCAGGAGCTGTTCCACACCCACCTTATCTTGTAATGTCTTTTTCCCCCAACTATCTTGTAACTTCTTCATTATTTCATGTTTTGTCCTATATCATGATGTGCTTTGCTGTACAAATTTTATGATCTACGGGACCAATAATAAATCAAATCAATGTTCATTTCTAATGAAATTTTTACTACTCTAGCAGACAAGTATCACAAACAGTATCTGTTCTAGCACCAAAAAACTACAATTCCGATATACGTACTGAAAAATTATGGATGACAAATCATACATCATTTTATAATGATGAGATACAAGGATGCTAAATAAATAATTTAAAAAATAAATGCTATTTAAACTAACATTTCTAAACATTTCTAACTACGTCTGTTTTCTTCTCAGTATGGAAGTAAATGTGTTCTCAAAATCACTTCTCCATTCTCTTTGCTTTATAAACACTAAGCGCCCTCAATATTTACTTTGGCGCTTCATAGTTCTATTCTAATTATTAATGGTCTACAGAAGGAGGCAGCAATATCATTACACTGAAGTGTAATAAAAGAATCAACAAAGCGAAACAAACATGCAGTATTTAACAAAAACTGAGAGAAAAGTACTATCACTATGCAACAAAACTTACAGGAGCAACAATGAAACTTAACGCACAGAATCGATTAGTAGCGCACCGACGCTCAATTTCGTGACCCACGAAATTTGACTATCGATATGTGAAACTGAGTATTACAAAGACCAACTGTATTGCGTATTATTACAGATTTTGTTTGGTGAGACTTGAATAAATGCAGTGTTATTAACTTGGAACTTACAGCAAGCTGTTTCTTCATCGGCACCATCTTCGCAATCGTTTTTGCCATCACACAGTTGTGATCTCGAAATACAACGTGGCGCGCCGTCAGGGCCACCTTTCGGGCACAGGAATTTGTTCTCTGGGCATGCTATTGCTGTACAATTCTGCTCGTCACTACCATCAATGCAGTCCCTATACCCATCGCAGTGGAACGAAGCCGGTATGCACAATGCGTTTGCGCATCTAAACTGACTCTTATGGCACGGGGGGAAATCTGTGAAAAATAAAGACACACACATATAAATCAGCAACAAAGAGTATGATATTAACTATGAGAAAACGAATACACAAGCCGTAATAAATAAATTTCTTTTATAATGATTGTCCCTTTCCATTGAGGCCCAGACTGGTACTAACGTCAGCAAACAAAAACACGCAGAGTCGTGATCAGCACTGTAAAAAAAAAAAAAAAAAAAAAAAAAAAAAAAAAAAAAAAAAAAAAAAAGAGAGAGAGAGAGAGAGAGAGAGATAGAGAGAGAGAGAGAGAAGGAATGTTAGGTTACAAGGTTTGATAAATGGCGATGATACTTGAGACAGAGCACAGGTTCGAATTTGGAAAGGGTGTGGAAGGAAATCGACAGTGTCCTTTTGTAAGGAACGATTGCAACATTTGCCTCGAAACTCGGAATACGTAAATCTGTGTAGCTGGGTATGAAATGTCATACTCCCGAAAGCAAGTCCAGGGTCTTAAAACTCAGTTGCGGAAGGATTACTACTAAGTGAGGCAACTTTTGTGTCACGGCGATAGCCAACATTCTTTTCCACGCAAAATTATTTCAAAACTCCGAATTAACAGAAGGTTATGTTTGATATGCGGATCCCAGATAATTAATTCTACCAGAAATTGCCACCGATGAGTACACACTGCAGGCATTACTGCCGGAATATCACCGTTCCTTCTGCAGATTTCATGCTGACTTTTTTAACCACCCTCGGCAATACTCGACGGTCCCTGCCCATCCGGTGTTGTGTGATGTCCTTAGGTTGGTTAGGTTTAAGTAGTTCTAAGTTCTAGGGGACTGATGACCATAGATGTTAAGTCCCATAGTGCTCAGAGTCATTTTGAACCTGCCCATCCAGTACATGAAGCGCGGCTTCTTTGGTTTAGCTGTGGCTGTAACTTCGCGTTTACACTTCACTGTGACATCATCACATAGCCAACAGCCGACTGGGCAGTTTTAGGCATGTCCCACATGGATTTGTTACTCACGTGACATCCAGTGACTACTTCGCATTCGAAGTACCTGAGCTGCCCTGACCCATCAATAATTTTGTTACAGCTTCTCTACTGACAACGCAGAACACCAAATTATAAGAAGTGCATGGACCGTGTTACGATATGCAGACTGGGAACGACATCAGCGCCCATTGTGTCCTGCTGGTGAAATACGAATATGGGTATATATGGCACAAAAACCCCTGTAGCTTTGTGCAATAAGAGCATTAGTTGATAATATTTTTCAATTATACGAGGGTCATTCAATAATTAAAGAGACAAACTGTTCCGGAGAAAATAGCGTTTATTTTTACAAAACTAAACTTTTTATACTTTTCAACGTCATCCCCTTGAACATTTATGCACTTGTTCCAACGGGCTACAAGCTTTTTTATTCCCACTGCAAATGTTTGAACCAATTTCCCACAAACTTCTTCACGCCCTCGTTGTCCTGAAACGTCTTCCCACGTAATACCTCCTTCAGAGCACCAAACAAATGGAAATCACTAAATCAGGACTGAAAGGGGGATGGGGCAGTACTTCCCAGCCCATTTTGTCGATGATTTCAAGGGTTAGTTGACCAATATGGGGACGTGCGTTGTCTTGCTGGAGAATCACACCTCTCCTCTGAGATCGAGGACATCTCTCTCTCACGGCTGGCTTCACCTCGTTTAAAAGCAAATCCGAGCAGTATTGGCTGTTCATTGTACGCTGCTTTTCGAGATAATCAGAAAAAAACTGGACCTTCAGCATCCCAAAACACCGTCAACATGA
This sequence comes from Schistocerca americana, assembly GCF_021461395.2. Lineage (NCBI taxonomy): Eukaryota > Metazoa > Arthropoda > Insecta > Orthoptera > Acrididae > Schistocerca > Schistocerca americana. The sequence goes on from NC_060121.1 coordinate 980,235,989, forward strand.
CTTTTCCTACTGATACTAGGGTTTTGAATTTTTTATTGACATGTGATTTGGTGTGCTTCTTTTTGATTCTGACTCATAATAGTTAACGCAAGTTTCATCACGAGTTAAAATTTTGTTGAGGAAGTGCTCGCCTTCTCTTTCATAACGTTCCTTTTGTTCTGTGCACACTCTCAACTTTGTTTCCTTGTGTAACCGCGTCAACTCCTTTGGGACACATCTTCCACATGTCTTGCGGTACTTCAGCTAGTTATATACAATGTTATGAACTGTACCAGTAGTAACAGACTGTAGCGCCTAGAACCGCTCGGCCACCACGGCCGGCATTTCATACAACCTTCACCATAAACTTTAGATATTCTACAGTATATTTTCACTAGTTTCTCGCTTTCAGCAAGTAAAAAACGAGTACGTTGGTTGGTTGGTTGGTTTGTGGAGGTTGAAGGGACCAGACTACAAAGGCCATCGGTCAACGAATAAGTGAACGTTGTTCAACCAATATGGGCGTTTCAAGTGGACTCGCCATATTGGATTGTATTTTTGAGGTTATAAACAAAACAATGTAGATACATCAGCTGATCAGGGCTCATTCCAGTGATGCCAACTTAAAGCCATAAAAGTACCAAACTTGCCCTACTAACAGTTTTTCCCCAGACCAATTTATCTCTAGAATTATTGGATGACCCTCGTACTTTATGGGCACGCCTCGCAGTCTGGTGGTTACTTGTGTACTTGGAAAGGTTTTTGTGACCTTAGAAAGTAATATATTCGAGAAACCTCAACCAAAAGCTAAGATAAATATTTTATATGACATCATCGTCACCTTTTCACAGTAAAATTATTTATTTGTAAAACCTAATATTACAATTTCAACAGTTTGGTCATTATCAAGTGGAAATAATTGCACTTTAGCACTTGTTAAAACCTAAAAATCATTTGTCACGACATGACACCGAGGCTGGCGTCATCGCACTCAATTATTGATTACAATCTTCTTGTGTGTATTGCGCTGTAAGTATGTTCCTTCTATTTTTCTTGATTTCTGCTAGTATCCGTAATACGGTATTGGATGGAGTAATTGATTCCATATTTGTTTTTGTTTCATACAAAACAAAAGTTAGTTTTGTTACATGGTATTCTGTTTATTACTGCTTACGACTCCTAGTGTGAATTGCTCGATTTAAATGAGTTGTAAGTACTTTTGTACGCATTCGTACTTTCTCGACTTTAATGGAGACCTCCAAAATTTTCATTGGAGGCAGACGATGATTCTAGTAAATTGATTTCTTCTAAAATGTATAGTTTGTAGTAGCTGTTAATAACATGTGATTACATTTGCGTAACTACTTCAGCATTTTTAGTATCTGCAAGAAGGTATGGTGTAGTCACTAAGACTACAAAGCAGACTCATTTACATCAACATCCATGCTCTGCTAAAAACTGTGAAATGCATGACAATCAGTAGCAAGATGCAACACAATTTCGTGACAAGATGCAAAAAATCTGAATAGTAATTCTTTCAAAAGCTACTAATATGGAGTTCTTCATCAAATGTGAGAAAGTTTAGAAGGGGGAGGAGGAGGATATTTGCGTTAAACATCCCGTCGACAACGAGGTCGTTAGAAATGGAGCACAAGCTCGGATTAGGGAAGGAAGGGGAAGGAAATCGGCCACGCCCTTTCGAAGGAACCATCCTGGCATTTTCCTGAAGTGATTTAGGGAAATCACGGAAAAACTAAATCATGTTGGCCCGACGCGGGTTTGAACCGTCGTCCTCTCGAATGCGATTCCAGTGACTAACCACTGCGTCACCTCGCTCGGTAGAAAGCATAGAAAACGGATACAGCAGAAATGACGCATAATAAAGGCAACATATTTACAATGGATTTAAATCTAACAGTTCCTACATGGACTCGTAAGCAGCAACAAATATAAGTCCAAAGAACATCATGCGATTAAACCAGCTTCTGTTTTATATGACAGAGAAACAAATATGGGATCATTTACTCCACCCTAGATTATGGATGCAAGCAAATCAATCAAAATACAAGCAACATATTTACAATGCAGTTCAGAGTGAAATACACACGAGAAGTTAACAGAAACACAATGCGATGAAACCAGCTTTTCTTTACGACGAAACTAAAACAAATATGGAAGACTTTAAATCACCCAATAAGAAAACGAAATGCTGAAGGATTCACAAGCTTGCAGCGCTCCAAGTGGCCTGGTAGCGAACCGAGGTCGTGCTACCGGAAATCCCTATAAGAGTTTCACCCCCGTGATTGACAACACAATTCTCTCTACCTTTTTTTTTATGCTGGCAGACTCGTCTCTTGTGGTATCTAGCGGTCAACTCCGCGTTACATAGGGTGTCCGGATACTTTTCATCAGCTCGCGGTATGTTAGGCCGGTATTGCACTACCGTTTGTTTCTTTTTTTTTTTTCACAAATAAATATGATCAAATATTCGTCAAATTTCTTTGACAAAGATCTCTGATGTGGCGTTCTAGAGTTCAAAAACGGACGAAGTAGAATGGAGTGCTAAGAAAAATAAATATTTTATTGTGTGACCACCTCCTCTATTCCGTCTTGCCGAAAAGCTGCCTGGATGTTTCCAGATGTACGTTGCTGTGATTATGGATATGAAGTTGCCTGCAGTACAAGATTAATGGCATGCATTGTGCCCCTTGCACACTCCCTACCCCAGTCGAAGCAAGGTTATTAAAAAGAGTCGAAGGTACACACCACCTAAACTTTGAAGCCATTTTTACTAACACAATACAAAGACGATAAAATAGCTGAGCGACGCCAGCGCTTCAAGCGGATACATTTCACATTGTAGCGAACAGCAGACGAACGACTTTTATTGTGAAATCCACGACGACGCTCTAGATTTGGTCACATTTCTTTGACGAAAGGGGAGATTTGACAAAGATCCCCATTACACTATCAAATTTCTTTGACATAAATATTTGACGTGTGAACTTTGACAAAGAAATACGATAGGCCGGTATTACACAATCAAATTTCTTTGTCTAGGATTTGATCAAAGATGTGATCAAATATTCCGTCAAATATATTTGACAAAGATCTTCGAGGTAGCACTAGAAGGGGTATTACACTGTCATCATTTTTTCGTCAAAATTCAAGATGGCTGGCAACAACAACTTGTTATTAACCGCAGTAGTTGCATGTACCACAACTGCACTGTGTGCACATGCGGAAGAGAAGCGGGGGGAAAAAAGGAAACATACCTGGGTGAAGCCGTGGGTTTTACGACGACACGATAAAAGCATTCAACAAAACTTTTTACGTGAGCTTATAGTGGCGGACGTCAAGTCGCACATCAATTACTTAAGAATGGATGAGCATACATTTCTGTATGTGCTCAATGAAGTGTGTCCTCATATCATAAAGAACAATATTCACTTAAGAACAGCTACTTCTGCAGAAGACAGGCTCACTGTAACACATTACAGGAGAGGGTTAGGTTAGGTTAGGTCAGGTCAGGTCTCCAATCTTCGTAATCTATTTTTGTATTCAGCGTGCCTCACGTTGTAAAGCGCCCTATCAGCTTCATACATCTCTATTAATTTTGTAGTTGTCGGCACACACCAATTGTATTTACCGGCAACGTTTATAAAAACACTACAGACGACAGAATGCAGCGATGCTAACGCTCAGTGTGGTAACATGTCACATTGCAGTGAACAGAAGACAAGCGACTTCTTTGATCAAATCTACAGCGAGGCCCTTGATTTGATCAAATATTGGACGACATTTGATAAAGTTCCCTACTACACCATCAAATATCTTTGACAAAGATATTTGACAAAGAAATTTTATAGTGTAATACCGGCCATAGCGTAATACCGGCCTTTTAGGTAAGAAGTCGGGAGGCTGAGACAAAGGAAGAGCGCGCATGCGCACTGACCGCAGTTCTCCTCGTCGCTGTTGTCGGAGCAGTCCTTGCGGTGATCGCAGCGCTGGTAGCCCTCGATGCAGCGCTGGCCGTTGGCGCAGCGGAAGTGGTCCAGCTCGCAGGCGCGGCCCGCGTTCGGGCAGCCCATCTCGTCGCGGTGGTTGCGGCAGTCGTAGTAGCCATTGCAGCGCTTCTCGCGCGGGATGCACGGGCCGCCCGAGTCACCGTCGTAGCGGCACCGGAAGTCGTCTTGCTGGCACTTCCGGTACGCTGTGGGCAAAACCAGCCGTCACACCCCGAGCTCACATGCAACCAAATAGGACACAACACGACCACTATTCGTAAATTAGCCTCTGACTGCCTACTAAAAATAAACAAATGCTTGTAGCTTCGTAGCGCTTGTGTGGTTGGGGAAGGCGACTTTGAAGGTCACGTTACGTCAGTCGTTGTACGGGGTGACTTGAACAGAAACAAGCGTAACTTCAGGTGTGCCCCGGGGCAGCGTAATAGGTCCTCTGCTTTTTACGATTTACATAAGCGATCTGGTTGATGGTATTGACAGCGGCCTTAGACTGTTTGCCGATGATACAAGTATAGCTATCACACCCGACAGACAAGAATTAGGTGGTGAAATTGTAAACGATGTTTTTCAGAAAATCATTGAGTGGTTCTCTGCAAATGGGCTCTCATTAAACTTTGACAAAACACAGTACATACAGCTCCACACAGTAAATGGAATGACCCCATTAATACATATAACAGTAAATGGAATGACCCCATTAATACATACAGACTTCGATCAGAAATCGGTAGCTAAGGTAGAATATTCAAAATTTCTAGGTGTATGCATTGATGAGGGGTTGAACTGGAAAAAACACATTGAGGATATGCTGAAACGTTTGAGTTCAGCTACTTACGCTATTAGGGTCATTGCAAATTTTGGCGATATACATCTGAGTAAATTAGCTTACCACGCCTATTTTCATTCTCTGCTTTCGTATGGCATCATATTCTGGGGTAACTCATCATTGAGTAAAAGAGTGTTCATTGCACAAAAGCGTGTAATCAGAATAATTGCTGGAGCTCATCCAAGATCATCCTGCAGACACTTATTTAACGAGCTGGAAATCTTCACTGTAGCCTCACAATACATATATTCACTTATGAAATATGTTATTAACAATCCGAACGAATTCAAAAGTAATAGCAGTGTACATGGCTACAACACTAGGAGAAAGGATGATCTTCACTACTCAAGGTTAGATCTAACTTTGGATCAGAAGGGGGTAAATTATGCTGCCACGAAAGTCTTAGGTCAGTTACCTAATAGCATCAAAAGTCTGACAGATAGCCAAATAGCATCTAAAAGGAAATTAAAAGAATTTCTTAATGGCAACTCCTTCTACTCATCAGATGAATTTTTGGATATAGTACGTGGGTAATTCCCCAGAGTGTCATGTAATATTTTGTCTAATGTAATATCTTGTATACAAGTACTAATCTAATCTACAGGAAGGTAATATCGCACGAAAGTTGTGAACAAATCAATGAGGATTTGCAGAAAGTAAATGCGTGATGTAATTGGTGTAATGACTGGCAGTTATCTCTCAATATTAGTAAGTGTAACCTACTGCGTATAACAGGGCGAAAATCCCCATTAATGTACGACTACAAAATAAATGCCCAGTCTTTGGAAGCGGTAACGTCCGTCAAGTATCTCGATGTGACTAATCGAGATCTCAAATGGAATGATCAGATTACACAAGTAACGGGTAAGGCGAACTCTACATTGCGGTTTATTGGTAGAACCCTGAAGCGATGCAGTCCTTCGACGAAGGAAATAGCTTAGAATACGTTAGTTCGTCCAGTCTTGGAGTTATTGTTCGTCTGTATGGGACCCTTATTAGTTGGGTCTCATTCAATAGATCGAGAAGGTCCAAAGAAGAGCGGCAAGATTCGTGACTGATACATTTAGCCATCGCGAGAGCGTTACAAATCTCATACAAAGTTTGAAGTGGGACACAGTTGCAGATAGACGGCGCGCTAAACAGAAGGGGCTGCTCACTAAATTCCGAAATCCGATCTTCACCGACGATGTAGAGCATATATTATTACCACCAACTTTCACATCGCGCAATGATCACCATTCAAAGATAAGGGAAATAAGAGCTCGTATTGAGGTGTTGAGACAGTCGTTTTTCCCTAGCGCGATCCGCGAGTGGAACAGAGGGGGGAAATATGACTTTGGTGCGAATTGTGCCCTCCGCCACACACCGCTTGGTGGCTAGCGGAGTATATATGTAGATGCAGATGTATTGCGTTCGTCAGCGCGTAAGGCTGCGATCGCAGTGACTCCGATATAGGTGGATTCCGCCGACGACAGTGATCGGCTGGAGACGGCCGATCTTTCCACATCAGTAAGCCATTACGTGAGCGGTCCAAGTAAAACATTCATATTTCTTTACGTACTACACGAATATGTAATAAAAAATGGGGATTCCTATTTTTAAAAAAGCAGTTGATATCCATTTGACCTATGGCAGCGCCATCTAGCGGGCCAACCATAGCGCCATCTGGTTTCCCCCTTCAAGCCAGACAAGTTTCATTCTTTGTAGTTTTCTCGTTTAACGCTTATTTCGTGAGATATTGGCCCAGTCACGATGAATAGACCACCCTGTATATACAGGGTGATCAAAAAGTCAGTATAAATTTGAAAACTGAATAAATCACGGAATAATGTAGATAGAGAGGTACAAATTGACACACATGCTTGGAATGACATGGGGTTTTATTAGAACCAAAAAAAATACAAACGTTCAAAAAATGTCTGACAGATGGCGCTTCATCTGATCAGATTAGCAATAATTAGCATAACAAAGTAAGACAAAGCAAAGATGATGTTCTTTACAGGAGATGCTCAATATGTCCACCATCATTTGTCAACAATAGCTGTAGTCGAGGAATAATGTCCGGAGTTATGGTGAGGCGCTGGCGTCGGATGTTGTCTTTCGGGATCCCTAGAGATGTCGGTCGATCACGATACACTTGCGACTTCAGGTAACCCCAAAGCCAATAATCGCAGGGACTGAGGTCTGGGGCCATGGGAGGCCAAGCATGACGAAAGTGGCGGCTTAGCACACGATCATCACGAAATGACGCGCGCAAGAGATGTTTCACGCGTCTAGCAATACTTTTCATTTCTTTTCCTTTTTTTGGGGGGGGGGGGGGGTTCTAAAAAAACCCCATGACATTCGAAGCATGTGTGTCAATTTTTACCTCTCTATCTACATTATTCCGTGGTTTATTAAGTTTTCAAATTTATACTGACTTTTTGATCATTCTATATATATATATATATATGTGTGTGTGTGTGTGTGTATGCTTATATATAAAGAAATTCGAAGACCGCTGTAAATTTATTATTTGTTTTGATTGGACGAATTTTGCCGGTTTCCCTCTGAAATGTAGGCTATGTCATCGGACTTTTTCCAGACATGACTCCTCCTCTGATGTAGAGATTTGCAGTCGAAATGTCATGATCGTACGGCATTGTTGGCACGGAGACACCACGCGGGGTGTTCGGCCGCCGAAAGTGCAAGGCCTTTTCAGCTGACGCCACTTCGGCGACTTGTGAGTCAATGATGATGAAAGACACACAACACCCAGTCATCACGAGGCAGAGAAAATCCCCTCCGGGAATCGAAACCGAGACCCCGTGCACGGGAAGCGAGAACGCTACCGCAAGACCACGAGCGGCGGACAATTTGCAGTTGTGTACACTGCACACACACCTCCCGTCTTCCACGGTCTCACAAAATACAGCTCGTGACCATCTGGTCCGGAGAGTCGGTAATTTTCGGACAGTCGGTACTACACTACAATAGTAAGATCGTGCACTCAACTTCCGCGCTAAGCCACGGCCTTACAGTCGTGCAAGCTTCAGTGAGAGGGAACGAGTCGACGAGTAGGGGGAGGACTGCAACGCCACCGTTCTCACAAGGGAACCTCCCCATCGCACCCCCCTCAGATTTAGTTATAAGTTGGCACAGGGGTAGGCCTTGAAAAACTGAACACAGATCAATCGAGAAAACGGGAAGAAGTTATGTGGAACTATGAAAAAAATAAACAAAATATACAAACTGACTAGTCCATGTGCAAGATAGGCAACATCAAGGAGAGTGTCAGCTAGCGAGCGCCGTGGTCCCGTGGTTAGCGTGAACAGCTGCGGATCGAGAGGTCCTTGGTTCAAATCTTCTCTTGAGTGAAAAGTTTAATTTTTTATTTTCAGACAATTATCAAAGTTCAGGCACTCACACATAATCAATTTCGCTCTCCAAAATTCCAGGACATGTTCAGATTTGCTTGGACATATGCAGGATTTGACGGTCTACACACGGAAACATTTGAAAACGTAAAAAACATATGTTTTAACAGAGCACAGGGAAAACTGTGCGACTGTGAAACTATTGCATTCATTTGTTGCAGTTTTACGTGACAAACTCTTATGCTTTCATCACTTTTTTGGGAGTGATTATCACATCCACAAGAAAACCTAAATCGAGCAAGGTAGAAGAATCTTTTTACCCATACGCCAAGTGTGCAAGTTGGGTGGGTCAGCAACATATTCCTGTCATGTGACGCACATGCCGTCACCAGTGTCGTATAGAATATATCAGACGTGTTTTCCTGTGGAGGAATCGGTTGACCTATGAACTTGCGATCAAATGTTTTCGGTTCCTATTGGAGAGGCACGTCCTTTCATCTACTAATCGCACGGTTTTGTGGTGCGGTCGCAAAACACAGACACTAAACTTCTTACAGTGAACACAGACGTCAATGGATGAACGGTCAGATCGTAACTTTGCGAAAATAAAGAAAGTAAAATTTTCACTCGAGAGAGGACTCGAACCAAGGACCTCTCGTTCCGCAGCTACTCACTCTAACCACGGGACCACGGCGCGCCTGAGCTCAGATTCTTCTTGATGTTGCCTATCTTGCAGATGAACTACTCAGTTTGTGTATTTTGCTTATTTTTTAATAGTTCCACACAACTTCTTCCTCTTTTCTCGATTGATCTGTGTTCAGTTTTTCAAGGCCTATCCACTGTGTCAATTTATAACTAAATCTGAGGGGGGTGCGATGGGGAGGTTCCCTTGTCAGGAAGGTGGTACTCGGTTCGTTTCCGGTCTGTAGGACTCACGCCGCTGCACATCCCGGAAGTAGACGGTGGAGAGCAGGGCGCAGGAGCTGAAGAGGAGCGCGGCGGCGGCCACGTAGAGCTGCGCCCGCCTGCTGGCGAGTCGCTTGGGGCCCATGGCGGGCTGGCGGGGGTCCTCCGGAGCAGGTGCGGCCTGTAGCTGGCCTCTGGTCGCATCGGCTGGCGAAGGCGCACTGGGCGGAGCGCCGCGCCGCCGCCGCCGCCGCCGCCGCCGCTCGCGCCTCGCCGCCAATTCGCGGGTCGCGACCCGGCGGGATGTCGGCAAGTGGCTGCTGTGCGAATCTGATCGGCCGCCCTCTTCCCGACAAAGGCTGGCGGACAGCTGCCGCGCGGCAGACGGCATGGGGCCCCTGGCGTCGGCAAGTGGCCACTTGGGGCCGGCACTACCCGGAAGAGGTCCGTCGCACACAGTGGTCACAGCACCGAAGATACTAAACGCCATTCCGCACTCGCACGGCAGTCGCCTAATCGGCACTGTGTATGCAGTAGTACATTATTGGCCATTAAAATTGCTACACCAAGCAGACGATAAACGGGTATTCATTGGACAAATATATTATACTCACTCGTTCGTCCTCTCTTAGAATATTGCTGCGCGGTGTGGGATCCTTACCAGGCGGTATTGACGGAGGACATCGAAAGGGTGCAAAAAAGGGCAGCTCGTTTTGTATTATCACGTAATAGGGGAGAGAGTGTGGCAGATATGATACGCGAGTTGGGATGGGAGTCATTAAAGCAAAGACGTTTTTCGTCGCGGCGAGATCTATTTACGAAATTTCAGTCGCCAACTTTCTCTTCCGAATGCGAAAATATTTTGTTGAGCCCAACCTACATAGGTAGGAATGGTCATCAAAATAAAACAAGAGAAATCAGAGCTCGAACAGAAAGGTTTAGGTGTTCGTTTTTCCCGCGCGCTGTTCGGGAGTAGAATGGTAGAGAGATAGTCTGATTGTGGTTCGATGAACCCTCTCCCAAGCACTTAAATGTGAATTGCAAAGTAATCATGTAGATGTAGATGTAGAACTGAGATGTGATTACATTTGGGTGCATAGATCCTGAGAAATCAGTACCCACAACAACCACCTCTGGCCATAATAACGGCCTTGATACGCCTGGGCATAGAGTCGAACAGAGCTTGGATGGCGTGTACAGGTACAGCTGCCCATGAAGCTTCAACACGATACCACAGTAGTGACTGGCGTATTGTGACGAGCCAGTAGCTCGGTCAACATTGGCCAGACGTTTTCAATCGGTGAGAGATCTGGAGAATGTGCTGGCCAGGGCAGCAGTCGAACATTTCCTGTATCCAGAAAGGCCCGTACAGGACCTGCAACATGCGGTCGTGCGTTATCCTGTTGAAGTGTAAGGTATCGCAGGGATCGAATGAAGGCTAGAGCCACGGGTCGTAACACATGTGAAATGTAACTGCCACTCTTCAAAGTGCCGTCAATGCGAACAAGAGGTGGCCGAGACGTGTAACCAATGGCACACCATATCATCACGCTGGGTAATACGCCAGTACGGCGATGACGAATACACGCTTCCAATGCGCGCTCACCGCGATGTCGCCAAACACGGAGCGACCATCATGATGCTGTAAACACAACCTGGATTCATCCGAAAAAATGACGTTTTGCCATTCGTGCACCCATGTTCGTCGTTGAGTACACCATCGCAGGCGCTCCTGTCTGTGACGCACCGTCAAGGGTAACCGCAGCCATGGTCCCCGAGCTGATAGTCCGTGCTGCTGCAAACGTCGTCGAACTGTTCGTGCAGACGCTTGTTGTCTTGCAAACGTCCCCATCTGTTGACTCAGGAATCGAGACGTGGCTGCCCGATCCGTTACAGCCATGCGGATAAGATGCATGTCATCTCGACTGCTAATGACACGAGGCCGTTGGAATCCAGCACGGCGTTTCGTATTACCCTCCTGAACCCACCGTTTCCATATTGTACTAACAGTCATTGGATGTCGACCAAAGCGAGCAGCAATGGCGCGATACGATAAACCGCAATCGCGATAGGCTACAATACGACCTTTATCAAAGTCGCAAACGTGATGGTACGCAATTTCTCCTCCTTACACGAGGCATCACAACAACGTTTCACCAGGCAACGCCGGTCAACTGCTGTTTGTGTATGAGAAATCGGTTGGAAACTTTCCTCATGTCAGCACGTTGTAGGTGTCGCCACAGGCACCAACCTTGTGTTCAAAATGGCTCTGAGCACTATGGGACACAACTTCTGAGGTCATCAGCCCCCTAGAACTTAGAACTACTTAAGTCTAACTAACCTAAGGATATCACACACATCCATGCCCGAGGCAGGATTCGAACCTGCGACCGTAGCAGTCCCGCGGTCAACCTTGTGTGAATGCTCTGAGAAGCTAATCATTTGCATATCACAGCATCTTCTTCCTGTCGGTTAAATTTCGCGTCTGTAGCACCTCATCTTCGTGTTGTAGCAATTTTAATGGCCAGTAGTGTAGTATAGGTAAGCAGGAATAAGCCCAAGAGCCACCCTGCACTATAGCTAACTAAGGGGCAACTACGAGGTACAGAACAGCGGGAAATTCAAGCAGCAAAGGGGCTGGATGACTACGAGCGCATCCTGCATTGTTGCCAGATCTCCTCCCTCCCTTCCCCTCCCCGTCCATTCTAGGTTGGTTGGTTGAGTTGATGGAGGGGACCAAACAGTGAGATCATCTGTCCCATCGGATTAGGAAAGGATGACGAAGGAAATCGGCTGTGCCCTTTCAAAATAACCATCCCGGCATTTGCCTGAGGTGATTTAGGGAAATCACGGAAAACCTAAATCAGGACGGCCGGACGCGGATTTGAACCGTCGTCCTCCCGAATGTGAGTCCAGCGCGCTAAACACTGCGCCACCTCGTTCGGTACTCCGCTCTAGGCCCGTTGGGTGAGGTATGAGTGGTGGGAAATTAAAAACTGGAGTTCCTATTGGCTGGAGGAACGAACCTAGCCTGCATGGTTGCCAGATTTATCCCTTATTAGTATATGTCACTTCCATCCACGCCTTCTCTAATTAATTACACAGTTATTACAATTTAGGACCTGTCATGCCCCCTCTATGATTTATTACCATAGTTTATGACCCCAAAAAAATGTCTGTCATAGATTTTTCCCCCACCACCGGTGGGAAAGTCAAAAACTGGAGCCGGGCGAATTGACCGAGCGGTTCTAGGCGCTTCAGTCTGGAACCGCGCGACCGCTACGTTAGTAGGTTCGAATCCTGCCTTGGTCATGGATGTTTGTGATGTCCTTAGCTTAGTTAGGTTTAAGTAGTTCTAAGTTCTAGGGGACTGATGACCTCAGATGTTAAGTCCCATTGTGCTCAGAGCCATTTGAACCATTTTCAAAAATTGGAGATGAGGCGTTATCCTATTGGTGGGAAAAAGGTGGCATAGCCTACTTGTATGCTAGATTTATCAAAGATGGTGCGTGTAATTTATTAGTGCGAAACTTCCTGACAGATCAAAACTGTGTGCCGGACCGAGACTCGAACTCGGGATCCTCCTTTCGCGGGCAAGTGCTCTACCATCTGAGCTACCCAAGCACGACCCACGCCCCGTCCTCACAGCTTTACTTCCACCAGTACCTCGTCTCCTACCTTTCATTCTAGAATTTATTAGTACAACTGATGACCTCTAAAGCTCCCTCTAATTTATTAACCAAAAATAGCTACCACCAGAACAAAATAGTTGTTCTAATTTATTTTGTGAACTGTGTCACATTACCTGTCTTTGTACTCATGTCCTACACACACACACACACACACACACACACACACACATACACCTCAAACGAATCCCTCAATTTATATTTTTATACATTTACGTTTTGGCCTAGAATACAGAGGGTGGAAGGGGGGAGGTGATCTCACAACAATGCAGACTACGCACCCGGCCCCATTATTGTGCGATTTTCCCCCTATTCCAAGCTCAGTTGCTGCCGCCTACGGTACAGTTCCCCTAGCTTGTAGTGCGGGTTGCCTATCCAGCCACCACCTGGGCTCGTCCCCGCTTACCGTGTTGGCAGTTATAGCCTAGGTTTGACACAATATACTCGTTCTCCCGTGCTCGCTTCCGT